>NC_090317.1:59975353-60606410 GCF_039906515.1 Pseudorca crassidens | reverse complement strand
CATATAATCTGTGGTATTTTGTAGCTGGATTATTTCACTTAACATATGTTTTTGAGAATCATCCACATTGCAGCTGGTATCAGTATTTTATTTCTTTTTTATTGGAGAATAATATTCCCTTATATGAATATATGATATTTTATTTATCCACTCATCGGTTTATGGGCATTTGGGTTATTTTCACTTCTGGGATATTCTGAATAATGTTACCATGAATATTCATATACAGGTCTTTGTGAAGACATGTTTTACTTCTCTTAGATAATATGGCAACTCCACGTATAACTGTCTGAGAAACTACCAGACCATCCAACAAAGTAGCTGCACCACTCCACAATGAGGGCTCCAATTCCTCTACTCTTTGTCGATACTTTTTATTAACTCTCTTTTTTATTACAGCCATCCTAGTGTGTATGAAGTGGTATCTCATGGTGGGTTTTATTTGCATTGATATGGATTTTATTCTAAGTGTAATGGAAAGTCATTGGAGGGTTTTAAGCTGGGCAATGACTTGATCTAATTTACACTTTAAGGTCACTATGGCTGCTGTGTAGAGAACTGGAGAAAGGGAAGGGAAAAATAGAATCAGGGAAGTCAGATAGGAGATAATTCCTGTACTCCTGATGAGAGTTGATACTGGATTTGACTAGCTGTTGGTAGTGGAGATACAGAGAGAAGGACACAGTTAGGATATATTTTGAAAATATAACTCATAGGACTTGCTAATGGACTCAGTATGGGGAGAGGATAGATACTGGTGATGAAGAAAAAGAGGAATCAGGAATCTTTCTAGATTTTTGTTTGAAGAACTGGGTGAGTGGTGGTACCATTTATTGAGATGGAGAAGACTGAGGAAGGGACAGAATAGAGGGGTGGAAATCAAGAGTTCCATTTGCGGGCTTCCGTGGTGGCGCGGTGGTTGGGGGTCCGCCTGCCGATGCGGGAGGATCCCGCATGCTGCGGAGCGGCTGGGTCCGTGGGCCATGACCACTGGGCCTGCGCGTCCGGGGCCTGTGCTCCGCAGCGGGAGAGGCCGCAGCGGTGAGAGGCCCGCGTACCGCAAAAAAAAAAAAAAAAAAGAGTTCCATTTTGCCCATGTTAAGTTTGGAAATATAAATCAGACAGTTGAATATATTAGTTTGAGGACCAGAGGAGAGATAGAGATTGGATATATTAACTTGGTAATCATCAGGGTACAAATGATATTTAAAGCCATGGGACTGTATGTGATCACCTAGAAAGGTCTAATTTTATTCTAACACTTTAGTTGTTACTGCCCTACTTTTCACAAGATTTCCAACCTCCTGTTTCTGGCTCACCCATGTCAGAATTCCACTGCCTGACACTCTGACACCAAAGTAACCTTTCCCAAATTTCCCCACTGAGTTTGGACTACTACCGTGAATCCTGACTCAGACAGAACTACTTAGTGAAGCACTAAGTTGTGGGCTAACTCAGATGCTTTCTACAAATGGTTTCCTTGCTCCCAACCACCTCTTTCGAATTTAGAATGAGCTACATAAGCTCTACAATAGGATTTCCAATTCACATAGCAAAAAAGGTAATATGAAGTTAAAAAGCATGTGCTGACTCCAGGGTGTTTCAAGAAATTGAAGGTCACCTCTTCCATCTCTTCAGGTAATGTTATAGAGAGTCCTCGACTTTACTCTCTTAGCCATTAGGGAAATGATAGTCTTTATGTCAACCTTATTTGAAATGCAGCTTTTCTTATACTCTAGGGGCCTGGCCTCCTGACAAATCTGCCCAGTGGTCTGGTATCAAACTGATTTGCCTAATGTCATTCATTGTTGTGCTTTCCTTATTGCTACATTAACATCAATTTTTATCGTAATTATTGTGGTGAAAGGTCATAGTAAACATAACAAAACAAAACAGAAATTTAAAATTTAATCTACCTTTCCACTGGAAGTGATGAGTTTGGCAGTATACAATAATTATTACTAGGTTAGACTATGCTTTGAGCTTGTTTATAAGAATAACTTACTAGGATTAAGAAGTGCTCAGAAATGCATGGCCAAACAGGAAAGATTTAAAAGTGCCAGGACTTAAAATTCTCTGTAAGGAAAAGAAAGATAGCAATACTAATGATTTATCACTTTGCTTGATAGTATCTCCTCATTTTCCAAAAATAACATAAATAATGTCATCTTACATATTATACTGTGTATATATATATATATATATATATATATATAATTTCCAGATAAAATGCTTTCCAATATTTCATCTTTAATATGATTGACAGAATGAAGGTACATTTTATAGATAAAGAAATTGAGATTAGCTCTGTTTACATGGGCAAATTACTTTGCTAATTTCCATGTTATCTGGCTCCAAGTCCAACACACTTTCCTCTACATCATGCTCACTTTTTCCACTCATGCTTTCTCTCTTTAAAAGTACCAGTGTTGATAATTGAATTGCTGGATAATTCGCTTGCTTAGACTTAGACAAACTTATGATAGAAAAAAAAATAATATAAACAATGAAGGGCTAAGGAAATCAGAAGAGTTCCTAGAATGATATGTACTTCCAACATCAACATGCATAGAGACTCACTCTACTTATAACATTGAGCTACAGAACTAAAAGTTTGAAAGTGCAATTAAAGAACACAATTACTGGTATTAACCCTGTTTTATTTTCTGTAATGAGTTGGGTTGGCTTCAGGGAGGGTAGAGAAATGGCATTTATGATTGTAAGCTGCCTCTTTTATAGATATCTAAATGTAAAAGATGATGTCTAATAGATTAAATGAAACATATGTGTCCCAAACTGAAATGCAGATTACCCAATTACTTCTTAACTTCCTTCACCCATAGGCTTCCTTATTTCAGTTAAAGGCAACTCCAACCTTCCAGTTGTTAGGCCAGAAAACTTAGAGGCATCCTTCACTCCACTCTTTCTCTCACACCCTACGTCCAGTCAGTCGGCAAATACTATTGGCTTTCCTTAAAATTTTTCCAGAATTTAGAGCCTTCTCATCACTTCCACTGCTCTGTTGTGTAGGGTCTGGCTTCTTGTTGCTTCTCTGACCTCATCTACTACTCCTGTGGAAAAGTAAATTCAAAAGCCCTTAGGACAGGAGAATGCCTAGTATGCTGAGGAAGAACAAAGAGGTCATAACAGCCAGAATAATACTGCCTCAGAGGTTTTAAACTTACTATTTGTTCCACCAAGAAGTTTCTTTCCTCAGATTTTTACAAGTATTTGCTCAAACTCACATTTTTGGTGAGGCATTTCCTGAATACCTTATTCAAAACTACAAACTTCTAGCTCCAGCATTCTTTGTCCTGTCCTCCTTTCCTGTGTGATTTTTATCCAAAGCATGAATATATTATATGACCTACTTGTTTATTTTGTTTATGTTGTTTATTATTGTCTGTCTCACCCTGTGAAACATGTACACACCATGGGGGTACACATTTTTTTTTACTCCACTGCCATATCCCCAATAGGCTTTCAAGAAATACTTACTGAATGAAAACATGAATAAATGAAACACACGGCTACAGCAACAGGTGGTCACATTTTCCACCAAGTCTCTTGATTGCTGGACTTGCCTCAGAGCAATAGCATTATTTTAATTATACGTGATAATTATTGGGAACTTTGAAAAAATCATCTCAAAGCTTCATCTTTTATAAATACCTTCTGATTTGGTTCATATAATATGAATTAAATATTCAGATGGACAATAAACTTCCAACGTGCACTGTGAATGTAGGCTGCCACCCATACTACCATCCATCAATTTTCCATATTACTGAGGTTATACCATATCCACAAAAGTACAAAATTGCCATATAACAATGCTTTTTCTCTTTTCCTTCCCAATGACACATCTTATCAGGCAACTTACAGGTGGTCATTTCAAGCCCATTAGATGAGCTACATAATATTAAGGAAAAAAAGAATCCCAAGTGCAAAAAAAGTTTCATTGATAAATGTTGTCAGGCTGATACGTAACATTGTACTCTCATGTTTGAGTAGAAGATAGGTATTTAAGAACTACTGGGTCCTATTCGAACCCTAATTCTGTCTTATTAAATAGAATAGTAAATCATCAGAGTAGTTGATCCATTTAGTAAAATTAAGCTATGAGCATTATATGTGCATGTATGAATAAAAATTTTGAAGCAACCATAGTCAAAATTATTGAAATCTACACTAATGGGTGTCCCACAGAAAGGTCTTTTCTTCTCAAGTAGACAAGTATACCACAGTGAACTGACAGTACTCTTCAGAAGTAACTTTTATTAAAGTTTAGTGTTAGAGCTGGAAGGGATCACGGAACTAGTCCCCTGGGTAAGAAAGTCTCCTCCAAGGTCATATACCTTTTTAATAGCAGATCAGGTATATATTTCAGATCTCTGGACTCTGTACTGTGCTCTTTCTACTACACAATGCTGCCTGTCCTCTAAGAAACAAACTAAGAAAATTACTCTTCATGATGAGCTTGCAGGACTTTATTCTTGCAAACACTAGAAAATTTAATTTCTTAGTTATAGACAACAAATGCTCAATTCTTATTAACAATGATTGTTCAACAGATGACATTTTGCCTCATAGAGTGTATAATGCACTCTACTTATCAAAATACATGCAAAAGGTATAGTGGGTTGTAATCTAAGTTGTCAGTTATGCATTGAGACATGATGTAGGTGCCATTAAAAAGGAAACATGATGCATGAATATGAGTGTAATGCTTTGTGTGCTCTTGAACTAGTAGTGCACAAAGTAGAAAGAAGGGAGGTAAGAATCAGGGACAAATGAGTATGAACTGCAGAATGATGCTGTAGTTGCAAAAGAATCCTGATTAAAAAGTTAAGGCAAGAAATCTATATTTAAAAGTCACTGGAGACAGTCTCACCTGGAAGCATTGTAGGGTTATGTGGTAAACACAATTTTTTAGATGATTAGTGACTTTGTTCTTTAGGAGTCCATGACCTGAGCTAGTCATAATGCCCCAATCTATTCTAGCATTCTGCATAATCTACATACCAGACATCACCACTGAGAGGATCCACTGTCAACTCAAACAATATATCTGGAATTCAATTTTTTACCCCCTTGTACCTTACCTTTAAAGTAGTACCTATTCTAAAGTTATCTATTTTTATCAATGACATTTTCTAGTCACTCAAATGTGAAAACTGGGAGATGCTTTTGACACAACCTTATTCCTTTCCTGCCACAATCCTTCCTGCAGCATATAAAATGACCAAGTCCTATTTTAAATCAATTAATGACTGGATTATGGCAATGGTTTTCTAACTGGTCTCTTTATTACCTCTTTATACAACAAACTTCTATCAGATTTATCTCCCTGCTTTCATTATGTCACGGTGTCTTACATATAGGTGGCTCTAAAGAAATAATTATTGAATAATAAGTACTTATTATACCTGATTAAAAACCTACATTTTTTGCCCTCCCAATTGCCAGTATAATTTTAAAGAACTCTGAAGTGTGACCACTTTCTATTTCTCCCCCAAAAGACTATTTCTGTTATAGTTATGTTGGTTTTCTCATTAAACACACATCAACTCCCACAGTTCTTTTCTCCTCTTTTGTAGTATCTTCACTTGCAATTATGTCTATCCAAGTTCCACAACTTCTTCAACACTCAGCTCAGGTCTTAATCCTCCTTGGAGCCTTTCCCAATTACCGAAGTTCATAAGGGGCTCCTATCAACATGTCATGTATGTAAACTGTTTTGTGGTTATAAGCTTTGTCTGCCAACCACAACTGCTGTCTTGAGGACAGGAACCTTGGACAGGTTTCTTGTCTTCTATGAGTCTCAGTTTACTCATCAATAAAATGAAGTTAATTTTACTTAAATCACAAGAGTTGTTGTTAGGAAAATTCATAGCAGAGTGTCTAGCACATAATAGATGCTCACAAATGCTAGTCCAATTTTTTGTATGTTGCTTATAGAGTCTAGCATAGGGCCTTGCACATATTAGGTACTCAGAAAGTTCTGAGTGAACTAAACACAAAACCACACAAAAAATATTTCCTTAATATTGTTAGTTGTAGTGTTGGTGGTGGTAGATGGGTGTATTTGTGAACATGTTTGATAGAAGGGAGGAGGGCAAAGAAGAAAGAAGGAACTGAGGATATTTTTCTGAAATATTACAGTGCAAGGTGGTGTTGGGAGAGGAGTAAGGAAACAGGAAGAGGGAGGTTGTCATGTACAGCAATGAGGATTAATTAAGTTGAATTTCCATTTGTTCAGGTATTAAAAAAACATTGAGTATTCGTTATTAAAACATGACACAAGAATACCTGTTCAACCCTGTCAGACACATAAAATTTGTTTATAACAGCAGTCCATGAAGTAGCATATAATATCTCTTAAATGGGCAAAGGGCGAGGGCCAAGAGAAAGAGGTTATATCAAGTAAAACTAAGTGAGAAAGACTAGGTTGAAATTCTTTAAGCATTAATGGAAATTTCAGTCTCAGACACACATACACATATATTAACAGGAATTGTCAAAGTATTCCTAGGTGTTAATTGTAGACATTTCTTGGCAATTGCCTATGTACTTAGGCTTGGAGGATGATTATTTCTGAATATCTTGACAGGCTCTGATTATGTCTCTTTGGGTCATTTCATATGGCTATTAGCATAGCACAGTATGAACATTCAGTAATGATGGTAACCATCACCATAATCATCATTTATATTTACAGAGTTCTTTATAATTTACAAAGCACTTTCACATATGTTCAGATTCAGCTGAGCCCATAATTCAATTAAGAGCACCTATTACATCATAGGTGCTTTATGTACATTTTGTGTTCCTTACAACATTTTATAAATTATCAGAATTGACTTATTCAGATTTTGCAAATGGCGAAACTTGAGGCTCACAGAAATTATGACCTTCCGAGATCACACAGATAGTTACTGACAGAGCCGGAACTAAAATGTTTGATTTATAATCCCAGACCAGTCCCTGTTCTCCACTTTACAATACTAACTTCAGTTAAATTCTTAATAAATCCCTTTTTATGAATTTCTGACACTTGAGATTTAATCTGTCAAAAAGAAATTCAGTTCATCCCCCAGACACCACTTTGGCTTTTACCACCATTGACACCATCATTCACCTATTCGTCTAGAATGAAAGCCTTAAAATTATTTTTTTATTCCTGTATTTCACTGCTCCTGTCTGCCATATCTAATCTGATGAGTCTTTTTCCACATATATATCAAAGTCACCATTTGCCCTCATGGAATTAAAGTTTTTCATTTATGAAATGAGAGTGGGGGTCAAACTTAGCTTTTTTGAATTCTCTACTAGCTTGCACATTCAAGGATTCAAAGAAATACATGGAAATGTTAATACTTCCTATTTATGGTGGTATAATAACATACTTCCATTATTCCACAATTCAACAAATTCATATAGTAAGGATAATGTGGGCTACGATACAAACAAGCCTCTCACAAATTAGTTCAGAAGCATGGGAGGGAAGTTGAGAGGTGTGAAGCAGAGGGTAGACTTTGCTTTTATATATCTTTGTACTCTATTTTTTTCATTCATAACCACAAGCATGAGTTGCTGTTGTAATTTGAAAAAAAATAAACTAAATTAAAAATGCGTCCATTCATTCAAGAACTATTTATCAAGTGCTTAGTACATGCAAATCCCTGTAGGATACAGTGGTGAACAAGACAGATATGACTCTTGCTCTCAAGGACCTTAACATACTGATAGTTTCCTTGAAGAAGTGTAATAAGAACATCTAAACTATTCAAGAAGTATTTCTTAAAGTGTGGTATGGAGATTGCTTGTATCAGAACCACATAGGCACTTGAAAAATTCAGATTCTCAGGCTCCATCATAAACTTATTGAGCAAAAATATGTGGGCGTGGGGCCTGGGATTCTCAAGTTTTAACAAGCACAGCAGGTGATTCTTCTATGCACTTTTTTGAGAATTTCTGTTCTAGGGTGTGGGCTAGTTTTACATTTGGCTCTCTTTGTGTATTTGCATTTTCTACAGTGTCTTCAGTGCATATGCAATACGAAAGGAAAATACCTATTAAAGCTATTTAAGAAAATTCAACCTAATCCATGAGTTTTGAAACTTGTGATGCCAGAGGACTAACCAAGAAAATATTCCAAACATGGAGTATAAACTCTGTTAAGGAAACATGGAGACAGGATTAAACAAAATATGATCAGGGGATTAATGAAGCAAATCTAGCCAGAGCACAGAGTTATGTTAGGGAGGAATGTGATGAGGTTAATGGAAACAGGGTAACATATCAATGAAAGGTCTTGTTTATCAAGCTGAAGTGTTTTGATTTGATTCTAGTCAATCAGTGGATTTCCTTGACCAGGGGTGGAAGGAATTATGCAAATCAAGCTAAATGAAGCATGTTATGCAGGATGGGGAGAAAAGAAAAAGACTGGAATAAAAGAGAATAGCTAAACACATATGTATGGTATCTAAAAAAAAAAAGGGGGTTCTGAAGAACCTAGGGGCAGGACAGGAATAAAGACTCAGACATAGAGAATGGACTTGAGGACATGGAGAGTGGGGAGGGTAAGCTGGGACAAAGTGAGAGAGTGGCATGGACATATATACAATACCAAATGTAAAATATTTAGCTAGTGGTTAGCAGCCGCATAGCACAGGGAGATCAGCTCGGTGCTTTGTGACCACCTAGAGGGGTGGGATAGGGAGGGTGGGAGGGAGGGAGATGCAAGAGGGAGGAAATATGGGGATATATGTATATGTATAACTGATTCACTTTGTTATAAAGCAGAAACTAACACACCATTGTAAAGCAATTATACTCCAATAAAGAGATGTTAAAAAAAAAAAAGAGAGAGAATAGCTAGAAGGCTGGTGGAGTAATACAGATATAATTTGATGAGGTTCTGAACTACAGTGATGGCTGTGAAACTTGTATTGAACGAGGGTTAGGAATAGTGAATGAATTTTTTTAAAAAATTGAATCTGTAAAAAAAAAAACTATTCTCCTTATTCTCTCTTAATAGACGAGGTGTTTGTTCTTTGATTAGAGGACAGGCTTTCTGTATTAGGGCATTTAGCTCTTTCAGACATATGATGACATGATTTGCCATATTTAAGGATTGGTTCTTTTTGAACATTTGGCTTGTATATTGTAAATTGTTTAAAAACAAGTAAAATTTGTTCTCTTTAAATACCAAACAAAGAAAAAAAGAACCTTTATTCACTTGACCTGTTTTTGAGTTATGAGACCCTGAGAACAGAGCTCTGAGGGAGCATTATCCAATAGGTTCAGTGTGCAGTAATCTGATGAGAGAAAATCTTCACTGTATTTAGATAATTGTTTAATGTTAGAGCTGAAGGGGACCATGGTGATTACCTAGTCCCATTATCTTACTTTATCAATAAGGAATTTGAAGTCCACAGAAGTTAAGCAACTAGATCTGCATTAGCCAATAAGCCAGGGTCAGAGTCTGAAGTCGAATAAGAGCTCTGACTCCCAGTCTTAGTCCTTTTGAAACGCAGCAGGAACCTATGTGGCTCTCCAAAGTACAAAAACCTTTCCGTGTCCCCTTTTCTTGTTTCTTGGAAAAAGATTTGTGTCCTAAATCTTCCCTGAGTTCTGAAGGGCAGATTCAAACAGTTACTAATTAGGGGAGTGAAGGAATGCAGAAAGAAACAATAGTGAAGCATGGGGTTTTGTCCTGGTTCTTCCTCCGAGGATGTGCATAATAATTTGATACATATCTCTGAGTTCTACAGGAACTAAGGCCTCCATCGAGGTGGAGGATGGTAACTTCAGGAGGAGCACAAGCACATGAACCCCAGACTGGTTGGAACCAGAAGGCTGATGATTGAGATTCCTGGAACATCATCCTGTTACCTCACTACCAACCAATCAGAGGAGGGTCACACACCCTGCAGATCTCCTCCCACATTTTGCCTATAAAAACTCTTCTCCAAAAATCATCAGGGAGTTCAGGTCACTTGAGCATGAGCCACCCATTCTCCTTGCTTGGTTCTGCAATAAATTTTTCTCTGCTCTAAACCCCAACATTCAGGTTTCTTTGGCCTCACTGTGTGTTGGACACATGAACTGGAATTCCACAACACTTTTCTGCTACACTATGTAGACTCCTGACATAATTGCACAATTTTGTCTTTGCCAACCATTATTATTACCACTGTCTCTACCCTTGAAAAAAAACCTCATCTGATGGATGAACATAGAGTCTGTCATACAGAGTGAAGTAAGTCAGAAAGAGAAAAAGAAATACCGTATGTTAACTCATATATGTGGAATCTAAAAAAACGGTACTGATGAACCTAGTGGCAGGACAGGAATAAACACGCAGATGTAGAGAATGGACTTGAGGTCACAGTGTGAAGGGGAAGCTAGGACGATGCGAGAGAGGAGCATTGACATATATACACTACCAAATGTGAAATGGATGGCTAGTGGGAAGCTGCTGCATAACACAGGGAAATCAGCTCAATGCTTTGTGACGACCTAGAGGGGTGGGATAGGGAGGCTCAAGAGGGAGGGGATATGGGCATATATGTATACATATAGCTGATTCACTTTGTTGTACAGCAGAAACTAACACAACATTGTAAAGCAATTATACTCCAATAAAGATTAAAAAAAAAAAAAGCAAAAGAAAAAACCCCTCATCTGTTAACCTGGCATGTCCCTTCTCATAAGCATAGTCAAGTACTGACATATTTGCTAAAGTTAATCAAAATGTACTAGCATTCCTGTGATAAACTTAGACATAAAATTTAAAGTCCTCTGGTTCCGTAGCCCCAGTTTTAACCTAATACACTCCCCCCTGCAATTAAATAGCACTCTCAAAGTCACATTTGAACTTCAGGACCTTAGCTTTAAAAGAAATGGGAAAAGATATTTTTCCCATTTTTTTTACATGTAACATCATACTAGAACCACATGGTTGTAAAAATTTCCCTATATTTAGATGGGCAGGGATAAACGCTTGAGGGCAAAGACCATAGGCAAAATTTGAAATGTTGTGAACCTAACTAAGTTTACCCAGAGAACAAAAATGGTAGCAGTTGTTGAAATGCACCTCATGTGTTGCCAGAAACAGTGCCTTTCCTGTGCCAAAGAAGGAACAATGCAGAGGGAGTGGGTGGAGGGATATACTCACTTCCTCCCATGGGGCATATGTATCAAATTATAATCTCTGGCAGAGGTAGGATTTCTCCAGCGAGGCTTAAGAAAAATAGTCAAAGGCACTTTATGGATTTATCCTGTGCCAAATATAAGTCCAAGTTATTAACTAGAGTGTTCACCTTTTAGCACTAGGCATCTTACTCCAAGACCCAGGCCAGCGGCCAAGTTCCTTTTCCTATATACACCTTCACAATGACTGATCAACGCATGTCCAAGTCAGGATGGGTCTGTCTGCATATGCAGAGGCTGGAGTTGTTTAGGGGAAAAAGTAGTTCCACCTCTGTCTCTGTCTCTGTCTCTGTCTCTGTCTCTGTCTCTCTCTCTCTCTCTCACACACACACACACACACACACACACACACACACACACACACAAACACACACACGGTAAAACCTCCAAACAAGACCCATATCCTGAGTTTGACAAATTGAAATAATTATACATACCTTTTACTTTGCCTTGACCTGATGCAATTTTCTTTACTAGTGTCAGAAATTGTTTTAGAGATAGGGATAAACCTAGAATAGGAAAATAAAGTATCTTGGGTCCTAGAAAACTCCACCTGAAATCATACATATGAAACCAGTTTGTAAATGTATAATCCCCAAAACATAGCTCCTTCTTAATTCCACATTTGCCATCCCTCTTTTCCACTTTCACTTTGTAATAATTTTCCTTCCTATACTGACCTGAAATCATGAAGTCCCAGCTGTCCCAGTCTCTTCTAGTTGACAGCAGCTCTTCTAAGCTGTACAGATGATTGCTTAAATAGCAGCTTTAGCCCAACCCATTAAATTATTTTGGAAATGAATTCTGCTTTGTTGACCCACCCTTAGAGCAATTGTTATTCTCAGAACAGAGAATTCTGTATTAGATATCTTGTGGAAATAAACTAAACTATTTTGTATCAAATATTTTGAATGCACTAAGCAATGTACTGACATTGTGTGTTTGTATGTGTAGAAGGAAGGAACATGGGGGTGGGGAGGTTGTTCAAGGACAAAATAAACAAGTTTTTTCCAACCTCAAAATACTTTCAATATGTTGAGATGAAAACACATTAAAGATCCCTTTAGAATTTAAAACAACTTTTATAAAGAACGGAAAATCAAATAGTAGGAAAATGTCACCCTTATTTATACTTTAGACCCAGTAGATGATAATATCAATTACAATTACTTAGCTACTTTATTTCAGGTAAAAGACCCACAGCATAATAATTTTCTGTGAACTTTGAGCAATGTCTTCAAATATTCTCTGCAAATTCTGACCCCTCTTTTCTGATACTAAAGGCTCATCTCAATATTTCAATATATCAGATAAATGTAAAGTAAGGAAAAATCCATATGGCAGTGATTTAAAGACACTTATTCTAAAGCTTCGTGGCATTTTTCATAAGCGTCCACAAAGGAGACAAAAAACCTTAATCTAAAAAAAATGTTTTCAAAGGATATGTTAGGTGCAGGAAAGAGAAAAACCTCATCTCTGTATTCAATTCCCATTAACTCACTTGGGAGTAAATCAAATTTTAGTCTAGAAATTTGGGTTATAAATGTGTTATTTACATAAGGCAAATATTTATGAGGGAACATGTGCTTGGCAAGATTGAAAGTTTTACTATTCTCCTTGACTTCTTAAAATGCTTAATCACCCCATTTCTTCTATTATTCTCTCTCTCTCTCTCTGACATGAAATATTCCTCCATGAAATGTCATTAATAGCCATATAATTTCCAGATACTCTTTGTGCACTAGGATTCAGCTGCACAAAGTGGTAAACAAGTCCATGCAACAAACTGAATAGGGCCATGACGGCGAGTTGGAAACATTAAAATCTCAACTTTGCCACAAACCAGTTTTGTGACCTCAGACAAATCATATAATTTCTCTGTGCCTCAGTCATTTATAAGTTAAATATGGATATTGAACTATATAATTTCTTTCATCCCTTAAAATTCTCACAATCTATAGTTTTAATTTAAAAGTCAACAGACACCAGAACTTTCCTGTTACTAAATCTCAGTGTAATGTCTCATGCATTCTTAAACTTTATCTTATTTGATGCTCATAAAAACCCAGAGTTAGGCAGAGTTTATCAACCCCACTTTAAATATGAAAAAATTTAACCTCAGAATATTCAAGGACTTAAACCAAGACCACTCACTCAGTAAGTGGAAGTGATTCAAAGCCAAATCTGTTGGGCCTTGATACTTCCCAAGCCACCATCCAATAGTTGCTTACTCATAGGTTAAGTAATTCTTCCAAGAGGCAAAGAAATCAGATTTACCTTATTTTTAAATTAAGTATAGTTATCAGGCTGAACATTATATCCTTATGACATTAATTTTGTAACTGTAAGTTTGTATCTTTTGACCCCTTTCATCCATTTCCATTTCACTCATCCCCCACTCTGGCCTCTGGCAACCACAAAACTGTTCTCTGTATCTATGAGCTTTCTTTGTTTTTATTTATTCTTTTCAGATTCCACATATAAGTGAGGTTATAAAGTGCTTGACTTTTTCTCTCTCTGACTTATTTCACTTAGCATAATGCCTTCATTCATGTTGTCTCAAATGGCAAGATCTCATTCTTTTTTATGGCTGAATAGTATTCTACTGCATATTTATATATATATCATATATTTATTATTCATTCATCCATCAATGGACATTCAGGCTGTTTCCATATCTTGGTTATAGTAAATAATGCTGCAATGACCATAGGGGTGCATATATCTTCTTGATTTAGTGTTTTCATTTTATTCAGATAAACACCCAGAAGTAGAATTCCTGGATCATATGGTAGTTCTATTCTTAATTTTTTGAGGAAACTCCTTACTGTTTTCCATAGTGAATGCACCAATGTACATTCCCACCAACAGTGAACAGGGGTTCCCTTTCTCCACATCCTCCCCAACACCTGTTATTTCTTTTTCTTTTGATAATAGCCATTGTAACAGGTGTGAAGTGATGTTTCATTGTGGACTTGACTTACATTTCTCTAATAATTAGTGATGTTGAGCACATTTCAGATACCTGTTGGCCATCTGTATATCTTCTTTGGAAAAATGTCTGGTCAGATCTTCTGCCTATTTTTAAATCTTATATATATATATATATATTATGGTTCTATAAGTTTTATGGTTTCAGGTCTTACACTCAAGTCTTTAATCCATTTCAAGTTAATTTTTATGTATGTTGTAAGATAGTAGTACAGTTTAATTCTTCTGCATGTGGATGTCCATTTTTCCCAACACCATTTACTGAAGAGATTGTCCTTCTCCAATATATATTCTTGGCTTCTTTGTCATAAATTAAGAGTTTATATATGTGTGGGTTTATTTGTGGGCTCTTGATTCTGTTCCATTGATCTATACACCTGTTTTTTATGCCAATACCATACTGTTTTGATCACTATTTCTTTGCAAAATAGTTTGAAATCAAGGAGCATGGTGACTCCAGCATTGTTCTTCTTTCTCAAGATTGTTTTGGCTCTTTGGGGTCCTTTGTGGTTCATTTGTTCTAGTTCTGTGAAAAATGCCATTGTAATTTTGATAAGGATTTCATGGAATCTGTACATTACTTTGGGTAGTATGGACAGTTTAACAATTTTAATTATTGCAATCCAAGAGCATGGAATATCTTTCCATTTATTTGTGTCTTCAATTTCTTTCATCAGTGTCTTATAGTTTTCAGTGTACAGATCATTCACCTTCTTGATTAAATTTATTCCTAGGTATCTTATTATTTTGATGTAATTGTAAAGCAATCTCTTTCTTAATTTGTCTTTCTGATAGCTTGTTATTATTATATAGAAATGTAACAGAGATTTGTATATTGATTTTTTTCCTGCAACTTTATTGAATTGGTTGATTAGTTCTAACATTTTAGTAGAGTCTTTAGGGTTTTCTATATATAATATTATGTCATTTCCAAATAGGGATGATTTTACTTCTTCTTCTCCAATTTAAATACCTTTTATTTCCTTTCTTGCCTAGTTGACAAACTGCAATTACCTGTTGCCTAATTCCAATAATATGTTGAATAAAAACAGCAAGAGTGGGCATCCTTGTCTTGTTCCTGATCTTAGAGGAAAAGCTCTTAGCCTTTCATCACTGAGTATGATGTTAGCTGTGGGTTTGTCATATATGGCCTTCATTATGTTGAGGTTGTTTCCCTCTATACCCATTTTGTATAGAGTTTTTATCATAAATGGGTGTTGAATTTTTGTCACATGTTTTTCTTCTGCATCTATGGGAATGATCATAAGATTTTTATCCTTTATTTTGCTAGTTTAATGTACATGTTGATTGATTTGTGGATGTTGAACCATCTGTGTTTCCCTGAAATAAATCTCACTCGATCATGGTGCATAGTCATTTTAATGTATTGTTGAATTCAGTTTGCTAATAATTTGTTGAAGATTTTTGTATCTATCTTCATCAGTGACATAGGCCTGTAATTTTCTTTTCTTGTGGTGTTCTTGCCTAGTTTCAGTATCAGAGTAATGATGGTCTCATAAAATGAGTTTGGAAGTGTTCTCTCTTCTATTTTTTGGAAGGGTTTGAGAAGGGTAGGTATTAATTTTTCTTTGAATGTTTATTAAAATTCACCAGAATTCTAATAAATATTACAATTATTAATAACATCAGAATTCTAATAAACATTAGAATTATTAGAATTCTAATGTTTATTAGAATTTATCTGGTCCTGGACTTATGTTTGTTGGTACTTTTTTGATTACTGATTCAATCTCATTACTAGTAATTAGCCTATTCAGATTTTATTTCTTCATGATTCAGCCTTGGAAGATTGTATGTTTCTAAGAATTGACCAGTTTCTACTAGGTTGTTCAATTTGTTGGCATATAATTGTTCATAGTAGTCTTTTATGATCCTTCATATTTCTATGGTATCAGTAGTGATATCTCTTGTTTCATTTCTGATTTTTTTTATTTGAGCCCTCTTTTTTTCTTGGTGAATCTAGATAAAAGTTTGTCTAATTTATTTCTCTGTTAAAAAACTGCTCTTAGTTTTATTGATTTTTATATTTTGATTTTAGGCTCTATTTCATTTATTTCTTCTCTGATCTTTATTTCCTCCCTTGTACTCATTTTGGGCTTTGTTTGTTCTTATTTTTCTTGTTCCTTAAGGTTTAAAGTTAGGTTTTTTTTAATTTGAAATTTGTCTTATTTCTTGAGAAAGCATTTATCACTATGAACTTCCCTCTAAGAACTGTTTTTGCTGCATCCCATAAATTTTGGTATGTTGTATTTCCATTTTCATTTTCATTTGTCCCAAGGTATTTTTAATTTCTCTTTTAATTTTTTTAATTGACCCATTGGTTGCTCAGTAGCACGTTGTTTATTCTCCCCATATTTGTGAATTTTTCAGTTTTTTCCTTGTAAAATGAGATTTACTTTCATCTACATAATATTTAGAAAAACAGAGGCCACACATCTGAGTGTCAGACTCATATTCCATGTACTTACTTCAGATCTCAATTGTACCTGAAACTCAATACATCTAAGGCTGAAATAATGATCATATCTCTATTACCTTTACCACCAAACAAACAAACACACCTGTAGGGAAGCATTCCATGATTTAATGTTTTCTATCCAGTTCTGCAAGTAAGCCACCTAAGTGTCATCCTTGACACCTTTCCCACCCCTATTTCTCTTATCCTATCCATCACCAAATCCTTAGGTTTACCTCCTAAATTTATTGGAATATATTCATGTGTAACCAGTTCTATTCCTAACACACTATCCAAAGCTACCACTATATCTTACCTGGAATAGGCAAGATAGCCTCCTGATATATCTCCTTATTTCTTCTCTCCGCTCTTCCCTAGACCATTTTCTCTCCATTCAGCAGCTGAAGTCATAGTTTTAAATTGCTAATCAGTTGTCCTTCTTAAAATCATTTCATATCTTTCTACTGCATTTACGATTAAAACTTAATCCTTATTATAACCTCCAAATCATTGCATTGTCTATTAGAGTCTACCTCTAGAACTTCATTTTAATCAAATCTTCTCCTCACTCTCCAGAGTGCTTTAGACAAGTTGGCTTTCTTTTAATTCCCTATTTGCTGTTACTTCCTTCATGGTACCTTTGCATACATTGTTTCCTTTGCCTGGAATATTGGTTGGGGGTGTCTCATTGAAAAGGAAACTGATGTCCCCCTTCCCTGGTAGATTCCAGGAAGACAGCAAAATTCTAATGTAGCAAAAGCTGATTAATAGTTTAGGCAAAGATTTAGACTTGAGGGCCCTGTTGGGGGTCTGTGTACCTCAGAGGGTCATGGATAGATGAGATAAAACTGGATCTGATGGATATTTGTGGTTATGAAAAAAATTGACTTAGAAATGAACTATGTCTTAGAAGATTCCAGCATGGATAAATGAGGACCCACCCAGATGTCCTCCTCTATCATTGATGCCTACATACCACATAGCCCCCAACACAAACTCAGACTCAGTCCTAGGGGAAGATGAGGAAACACTTGGTAGAAAGAGGGTTCAGAGTAGAAACTAAGTTCAGTTATTAAAAAATAAAAGAAGTTTTATTTCTTGTGTTTTGGGATTGAAATCTGTACTCTGTACACATTGAATACACATTATCCATTATTTTGTGTGTGATTATTTGGTATTTACTCCACAAGATTAATAACTTCATGGGAATAGAGACTGCCCTTATTTTTGTTCACCAGTGTATTCCCAACACCTAGTACAGTCCCTGGTACATAGTAAGCACTATGTTTATTTTATAAGTGCATAATTTATCCAAAATTGCATTGATAAATGGTCTACTATTTGAAAAAGACACACATTGTATTAGTTTTCTATGGCTGCTGTAATGAAGTACCACAACCTGGGTAGCTTGTATCAACCAAAATTTATTGTCTCACAGTTCTGGAAGCTAGAATTCTGAAACAAGGGTATTGTAGGGCCATGCTCCCTCTTAAATCTGTAAGGGAATACTTCCTAGTCTCTTCTTAGCTTCTGGTGGTTTGCTGGCAATCTTTGGTATTTTTGGCTTGCAGCTGCATAACTCTACTCTCTGCCTTTGCTATCACATGGCATTCTCCTTATGTGTCTCTACATGGTTGTCTTCTTATGAGTATAGCTGACATATTGGACTAAGAGATCACTCTACCCCAGTATGACAACATCTTAACTAATAACACCTGCAGTGACCTTATTTCCAAATAAGATACTAATAAATTCTAAGACACTAGAGGTTAGGACTTCAACATATCTCTTTTTCTGAGGGGAGAGAAGGAACACAATTCAACACAAAACACCCACATGCCTCAAATATTTAATTAGTGCTATTAATCACCAGGCCGGTGTTTGCTGTTTTGTACTCATTATGTCAATCATTCAATCCTAACACGAAGTATGTTTCCCATTTTACAGAAGAGAGATTGGAAGATCAGTAAGGTTGACTCATTTGTTCAAGGTAATTTAGCTAATAAGTAGTGTATCTGAGTGTGTTTGATTCCACTACAGCATGCTATCTCTCAGAAATCTAAGGACTTGATGAAGTTTTTAATTTTTTGTCTTTCCCTACCTATGAACAAATGTATAAAAATCTAACTTTACTTAGCCTGTGTATACACGTTTTTACTCCATTGGTGCATCATTGATAGAAAATATGCTATACTACAGTACGTAATTAAAGTGACACTTTTACATTTATAGAGGACTTCTCAGTTTTTCAAAGCATTTCAACATAAACTTTCTAAATTAATTTGACCATAAGCTGTAAGTTCACTAAAATTTTGAAATAATAATAATAATAAAAATAATAGAAAGTGGATTAATTCACTCAGCCAAGTAAAACAATTTGTTGATAATAGGAGATCAGTCCAAAATAGCTCTTTCTAATGTAGTCATCCCTGATTAAACAAAAAACTCTTTTTATTTTAAGGATGACTTATGTCTCTTACTTCTAGTAGGTTATCCCATTTCTAAATATGTTGTCTACTTGGTGCAAGGTTAAGTGACAAGTGCGTTATAAAACTCAGAAATATTTGGAGGTGAAATTGGGGCCACCTTACTTTTAGTATTTATTAGAATAAATAAAGAAGCAGATATTTGTCCACAGTGAAAGAAAAAAAAAATCAGAACTGATAATAATCCCAGGAAGATATTTGTGTCAACTAACCCTTTGGCTACTGTATAAAACTGTAACTCTTGCTGGTTTTATTCCGTTGCATATGCTATGAAAGCTATTATAAAATCAGACCTGGAGTCATAGCAAAATGTGCTAACAAAAATTTTGAATAGTTCTGAAACTCTTAACCTTGTGGCCCCTGAACAAATTGCTAGGTGGCCTATGCCTGTCTTCTATACCTTCTATCTGAAATGAAATATCTCCTTCCTTCAGAAAGGACTCTCATACCATCTCTTAGCATTCTTATAGAGCTGTTCTACCTAAACAATGTTCTGAGCTTTTCCCTTCACTGCATTATAAAATTCTCTGTGGATATTTCATATTGAAATTGATTGAACACAGTAGATGACTAATAATATGTTACTCCATCTAAAAAGATTGATGTAGCAGTTAAGAATGCATTCTGCTGTAAATAACAAAAAAATCTTACTATAAGTGCTTAAAGATAAATTTGGGGGTAAGCAAACTAGGGCTGGTAGTGTAGCTTAATGATACTATCAAAAACCTATATTCTTTCTAATATCATCCTTTGCCATATTTAGCAGTATAATCTTTTGCTCTCATGCTTGTTGCCTCATGATTGTGAAATAACTATTGTATCTCTGAGCCTAACAACTGAGATGCTGGCAGGATAAAGAGAGGAGTGCAAAAAGGGGCAAAAATGGTGAAAGACTTTCTTTTAGAAAGGTTTCACCTTTAAAATCAGAAAGAGATGCCCTTTCCAGAGACTTCCTCATACATCTCATTGATCAGAGTTATGTCTCATGGCTACTCCTAATTATTTAACACAGCTACTGGGAAATTGGGAAATAGAGTTGTTTTTAGCTGGCACTACTACCATGAACAAAGTAAGCTTTTTGTTAGTAAGGAAAAAGAAAGACATGTAATGGGCATGCAATAAGTAAGCAACAAGCAATATCTGCCACAATGGGTATTTTAACAGTATATGAGAAAGAAGGAAGAAAGGAAGAAAGAAAAAGAAACGAAGGAAGGAAGGAAGGTGGGAGGGAGGGAGGGAGGGAGTAAGGGAGGAAAGAGAGAAAGGAAAGACAAAGGAAATATTTTAAAATCTAATGGTGGCATTAATCAGTGAAAAGGTCATGGGGGAGATATTCTGGAGAATAGGGGGACTTTTCTGAGATCACTCAAATTATTCATACAGACAGAAACCTCCTTCATCAATATAATAGGAGATACCAGTTACTGAATGCCTACTTTATGCCATGCACGGTATGCATATTATTTCATCTAATTTTCACAGCAACCTTATGAGATAGGAACGCATAATCTGATAATGAAACCATATAAGAAGTGCTAATAATAAGATATATGTGTCATGGGAACACAGAGAAACAATGAACATAATTCAGATATGAGCCTTGTACAAGTTGAGATTGTATAAATCTGTTTTCAAGATTCTTTTATTGGTAGTATATAGAGAATACGGTATGGTAGAAAGAACAGGTGACAAATCTAGGTTTTTACTGTATTCAAATAAGAAAAGTAGGCTTTATTATGTTGAGGAAAGTTCCCTCTATGCCTACTTTCTGCAGGATTTTTATCATAAATGGGTGTTGAATTTTGTTGAAAGCTTTCTCTGCATCTATTGAGATGATCATGTTTTTCCTCCTTCAATTTGTTAATATGGTGTATCATGTTGATTGATTTGTGTATACTGAAGAATCCTTGCATTCCTGGGATAAACCTCACTTGATCATAGTGTATGATTCTTTTAATGTGCTGTTGGATTCTGCTTGCTAGTATTTTGTTGAGGATTTTTGCATCTATGTTCATCAGTGATATTGGCCTGTAGTTTTCTTTCTTTGTGACATCCTTGTCTGGTTTTGGTATCAGAGTGATGGTGACCTCGTAGAATGAGTTTGGAAGTGTTCCTTCCTCTGCTATATTTTGGAAGAGTTTGAGAAGGATAGGTGTTAGCTCTTCTCTAAATGTTTGATAGAATTCGCCTGTGAAGCCATCTGGTCCTGGGCTTTTGTTTGTTGGAAGATTTTTAATCACAGTTCCAATTTCAGTGCTTGTGATTGGTTTGTTCATATTTTCTATTTCTTCCTGGTTCAACCTCGGCAGGTTGTGCATTTCTAAGAATTTGTCCATTTCTTCCAGTTTGTCCATTTTATTGGCATATAGTTGCTTGTAGTAATCTCTCATGATCCTTTGTATTTCTGCAGTGTCAGTTGTTACTTCTCCTTTTTCATTTCTAATTGTATTGACTTGAGTCTTTTCCTTTTTTTATGGATAAGTCTGGCTAATGGTTTACCAATTTTGTTTATCTTCTCAAAGAACCAGCTTTTAGTTTTATCGATCTTTGCTATGGGAACATATGTATATGTATAACTGATTCACTTTGTTATAAAGTAGAAACTAACACACCATTGTAAAAAAATTATACTCCAATAAAGATGTTAAAAATAAAAAAAATAATAAAATTAAGTTAAAAAAAAAGAAAAGTAGGCTTGAATTTATACTAGACCTGTATGCTATTGTTGCTTTTGAAAGTTTAGGTCATGTCTACCCAGTGCAGGCAAATTTGGCCCCATTTCTCCAGCAGTGTCTTGAAAGTACGCTAACAGATAATTTGTCCTGGCAGAATTGCTTATTCTAGGACACCTCTCAATGACAATCCCACAAGAATGAAATTTCTTCCTCAAAATTTTAAATAATTTATTTATTTTACTATATATTTTTGTTTACTCATCTGTTGTTTGTTTGTACTTTACCCAATTCAGATAAAGTGGTCATCACTTTATCTGAATTGCAACAACTGCCGTTGTTTCTCTCTCACAAGAAAAGAGTTTTTTGCAAAACTGCAAGAGGATGTTTTGTGTACCTTTCTGAACAACTTGTAACATATTGAAAAGTTCTGTAATGCATTTGAAAATCTGTTTGCTTTTTAAAGAGCACCAGGTGTTCAGTGCTACACACGAGAACTGCCATCGTTAAAAATGCAAAGAAATGAATTGAATATATGTATATTCTCTAAATATGGCCTTAAAAAAAAAGAGGTTTCTCAGATATACTTGTTAAGTGTTGGTTGATTGGTCTTTATTTTTTTTTAAAAATCAGCCTTTCATTAATACCGAACCAACAGCTGATAAAATGCAAACTACCCACTTTACATACTGAAAAAGATATAGAAGACTGGCATTGTAGACAGAACATCCAGCGTTGCGGTAATTCATACTCATATAGCCATTACAACTGTGCTTTTCTCTCTATACCATACACTTAAACATCTGTTTTTCAGTCTATTTTTGTTTTATTTGGCTTTTTAAAAAATGAATTTTTAATTTAAGTAACAAGAGGTTGTCTCAACAGTGGAAGTTACCATAGCTGCCAATGTTACTTTAAAATACAATGAGTGTTTTTGAGATATCTGAATCAATTATTTGACAAGTTACACATGTTTGTGCATCTTCTCTCAAGTAGAGGTGAGGTGTACTTAGTTTCTCATTCTTAAGATTTTTTTCATCTTTTCCAAGTGAATAGGAGTTGTGTTGCAACTTAGGGAAAGAGGGGAGGAGGAATAAAAACTAAAGGCATCTGGAGAGTGAAAGTGGTAAATTTAGTTTACCATCAAACAGAAAAATAATGAGAATAAGAATGAGGTGTTTTAGGAAACACTGGGTAGAAAATTCTAAGCCTGTACAAAGCTCCAGGTAGTCTTCTTTTTTAATTAACATCTTTATTGGAGTATAATTGTTTTACAGTGGTGTGTCAGTTTCTGCTGTATAACAAAATGAATCCCATATCTCCTCCCTCTTGCGTCTCCCTCCCACCCTCCGTATCCCACCCCTTTAGATGGTCACAAAGCACCGAGCTGATCTCCCTGTGCAATGCAGCTGCTGCCCACTAACTATCTATTTTATATTTGGTAGTGTATATATGTCAATGCTATTTTCTCACTTCATCCCAGCTTACTCTTTCCCCTCCTCGTGTCCTCAAGTCCACCCTCTACATCTGTGTCTTTATTCCAGGTAGTCTTTTGATTCTCCATTATTTTTTTAAATATGTCCTCTTTTTTCTCTGCAAATGGTTTGTACATTGTTACTAGTGTCTTCTCAACAAGTTCTTTTGACTTTTCAATGATGGAAATTTTCTGAATGCATTTGGGTCAGAAAAAAAAAAGATATATATATATATATATATATATATATCTTTATAGTAGATAAACACATATCTGCTTCACTTGTTTTCTGGACCAATCTGGTATGCATAGTTGAGGGAATTTTTGAGAGCCATCATTTTCTTCAGATTTAATTAAGACTATAAGTTCCTGAGAGCATGAACTTCATCATCTGTATATTCTAATCTACATATAATGTGACACCATTAGCCTAAGCCTCTCAGGTGTCTAGGCAACATGTGTGTTTGGTCTGATTGCACTGAGGAAAACAGGCTTTTTCATAAATCTGTCCTGGATCCTGCTTCTGACTCTAATTCTAATCAGCTCCTGAGCTGATTCTTCCTGCAGCCAGGGCTACACCTAGTCACTGACCTTGGCACCTATTAAGTAGTCTCTGAGAGATACAAAAGTAAGGCATGCAGCTGACTATAGAGTCTTATCTGATTTTCAGAGAATTTCCAAGGAAGCACATAATCTCTATTCATCACAGAAACTCTCTGTAGGTTCACAGCAGCTCACAATCTATAAATTCAAAGACTCAGACAGAGTAGAATTAATCGGGATTGAGTATCAACAATGTTGCTTCTAAATTATTTATTCCACCTCCAGGAATTAGTTTCAATCACAGTTTAAACAACACAATATCGCTCCCTTCATTCTCAAATATATTACAGGCTGACTCCATATATCCAAACAAATGGAAGTTATATTTCACCAACCACTTTCAAAAGGGCTACCATATTTTTCAATAGACAATATATGAGCAGATGAATTGCTATAACAGTAAACTCCTTTGCAACCTTATCATAACTGATCTTTTTAGTACAACTTTTTTCTATTTACAAAAGTAAGTATATGCCAAATGCAGAAAATTAAGACAAAAAACAGTACAATGACCAAAATATCACTTGTAATACCACCATCCAGAGATAATCATTGTTAATGTTTCTGCATATAAATATATATCTCTAGTTACATTTATTACTACATTTCTTTGTATATTTCAAAGTGGTATTACATTGTAATACTTTTTTGAAACATATTTTACCTTAGCATTGGATTGTATTTTCCCATATTAATAAATATTCTTCAACAACATGATTTTTTTTTTTTTGGTACACAGGCCTCTCACTGTTGTGGCCTCTCCCGTTGCGGAGCACAGGCTCCAGACGCACAGGCCCAGCGGCCATGGCTCACGGGCCCAGCCACTCCACGGCATGTGGGATCTTCCTGGACCGGGGCATGAACCAGTGTCGCCTGCATCGGCAGGCAGACTCTCAACCACTGTGCCACTAGGGAAGCCCAAAAACATGATTTTTAATGGCAGTACACCTTACCTCCATATTAACTTTCTATAATTAACTTAATTTTCCATTGCTGGACATTTTGATTGTTTCTAATTTCCACTATTATAAATAATACCTTGATGAAAATCTTTATGTATTAATTTTTGCATGTATCTTTGATAATCTCCTTAGAATAAATACCTAGGAGAGGAATTGCTAGATGAATGGTCATGCATATTTTAAGACTTTTAGTTTGTTGCCAAACTATAGCTGACCTTATCATGTTTACATTATATGTTTATGTTATGTTGTTGTAGAAAGAGAACCTTTCAGTTTTTTTCTTACATGAAGAAACAGCTACACATATATTCAAATATTTATACTAGCTATTTCTTTTTCACATAATGAACCATCTGCACTTAAGTATACATTTATATCTATCTGGCAATTATTTGTGTGTCAAATCAATGTTGCACACACTTTTTTTTCATTAAATTCAGAAGAGTACCTAATAACTTCCATCTGAACACAGATATCCCCAAACGAGAATGGAAAAAGCACCAATTGATTTTCCATCAGTAAAACTGAGCATTTTCAGAGTGTGTGTACCCTGGACATACAACATAAGTGAAAACATAGTGGGATCAAAATGCCAAGGGTCTTTCAAAAGGCCGATAACAAGTGTCTAATTTGTACAGGTATTGTGATAAATATTCTTCATTTGCATATGAATGGGTGGGGGAGATTGGCGCAAAGTCATAAAGAGAAAAACAGAGGCCCTGAGAGATCTAGGGGAAGATGACGTAAGAGTAAGATGTGGAGATCACCTTCCTGCCCACAGATAAATGATAAGTACATCTACACGTGGAACAACTCCTACAGAACACCTAGTGAACACTGGCAGAAGACCTCAGACCTCACAAAAGGCAAGAAAGTCCCAAAGTACCTGGGTAGGGCAAAAGAAAAAAGAATAAACAGAGACAAAAGAATAGGGAGGGGACCAGCACCAGTGGGAGGTAGCTGTGAAGGAGGGAAGGTTTCCACACACTAAAAGCCCCTTTGGGGGTGGTGATTGCAGGTGGCAAAGGGGGGAAACTTCAGAGCCGCAGAGGAGAGCAAAGCGACAGGGGTGCAGAGGGCAAAGCACAGAGATTTTCGCACAGAGTATCGGGGCCGAACAGTACTCACCAGCCTGAGAGGCTTGTCTGCTCAGGACTGGGCAGGGGTGGGCAGGACTGGGAGCTGAGGCTCGGGGTTCACTGGGATCGCAGGGAGAGGACTGGCGGCGTGAACACAGCCTGAAGGGGTTACTGCACCATGGCTAGCAGGGAGGGAGTCCGGGAAAAAGTCTGGACCTGCCGAAGAGGCAAGAGACTTTTTCTTCCCTCTTTGTTTCCTGATGCACGAGGAGGAGGATTAAAAGCTCTGCTTAAAGGAGCTCCAGAGAAGGGCATGAGACGTGGCTAACAGAGCGGACCACAGAGACGGGCATGAGACACTAAGGCTGCTGCTGCCACCAACAAGAAGCCTGTGTGTGAGCACAGGTCACTCTCCACACCTCCCTTGCGGGGAGCCTGTGCAGGCCAACACTGCCAGGGTCACGGGATCCAGGGACAACTTCCCCGGGAGAACACAGAGCATGCCTCAGGCAGGTGCAACGTCATGCTGGCCTCTGCCACTGCAGGCTCACCCCACAATCCGTACCCCTCTCTCCCCCCAGTCTGAGTGAGCCAGAGCTCCCGAATTAGCGGATCCTTTAACCCCATCCTGTCTGAGCAAAGAACAGACACCCTCCAGTGACCTACACACGGGGGGGGGGGGCAAATCCAAAGCTGAAACACGGGAGCTGTGCAAAAAAAGAAGAGAAAGGGAAATCACTCCCAGCAGCCTCAGGAGCAGCAGATTAAATCTCCACAATAAACTTGATGTATCCTGCATCTGTGGAACACCTGAATAGACAACGAATCATCCCAAATTGAGAGGGTGGACTTTGAGAGCAAGATTTATTAGTTTTTCCCTTTTCCTCTCTTTGTGAGTGTGTATGTGTATGGTTCTCTGTGAGATTTTGTTTGTATAGTTTTGCTTTCACCGCTTGTCCTCGGGTTCCATCCGTCCTTTTCTTCTTTTTTAACTTTTTTAAAAATTGTTTTCTTCATAATTATTTTTTTACTTTAATAATTTTATTTTATTTTACCTTACTTTATTTTATTTTATTTTATCCTCTTTCTTTCTTTCTACATTTTCTCCAGTTTTTTCTGAGCCATGTGGATGAAAGGCTTTTGGTGCTGCAGACAGGAGTCAATGCTGTGCCTATGAGGTGGGACAACAAACTTCAGGACACTGGTCCAAAAACGACCTCCCAGCTCTATGTAATATCAAAAGGCAAAAATCTCCCAGAGATCTCCATTTCAACACCAACACCCAGCTTCATTCAACGACCAGTAGGCTACAGTGCTGGACACCCTATGCCAAACAACTAGCAAGACGGGAAAGCAACCCCACCCATTAGCAGAGAGGCTGCCTATAATCATAATAAGACCACAGACACCCCCAAAACACACCACCAGATGAGGACCTGCCCAACAGAAAGACAAGACCAGCCTCATCCACAAGAACACAGGCACTAGTCCCTTACACCAGGAAGCCGACACAACTTACTGAACGAACTTTAGCCACTGGGGAGAGACACCCAAAACAACGGGAACTACGAACCTGCAGCCTGCAAAAAGTAGACCCAAAACACAGTAAGGTAAGCAAAATGAGAAGACAGAAAAAACACACAGCAAGTGAAAGAGCAAGATGAAAACCCACCAGACCTAACAAATGAAGAGGAAATAGGCAGTCTACCTGAAAAATAATTCAGAATAACGATAGTAAAGATGATACAAAATCTTGGAAATAGAAGAGATAAAATGCAAGAAACATTTAACAAGTACTTAGAAGAACTAAAGATGAAACAAGCAATGGTGAACAACACAATAAATGAAATTAAAAATACTCTAGAAGGAATCGAGAGCAGAATACCTGAGGCAGAAGAACGGATAAGTGACGTGGAAGGTAAAATAGTGGAAATAAATACTGCAGAGCAGAATAAAGAAAAAAGAATGAAAAGAACTGAGGACAGTCTCAAAGACCTCTGGGACCACATTAAACACACCAACATTTGAATTATAGGGGTTCCAGAAGAAGAAGAGGAAAAGAAAGGGACTGAGAAAATATTTGAAGAGATTATAGTGGAAAACTTCCCTAATATGAGAAAGGAAATAGTTAATCAAGTCCAGGAAGCACAGAGAGTCCCATACAGGATAAATCCAAGGTGACACATGCCAAGACACATAGTAATCAAACTGTCAAAAATTAAATACAGAGAAAATATATTAAAAGCAGCAAGGGAAAAACAACAAATTACACACAAGGGAATCCCCATAAGGTTAACAGCTGATCTTTCAGAAGAAACACTGCAAGCCACAGGGAACTGGCAGGACATATTTCAATTGATAAAGGAGAAAAATGTGCAAACAAGATTACTCTACCCAGCAAGGATCTCATTCAGATTTGATGGAAAAATTAAAATCTTTACAGACAAGCAAAAGCTGAGAGAGTTCAGCACCACCAAACCAGCTTTACAACAAATGCTAAAGGATCTTCTCTAGGCAAGAAACACAAGAGAAGGAAAAGACCTACAATAACAAACTCAAAACAATTAAGAAACTGGGAATAGGAACATACATGTCAATAAATACCTTCAATGTAAATGGACTAAATGCTCCCACCAAAAGACACAGACTGGCTGAATGGATATAAAAACAAGATCCATATATATGTTGTCTACAAACGATCCACTTCAAACCTAGAGAAACATACAGACTGAAAGTGAGAGGATGGAAAAATATATTCCATGCAAAAGGAAACCAAAAGAAAGCTGGAGTAGCAATTCTCATATCAGTCAATATAGACTTTAAAATAAAGACATTAGAAGAGACAAAGAAGGACACTACATAATGATCAAGGGATTAATCCAAGAAGAAGATATAAAAATTGTAAATATTTATGCACCCAATATAGGAGCACCACAATACATAAGGCAAATACTAACAGCCATAAAAGGGAAAATCAGCAGTAACACATTCATCGTAGGGAACTTTAACACCCCACTTTCACGAATGGACAGATCACCCAAAATGAAAATAAATAAGAAAACACAAGCTTTAAATGATACATTAAACAAGATGAGCTTAATTAATATTTATTGGACATTCCATTGAAAAACAACAGCATATACATTTTTCTCAAATGCTCATGGAACATTCTCCAGGGCAGATCATATTATGGGTCACAAATCAAGCCTTGGTAAATTTAAGAAAATTGAAATCATATCAAGTATCTTAACTGACTACAACGATATGAGACTAGATATCAATTACAGGAAATATCTGTAAAAAATAAAAACATATGGAGGCTAAACTATATACTTTTGAATAACGGAGTGATCACTGAAGAAATCAAAGAGGAAATCATGAACTACCTAGAAACAAATGACAATGGAGACATGACAACCCAAAACCTACAGGATGCAGCAAAAGCAGTTCTAAGAGAGAAGTTTATAGCAATACAATCCTACCTTAAGAAACAGGAAACTTCTCGAATAAACAACCTAACCTTGCACATAAAGCAATTAGAGAAAGAAGAACAAAACATCCCCAAAGTTATCAGAAAGACAGAACTCATAAAGATCAGATCAGAAATAAATGAAAATGAAATGAAGGAAACAATAGCAAATATCAATAAAACGAAAAGTTGGTTCTTTGAGAAGATAAACAAAATTGATAAACCATTAGGCAGACTCATCAAGAAAAAAAGGGAGAAGACTCAAATCAATAGAATTAGAAATGAAAAAGGAGAAGTAACAACTGACACTGCAGAAATAAAAAAAGATCATGAGAGATTACTACAAGCAACTCTATGCCAATATAATGGACAACCTGGAAGAAATGGACAAATCCTTAAAAAGGCACAATCTGTAAAGACTGAATCAGGAAGAAATAGAAAATATGATCAGACCAATCACAAGCACTGAAATTGAAATTGTGATTAAAAATCTTCCAAAAACCAAAAGCCCAAGATCAAATGGCTTCACAGGCGAATTCAATCAAATATTTAGAGAAGAGTTAATAACTATCTTTCTGAAACTCTTCCAAAATATACAGAGGGAGGAACACTCCCAAACTCATTCTATGAGGCCACCATCACCCTGATACCAAAACCAGACAAGGATGTCACGAAGAAAGAAAACTACAAGTCAATATCACTGATGAACATAGATGTAAAAATCCTCAAAAAGATACTAGAAAACAGAATCCAACAGCACATGAAAAGGATCATACAGCATGATCAAGTGGGGTTTATTCTAGGAATGCAAGGATTCTTCAATATATGCAAATCATTTAATGTGATACAATATATTAACAAATTGAAAGAGAAAAACATATGGTCATCTCAATAGATGCAGAGAAAGCTTTCAACAAAATTCAACACTAATTTATGATAAAAAACCCTGCAGAAAGTAGGCATAGAGGGAAATTTCTTCAACATAGTAAAGGTCATATATGACAACCCACTGCCAATATCATCCTCAATGGTTAAAATCCGAAAGCATTTCCACTAAGATCAGGAACAAGACAAGGTCGTCCACTCTCTCCATTCTTATTTAACATAGTTTTGTAAATTGTAGCCACAGCAATCAGAGAAGAAAAGAAAATAAAATGAATCCAAACCGGAAAAGAAGTAAAGCTGTCACTGATTGCAGATGACATGATACTATTCATAGAGAATCCTAAAGATGCTACCAGGAAACTACTGGAGCTAATCAATGAATTTGGTAAAGTAACAGGATACAAAATTAATGCACAGAAATCTTGACATTCCTATACACTACTGATGAAAAATCTGAAATTGAAATCAAGAAAACACTCCCATTGACCATTGCAATAAAATAATAACATATCTAGCAATAAACCTACCTAAGAAGACAAAAGACCTATATGCAGTAAATTTTAAGACACTGATGAAATAAATATGATACAATTAGATGGAGAGATATACCATGTTCTTGGATTGGAAGAATCAACATTGTGAAAATGACTCTACTACCCAAGGCATTCTACAGATTCAATGCAATCGCTATCAAACTACCACTGGTATTTTTCACAGAACTAGAAAATAAAATTCACAATTTGTATGGAAACACAAAAGACCCTGAATAGCTAATGCAATCTTGAGAATGTAAAAAGGAGCTGGAGAAATCAGGCTCCCTGACTTCAGACTATACTACAAAGCTACAGTAATCAAGACAGTATGGTACTGGCAGAAAAACAGAAAGATAGATCAATGGAACAGGATAGAAAGCCCAGTGATAAACCCACGCACATATGGTCACCTTATCTTTGATAAAGGAGGCAAGAATGTCCAGTGGAGAATGGACAGCCTCTTCAATAAGTGGGGCTGGGAAAACTGGACAAGTACAAGTAAAATATGAGATTAGATCACTCCCTAACACCATATACAAATATAACCTCAAAATGGATAAAAGATCTAAATGTAAGGCCAGAAACTATCAAACTCTTGGGGGAAAACTTAGGCAGTACCCTCTATGACATAAATTACAGCAAGATCCTTTTTGACCCACCTCCTAGAGAAATGGAAATAAAAACAAAAATAAACAAATGAGATCTAATGAAACTTCAAAGCTTTTGCACTGCAAAGGAAACCATAAACAAGACCAAAAGACAACCCTCAGAATGGGAGAAAATATTTGCAAATGAAGCAACTGACAAAGGATTAATCTCCAAAATTTACAAGCAGCCCATGCAGCTCAATAACAAAAAAACAAACAACCCAATCCAACAATCAGCAGAAGACCTAAAAAGACATTTCTCCCAAGAAGATATACAGAGTGCCATCAAACACATGAAAGAATGCTCAACATTATTAATCATTAGAGAAATGCAAATCAACACTACAATGAGATATCATTTCACACCAGTCAGAATGGCCATCATCAAAAAATCTAGAAACGATAAATGCTGGAGAGGGTGTGGAGAAAAGGGAACACTCTTGCACTGCTGGTGGGAATGTGAATTGGTTCAGCCATTATGGAGGACAGTATGGAGTTTCCTTAAAAATCTACACATAGACCTACCATATGACCCAGTAATCCGACTACTGGGCATATACCCTGAGAAATCCATAATTCAAAAAGAATCATGTACCAAAATGTTCATTGCAGCTCTATTTACAATAGCCAGGAGATGGAAACAACGTAAGTGTCCATCATCGGATGAATGGATAAGAAAGATGGGGCACATATATTCAATGGAATATTACTCAGCCATAAAAATAAACGAAATTGAGCTATTTGTAATGTGGTGGATGGACCTAAAGTCTGTCATACAGAGTGAAGTAAGTCAGAAAGAGAAAGACGAATACCATATGTTAACACATATACAAGGAATTTAAGAAAATAAAAAATGTCATGAAGAACCTAGGTGTAAGACAGGAATAAAGACTCAGACCGACTAGAGAATGGACTTGAGGATATGGGGAGGGGCAAGGGTAAGCTGTGACAAAGTGAGAGAGTGTCAAGGACATATATACACTACCAAACGTAAAATAGATAGCTAGTGGGAAGGAGCCTCATAGCACAGGGAGATCAGCTCTGTGCTTTGTGACCACCTAAAGAGGTGGGATAGGGAGGTTGGGAGGGAAGGAGAGACAAGAGGGAAGATATATGAGAACATATGTATATGTATCACTGATTCACTGTGTTATAAATCAGAAACTAACACACCATTGTAAAGCAATCATACTCCAATAAAGATGTAAGAAAAAAAACCCCAAAAACCAAAAAAAAAACAAAAAAAAAACAGAGGTCCTATTTTCAAGCACTGCCAGATAATTAATTGCTGGAGACTGGTATATTCAATAAAATACTATTTGGATCATGTAGCAAAGCCATGTCTCCAAATAAAAACGAATCTAGGTGAGTAGATTAAAACTATAAAAATTTGTTTGTAGTGATTAACATCAAAGTTTGCTCTATAGCTATAACTATATTTTAATCTCACTACTATTTTATTAAAATGAAAAGTTATCCCCCAAATTATACTTTAATGCAAAAGGAAATATTAAAACGCATAATGTAGACAAGTAACATATTTTCAAATCAGTCCTGATAGCAATTCTCCACCGAAAAATTTTGTATAGATGAGGTATAGAAGATCATAAAAGGCAGACAACTTTATAATTGAGTTGAGGGTAAGAAGAGGTCTATTGAATTCCTGGAAAGCATTTGGCTATGATTTATTAAACTTTACATTGATACTTTGGCCACCTACTCTATTATTGGCACTGTGCTAAGCTCTGTGGAGAAGAAGAAAAATAATCCAAGTTGTCTGATGTTATCGAATGGAGAATAACAGCAGTAAATATAAACAATGGATAATGTCTCTTGAAGGTTAATATATATATATATGTGTATATATATATATATATATATATATATATATATATATATATATATATATTAGGGTTCTTGGTTGCAAGAAACAAAAATTGACTCTGGCTAAATTAGCATAAAAGGGCAGTTTATATACTCTCAGTTGAATGGGACCAGAGAACCAAACTTGAAGTTTTCATGGGTTGCGCTGGAAACTACCACCAGAACTTTTACTACCACTTCAGTAATTGGACATAGTTGATGCTACTGCTATTGCCCACCACCAGAATTATTTCTGGATGACCCCAATGTACTTTAATTTCTAGCTTCCATTCAAAGTCTGAGGCGGGTGATTCTAATTTTCAGAGGTTTAATATTCTCTAGAACCTTACTTGCCAGGCAAATTGGAAAAGGGAGAATCTGGTATTTTCAGCTTCTGTGGTAGAAGGTGATATATGCCTCATAAAGTGAAGGATTGCCAAAAACATAAGCAGATGTTCAAGATGCTTAGCAGATACAAGTAATTACAAATATCCATAATGGTTGGATACTGTACTGAGTGATTAACATAACCTTTCTTAATCTGCAGGGAACCACTGTTACAGGTGGATGACATCAGTCAGATTAGGTTAGGTTACATTGGAAAAAAAACTGCCAGATCTCAATGGCTTATAACAACAAAGGTTTATATCTCGCTCATGCAACATGTTCATTGAGGGCCAGCAGGGTAGGGAGATGCTTTTGCTCTCATTGTATTCACCCAGGGACCCAGACTGACAAAGGTTTTAGCATCTTCTTATGCCACGATCTCAGTGTGAGATTTTAGAGTTTACTATTTCAGAGGGAGAGAGAGCAAGAGTTAAATCATGGTGATTAAATGTTTCAATTTGGAAGTGAAACAATTCTGCTCCGATTTCATTGGCCAGAACTACTCCTGTGATCATGTCTATGTTAAAGAGGGTGGGAAAGCTTAATTCTCCACATATCCATAAGTAGAAAGAGAGCTAAATTTAGGGGGAATATTAGTAATGTCTACTATAGTAGGCACTATTTTTATTAGCACCTTCAATTTTGAGAAAATTTAAACACAGAGTTTAAGTAAGGTAGTAGTAAAAGACAGAACTGGAAATTGAATATTTTCTAAGATTACATTAACTTTTATAGTAGCAATGATATCTAACATGCATTGAGAATCACTAAGCATCATTTTTTATTTTTTTGCGGTATGCAGGCCTCTCACTGTTGTGGCCTCTCCTGTTGCAGAGCACAGGCTCCGGACGCATAGGCTCAGCGGCCATGGCTCATGGGCCTAGCCGCTCCGCGGCATGTGGGATCTTCCTGGACAGGGGCACGAACCCGTGTCTCCTGCATTGGCAGGCGGGCTCTCAACCACTGCGCCATCAGGGAAGCCCACTAAGCATCATTTTAATTTTCACAACAACACTTTCAGACAGGTTCAGTTATTATCTCAGTTCAACAGATGAGGAAACCGAGGCTCTGAGAGATTCAATAATTTGCTCAAGTTTACACAGCTAGTAAGTAATGGATCAAGTCTGGAAGTAGCAGCATGATTTCAAGCCTCATTTTTTTTTAACTACTCTATTACACAGCTTCCACATACTTTGATTTCTAACACAATATAAATAATGCATAATTACCAGCTGATTTAAATGAATGTACAGACTACTAAAAGTGAGTTTTGTATAATAGATCTTTAGAGCTCTAAGGGACTTTAGAGATTGTTTAGTCCAGTCATCTGCTTTTTCACATTAGGAGATTGAGGCCAAAAGAGGGAAAGAGTTATATGTAAAGTCATTGTTATTTAGTGGTTGAGCTAGGATTCACATGCAGGCCCTAAGCAATATTTGGTCATACATTGAAACCTGCAAAAGTTTTCTGCATATTGAGATGCTAGTATTACCTCAGAAACTCATTCTAGACCATATCTTATCCAGACTCATGAATATGTCATCCTTCCTAAATTCACAAGGGTATTGTTACTTGTTTATAAGGAGGCTATGGAGTAAGGAGAGAGAGTGGGAGAAGGGTAAACCTATTTGGGTAGACCAACAACAGAATGTAAGAGGGGATGGTTAATTCAGGGTCTATATAGAGGTTTTTCCTACTTCAGTTGTGAATTGACTGAAGGAAGAGGAATAGAAACCTGGTTTATCATAATCAATCAGTAAGAGAGTGTCTGGCAATATCATCACAGCTGTCATAAATGCATCTAAATCAGAAACTGATGTAAAAAGTTGAGATGAGGAAAGATGAGCAGGCTTCATATTCTGCTGCTAACAACACTTTGCAGCATTTTATTCCTATTCTAAATGTCTGTTTGTTGTAATAGAATAGGCTCTGTTTAGTAAGGTTCAATCCTATGGTAAGGACTCCACTGTTATTTGTTAGTTGTATATTGTCATTTGTTAACAGATAATTCTATGGGGATCTTAATTGCACAGAGGTCTCTCCTTGGAGAGAGTGCTCTTGAAATAATGTAGCTAGAAAACACTTTTAAATCAAATCAACATTTATAGCCCTTGCCTAGTATGTGGAAGGCACTGTGTAAGGTGTTTCTCCCTGGAATTTTTGAAATAGTTTGAAAATCAGTAGCAAGGAGACCCAGAAACGGAAGAGGAAGAATTTAATTATTTGTAGAATAAGGCCACTGGTGGTTAAGGTAAAGGCTATAAATGTGTCTTTCTGATATATAAATAATGGCATTTCTGAGAACATAGGGTGAGAGTAGTTAAATGTTGGATAGGGTCCATTTTTATTAATAGTTGTACAGTGAAAGTTGATGAGCTGTTTCTGTGCTCCTTGGTGGTTTTATGTGAGTGATTACAGCTATCATTATTGGAGATTTAACATGAATTCTGTACATCTTTGAAATGCACAAAATCAAAATATAGCTAAAAGAAACTTCCTTCAAACAAATTGTCACATGCCACAAGCAGAAATATGTTTTATCCGTTTGTTTGTTTAAATTAGGCTTGGGAAGTAAGCTATCAGCCTTGCAAAATTTCTTTTGGTGACATTAACCAGGAAACCTATTCAAAACCCAAATTATCCTTTCTCTCAAACTTGCAAATCCTGACTTTTCTATTTCTATATTATTTCTCCATCTCCTTACTTTACACATCCAAGAAGTGACTGAGTTCTGTAAATTCTAGAGCCATGGGGAGTCTCAATTCTATCCTTTCCTTGCAATTATCTTAACCCAAACCTTCAATACCCTTCACTTCATTACAGTTGTCTCAAAATTGTTTTCTCAAGGCTGGCCTTTCCTCTCTCTTAACTAGTGGTTCACAAACTTTTGTGTGGATCAGAATGACATGAAAACTTTTTAAAACACGGATTTTGGTCTTCTGTCCAGAGGTTCTGATTAAGTAGGTCTGGAGGGGGACAAGAATTTATTTGTAATTAGCAAATCAATAACGTTAATGCTGCCAGTTCTGGGATCAGACTTTGATAAGTCCCACTCTAATCCATCCTTTTTCCTATTCATTGTTGTCAAGTCCACCTTCTTAAAGCAGAGCTCGATTATGTCCCTTCTTTGTTTATAAAATTTCAGTGGCTCTCCATTCCCTAACAAATAAATCTGACATTAAATCTTTCCTCTGTCTTCTAGCTCCACTTCTTTTTCCTGCCTTATCTTCTACCTTATCCTCTAAGACGGTAGGTTACATAATAGGTTAAAGATAAGAGCTCTGGAATTATATAGGCTTGGATTTGAATCCTATCTTCACCACTTAAAAGAGTGGAGAATTGTAGAAGTGTCCTCAGTTTCCTCATTTCTAAAATGAGCATAATAGTACCTACCTTTTAAGGTCTTTGTTAGGATTAATTTAATTAATACATATAGGATACTTAGAACAATGCCTGAAACCCAATAAATGGAAGTTATTAAAAATACACTATACTAGTCTAACTATATATCTCATCATTTCCTGAAAAAAGCACCCCCTTTTTCCTTCTTTATAATTATGTTTATACTCATAAATCTCCCTTTCTCTGATAACTCCTTTCTTCAATTTTTAGCTCTGAGAAATTCTTCTCAATTCTTGAGATTTGTCTCAAATGCCAACTCTTCTAGGATATATTCCATCACCTTCATCCCCCAGCCAGGAGGAATGATATCTTTTTCTCCTGAATCTACATATGAGATATATATCACTATGTATTTTCTTTGTATTATAGATAATGATATGATTTTCATGTTTCTCCACTTGATTGTAAATTCTTAGTGAATGGGGTTTAATATCACCCATACTTGGCACTTAGTAGATACTTCACAAAGTCTAAAAGACCCTTCATGATCTAGTACATGCCTATTTAGTCAGCCTCCTCTTACATCATTCTATCCATTATTCTGTGTGCTTTGGTTGTATTGAAATTATCTGTTCCTGGAATGCACCATGCTTTTTTTTTTTTTTTTTTCTATTTCAAGGTCTTCACGCATGTTATTCCTTCTAGCTGCATCATTTTCTTCAACATTTGCTTCCATGTAATATGATCTGGAAGCAGCCTGCCCTTCTTTGCCATAAATGACACCACTGTTTTATGTGTTACTTTATATCTATTTTCCCCATTTCTCCATGAAGAAAGAGGACACATCTGTTTGATTTAAATGTTATAGTCTAGTATACTGTTTTTAACCTGCTTTGTTCACATAGTACTATAATAATGAATATCTTCCTATACTGAAAAATAGATCTATACACTCATTTTAATGGCTGCAGAATAGTCCATTTTATGGATGCTCCACTATTTATTTAACCTATCTTCCATTGATGGGCACAAGTTGTTTCCAATTTTTCAGTAATTTAAACTAAACTTCAATGAACATCTTTGTACACTTGCTCCATTTTTCCTTGAAGTAAATTCCTAAGAGAACTGTCTTAGTCAAAGAGTGTGAGTTTTTAAAATGTTGACTTCCACCCTTGTGAAGGGTAGCAATATATGCCACCACAAAATATGCCTCTTTGGCATAAGGATTATTATGTTTAAACTGATTATTTTCAGAGCCTGCAGACACAGCAAAAGCTCTAAAACAGAGAAGTTAACATTTTGTAAGGGACATATACATTTACAAAGGAAATCTCTGTGCCTCTCAGTACCAAGAATCTCAGGTTGACTAAATAACAAAAGAATGTTACTAATAGAGAATGCACAGACTTCAATCTGCATAACAAATTTCACCCTTGTTTACCATGCTTTTCCTGGTAAGTTCCTGTAACAGGTCTCTCGCTGTCTTTAGCAGACGATGGTATTTAAGGTAGTGGCTTGGGCTATCTAGAGAGTTACTCATTTCCCCTGGGTATCTTCCACATATACATGAAGTATACATGTTAATAAATTTCTGTTTTTTGTGTTTTGTGTTTAAATGTTGACTTCCAGTTCTCAGACATGTAAAAACTTGGGAATTGTCACTCCTGTCTTTTTGACGATGAAATCTGAACACACTGAAAACCAAGCATTTTTCTTGTCCCCATGAGAGAACAGAGGTCACAGGGCAAACTTCCACCAGGAAATCTGTAGAGACAGGCAAATCCAGAGGTTAAGAGCTGAAATGGCAGTCACTCCCATCAAGCCTCTTAGATAGCCTCATCCAGCAGAGGGGAGAGAGCAGAAGCAAGAAGAACTACAACCCTGCAACCTGTGGAAAGAAAACCACATTCACAGAAAGATAGACAAGATGAAAAGGCAGAGGGCTATGTACCAGATGAAGGAACAAGATAAAACTCCAGAAAAACAACTAAATGAAGTGGAGATAGGCAGCCTTCCAGAAAATGAATTCAGAATAATGATAGTGAAGATGATCCAGGACCTTGGAATAACAATGGAGTCAAAGATCTAGAAGATGCAAGAAATGTTTAACAAAGACCTAGAAGAATTAAAGAACAAACAAACAGAGATGAACAATACAATAACTGAAATGAAAACTACACTAGACGGAATCAATAGCAGAATAACTGAAGCAGAAGAACAGATAAGTGACCTGGAAGACAGAATGGTGGAATTCACTGCTGCAGAACAGAATAAAGAAAAAAGAATGAAAAGAAATGAAGACAGACTAAAAGACCTCTGGGACAACGTTAAATGCAACAACATTCACGTTGTAGGGGTCTGAGAAGGAGAAGAGAGAAAGAAAGGACCAGAGAAAATATTTGAAGAGATTATAGTCGAAAACTTCCCTAACATGGGAAAGCAAATAGCTGCCCAAGTCCAGGAAGCACAGCAAGTCCAATACAGGATAAACCTAAGGAGAAACATGCTGAGACATATAGTAATCAAATTGGCAAAAATTAAAGGCAAAGAAAAATTATTGAAAGCAGCAAGGGAAAAAAAAATAACATACAAGGGAACTGTCATAAGGTTAACAGCTGATTTCTCAACAGAAACTCTACAAGCCAGAAGGCAGTGGCATGATGTACTTAAAGTGATGAAAGGGAAGAACCTACAACCAAGATTACTTTACACAACAAGGATCTCATTCAAATTCGATGGACAAATCAAAAGCTTTACAGACAAGTAAAAACTAAGAGAATTCAGCACCACCAAACCAGCTCTACAACAAATGCTAAAGGAACTTCTCTAAGTGGGAAACACAAGAGAAGAAAAGCACCTACAAAAACAAACACAAAACAATTAAGAAATGGTCATAGGAACATACATATTGATAATTACCTTAAACGTGAATGGAGTAAATGTTCCAACTAAAAGACACAGGCTTGCTGAATGGATACAAAAACAAGACCCATATAGATGCTGTCTACAAGAGACCCACTTCAGACCTAGGGATACATATAGACTGAAAGTGAGGGGATGGAAAAAGATATTCCATGCAAATGGAAATCATAAGAAAGCTGGAGTAGCTATACTCATATCAGATAAAATAGACTTTAAAATGAAGAATGTTAGAAGAGACAAGGAAGGACACTACATAATGATCAAGGGATCAATCCAAGAAGAAGATATAACAGTTGTAAATATTTATGCACCCAAAATAGGAGCACATAAATACATGAGGCAACTGCTAACAGCTATAAAAGAGGATATCAACAGTAACACAATAATAGTGAGGGACTTTAACACATCACTTACACCAATGGACAGATCATCCAAAATGAAAATAAATAAGGAAACAGTAACTTTAAATGACACAAGGGACCACATAGATTGAATTGATATTTAAAGGGCATTTCATCCAAAAACAGAAGATTACACTTTCTTCTCAAGTGCACACAGAACATTCTCCAGGATAGATCACGTCTTGGGTCACAAATCAAGCCTCAGTAAATTTAAGAAAATTGAAATCATTTCAAGCATCTTTTCTGACCACAAGGCTATGACGTTAGAAATCAATTAAAGGGAAAACAACATAAAAACCACAAACACATGGAGGCTAAACAATACATTACTAAATAACCAAGAGATCACTGAAGAAATCAAAGAGGACACCAAAAAATACCTGGAGGGCTTCACTAGTGGTGCAGTTGTTGAGAATCTGCCAGCCGATGCAGGGGACATGGGTTCATGCCCCGGTCGAGGAAGATCCCACATGCCACGGAGTGGCTGGGTCCATGAGCCATGGTCGCTGAGCATGCACTTCTGGAGCCTGTGTTCTGCAACGGGAGAGGCCACAACAGTGAGAGGCCCATGTATAACAAAAATTAAAAAATAAAAACCTAGAGACAAATGACAATGAAAACACGATGATCCAAAACCTATGGGATGCAGCAAAAGCAGTTCTAAGAGGGAAGTTTATAGCTATACAAACCTACCTCAAGAAACAGAAAAAATCTCAAGTAAACAATCTAACAATACACCTAAAGGAACTAGAGAAAGAAGAACAAACAAAACCCACATTAGTAGAAGGAAAGAAATCATAAAGATCAGATCAGAAATAAATGAAAAAGAAATGAAGGAAACAATAGCAAAGATCAATAAAACTAAAGCTGGTTCTTTGAGAAGATAAACAAAATTGATAAACCATTAGCCAGACTAATCAAGAAAAGAGGAAGAGGACTCAAATCAATAAAATTAGAAATGAAAAAGGAGAAGATTCAACAGACACCGCAGAAATACAAAACATCGTAAGAGACTACTACAAGCAACTCTATGCCAATAAAATGGACAACCTGGAAGAAATGCACAAATTCTTAGAAAGTTAAAACCTTCCAAGACTGAATCAGGAAGAAACAGAAAATATGAACAGACCAATCAAAATTAATGAAATTGAAACTGTGATTAAAATCTTCCAACAAACGAAAGCTGAGGACCAGATGGCTTCACAGGTGAATTCTATCAAACAGTTAGAGAAGAGCTAACATCCATCCTTCTCAAACTCTTCCAAAAAACTGCAGAAAAAGGAACACACCCCAACTCATTCTATGAGGCTACCATCACCCTGATACCAAAACCAGACAACGATACTGCAAAAAAAGAATATTACAGACCAATATCACTGATGAATATAGATGCAAAAATCCTAAACAAAATACTAGCAAACAGAATCCAACAACATATTAAAAGGATCATACACCATGACCAAGCCGGATTTATCCCAAGGATGCAAGGATTCTTCAATATATGCAAATCAATCAATGTGATACACCAAATTAACTAATTGAAGAATAAAATTCATATGATTATCTCAATAGATGCAGAAAAAGCTTTTGACAAAGTTCAACACCCATTTATGATAAAAACTCTCCAGAAAGTGGGCATAGAGGGAACCTACCTCAATATAAAAAAGGCCATATATGACAAACCCACAACAAACATCATTCTCAATAGTGAAAAACTGAAAGCATTTCCTCTAATATCAGGAACAAGACAAGGATGTCCACTCTGACCACTATTATTCAACATAGTTTTAGAAGTCCAAGCCACGGCAATAAGAGAAGGAAAAGAAATAAAAAGGAAGACAAATTGGAAAAGAAGAAGTAAAGCTGTCACTGTTTGCAGATGACACGATACTATATATAGAAAATCCTAAAAATGCCACCAGAGAACTACTAGATCTAATCAATGAATTTGGCAAAGTTGCAGGATACAAAATTAATGCACAGAAATCTCTTGCATTTCTATACACTAATGATGAAAAATCTGAAAGAGAAATTAAGGAAACACTCCCATTTACCATTGCAACAAAAAGAATAAAATACCTAGGAATAAACTGACCTAGGGAAACAGAAGAACTGTATGCAGAAAACTATAAGACACTGATGAAAGAAATTAAAGATGATACCAGCATATGGAGAGATATACCAAGTTATTGGATTGGAAGAATCAATATTGTGAAAATGACTATACTACACAAAGCAGTCTACAGATTCAATGCAATCTCTATCTAATTACCAATGGCAACTTTTACAGAACTAGAGCAAATCATCTTAAAATTTGTATGGGAACACAAAAGACCCCGAATAGTCAGAGCAGTCTTGAGGGCAAAAAACTTAACGAGAGGAATCAGACTCCCTGACTTCAGACTATACTACAAAGCTACAGTAAACAAGACAATATAGAACTGGCACAAAAACAGAAACATAGATCAATGGAACAAGAGAGAAAGACCAAAGATAAACCCACGAACTTATGGTCAACTAATCTAGGACAAAGGAAGCAAAAATATGCAGTGGAGAAAAGACAGTCTCTTCAATAAGTGGTGCTGGGAAAACTGGACAGGTACATGTAAACGAATGAAATTAGAACACTTCCTAACACCATATACAAAAATAAATTCAAAATGGATTAAAGACCTAAATATATGGCCAGACAACAAGAAACTCTTAGAGGAAAACATAGGCAGAACACTCTATGATATAAATCACAACAGGATCCTTTTTTACTCACCTCCTAGAGAATTGGAAATAAACACAAAAATAAACAAATGGGATCTAATGAAACTTAAAATCTTTTGCACAGCAAAGGAAAGCATAAATAAGACAAAAAGACAACCCTCAGAATGGGAGAAAATATTTGAAAATGAAGCAACTGACAAAGGATTAATCTCTGAAATTTACAAGCATCTCAATATTAAAAAACAAACAACCCAATCGAAAAATGGGCAGAAGACCTAAACAGACAGTTCTCCAAAGAAGATATACAGATTTCCAACAGATACATTAAAGAATGTTCAGCATCGTTAATCATTAGAGAAATGCAAATCAAAACTACAGTGAGATATCATCTCACACTGGTCAGAATGGCCATCATCAAAATATCTACAAACAATAAATGCTGGATAGGGTGTGGAGAAAATAGAACCCTCTTGCAATGTTGGTGGGAATGTAAGTTCATACAGCCACTATGAATAACAGTATGGGTGTTTCTTAAAAAAACTAAAAATAGAACTACCATATAACCCAGCAATCCCACTACTGGGCATATACCCAGAGAAAACCATAATTCAAAAAGGCACATGTGGGCTTCCCTGGTGGTGCAGTGGTTGAGAGTCCACCTGCCGATGCAGGGAATATGGCTTCATGCCCCGGTCCGGGAAGATCCCACATGCCATGGAGCGGCTAGGCCTGTGAGCCAAGGCTGCTGAGCCTGCACGTCCGGAGCCTGTGCTCCACAGTGGGAGAGGCCACAGCAGTGAGAGGCCTGTGTACAGCAAAAAAAAAAAAAAAAAAAAAAAAAAAAGACACATGAACCCCAATGTTCATTGCAGCACTAATTACAATAGCCAGTCATGGAAGCAACTTAAATACCCATCTACAGATGAATGGACAAAAAGTTGTGGTACATATATGCAATGGAATATTACTGAGCCTTAAAAAGGAATGAAACTGAGTCATTTGTTGAGACATGGATGGATCTGGAGACTGTCATACAGAGTGAAGTAATTCAGAAAGAGGAAAACAAATATCGTATATTAACGCATGTATGTGGATCCTAGAAAAATGGTACAGTTGAACCGGTTTGCAGGGCAGAAGTTGAGACACAGATGTAGAGAACAAACGTATGGACACCAAGGGGGGAAAACTGCGGTGGGGTAGGGATGGTGGTGTGCTGAATTGGGCGATTGGGATTGACATGTATACACTGATGTGTATAAAATTGATGACTAATAAGTACCTGCAGTATAAACAAACAAACAAATAAAAAAACAACTAATACTAAACTTTCTTTGGGTTATTTGTATGGAAACATGTTAATATATATGTTTCAGACATTACATGAGATTTCTAAAAGTCTTATATGTTCTGGTATAATGTTATAAGTCATAATTTTAGTTATTACTTTAAAATGTATATCTCAGAAATAACTAAATTTCCTTGTCAATTGCATTGTTATGAACTTTCATCAAATCTTTAACCATGGTCATTTTTAAGTCTTTTGTCATTTACAGACAGTTCTGGGTGTACTCTGATGCTTTCACAAAAATGTTTCTATGAAAGGGTTTCAGCTTCAAGGAATTCATGGAAAAGACTCTGGCAAGTACAGGTTTCTGGTAACTGACTATACTGCTGAACTGAATGAATCAGCATTTTCAGAACTCTAATGGAAAACTGATGAATTCATAAAAGTGATAACAAAAGATCAAGATGAAAAAAATTAATTACATGGGACTGAGTGAACTGATGAGGATGATTATAATTTTTGTGACTTTCTGTTTGAATAAAAAAAAATCCCACAGGGACTCAGAGGCAAAAAAATATACAAATCAATTTTCACTGCAAAGTAAAGGAGCTGTTACAGTGGAGGATTACTGCACTGATTATCAATATTATGATATAGTATGAGTGTGTTTTGTGTTTGGTAATTTCAATCATGGTTGCTTTTGTTGTGGTCATCCATTTACAATGCTTGGTGTCAGTTTATTTATCTCTTGTGAAAATAAAATACAGTGTGTAAAAAAAAAAAGAACAAAAAGAGATGAAATAATCTTATCTGAAACAGAAGGTGCTGGAGACAAAATTTACAGGAATGCAAATGATAATTTTGACAAATTCCTGGATGCTGAGCAATATATAAAAAATAATAATACATCAGAGTAAAGCAGGATTCATTCCAGGGATTCAAGGCTGGTTCAATACTCATAAATCAACTGATGTAATTCATAATGAAAACAGTCAAATAAGAAAAAACATATTATCATATAAATATATGCAGAAAAAGCATTCAACAAAATGTTATGCTTATTCATGAGAAAAACTCTCAACAATCTAGTAGCAGGCAGGAACTTCTTCTTCTTTTTTTTTTTTTTTGCGGTACGCGGGCCTCTCACTGTTGTGGCCTCTCCCGTTGTGGAGCACAGGCTCCGGACGCACAGGCTCAGCAGCCATGGCTCACGGGCCCAGGCGCTCCGCGGCATGTGGGATCTTCCCGGACCGGAGCACGAACCCGTGTCCTCCGCATCAGCAGGCGGACTCTCAACCGCTGTGCCACCAGGGAAGCCCCAGGAACTTCTTTAACCTAATAAACCTTATAAACAGTAAACCTACAGCTAACATCATACAGAATAATAAGAAATTAAAGGCTATCTTTTTAAGATCAGGAACAAGGAAAGAATATCCTCTCTCATTATTCTTATTTAACATAACAGGAAGTCTTAAACTATTCAGTTAGGCATTAAAAGCAAATGAAATGCATACAGATTTGAAAGAAAGAAATTAATCTAACCCTATTTGTAGATGACATGATTGTCAATGCAGAAAATGCCAAAGAATGTACAAAAAGGAAAACTTAAAACAATGAAATCAAAGCTGGTTCTTTGAACAGATAAACAAAATTGATAAATTTTATCCAGACTCATCAAGAAAAAAAGGAGAGAGCTCAAATCAATAAAATTAGATATGAAAAAGCAGAAGTTACAACTGATACCACAGAAATGCAAAGGATGATAAGAGATTACCTTAAGCAACTATATGCCCAAAAAATGGACAACATAGACGAAATGGACAAATTCTAATAAAGATACAATCTCCCAAGACTGGACAAGGAAGAAATAGAAAATATGAGCACACCAATCACAGATACTAAAAAGAAAACTGTGGAGATAGCCTCATCCACCAGAGGGAAGACAGCAGAAGTAAGAAGAACTACAATTCTGCAGCCTGTGGAAGGAAAACCACATTCACATAAAGATAGACAAAGTGAAAAGGCAAAGGACTATGTACCAGATGAAGGAAAAAGATAAGACTGCAGACAAACAACTAAATGAAGTGGAGATAGACAACCTTCCAGAAATTCAAAATAATGATATTGAAGATGATCCAGGACCTCGGAAAAACAATGGAAGTAAAGATCGCGAAGATGCACAAAACATTTAACGAAGACCTAGAAGAATTAAAGAGCAAACACCTAGAAGAATTAAAAAACAAACAAAAAGACACAATACAATAACTGAAATGAAAAATACAGTAGAAGGAAACAATAGCAGAATAACTGAGGCAGAAGAACAGATAAGTGACCTGGAAGACAGAATGGTGGAATTCTCTGCTGTGAAACGGAATAAAGAAAAAAGAATGAAAAGAAAGGAAGACAGCCTAAGAGACCTCTGGATAAACATCAACTACAACAACATTTGCATTATAGGGGTCTCAGAAGGAGAAGAGAGAGAGAAAGGACCCAAGAAATATTTGAAGAGATTATAGTCGAAAACTTACCTAACATGAGAAAGGAAAGAGCCACCCAAGTCCAGGACGCATAGAGAGTCCAAGGCAGGATAAACACAAGGAGAAACATGCTGAGACACATAGCAATCAAATTGACAAACATTAACAACAAAGAAAAATTTTTGAAAGCAACAAGAGAAAAATGACATCATAAAGGGGAACTCCCATAAGGATAACAGGTGACTTCTGAGCAGAAACTCTACAAACCAGAAGGGAGTGGCACAATATATTTAAAGTGATGAAAGGGAAGAAACTACAACCAAGATAACTCTATCCAGCAAGGATCTCATTCAGATTTGATGGAGAAATAAAAAATTTCACAGACAAGCAAAAGCTAAGATAATTCAGCACCACCAGACCAGCTCTACAACAAATGCAAAAGGAAATTCTCTAAGTGGGAAACACAAGAGAAGAAAAGGACGTACAGAAACAAACACATAACAATTAAGAAAATGGTAATAGGAACATACATATAGATAATTGCCATAAATCTCAATGGATTAAATGCACCAACCAAAAGGCACAGGTTCACTGAACTGATACAAAAAAAAAAGATCCATATATATGCTGTCTACAAGAGACCCACTTCAGGCCTGGGGAAACACACAGACTGAAAGTGAGGGGATGGAAAAAGATATTCCATGCAAATTGAAATTAAAAGAAAGCTGGAGTGGCAATACTCATATCAGATAAAATAGACTTTAAAATGAAGAATGTTAGAAGAGACAAGGAAGGACACTACATAATGATCAAGGGATCAATCCAAGAAGAAGATATAACAATTATAAATATACATGCACACAACATAGGAGCATTTCAATACATAAGGCAACTGCTAACAGCTATAATAGAGGAAATGGACAGTAACACCATAATAGTGTGGGACTTTAACACCTCACTTACACCAAGGGACAGATGATCCAGAAAGAAAGTTAATAAGGAAACAGAAGATTTATTTATTTTAATAACTTCTTTATTGGAGTATAATTGCTTTACAATGGTGTGTTAGTTTCTGTTTAAAACAAAGTGAATCAGTTATAAATATACATATGTTCCCATATCTCTTCCCTCTTGTGTCTCCCTCCCTCCCTCCCACCCTCCCTATCCCACCCCTCTAGGTGGTCACAAAGCACCAAGCTGATCTCCCTGAGCTTTGCGGCTGTTTCCCACTAGCTATCTATTTTAGGTTTGGTAGTGTATATATGTCCATGCTACTCTCTCACTTTGTCACAGCTTACCCTTCCCCCTCCCCATATCCTCAAGTCCATTATTTAGTAGGTCTGTGTCTTTATTCCCCTCTTATCCCTAAGTTCTTCATTAACATTGTTTTTTCTAAAATTCCATATATATGTGTTAGCATACGGTATTTGTATTTCTCTTTCTGACTTACTTCACTCTGTATGACAGAGTCTAGGTCCTTCCACCTCACTGCAAATAACTCAACTTCATTTCATTTTATGGCTGAGTAATATTCCATTCTATATATGTGCCACGCCTTCTTTATCCATTCATCCAATGATGGACACTTAGGTTGCTTCCATCTCCTGGCTATTGTAAATAGAGCTGCAATGAACATTTTGGTACATGACTCTTTTTGAATTATGGTTTTCTCAGGGTATATGCCCAGTAGTGGGATTCCTGGGTTATATGGCAGTCTTATTTGCAGGTTTTAAAAGAACCTCCATACTGTTCTCCATAGTGGCTATATCAATTTACATTCTCACCAGCAGTGCAAGAGTGTTCCGTTTTTTTCCACACCCTCTCCAGCATTTATTGTTTCTAGATTTTTTGATCATGGCCACTCGGACTGGTGTGAGATGATATCTCATTGTAGATTTGATTTGCATTTCTCTAATGATTAATGATATTGAGCATCCTTTCATGTGTTTGTTGGCAATCTGTTTATCTTCTTTGGAGAAATGGCTATCTAGTTCTTCAGCCCATTTTTGGATTGGGTTATTTGTTTTTGAGCTGAATGAGCTGCTTGTAAATTTTGGAGATTAATCCTTTGTCAGTTGCTTCATTTGCAAATATTTTCTCCCATTCTGAGGGTTTTCTTTTAGTCTTGTTTATGGTTTCCTTTGCTGTGCAAAAGATTTGAAGTTTCATTAGATCCCATTTGTTTATTTTTGTTTTCATTTCCATTTCTCTAGGAGGTGGGTCAAAAAGGATCTTGCTGTGATTTATGTCATAGAGTGTTCTGCCTATGTTTTCCTCTAAAGGTTTGATAGTGTCTGGCCTTACATTTAGGTCTTTAATTCATTTTGAGTTTATTTTTGTGTATGGTGTTAGGGAGTGTTCTAATCTCATACTTTTACATGTACCTGTCCAGTTTTCCCAGCACCACTTATTGAAGAGTCTGTCTTTCCTCCACTGTATATTCTTGCCTCCTTTATCAAAGATAAGGTGACCATATGTGCTTGGGTTTATCTCTGTGCTTCCTATCCTGTTCCATTGATCTATATTTCTGTTTTTGTGCTAGTACCATACTGTCTTGATTACTGTAACTTTGTAGTATAATCTGAAGTCAGGGAAACTGATTCATCCAGCTCCATTTTTCATTCTCAAGATTGCTTTGGCTATTCGGGATCTTTTGTGCTTCCACACAAATTGTGAAAATTTTTGTTCTACTTCTTGGAAAAATGCCAGTGGTAGATTGCTAGGGATTGCATTGAATCTGTAGATTGCTTTGGGTAGCAGAGTCATTTTCACAAAGTTGATTCTTCCAAATCAAGAACATGGTATATCTCTCCATCTATTTGTATCATCATTAATTTATTTCACCAGTGTCATAATTTCCTGCATACAGGTCTTTTGTCTACTTAGGTAGGTTTATTCCTCAATATTTTATTATTTTTGTTGCAATGGTAAAGGGGAGTGTTTTCTTAATTTCACTTTCAGATTTTTCATCATTAGTGTATAGGAATGCCAGAGATTTCTGTGCATTAATTTTGTATCCTGCTACTTTACCAAATTCATTGATTAGCTCTAGTAGTTTTCTGGTAGCATCTTTAGGATTCTCTACGTATAGGATCATGTCATCTGCAAACAGTGACAGCTTTAATTCTTCTTTTCCAATTTGAATTCTTTTTATTTCTTTTTCTTCTCTGATTGCTGTGGCTAAAACTTCCAATACTATGTTGAAAAAGAGTGGTGAGAGTGGGCAACCTCGACTTATTCCTGATCTTAGTGGAAATGCTTTCAGTTTTTCACCATTGAGGATGAAGTTGGCTGTGGGTTTGTCATATATAGTCTTTATTATGTTGAGGAAGTTTCCCGCTATGCCTACTTTCTGCAGGGTTTTTACCATAAATGGGTGTTGAATTTTTTTGAAAGCTTTCTCTGTATCTATTGAGATGATCATATGGTTTTTCTCCTTCAATTTGTTAATATGGTGTATTACATTGATGGATTTCCATATATTGAAGAATCCTTGCATTCCTGGAATAAACCCCACTTGATCATGGTATATGATCCTTTTAATGTGCTGTTGGATTCTGTTTGCTAGTATTTCGTTGAGGATTTTTGCATCTATGTTCATCTGTGTTATTGGCCTGTAGTTTTCTTTCTTTATAACATCTTTGTCTAGTTTTGATTTCAGGGTGTTGGTCGCCTCGTATAATGAGTTTGGGAGTGTTCCTCCCTCAGCTATATTTTGGTAGAGTTTGAGAAGGATAGGTGTTAGCTCTTCTCTAAATGTTTGATAGAATTTGACTGTGAAGCCATCTGGTCATGGGCTTTTGTTTGTAGGAAGAATTTAAATCACAGATTCAATTTCACTGCTTGTGATTGATGTATTCATATTTTCTATTTCTTCCTGGTTCAGTTTGGCAGGTTGTGCGTTTCTAAGAATTTGTGCATTTCTTCCATTTTGTCCATTTTATAGGAATATAGTTGCTTGTAGTAATCTCTCACGATCTTTTGTATTTCTGCAGTGTCAGTTGTTACTTCTCCTTTTTCATTTCTAATTCTAATGATTTGAGTATTCTCCCTTTTTTTCTTGATGAGTCTGGCTAATGGTTTATCAATTTTGTTTATCTTCTCAAAGAACCAGCTTTTAGTTTTATTGATCTTTGCTATCATTTCCTTAATTCCTTTTTCATTTATTTCTGATCTGATTTTTATGATTTCTTTCCTTCTGCTAAATTTGGGGGTTTTTGTTCTTCTTTCTCTAATTGCTTTAGGTGCAAGGTTATGTTGGTTATTTGAGATGTTTCCTTTTTCTTAAGGTAGGATTGTATTGCTATATAATTCCCTCTTAGAACTTCTTTTGCTACATCTCATAGGTTTTGGGTCGTTGTGTATCCATTATCATTTGTTTGTAGGTATTTTTTAATATCCTATTGATTTCTTCAGTCATCACTTCGTTATTAAGTAGTGTATTGTTTAGCCTCTATGTGTTTATATTTTATACAGATGTTTTTGTGTAATTGATATCTAGTCTCATAGATTTGTGGTCGGAAAAGATACTTGATACAATTTCAATGGTATTAAATTTGCCAGTCTTGATTTGTGACCCAAGATATGATCTATCCTTGAGGATGTTCAATGAGCACTTAAGAAGAATGTGTATTCTGTTTGTTTTTGGATGGAATGTCCTATAAGTATCAGTTAAGTCCATCTTTTTTACTGTATCATTGAAAAGTTGTGTTTCCTTATTTATTTTCATTTTGGATGATCTGTCCATTTGTGAAAGTGGGGTGTTAAAGTCCCCTACTATGAATGTGTTACTGTCGATTTCCTCTTTTATGGCTTTTTGCATTTTCCTTATGTATTGAGGTGCTCCTATTTTGGGTGCATAAATACTTACAATTGTTATATCTTCTTCTTGGATTGATCCCTTGATCATTATTTAGTGTCCTTCTTTGTCTCTTCTAATAGTCTTTATTTTAGGCCTATTTTGTCTGATGTGAGAATTGCTACTCCAGCTTTCTTTTGACTTCCATTTGCATGGAATATCTTTTTCCATCCCCTCACTTTCAGTCTCTATGTGTCCCTAGGTCTGAAGTGGTTCTCTTGTAGACAGCATATATATGGGTCTTGTTTTTGGATCCATTCATCCAGTCTGTGTCTTTTGGAGGGAGCATTTAATGCATTTACATTTAACGTAATTATCAATTTGTATGTTACTCTTCCCATTTTTAAAATTGTTTTTGTTTGTTATTGCAGGTCTTTCCCTCTCTTGTGTTTCTTGCCTAGAGAAGTTCCTTTAGCATTTGTTGTAAAGCTGGTTTGGTGATGTTGAACCCTCTCAGCTTTTTCTTGTCTGTAATGTTTATAATTTCTCCATCAGATCTTAATGATATCCTTGCTGGGTAGAGTAAGTTTGGTTGTAGGTTTTCTAATTCATCACTTTAAATATGTCCTGTCAGTCCCTTCCGGCTTGCAGAGTTTCTGCTGAAAGATCAGCTGTTAAACTTATGGGGATTCCCTTGTACATTATTTGTTGCTTTTCCGTTGCTGCTTTTAATATTTTTCTTTGTATTTATTTTTTGATTGTTTGATTAAAATGTGTCTTGGCGTGTTTCTACTTGGATTTATTCTGTATGGGACTCTCTTCTCTTCCTGGACTTGATTGTCTATTTCCTTTCCCATATTAGGGAAGTTTTCAACTATAATCTCTTCAAATATTTTCTAAGTCCCTTTCTTTTTCTCTTCTTCTCCTGGGATCCCTATAATTCGAATATTGCTGCATTTAGTGTTGTCCCAGATGTCTCTGAGACTGTCCTCACTGCTTTTCCTTCTTTTTTATTTATTCTGCTCTGCAGTAGTTATTTCCACTCTTTTATCTTCCAGGTCACATATCCGTTCTTCTGCCTCAGTTATTCTGCTATTGATCCATTCTTGAGTATTTTCAATTTCATTTATTGTGTTGTTCATCATTGCCTGTTTTCTCTTTAGATCTTCTAGGTCCTTGTTAAATGTTTCTTGCATTTTCTCTGTTCTATTTCCAAGACTTTGGATCGTATTTACTATCATTAGTCTGAATCCTTTTTCAGGTAGACTGCCTATTTCCTCTTCATTTGTTAGGTCTGGTGTGTTTTTTACCTTGCTCCTTCATCTGCTTTGTGTTTTTCTGTCTTCTAATTTTGCTTTTCTTACTGTGTTTGGGGTCTCCTTTTTGCAGGCTGCAGGTTCATAGTTCCCATTGTTTTGGTGTCTGTTCCCGGTGTCTAACGTTGTTTCAGTGGGTTGTGTAGTCTTCCTCGTTGATGGAACTAGTGCCTGTGTTCTGGTGGATTAGGTTGGATCTTGTCTTTCTGGTGGACATGTCCACGTCTTGTGGTGTGTTTTGGGGTGTCTGTGCCCTTATTATGATTATAGGCAGCCTCTCTGCTAATGGGTGGGGTTGTGTTCCTGTCTTGCTAGTTGTTTGGTATAGGGTTTCCAGCACTGTAGCTTGCTGGTCATTGAATGAAGCTAGGTGTTGGTGTTGAGCTTGAGATCTTTGCGAGATTTTTGCCATTTTATATTACGTGGAGCTGGGAAGTCTCTTGTGGACCAGTGTGCTTAAGTTGTGTCTCCCACCTCAGAAGTACAGCACTGACTCCTGGCTGGAACACATGGCTCAGAATAAAAGTGAGAAAAAATAGAAAGAAAGAGTTTAAAATAAAATAAAGTAAGATAAAATAAAAGAACATTATTAAAATAAAAAATAATTATTAAGAAAAAAAAACTTTAAAGTAAAATAAAAATCGTACGGACAGAACCTAGGACAAATGGTGAAAGCAAAGCTATACAGACAAGATCTCACACAGAAGCATACACATACACACTCACAAAAAGAGGAAAAGGGAAAAAATAATATATCTTGCTCTCAAAGTGCTCCTCCTCAATTTGGGTGATTTGGCGTCTATTCAGTTATTCCACAGTTGCAGTGTACATCAAGTTGATTGTGGAGGTTTAATTTGCTGCTCCTGAGGCTGCTGGGAGAGATTTCCCTTTCTCTTCTTTGTTCACACAGCTCCTGGTGTCCAACTTTGGAATTGGCCCCACCTCTTCATGTAGGTCACTTGCGGGCGTCTGTTCTTCACTCAGACAGGACGGGGTTAAAGGAGCTGCTGGTTCGGTGGCTCTGGCTCACTCACGCCGGGGTTAGGGAGGGGTACGGAGTGCGGCACGAGCCTGTGGCACCAGAGGTCAGCATGACATTGCACCCGCCTGAGGCACGCCATGCATTCTCCCGGAGAATTTGTCCCTGGATCACGGGACCCTGGCAGTGGTGGGCTGCACAGGTTCCAGGGTTCGGAGGTGAGGATATTGACCTGTGCTCACTCACAGACTTCTTGGTGGCGGCAGCAGCAGCCTTATGGTCCCAGGCACATCTCTGGTGTCTGCACAGTTAGCCGCGGCTCGCACCCATCTCTGGAGCTCCTTTTAGCAGCGTTTTTAATCCCTTCTCCTCCTGCACCAGGAAACAAAGAGGGATGAAAATGTCTCTTGCCTCTTCAGCAACTCCAGACTTCTCCTGGACTCCCTCCCAGCTGGCCATGGTGCACTAAGCCCTTCAGGCTGTGTTCACGCCACCAACCCCAGTCCTCTCCCTGGGATCTAAGCTCCAAAGCCTGAGACTCAACTGCCAGCCCCCGCCCACCCCAGCAGGTGAGCAGACAAGCGTGTCGGACCGGTGAGTGCTGTTCCACACCAATCCTCTGGGCGAGAATCTCTCCGCTTTGCCCTTGGCATCCCTGTTGCTGCACTCTCCTCCGCAGCTCCAAAGTTTTCCCCCTCCGCCACCCTCAGTCTCCACCTGCAAAGGGGCTTCCTAGTGTGTGGAATCCTTTCCTCCTTCTCAGCTCCCTCCCAGTGGTGCATATCCCAACCCTATTATTTTGTCTCTTTTTTTTTCTTTTTTCTTTTGCCCTACCCAGGTACGTGAGCAGTTTCTTGCCTTTTGGGAGGTCTGAGGTCTGCTGTCAGTGTTCAGTGGGTGTTCTATAGGAGCAGTTCCACGTGTAGATGTATTTCTGATGTATCTGTGTGGAGGAAGGTGATCTCTGCATCTTACTCTTCTGCCATCTTCCTCCATGAAACAGAAGATTTAAATGGCATGATAGACCAGATAGATTTAATTGATATTTATGAGACATTCCATCCAAAAACTGCAGATTACACTTTCTTCTCAAGTGCACATGGAACATTCTCCAGGATAGATCACATCTTGGGTCACAAATCAAGCCTTGGTAAATTTAAGAAAATTGAAATAATATCAAGCATCTTTTCCGACCACAATGCTATGAGATTAGAAATAATTACAGGGACAAAAACGTAAAAAAACCAAACACATGGAGGCTAAAAAATACGTTACTATAAAACAAACAGATCACTGAAGAAATCAAAGAGGAAATCAATACATACCTAGAGACAAATGACAACAAAAACACAATGATCCAAAACCTATGGGATGCAGCAAAAACAGTTCTAAGAGGGAAGTTTATAGCAATAAAGCCTACCTCAAGAAACAAGAAAAATATCAAATAAAAAATCTAACCTTACAGCTAAAGGGACTAGAGAAGCAAGAACAAACAAAACCCAGAGTTAATAGACGGAAAGAAATAATAAAGATCAGAGGAGAAATAAATGAATTAGAAAAAATAAAACAATAACAAAAACCAATAAAACTAACAGCTTGTTCTTTGAGAAGACAAACAAAAATTGATAAAACTTTAGCCAGACTCATCAAAAAAAAGAAGAGGGAGAGGACTCAAATCAATAAAATTAGAAACGAAAAAGGAGAAGTTACAACGGATAGCACAGAAATACAAAGCATCTTAAGAAACTACTACAAGCAACTTTATGCCAATGAAATGGACAACCTGGAAGAAATGGACAAATTCTTAGAAAGGTATAACCTTCCAAGACTGAAACAGGAAAAAATAGAAAATATCAACAGACAAATCACAGGTAATAAAATTGAAACTGTGATTTAAGACCTTCCAACAAATAAATGCTCAGGACCAGATGGCTTCACAGGTGAATTCTATCAAACAGCTAACAATTATCCTTCTCAAACTCTTCCAAAATTTGCAGAGGCAGGAACACTCCCAAACTAATTCTATGAGGTCACCATCACCCTGATACCAAAACCAGACAAAGATACTATGAAAAAAGAAAATTACAGACCAATATCACTGATGAATATAGATGCAAATATCCTCAACAAAATACTAGCAAACAGAATCCAACCACACATTAAAAGGATCATACACTGTGATCAAGTGAGATTTATCCTAGGGATGCAAGGATTCTTCAGTATATGTAAATCACACAATTGGATACACCATATTAACAAACTGAAAAATAAAAAACATATGATCATCTCAGTAGACACAGAAAAACTTTTGACAAAATTCAACATCTGTTTATGATAAAAAATCTCCAGAAAGTGGGCATAGAGGGAACCAACTTCAACATAATGAAGGCCATATATGACAAACCCACAGCAAACATCATTCTAAATGTTGAAAGACTGAAAGCATTTCCTCTAATATCAGGAACAAGACAAGGATGTACACTCTCATCATTATCAATTAACATAGTGTTGAAAGTCCTAGCAATGGCAATCAGAGAAGAAAGAAATAAAAGGAATACAAATTGGTAAAGAAGAAGTACACTGTCACTGTTTGCAGATGACATGATACTATACATAGAGAATCCTAAAGATGCCACCAGAAAACTACTAGAGCTAATCAATGAATTTGGTAATGTTGCAGGATACAAAATTAATGCACAGAAATCTCTTGCATTCTTATACACTAACAACGAAAGTTCAGGAAGATAAATTAAGGAAACAATCCCTTTCACCACTGAAACAAAAAGAATAAAATACCTAGGAATAAATCTACCTAAGGAGGTAAAAGGTGTGTACTCAGAGAACTATAAGACATTGATGAAAGTAATCAAAGATGACACAAATAGATGGGGAGATATACCATGTTCTTGAATTGGAAGAACCAATATTGTGAAAATGACTATACTACCCAAAGCAATCTATAGATTCAATGCAATCCCTATCAAATTACCAGTGGCATATTGTACAGAACCAGAACAAAAAATCTTAAAATATGTATGGAGGTACAAAAGACTCCAAATAGCCAAAGCAGTATTGAGGGCAAAAAAATGGAGCTGGAGGAATCATACTCTCTGACTTAAGACTATACTACAAAGCTACAGTAATCAAGACAATATGGTACTGGCACAATAACAGATATACAGATCATTGGAACAGGAGAGAAAGCCCAGAGATAAACCCACACACCTATGGTCAATGAATCTATAACAAAAGAGGCAAGGATATACAATGGAGTAAAGACAGTCTCTTCAATAAGTGGTGCTGGGAAACTGGACAGCTACATGCAGAAGAATGAAATTAGAACACTCTCTAACACGATACACAAAAATAAACTCAAAATGGATTAGAGACCTAAATGTAACACCGGACACTATAAGATTCTAAGAGGAAAACATAGGTAGAACACTCTTTAACATAACTCACCTGAAGATTTTTTTGATCCACCTCTTAAAATAATGGAAATTAAAACAAAAATAAACAAATTGGAACTAATGAAACTTAAAAGCTTTTTTCACAGCAAAGCAAATTACAAACAAGACAAAAGGACAACCCTCAGAATGGGAGAAAATATTTGTAAATGAATCAATGAAAAAACATTAATCTCCAAAATATATAAACAGCTCATGCAGCTCAATATTAAAAAAAACAAACATCCCAATCAAAAAATGAGCAGAAGACCTAAATATACATTTCTCCATAGAAAACATACTGATGGCCAATAATCGCATGAAAAAATGCTCAACATCACTAGTTATTAGAGAAATGCAAACCAAAACTACAATGAGGTATCACCTCACACCAGTTAGAAGGGGCATCATCAGAAAATCTATAAACAACAAATGCTGGAGAGGGTGTGGAGAAAAGGGAATCCTCTTGCAATGTTGGTGGGAATGTAAATTGATACAGCCACTATGGAGAACAGTTTGGAGTTTCCTTAAAAAACAACAGAAAAAATAGAAATACCCTATGACCCAGCAATCCCTCTACTGAGCATATACCCAGAGAAAACCATAATTCAAAAAGACACATGCACTCCAATGTTCATTGCAGCACAATTTGCAATAGCCAGGTTATGGAAGCAATCTAAACTCCCATCCACAGATGAAGAGATAAAGATGATGTGGTCCATATATACAATGGAATATTACTCAGCCCTAAAACAGAACGAAATTGGGTCATTTGTAGGGACGTGGTTGGATCTAGAGACTGTCATACAGAGTGAAGTAAGTAAGAAAGAGAAAAACAAATATCGTATATTAGTGCATATATGTGGAACCTAGAAAGAGATGGACTGGTTTGCAGGTCAGAAATAGAGACACAGATGTAGAGAACAAACATATGGACACCGGGGTTGGAAAGTGCCAGAGGGTGTGATTGTGGTGGGATGAATTGGGAGATTGGGATTGACATATATACACTTATATGTTTAAAATAGATAACTAATAAGAACTTGCCATATAAAAAATAACTGAAATAAAATTTAAAAATTCAAAAAAGAAAGAAAAAAAAAGAAACAGAAGAAGAAATCATGGTTAAAAAGAACTCCCAAAAAACGAAAGTCTAAGACCAGGTGGCTTCACAAGCGAATTCTATCAAACATTTAGAGAAGAGTTAATACCTATACTTCTGAAACTGTTTCAAAAAATTGTAGAGGAAGGAACACTCCCAAACTCATTTTATGAGGTCATCATCACCCAGATACCAAAACCAGATGAAGATACCACAAAGAAAGAAGATTACAGGCCAATGTCACTGATGAACATAGACACAAAGATCCTCAACAAAATACTAGCAAACCAAATCCAACAGTACGTTAAAAGGATCATACACCACTATCAAGTGAGATTTGTTCCAAGGATGCAGGATTGTTCAACATCCAGAAATCTATCAGTGTGATATACCACATTAACAAACTGAAGAATAAAAACCATATGAACATCTCAATAGATGTAGACAAGTCTTTTGACAAAATTCAACACCAATTTATGATGAAAACTCTCCAGAAAGTGGGCATAGAGGGAACAAACCTCAACATAATGAAGGCCATATATGATAAACCTACAGGCAACAGCATACTCAATGGTGAAAAGCTGAAAACATTTTCTCTAAGATCAGGAACAAGAAAAGGATGTCCATTCTTGCCACTTTTATTCAACATAGTTTTGGAAGTCCTAGACATGGAAATCTTAGGAGAAAAAGAAATAAAAGGAATCCAAATTCGAAAAGAAAAGGTAAAACTGTGACTGTTTGCATATGACATGACAGTATACATAGAAAATCCTAAATATGCTACCAGAAAACTACTAGAGCTCATCAATCAATTTGGTAAAGTTGCAGGATACAAAATTAATACACAGAAATCTGTTTCATTTCCATACACTAACAACGAAAGATCAGAAAGAGAAATTAAAGAAACAATCCCATCTACAATCACATCAAAAAGAATAAAATACCTAGGAATAAACCTATCTAAGGAGACAGAAGACCTGTACTCAGAAAACTATAAGATACTGATGAAAGAAAACAAAGATGACACAAACAAATGGAAAGATAGACCATGTTTTTGTATTGGAAGACTCAATATTGTCAAAATGAATATACCTCCCAGGGCAATGTACAGATTCAGTGCAATCCCTATCAAATTAGCAATGGCATTTTTCACAGAATTAGAACAAAAAAGTTTACAATTTGTATGGAAACATGAAAGACCACGAATAGCCAAAGAAATCTTGAGAAAGAAAAATGGAGCTGAGGAATCAGGCTCCCTCACTTCAGATTATACTACAAAGCTACCATAATTAAACAGTACAGCAGTGGCACAAAAATAGGAATATAGATCAATGGAACAGACTAGAAAGTCCAGAGATAAACCCATGCAACTATGGTCAATTAATCTATGACAAAGGAGGCAAGACTATACAATGGAGAGAAGACAGTCTCTTCAAATAATAGTGCCTGGAAAACTGGACAGCTACATGTGAAAGAATAAAATTAGAACATTCTCTAACACCATACACAAATATAAATTCAAAATGGATTACAGATCTACATGTAAGACCGGATACTATAAAAAATTCTTAGAGGGAAACATAGGCAGAACACTCTTTGACATAAATCGGAGCAAGATATTTTTCAATCCACTGCAGTAAAGAAAATAAAAGCAAACATAAACAAATGGGACCTAATTAAAAACTTTTGCACAGCAAAAGAAACCATAAACAAATGAAAAGGCAACCCACAGAACGGAAGAAAATATTTGCAAATGATGCAACTGACAAGGGATTAATCTCCAAAATTTACAAACAACTCATACAGGTCAATATCAAAAACCAAACAACGCAATCAAAAAATGGGCAGAAGACCTAACTATCTATTTCTCCAAAGGAAACATACAGATGGCCAAGAGGCATGTGAAAAGATGCTCAATATCGCTAATTATTTAGGGAAATGCAAATCAAAACTACAATGAGATATCACCTCAAAGCAGTCAGAAAGGCCATCTTCATAAATTCTACAAACTATAAATGCTGAAGAGGCTGTGGAGAAATTGGAACCCTCCTACACTGTTGGTGGGAATGTAAGTTGGTACAGCCACTATGGAGAACAGTATGTATGTTCCTTAAAAGTAAGACTAAAAATAGAGCTACCATATGATCCATCAATCACACTCCTAGGCATGTATCTGGAGAAAACCATACTTCAAAAGGATACATGCACCCAAATGTTCATTGCAGCAAAGTTTACAACCACCAAGACATGGAAGCAACCTATATGTCCATCAACAGGGGAATGGATAAAGATGATGTGGTACATAGATACAATGGGAAATTACTCAGCCATAAAAAAGAATGAAATAACGTCATTTGCAGCAACATGGATGGACCTGGAGATTATAATACTAGGCGAAATAAGTCAGACAGAGAAAGACAAATATCATATGATATTGCTTATATGTGTAATCTAAAAAAGATAATACAAATGAACTTATCTACAAAATAGAAACAGACTCACAGATGCAGAAAACAAACTTATGGTTACCAAAGGGGAAAGGTTGGGGAGAGGATAAACTGGGAGTTTGGGATTAACATATACACACTGCTAAATATAAAATAGATAACCAACAGGGACCTACTATATAGCACAGGGAACTCTGCTAAATAATCTGTAATAACCTAAATGGGAGAAGAATTTGAAAAAGAATAGATTTATGTATATGTATAACTGAATCACTTTGCTGTTCCCCCTGAAATTAACACAACATTGTACACCAAATATAGTACAATATAAAATAAAAATTAAAACAAACCAAAGCAAAACAAAAAAACTACTAGTTGAGATCAACAAGTTTATAGGATACAAGATCAATATACAATAATCAGTTGCTTCCCTATATACCAGCAATGACTAACTGGAGTTTGGAATTTTAAAATATTACAGTAGCATAAAAAATGAAATAATTAAATATAAATCTAACAAAATCTGTATAGGATCATCATGCTTGCATAAAATTCTGTAAAACACTGATGAATGAAATGAAAGAAGATACAAATGGATAAATATTCTGTTTTGATGGATTGGAAGACTTAATATTGTTAAGATGTCAATTTTCCCCAACTTGATTTCCAGATTCAACATAATTCCCATCAAAATCCAAGCAAGCTTTTTGTAAATATAGAGAAATGCACTCTAAAGTTTATATGGAAAGGCATAGAGCCTATAATAGCCAACACAACTGTGAAAAACAAGAACTAAAATTTGGAAGATTCTATTACCTGATTTCAAGACTTACCATACTCAAATTTGCCATAATCAAAACAGTGTTATATTGGTGAAATAATAGACATATTGATGAGTGGAACAGAGTAAAGAACCTAGAAATAGATTCACACCAATATGATCAATTGATTTTTAACAGAAACACAATAGTATTCAACAAAGAAATGATAATCTTTTCAACAAATGGTGTTTGAAAACTTGGACATATATATGCAAAAAAATAGTCACAGATCTTACACTTTACAAAAATTTTAACTTAAAATGGATCATAGCCCTAAGTATATAATGCAAAACTATAATAAGACTTGTAGAAGAAAACATAGGAGAAAATCCTATTGGTTTGATAATGAGTTTTAGATAGAGTATCAAAAGTGCAATCCATGAAAAAAAAAGTGATGATAAGGACTTCCCTGGTGACGCAGTGGTTAAGAATCCTCCTGCCAATGCGGGGGACACGGGTTCGAGCCCTGGTCTGGGAAGATCCCACATGCTGCAGAGCAACTAAGCCTGTGCACCACAACTACTGAGCCTGCACTCTACAGCCCGTGAGCCACAGCTACTGAGCCCGTGTGCCACAACTACTGAAGCCCACATGCTTAGAGCCTGTGCTCCACAACAAGAGAAGCCACCACAATGAGATGGTCATGCACCGCAACAAAGAGTAGCCCCCACTCGCCGCAGCTAGAGAAAGCCTGAGCACAGCAACGAAGACCCAACACAGCCAAAAATAAAAAGATAAATGAATTTATTAAAAAAAGAAAATGATGATAAATTGGACTTCATTAAAATTATAAATTTTTACTTTGTGAAAAACACTGCTAATAGAAGGAAATAAGCCAGAGACAGGAGAGAATATTTTCAAATTCAAAACATACAAAGAATCCTTAAAACTCAACAATAAAACAACCCAATTAAAAATGGGGAAAAGTGCTGAACAGACACCTTACCAAAGAAGATAAACAGTTGTCAAGCATTTAAAAGATGTTCAACATCAGTTGCCATTAGAAAAATGCAAATTTAAACAATGAGATACTACTGTAGTCTTACTTGTAATGCCAATATCCAAACAAACCTGGCAAATAACAAGCAATAACAATTACTCGAGAGAATGTCTGGAGCAATGGGAACAATCATTCATTACTGGTGAGACTATAAAATGGCCCAGTTACATTGGAAGCAAGTTCAACAGTTTCTTATAATGTTAAACATAGTTTTAATCATACAATCCAGCAATAACACTCCTAGGTGTTTTTCCAACTGATTTGAAACCTTATGATCACACAAAAACCTGCACACTAATGTTTATAACAACTTTATTCATAATTGTCAAAACCTGGAACAAACCAAGATGTCCTTCAATCAGTGAATGTATAAACAAACTGGTACAGCCACACATTGGAGTATTGTTCACTAATAAAAACGAATGAATTATCAATCCACAACATGGATGAATCTTAAATGTATACATCTAAGTGAAAGAAGTCATTCTGAAAAGGTTATATTCTGTATAATTCCCATTTATAAAACATCCTGGAAAAGGAAAACTATAGAAACAGTAAATAGTAAACAGGTAAATAGTTTCCAAGAGTTTGGGGAGAGTTGACACACAAGGATTTTTTAGAGTTATGAAACTATTTTATATAATATTGTAATGGTGGACATTATACTATGCATTTGTCAAAACCCATAAAAGTTTATAGCACAAAGAGCATACCCAATTAGTTAGTAGGTAAGGCAATCTCAGGATAGAATGCAGATTGTGACAAAATATTCTAACTGTATACAAATATATGAAAGAACCTCCCTGCAGGGGTTGAGGGTTAAGATACTGACATAATTAACTTTGGAAGTGAGTAAAGTCTGAGAGAATAAAGACAGTAGAGACTGTACATAAATACTGTACCTTTGTTTTTAGTTGTTTCCCACAGGGTATGGTTTAACAATTCTGAAATCACTATAAATGTATACTTAAATTGAATGATTAAATATATGATGGCAGATGGTGGGAGCCTAGTGGGAAGTTGGAGTGGGAAGTTAAAGTCAAGCAAGGGAGAAGGCTAGAATGATCCATGTGGATCATTAATAGATTAGTATTGGAGATATCAATATGAATTCATGTTTAGCTTAATATACATATAGATGGATACATATAGAAATATTATAGATATGTGTGTATACATGTGTTAGTATGCACACATATATTTCCTCTTTCTGTCAGATGAGAGGGCCTAGAAACAATAGCAGCAGTAGCAAGTAGCACACCCAAGACCCCCATTTGACTTTTGATGCTATTATCCAATAAAAGGGACCTGGTCTCCTTGGAGATATGACAGATTAGAGAGCTGGACCAAGGAATATACAAGTATAACACATGAATGTGGAACATCTTTTAGTGCCTGAAAATAAATTAACACACACACACACACACACACAGAGAGAGAGAGAGAGAGAGAGAGAGAGAGAGAGAAAGATGAAGACAGGTCAAAGGATCATAAGAGCCACATGAAAGAGCTCCCAATGGACAAAGCTTAAAATTTGAGCAACAAAATAAATAAAGTGGTATTGGATTATAACCCAAAGTATAAAATGAATACCCATGAGTTCATATTATTTTTAAATAAATGATTAAATAAGTAAATGGAACAATAGACAAAAGCTCCATTCAGAAGAATTCCAAATAATTTATGTGGATATTCCACCTTCAAGGAAGTAGAGTATAGCTCTCTACTATATGTGAGGGCTACATATAGCTACTTTCTTCAATAAAGTGCAGTGTGAAAAAGAGGAAAAACAGTAACTTTACAGTGGAGAATCCCGACAAACACTGCTTCAGTGATAACTCATGTTGATAGTATATACACTCGGTATGATGTGATGAGAATAGAACTTTACATCTCCAAAAGCCAAAATCCCAGTCTAAACATAAGAAAGCCTTAAGAAAACTCAGATTGAAGGACGTTCTACAAAATACCCAACCAGTATGCCTCAAAATTCTCAAAGTCATTAAAACAAGATGAGCATAAGAAGCCATCACAACCCAAAGGATCCTCATGAAACAGTGACAGCTAAATGTAACATGGTATACTAAATGGGATCCTGGATCAGAAAAAGAATATTAGGTACAGATAATCAAATAAGAATAAAGCATGGTCTTTATATAATAAGGATGTATCAATATTGGTTCATTAGTTGAGAAGAATATACTATAATAATGTTAACAATAAGGAAAACTGAAAGTGGGGTTTATGCAACTGTAATATACTTTCAGCTTTTCTTTAAATCTAAAACTATTCTAAAATATTTTTTAAAGTATTAATTACTTGTTTTTATTTTATTTTTTCTTTTTGGCTGCATTGGGTCTTCATTTCTGTGTGCGGGCTTTCTCTAGTTGTGGCGAGCGGGGGCTAGTCTTCCTTGCAGTGTGCGGGCTTCTCATTGTGGAGCACAGGCTCTAGGTGCACAGGCTTCACTAGCTGTGGCTAGTGGGCTCTAGAGTGCAGACTCAGTAGTTGTGGTGCACGGGCTTAGTTGCTCTGCTGCATGTGGGATCTTCCCAGACCAGGGCTCGAACTCGTGTCCCCTGCATTGGCAGGCAGATTCTTAACTGCTTTGCCACCAGGGAAGTCCTTAATTACTTTTTAAAAAGAAGCTAGGCTACAGTGGAAGATTTCTACTAGTAATTATAGTTTAGTGATTAAAACTTTAGTGCTAGGTCAGGAAGACACAAATAGATCAAAGACAGAGAATAAAGTCCAGGAATTATACTCATGGGAACATACTATGAGCTTAATGTGTCATTTCACTAAATCTGAAAAAATGTGGAATATTTAAAAAATAATGTTAGAACATTTTAAAAAATGCAAAGTATGTTCAGAAAATGGCAAGACATTTGAAGTGGCTGAGGGATGGAATGTGTTGGGAGTGAGAAATAGAGAGAAAATGGTTAGAAGCTTCATCCTTTGAGTCAGGCTAACTTTGGTTTGATTGCTGACTTTACGAATCAGCAAATATGTGACTTTTCACAGAGAGCCAAACTTTCTAAATATCAGGTTTTTCATCTGTAAACTAAGTATAGTAACTTCCTTTCAAATAAGATGAACTGAATGAGACAATTCATCAAAAACTCTTAAAAACTACTTGGCACAAGGCAAGTGCTAAATAAATGCTATTATTATAAAAAAAATGTAGTTCAGTTGTTAACTGCTTTTACAACAATTAATTAGAGTGCTTATTTCCCACTCCCTTTCCAACGCTGGGATTATCAATCTTTTTGCAACTTTATAGGTGAAAAAAATGACACCTTGTCACTACGATTTATATTTATTAATGTGAAAAAAACCATTTTTAATTATGTTTATTGGACATCTATATTTCCTCTTTTGTGAATTGCTCATTTTTCTTCCTGAGCAGCATTTTCTTCTGATTGACCTGTGTGCTTTCTTTACACATCTTTAAAGGTTGCAGACATTTCCCCCCAAGCTTACCTTTTGCCTTTTAGCTTTATTTGAGGCCAGATAATTTTTAGAGGTATCTTAGTAGTAGTTCTTTCTAATATAATTTCCTCCAAAGCAAAAAAATCTTCAAATCTTAGAGTTGGAATGCACTTCAATTCTCATAGCCCAGCCACGCATTCATCTGTTTACCAAACCCAGGCATAAAACCAGAATTTCCTTCTATAAATTTCTTGAGACATAATCATCTATGCTTTGCTTGAATATTTCCAATTATGAGAGTTCTTTACCTCATGACGTTGAATGTATCACTTTTGACAGTTTTAGTTATAAAGTTCTTTCTGATATTGAGCTAAAATCTATCAATTGATGATTTCCATCTGTTGCTTTGGTTCTCTCTTTAAGATAAACACAAAACAATTCTTTATTTTCCACATGACAGCCCTTCAGATACTTCAAGGCAGATCTCATTCTTCTCCTTAGTTTTCCTTTTTCCAACTTAAAGGTAGTTGTTAGTATAGGATAAACTTTTTGATAGTTACTGTTAAGGGTGTGATTGTGAAGAGGTAAGCAACTTATATTTCAATGGAATAAAAATCAGGTCAATGCTTCCCACTCGTGAATCTTTTATTTAATTCACAAAGGCTATCCAGATGGGAAGTTAATGGGGGAAAATTAAATTTGCCTCATTGTTTAAAATTCACCTCACTTTTTCCTTTCATTGAATAGTTATTGTATTATATATGTGAAATGGAATGTGTCACCTTTTTAGGGCAGTTGTAATAACAAGTACAGCATACTGAAAAGGTGCATCAAATAAAATATTTAATAATTTACATTTTAGCATATTACCCATTTCAGCAGCTAATACTAGTGTGCTGGCTCTTGATGTGCATTGTACTTACATATATAGAATTTGATAGTGACGTGAAAGTTGCTCCACATAATTTAACCTAATGAAAGTTTATGTATGTGCACAAAGCTCTTATACACATACCAATAAATCAAAGATAATAACTTAATTTTGCTCAGAAATAGAGTATTTCCTATATCCTTATTTATTTTTCCTAACATTGTTCTTATTTTTCAAAGGAATAATGACTAAATTTTTGTAGCAATGAGACTTTCCCTTTATAAACAGTCAAATAATGCAAAAAGGAAAAAAATAATTTTTTAAAATTGAATTACACCACTCAGAAGCAACCCTTGTTAACATTTGATAGACATCACTCCAGATATCTTACTGTGTGCATATATTGATAAAAGAATGGATGAAGGGATGGATATATGGACACTGTATCAGACATCTATTGCCATATAACAAATAACCAAAAAATATCAGTAGTATTCAAAAATAAGCTTTTATTTCTCACTCACATTTCCGTGGGTTGTCTGAGGAAGTTCTTCTACAGCCTGCAGGTATGTCTGTTGATTTTGCTTCTTATGTTCTATTTTGGTGCCAAGACTGGAGGGGCAGTGGCTACAAGTGTGTTTCTCTCATGGTAATGGCAGAAGTACAAAAGAGCCAAGCCAAACTGTGCAGACACATTTCAAGCCTTTGCTTATATCTTGTTTACTAACCTCCTGTTGGGCAAAACAAGTCTTACGGCTAAATCCAAAGTCAAGGATCAGAGAAGTACACTTTACTTATCCTGAGGCCAAGGCAAAGGTGTGGCTGTATAACTCCATTTTTAGGAAAGTGAATAATTGGGACCAATAATTCAATCTATCACATATGGATGAATGGAAGATGGAGACAGTCTGATCATCTGGTAAAACTATACAAAACTATAACTTAACTATACAATTCTATTTTGTAATTGAAAGCATAAAATTAAATGTTACTTGAATTTGACAGAAAATAAACTGAACTAAAGGAATTGGTTAATGTCAAGTAAATGTTTTTCTACCACAGCATATATTTGCTTTTTTTTTTAAAAAAAAAAAGCTCTTTAAATTTTTAATAAAAATGATTACAAAAACACTGAAGTTGGAGTCATGTTTTTTGTAAGTTACATTCAATTTTTGACACTCTGTATTGACTCCTTGCTATAAAAGATGAGGAAATCTTCACTCTTACACTGGCTTCCTTCTGTCCTTTCACCTCCTGATTTTGCGTTATTGATTTTACCATATCAGTGGTATACGACATTTATATTATCTTCTGTAACCATAATTCCCATAATTATTTAATATTAGTTCTACATGTAAAATGAGTTGATACTTGCTACTATTCTTTTCACAACAGCTTCTCCATTCTCTTTTTTAATATTTTATCTTAAATTTCTTTTCTGGATGTGATTATCAGGTAGTTATGTTTTTAGAAAGGGTTTATGGTTGTTGTGTTCTCTGAGTTGCTGCATGTTTGCAAATGACTCATTCTCGTTTTCCAACCTGAAAGATAATTTAGCTTGTGTTAAGTTTTGGGGTCATATTTTCTTTCCCTTAGAGTTTGTAGATTTTGCTCCAGTGACCTCTGACATCAGGCATTGCTTCAGATAAACTTGAGACCAGTGCAGTATTACTTTCCCTCTTGAATATTGGTAACTTCATCAGGATATGTCTTGGTGTTGATTGGTCAATCAATTTTTCTAGGACTATTTTGTGCCTTTTTGTTCTGCAAATTCAAGACTCTCTTAACTTCAAGAAAGTTTTCTCATTTTTTAAAATTTTATTTTAAAATTTGTATCAAAGTCAGTTCCAAAAGTGAAAAGAAAAAAACAAAAACACTGCAAGGCTTATAATTAAAATAGCAGTCCCCTGCCTCCCCTTCACGTCACCAAGTCTTGTTCCACAAAGGCATTCACTCTCAAAAATCTTCTTTTTTTTTACATCTTTATTGGAGTCTAATTGCTTTACAATGGTGTGTTAGTTTCTGCTTTATAACAAAGTGAATCAGTTATACATATACATATGCTCCCATATCTCTTCCCTCTTGTGTCTCTCCCTCCCTTCCACCCTCCCTATCCCACCCCTCTAGGTGGTCACAAAGCACCGAGCTGATCTCCCTGTGCTATGTGGCTGCTTCCCACTAGCAATCTATTTTACGTTTGGCAGCCTATTCAGTTATTTACTATCCTCAAGCCAGCCTGGGGACTGAGAAGTTTAGGTTTAGTTTCAGTTTAGGTTTAGTTTTGTTTGCCCTTTGAACAAACTTTTCCCTGGGTCACAATTTCAAAACCTTCCTCAGTCTCATTTTTGTATCACTGAAGAGTTTTTACTTTAGCTTTTCTCTGCCCAGAATCAGACGTTTCTGTGCGACCCCTTGTTGCTGACAGCTGGTCTTTGGCCAAGCTCCAGAGACACAAAAATCACACAAGCACTGTCCCTGCAGATATGTTGCACTCCTTATGAGGTCTTTTCAATCTCAAACTGTGGCTCTTCCGAGCCAAGTACCTGCTTGCTTTGTGTTTTCTCATTAGAATGCTTACTCTTGTGCCTATCTTTCTAACCAGCACAATTTCACCATGGACAATTTGGAATTACAGTGGCAACTTTGAGGAAATTTTAATAAAGGCAAAATCGTTAATTTGGCAAGTACCTTACCACCAGCCCCCCTCTGCCAGTTGCAACTTACCAATGATCTGCTTTCTTTAATTGGTAAATGCAATCTTGACTCAAAAATGGCCTTTCTAAAAAGATTATTTAGCTAAAGATAGTGGAAAGTGGGAGCAACTTAAAAAACTCTCTCCCTAATCCACACCTTTAGACAGCATTCAGAATTACACACTGATGTTGATATTTCCAATGTCCTTTCCACTTTACTGTTGATTATTTAAAGCCTAAAGTCACAGTTGTGACATGTAAACAACAACAACAATAACAAAATGTTTGGCAAATCATGAACTGCAATATTTAAGTGAACATTTTGAAGAGATTTTTTGATACCAAAAATGAGGAAATACCTCATGAGAAATTTGTCTAAAAGAGATAACTTTATTTAATGTAGGAAACATCACCTCCTTTGTTTCTACATTTCAGGAATTAATAAGTGCTCGCTTTTTACTTGTTCAGCTTGAGAAAATTGTCAAAGGCCCATGTTATGTCAAATTAGCGTATGACATTCTCCTTTGTGTGTGCATATATTAAAATCTCTTATCCTATATTTAAGGTTTGTTCTTTCTATTTACAGAGAGGAAATAACTAGCTATTTGCCTGAAGTTGGCTCCCTCTCATTTTTTGTTTCACTTCCTCTATTTTTCCTTCTTTTGAGAAACTTCAAAGATTAACTGATCAAAAAATCATTCGGTTGTTATGTGCACACTCTAGGAATATCTAGATCAGATAAAAAGACTGGTAAATTTACCATGACATATTGTTTTATTTAATATCCTAACAAGTTAATTGTATTTTCAAGCTATAATTGAACATCTTCAATTATTACTTTTTGTACACTTTTACTTTTGTTTATGCCTAATTGCATATAATGTATACATAAATGTACATGATAAATAATTTACTACAAATTTTTATATGAATAATGTGCCGTAGAATAAACCTTGGAGAAATTCAAAGACTATCATTAGCTGTCAGAGATAATCCCAATTAGGCAAAAAAAGAAAGGGGAAAAATTAGGCTGCTCTGTATAAAGATAATATTTGCAGAGTTCCCTATGGTGTCTGTTCTCCCTTCCTGCAATGAATAATAAACCCAACTGTTCAACTACAGGACAGTTCCTGGTAGTCTTTAGTTGAAGGGCATTGGCAGCCCTTTGTGTCTATAATTTCACTGTGATAAGCCATTGTGTGGGATGTTTTTCATTCAATGTGCTGAATGAATTCCTTGATAATTTCCTCTCCATTTTTCTATCTGTTCTCTTTCTGGAGCTCCTGTTGGTTAGATGTAAGACACCTTGGACTAATTGTCAAATGTTATTATCTTTTCTCCTTTATTTTCTATTCTTCATCTTCTTTTCTACTTTCTCAGAAACTTTATCTTTTCAGGCTTTACTTTATAATAAATTGTTTGATTACAGTTATGAAATGTGGAGTATGGATAAGACACAGGAATAATGTGGAATTACCTTGGAAAGACCGGGTGGGATACCTCAGAACTGCAGAGAAAATAATTGAACACCAAACCTAATCAAGTCTATTTATCTAACTACCACTATAGAAGAAATAAGAGAAGTAAAGACAGACACTAAAGACACATGAGGAACAATCAGCTGAATCCAGAGTGTGGGAAATTCTACAGGACAAAGGACTCAATTTCTTCAAACAGCAAATGGTATGGGAAAAGGAAAAGGTGATCTGTCATAGATTTAAAGATATTTAAGAGACGTATCAGCCAAAAGCAATGTGTGGATTTGGTTTAGATCCTTATTCAAACAAAATGATTTTAGAAAGAAAACATTCTTAAGACAATCTGCGACAATGGAATACAGACCAAGTGTTAGAAGACATTAAGGCTTTAATTTTGTTGGATATGATAATGGTATTATGGATATACTATCATCTATATATTTTTTTTCATCTATATATTTTTGTATGCTTGAACATTTCCATAATAAGAACATCTTTTTAGAGACTGCAAGGAAAATGGAGCTGAAGTCAAAACCATCATGATGATTTTTCATTTTACTGTTCACCACTAACCTCTTAGCCTAAGGAGGCTTCCTTAGAAAGACTGGGACGAAGAAGGGAGAGGAAAAGAGCAATTGTCATATCACAGCACTGAAAGGCTACGGAAAGCCTGTGACTTAAGTGGACTTGCAGTGAGCCCCACCTATCTTTAAAACATAGAAAATTAACTTTTTCAAGGAAAAGTAAAATAATAGACCTGGTGAGAGGGGCTCGTAAATAACAACACCCAAAATAAGTTTTAGACATTCCTGTGTCTCTCCCTGTTTTTACATTTTATTATTCAGCAAAAAGATCATCCCCATTTAAACATGAGGAATCATTGGAAAAGTGCTTGCATTGGACATTCACATAGATACTGCAAAATAAAAAGGAGTAAAAGAACATAGGCAAACACCAACAGGAAAACACAGTTGAAGAATTCAGAGAAATAGTTCTCTAGTTCCTCAAACAAACCATAGACAACGTTAATTCCATTTTTTTTTTTTTTTTTTTTTTTTTTTTTGCGGTACGCTGGCCTCTCACTGCTGCGGCCCCTCCTGTTGCGGAGCAGAGGCCCCCGACGCACAGGCTCAGCAGCCATGGCTCATGGGCCCAGGCGCTCCGTGGCATGTGGGATTTTCCCAGACCGGGGCACAAACCCGCGTCCCGTGCATCGGCAGGCGGACCCCCAACCACTGCGCCACCAGGGAAGCCCCAACGTTAATTCCTTTTAAGGAAGATTAATGAAATATTCTAGAAAGAGAAAGTAAAGTTAAAAAAACGGAGTTAAAATGGAAGTCGGCAGAGCTCAGAAACACTTGACAATTTATTGTGAAAATCTACGAAAGGACTGAGGAAGCAGGTTGAGACTCCCAGATACCTCCCTCAGTCTAATCTCAATTACATGGTACCTAACAGTTGTGCTTCTTGGTTTGTGATTTGTGACTGCAGGCATTTACTTATTTTATTGAAGCTAGAGGTTATTTTCCTCATTTTTCATTCTTATGGTTGATATTGGTGGGTTTTAAAGGAATGGGTAGAGCAAAATTGATTTTATTCTGCTGTCATATAAATAGGTAAGGTAGGAAATGAGTTTTTTAATCATCTGGTCCTTTAAACAGATAAGATACTATCTTTCCTTTTACAGATGAGGCAACTGGGGCCCACAGAAGATAGTGGCTTGCTCAAGTCACTTGGTTACACGAATCATTAAAATTGTGATACTTTATTAGGATGCAATGGCGTCTCACTTCTTGATGACTGCCAGAGCTGACTGTACTGTTTCTGCATTTAGCCCCCTCCCTCTGTCTATAAAAGCTCTTGCCCACTGATTGTCAGTGGGGGAGTCAGCTTTTAGACAGGCGCCCGCTCTCCCCCTCTCTACCCGGTTGCCGGCATCCAAAATAAATTAAACTTTCCTTTCCATCAAAAAAAAAAAAGAATGCTATGACATTTTTAATTAGAAAGTCATGTACTATACAACATTCTGAGGAAAACTTGGGTCAAAATCAAGAAACAGCTGAGGTATTGGCAACTGTACATGACTAAAATATGATAAAAAGAACAACTATTATTGTTATCACCAACAAAAAATCTGGCATTCAAAACAAGCCAATTTATTATTGTGAGAGATTTAGGGCCAATTAATGAGGTAGAGTAGCAGGGAAATCCTACAAAATATAGTCAAACTTCAATTATACATTCTGAGAACTTAAAAGATGGGTCTTTTACTATCATGATTGATAACTGTAAGTAATGCTTTTTTAAGTAAAACAAAAAATGTATTGGGAAGACTAAAGCTGGGTCTAAAAGACCTCAACTTACCCTAGAACTTGGGCATTCACAGTTCAGATGCAGATACAATCCCAGACTAAGGCCACTGCTTGAATCTTGTTTTCATACATAATTTGTATGGAGTTAGAGAACACACTTACTCCTGTTCTTCAAAGGGAGGTATGAGGAGAAACTGGAATTCACTGAAATTTTTAGAGGAAAATATCAATAAAATGAATTAGAGTTATTTCTGAGCCATATTAGATCAAGGTTTCTGGGCATATGTAGAGATCTATGTTTCTGAGCATAATCTAGAGAGTTATAGGGAGAGCTAAGATTATAAGAATGGGCAATATCGTACATATTTCTTTCTTGAGTGAGACTTCCATGATCTTTCAGTAAATACTTTGAAATACCTATATAGTCCTAGAAGGTTTAGGTAGAAGAACCCTGTTGGGAACTTCAGAGCTGGCATTGAAACACAATTAGTTGACTTGAGTCAGAGATATAAAGAATCATTACCAAATAGAAATATCAGTGGCTGACACCCTAGAGAGTCCTGCTGTTAGAAACTGTTAGGGAGACATCACTCTGATTGGTAGAATTGATTTCATTGTTTCACTATCATCAAGCAGATTTGCCAAGAGCCTCTGGGTGGATGGTTTCTGGAAGTTAGTCCTCAGAAAATAAAAAGAGTAAGCATCCTTGTTTTATCAGTTGAATGGGTCCTTGAATAAAGCTAAGAATAATAGAATCCAGTGCTCATCAAATATCCAACTACTGCACCATATGAACCGAATGGAATACAAAATATACTATTTTGAACATACTGTGTATTCCTGGCAAGGCTCTAACATGGCCCAGAAGACAGTTTTTGACCCAAGATGAGAGTAGTATTCAACCAAGTTTGCAGTTCAGATGAAGTAGGAACTTCTCCAAGTTTGACTTTAGCCTGGTTGAATTGCTCAATTAAGAAGCCTAATAACCAAACTTGTAAAACTTGAACTCTCAGAGGATAAAAGAAAATGTCAATTTAAAAATCTCAAGAGGAGAAGCTTCAATATGGCAGAAGAGTAAGACATGGAGATCACCTTCCTCCCCACAAATACATCAGAAATACATCTATATGTGGAACAACTCATACAGAACACCTACTGAACGCTGACAGAAGACCTTAGATCTCCCAAAATGCAAGAAACTCCCCAAGTACCAGGGTAGGGCAAAAGAAAATAGAAAAAACAGAGACAAAAGAATAGGGATGGGACCTGAACAAATGGGAGGGAGCTGTGAAGGAGGAAAGGTTTCCACACACTAGGAAGCCCCTTCGCGGGAAGAGACTGCAGGTGGCGGAGGGCAGAAACTTCGGAGCCATGGAGGAGAGCACAGCTACAGGGGTGGGGAGGACAAAGTGGAGAGATTCCTGCACAGTGGATCGGTGACAACCAGCATTCACCAACCTGAGAGGTTTGTCTGCTCACCGCCGGGACAGGTATGGGCTGGGAACTGAGGCTCGGGCTTCGGAGGTCAGATCCCAGGGAGAGTACCAGGGTTGGCTGCGTGAACAGAGCCTGAAGGGGGCTAGTGCATCACAGCTAGCCAGGAGGGAGTCTGGGAAAAAGTCTGGAGCTGCCGAAGAGGCAAGAGACATTTTTTTGCCTCTTTGTTTCCTGGTGCGCAAGGAAAGGGGATTAACAGTGCTGCTTAAAGGAGCTCCAGATATGGGAGAAAGCCGTGGCAATTAGCGGGGACCACAGAGGCGGGCATGAGATGATAAGGCTGCTGCAGCAGCCACCAAGAAGCCTGTGTGCAAGCACAGATCACTATCCACACATTCCCTCCTGGGAGACTGTGCAGCCCACTATTGTCAGGGTCCTGTGATCCAGGGACAATTTCCCCGAGAGAACACATGGCATGCCTCAGGCTGTTGCAGGCTCGCCCCGAACTCCATACCCCTCCCTCGCCCTGGGCTGAGTGAGCCAGAGCTCCCTAATCAGCTGCTCCTTTAACCCCGTCCTGTCTCAGCAAAGAACAGACATCCTCAGGCGACCTACACACAGAGGCAGGGGCAAATCCAAAGCTGAAACACAGGAGCTGTGCAAACGAAGAGAAAGAGAAAGGGAAATCTCTCCCAGCAGCCTAAGGAGCAGCGGATTAAATCTCCACAATCAACTTGATGTACCCTGCATCTGTGGAATACCTGAGTAGACAATGAATAATACGAAATTGAGGAGGTGGATTTGGGAGCAACAATATATATATTTTTTCCCTTTTTCTTTTTTTGTGAGTGTGTATGTATATGCTTCTAAGTGTGATTTTGTCTGTATTGCTTTGTTTTTACCATTTGTCCTAGGGCTCTGCCTGTCTGTCTCTCTTTTTTTTTTCTTTAGTATAGTTTTTAGCATTTCCTATCATTGGTGGATTTATATTTTGTTTGGTTGCTATCTTCTTTCTTTCTTTCATTTTATTTTTTATTGCTTTTAAAAAGATTTTATTTAATATTTTTTTATTTTAATTATTTTATTTTATCTCTTTCTTTCTTTCTTTCTTTCTTTCTTTCTTTCTTTCTTTCTTTCTTTCTTTCTTTCTTTCTTTCTTTCTTTCTTTCTTTCTTTCTTTCTTTCTTTCTTTCTTTCTTTCTTTCTTTCTTTCTTTCTTTCTTTCTTTTTCTACCTTTTATTCTGAGCTGTGTGGATGACAGGCAATTGGTGCTCCAGCCAGGCGTCAGGGCTGTGCCTCTGAGGTGGGAGAGCCAAGTTCAGGATATTGGTCCACAAGAGACCTCCCAGCCCCACATAATATCAAACGATGAAAATTTCCCAGAGATCTCCATCTCAATACCAAGATCCAGTTCCACTCAATGACAAGCAAGCTCCAGTGATGGACATCCTATGCCAAACAACTAGCAAGACAGGAACACAATTCCACCCATCAGCAGAGAGGCTGCCTAAAATAATAATAAGGCAACAGACACACCAAAACACACCACCAGATGGGAATTGCCCACCAGAAAGACAAGATCCAGCCTCCTCCACCAAAAAACAGGCACTAGTCCACTCCATCAGGAAGCCTACACAACCCAATGAAGTAACCATAGCCACTGTGGGCAGACACCAAAAACAACGGGAACAATGAACTTGCAGCCTATGAAAAGGAGACCCCAAACCCAGTAAGTAATAACACAATAAGGAGACAGAGAAACACACATCAGATGAAGTAGCAAGGTAAAAAAAACCAGCAGATCTAACAAATGAAGGGGAAATAGGCAGTCTACCTGGAAAACAATTCAGGATAATGATAATAAAGATGATATAAAATCTTGGAAATAGAATGGAGAAAATACAAGAAACGTTTATAAAGGACCCAAAGGGCTTCCCTGGTGGTGCAGTGGTTGAGAGTCTGCCTGCCAATGCAGGGGACGTGGGATCATGACCCGGTCCAGGAAGATTCCACATGCTGTGGAGCAGCTGGGCCCGTGAGCCATGGCTGCTGAGCCTGCACATCCGGAGCCTGTGCTCCACAATAGGAGAGGCCACAACAGTGAGAGGCCCCTGTACCGCAAAAAAAAAAAAAAAAAAAAAGACCTAGAATAACTAAAGAGGAAACAAACAGTGATGAACAACACAATAAATGAAACTTAAAATTCTGTAGAAGAGATCAATAGCAGAATAACTGAGGAAGAAAAACGGATAAGTGACCTGGAAGTTAAAATAGTGGAAATAACTACTGCAGAGCAGAATAAAGAAAAAGCAAATGAAAAGAATTGAGGACAATCTCAGAGGTCTCTGAGACAATATTAAATGCATGAATATTTGACTTATAGGGGTCCCAGAAGAAAAAGAGAAAAAGAAAGGGACTGAGAAAATATTTGAAGAGATTATAGTTGAAAACTTCCATAATATGGGAAAGGAAATAATTAAAACCAGGAAACACAGAGAGGGCCGTACAGGATACACCCAAGGAGAAACACGCCAAGACAAATATTAATAAAACTATCAAAAAATAAATACAGGGCTTCCCTGGTGGCGCAGTGGTTGAGCATCTGCCTGCCGATGCAGGGGACACGGGTTCGTGCCCCAGTCGAGGAAGATCCCACATGCCACGGAGATGATAGGCCCATGAGCCATGGCCACTGAGCCTGTGCATCCAGAGACTGTGCTCCACAACGGGAGATGCCACAACAGTGAGAGGCCCGCAAACCACAAAAGAAAAACAAAAACAAAAACAAAAAAATATACAAAGAAAAAATATTAAACGCAGCAAGAGAAAAGCAATGAATAACATATAAGGGAATCTCCATAAGATTAAAAGCTGATCTTTCAGTAGAAACTCTCCAAGCCAGAAGGGAGTGGCAGGACATATTTAAAGTGATGAAGGGGAAAAACCTAAAACCAATATTACTCTACCCAGCAAGAATCTCAGTCAGATTTGATGGAGAAATTAAAACATTCACAGACAAGCAAATGCTAAGAGAATTCAGCACTGCCAAACCAGCTTTACAACAAATGCTAAAGGAACTGCTCTATGCAGGAAACACAAGAGAAGGAAAAGACCTACAAAAACAAACCCAAAACAATTAAGAAAATGGTAATAGGACCATACATCTCGATAATTGCCTTAAATATAAATTGATTAAATGCTCCAAGCAAAAGACATAGACTGCCTGAATGGATACAAAAACAAGACCCATATATATGCTTTCTAGAAGAGACCCACTTCAGACCTAGGGACATATACAGACTGAAAGTGAGGGGATGAAAAAGATATTCCATGCAAATGGAATTCAAAAGAAAGCTGGAGTAGCAATTCTAATATCAGACAAAATAGATGTTAAAACAAAGGCTATTAGAAGAGACAAAGAAGGACACTACATAGCGATCATGGAATCAATCCAAGAAAATTATAAAACAATTGTAAATATTTATGCGGCCAATATAGGAGCACCTCAAAACCTAAGGCAAATATTAACAGCCATAAAAGGAGAAATTGGTAGTAACACAAAAATAGTAGGGGATTTTAACACTCCACTTTCACCAATGGACAGATCATCCAAAATGAAAATAAATAAGGAAACACAAGCTTTAAATGATACATTAACAAGATGGACTTAATTGATATTTATAGGAGATTTCATCCAATAAAAACAGAATACACTTTCTCTCAAGTGCTCATGGAACATTCTCCAGGATAGATCATAACTTGGGTCACAAATCAAGACTTGGTAAATTTTAAAAAATTGAAATCATATCAAGTATCTTTTCTGACCACAATGCTCTGAGACTAGAAATAAATTACAGGATAAAATCTGTAAAAAATACAAACACATGGAGGCTAAACAATACACTACTTAATAACGAAGTGATCACTGAAGAAATCAAAGAGAAAGTCAAAACATACATAGAAAGAAATGACAATAGAGACACGACGACTAAAAACCTATGGGATGCAGCAAAAGCAGTTCTAAGAGGGAAGTACATAGCAATACAATCCTATCTTAAGAAACAGGAAACATCTCGAATAAACAACCTAACCTTGCACCTAAAGCAATTAGAGAAAGGAGAACAAAAAAACCCCAAAGTTAGCAGAAGAAAAGAAATCATAAAGATCATATCAGAAATAAATGAAAAAGAAATGAAGGAAACGATAGCAAAGATCAATAAAACTAAAAGATGGTTCTTTGAGAAGATAAACAAAATTGATAAACCATTAGTCAGACTCATCAAGAAAAAAAAGCGAGAAGACTCAAATCAATAGAATTAGAAATGAAAAAGGAGAAGTAACAACTGACACTGCAGAAATACAAAAGATCATGAGAGATTACTACAAGGAACTCTGTGCCAATAAAATGGACAACTTGGAAGAAATGGACAAATTCTGAGAAATGCACAACCTGCCAAACTGAACCAGGAAGAAATAGAAAATATAATCAGACCAATCACAAGCACTGAAATTAAAACTGTTTATAAATCTTCCAACAAACAAAAGCCCTGGACCAGATGGCTTCACAGGCGAATTCTATCAAACATTCAGAGAAGAGCTAACACCTACCCTTCTCAAATTCTTCCAAATTATAACAAAGGGAGGAACACTCCCAAACGCATTCTACAAGGCCACCATCATCTTGCTACCAAAACCAGACAAGGAGGTCACAAAGAAAGAAAATTACAGGCCAATATCACTGATGAACATAGATGCAAAACTCCTCAACAAAATACTAGCAAACAGAATTCAACAGCACATTAAAAGGATCGTACACCATGATCAAGTGGGGTTTATCCCAGGAATGCAAGGATTCCTCAATATATGCAAATCAATCAACATAATACACCATATTAAAAATTCAAAGGGAAAAAAACATATGATCAGCTTAATACATGCAGAGAAAACTTTCAATGAAATTCAACACCCATTTATGATAAAAGCCCTCCAGAAAGTAGGCAGAGGGAATTTACCTCAATGTAATTATGACAACCCCACAGCCAACATCATCCTCAATGGTGAAAAGGAGAAAACATTTACTCTAAGACCAGGAACAAGACATGGTTGCCCACTCTCACCACTATTATTCCACATAGTTTTGGAAGTTTTAGCCACAACAATCAGAGAAGAAAAAGAAATAAAAACAATCCAAATCAGAAAAGAAGAAGTGAAGTTGTCATTGTTTGCAGATGACATGATACTATACATAGAGAATCCTAAACATGATACATGAAAACTACTAGAGCTAATCAATGAATTTGGTAAAGTAGGAGGATACAAAATTAATGCACAGAAATCTCTGGCATTCCTATGCACTAATAATGAAAAATCTGAAACTGAAATTAAGAAAACACTCCCGTTTACCATTGCAACAAAAAGAATAAAATATCTAGGAATAAACCTACCTAAGGAGACAAAAGACCTGTATGCAGAAAATTATAAGACACTGATGAAAGAAATTAAAGATGATACAAATAGATGGAGAGATATACCATGTTCTTGGATTGGAAGAATCATCACTGTGAAACCGACTATACTACCCAAAGCAATCATCAGATTCAATGCAATCCCCATCAAACTACTACTAGCCTTTTTTCACAGAACTAGAAGAAAACATTTCACAATTTGTACAGAAACACAAAGGACTCTCAATAGCCAAATCAATCTTCAGAAAGAAAAATGGAGCTGGAAGAATCATTCTCCCTGAATTCAGACTAAACTTCAAAGCTACAGTCATCAAGACAGTATGGTACTGGCACAAATATATATATATATATATATATATATATATATATATATATATATATATATATATATATATATATATATATATATATATATCTCAATGGAACAGAATAGAGAGCCCAGAGATAAATCCACACAAATATGGTCAACTTATCTTTGATAATGGAGGCAATAATATAGAGTGGAGAAAATACAGCTCCTTCAGTAAGTAGTGCTGGGAATACTGGACAGCTACATGTAAAAGAATAAAATTACAACACTCCCTGACATCGTACACAAGAATAAACTGAAAATGGACTAAAGACCTAAATGTAAGACCAGACACTATAAAACTCTTAGAGGGAAACATAGGCAGAACACTGTATGACATAAATCACAGCAAGATCCTTTTTAACCCACCTTCTAGAGAATTGTAAATAGAAACAAAAAAAACCAAATGGCACCTAATGAAACTTCAAAACTTTTGCACAACAAAGGAAACCATAAACAAGACGAAAAGACAACCTTCAGAATGGGAGAAAATATTTGCAAAAGAAGCAACTGACAAAGGATTAATCTCCAAAATTTATAAGCAGCACTTGCAACTCAATATCAAAAGCAAACAACCCAATCCTGAAATGGGCAGAAGACTTAAATAGATACTTCTCCAAAGAAGATATATAAATTTCCAACAAAGACATGAAAGAATGCTCAATAACATTAATCATTAGAGAAATGCAAATCAAAAGTACAATGAGATACCATGTCACTCTGGTCAGATTTGCCATCATCAAAAAATCTACAAACAATAAATGCTGGAGAGGGTGTGGAGGAAAGGGAACCCTCTTGCACTGTTGGTGGGAATGTAAATTGATACAGCCCCTATGGAGAGAATTATGGGCTTCCTTAAAAAACTAAAAATAGAACTACCATGCGACCCAGGAGTCCCACAAACATACAACCCAGCAATCCCACTATCATTCGACCCAGCAATCCCACTAATCCCTTATACTCTGAGAAAACCATAATTCAAAAAGAGTCATGTACCACAATGTTCATTGCAGCTCTATTTACAATAGCCAGGACATGGAAGCAACCTAAGTGTCCATAAAGAGATGAATGGATAAAGAAGATGTGGCACATATATACAGTGGAATATTACTCAGCCATAAAGAGAAACGAAATTGAGTTATTTGTAGTGAGATGGATGGACTTAGAGTCTGTCATACAGAGTGAAGTAAGTCAGAAATAGAAAAACAAATACCGTATGCTAACACATATATATGGAATCTAAATAATGAAACAAGAAAAATGATCATGAAGGACCTAGGGGCAAGATGGGAAGATAGACGCAGAGCTACTAGACAATGGACTTGAGAACACAAGGAAGGGGAAGAGTAAGCTGGGACAAAGTGAGAGAGTGGCATGGACATACATACACTACCAAATGTAAAATAGATAGCTAGTGGGAAGCAGCCACATAACACAGGGAGATGAGCTCGATGCTTTGTGACCACCTAGAGGGGTGGGATAGGGATGGTGGGAGCGAGGGAGATGCAAGAGGGAAGAGATATGGTGATATACGTACATGTATAACTGATTCACTTTGTTATAAAGCAGAAATTAACACACCATTGTAAAGCAATTATACTCCAATAGAGATGTTAAAAAAAGATATATGGTAAAATGACAATAAATTATATTTAAATATTGAAAAAAAAATCCCAAGAAATATTTTCTCAAACAGTATATCCCAAAGGAAATTCAGTACATTGATAGGTTGTCTGTAAGAACTCTGTGTCTCTCACACCATGATCATTACTAACTCCAATGAGTTGTGAAGAGTCAAACTTTAGGAGATTTTCAATTATTTGTAAGGAAAACGAAGTATACAAAAGGAGAATGAGCTGAAGAAGCAATTGGCGGTATTCCTAAATGAAGAGGAGGAAATGCCTCAGTACAATGCCAAAGCACACACTGTACAGTTTGTACTGTCCCTCAAATAGTGGACAAAATGTTCTCGAACTTCTTGAGATCCAGAGATCTCTATCTATTTTTATGTTCACTGGAGTTCTTGTCAATCAGCAACTAAGTTTAGATAAAGCTTCATCTTTGTGATGTCATTGACATCTTTAACTAAAAGTTTTACATTTTTACTACACAAACATTTGACTTATGTTACTTAAGAGTTGGGCTGTTTGTACTCTCAATGTAATCAAAGAACTGTGGTTATGATCAGTATTTCTTTTTTTTTAACATTTTTATTGGAGTATAATTTCTTTACAATTGTGTGTTAGTTTCTGCTTTATAACAATGTGAATCAGTTATATATATATATATATATATATATATATATATATATATATATATATATACATACACACACACACATATATCCCTATATCTCTTCCTTCTTGGGTCCCCGCCCTCCCACCCTCCCTATCCCACCATTGTAATGGTCACAAAACACTGAGCTGATCTACCTGTGCTATGGGATTGCTATCCACTAGCTATCTATTTCACATTTGGTAGTGTATATATGTCCATATATAAGCACTCAGTGAACATTGTGCTTCATGACTCTTTGAATTATGGTTTTCTCAGGGTATATGCGCAGTAGTGGGATTCCTGGGTCGTATGCTAGATCTATCTTTAGTTTTTTAAGGAATCTCCATGTTGTTCTCCATAGTGGCTGTATCAATTTACATTCCCACCAACAGTGCAAGAGGGTTCCCTTTTCTCCACACCCTCTCCAGCATTTACTGTTCATAGATTTTTTGATGATGGCCATTCTGACCGTGTGAGATGATATTGCATCATAGTTTTGACTTGCATTCCTCTAATGATTAATGATGTTGAGCATTCTTTCATATGTTTGTTGGCAATCTGTATATCTTCTTTGGAGAAATGTCTATTTTGGTCTTCTGCTCATTTTTGAATTGGGTTTTTGTTTTTTTTGCTATTGAGCTGCATGAGCTGCTTGTAAATTTTGGAGATTAATCCTTTGTCAGTTGCTTCAATTGCAAATATTCTCTCCCATTCTCAGGGTTGTCTTCTCGCCTTGTTTATGGTTTCCTTGCTGTGCAAAAGCTTTTAAGTTTCATTAGGTCCCATTTGTTTTTTTGTTTGTTTGTTTTTATTGCCATTTCTCTAGGAGCAGTTTCAAAAAGGATCTTGCTGTAATTTATCTCATAGAGTGCTCTGCCTATGTTTTCCTCTAAGAGTTTGATAGTGGCTGGCCTTACATTTAGGTATAATCCATTTTGAGTTTATTATTGCATATGGTGTTAGGGAGTGTTCTAATTTCATTCTTTTACATGTAGCTGTCCAGTTTTACCAGCACCATTATTGAAGAGGTTGTCTTTTTTCCATTGTATATTCTTGCCTCCTTTATCAAAGATAAGGGGACCATATGTGCATGGGTTTACCTCCTTGCTTTCTATCCTCTTCCATTGATCTATATTTCTGTTTTTGTACCAGTACCATACTCTCTTGATTACTGTAGCTTTATAGTATAGTTTGAAGTCAGGGAGCCTGATTCCTCCAGCTCCATTTTTCGTTCTCAAGATTGCTTTGGCTATTCGGGGTCTTTTGTGTTTCCATACAAATTGTGAAATTTTTTGTTCTAGTTCTCTGAAAAATGCCACTGGTAGTTTGATAGGGATTTCAATTAAATTGTAGATTGCTTTGGGTAGTATAGTCATTTTCACAATGTTGATTCTTACAATCCAAGAACATGGTATACGTCTCCATTTATTTGTATCATCTTTAATTTCTTTCATCAGTGTCTTATAATTTTCAACCTACAGGGTGATTGTCTCCTTAGGTAGGTTTATTACTAGGTATTTTATTCTTTTTTTTTGCAATGGTAAATAGGAGTGTTTTCTTAATTTCAGATTTCTCATCAGTACTCTATGTGAATGCAAGAGATTTCTGAGCCTTGATTTTGTATCCTGCTACTTTACGAAATTCATTGATTAGCTCGAGTAGTTTTCTGGTAGCATCTTTAGGATTCTCTATGTATAGTATCATGTCATCTGCAAACAGTGACAGCTTTACTTCTTTTCTCATTTGGATTCCTTTTATTTCTTTTTCTTCTCTGATTGGTGTGGCTAAAACTTCCACAATTATGTTGAATAACAATGGTGAGAGTGGGCAACCTTATCTTGCTCCTGATCTTAGTGGAAATGATTTCAGTTTTTCAACATTGAGGATGATGTTGGCTGTGGGTTTGTCATATATGGCCTAAATTATGTTGAGGAAAGTTCCCTCTATTCCTACTTTCTGTAGGGTTTTCATCATAAATAGGTGTTGAATTTTGTCGAAAGCTTTCTCTGCATCTATTGAGATGATCATAAGGTATTTCCCCTTCAGTTTGTTAATAGGGTGTGTCATGTTGATTGATTTGTGTATATTGAAGAATCCTTGCATTCCTGGGATAAACCACACTTGATCATAGTGTATGATCCTTTTAAAGTGCTGTTGGATTCTGTTTGCTATTATGTTGTTGAGGATTTTTGCATCTATGTTCATCAGTGTTATTGGCCTGAAGTTTTCTTTCTTTGTGACATCTTTGTCTGGTTTTGGTATCAGAGTGATGGCAGCCTCGTAGAATGAGTTTGGGTGTGTTCCTATCTCTCCTATATTTTGGAAGAGTTTGAGAAGGATAGGTGTTAGCTCTTCTCTAAATGTTTGATAGAATTCGCCTGTGAAGCCATCTGGTCGTGGGCTTTTGTTTGTTGGAAGATTTATAAACACAGTTTCAATTTCAGTGCTTGTGACTGGTCTGTTCATATTTTGTCTTTCTTCCTGCTTCCATCTTAGAAGTTTGTGCATTTCTAAGAATTTGTCCATTTCTTCCAGATTGTCAATTTTATTTGGCATAGAGTTTCTTGTAGTAATCTCTCATGATCATTTGTATTTCTGCAGTGTCAGTTGTTACTTCTCCTTTTTCATTTCTAACTCTATTGATTTGAGTCTTCTCCCTTTCTTCCTTGAGAAGTTTGGCTAATGGTTTATCAATTTTGTTTGTCTTCTCAAAGAACCACCTTTTAGTTTTATTGATCTTTGCTATCATTTCCTTCATTTATTTTTCATTTATTTCTGATCTGATCTTTATGATTTCTTTCCTTCTGATAACTTTTTTTTTTATTTTGTTGTTCTTTTTCTCTAAGTGCTTTACATGTAAGTTTAGGTTGTTTATTTGAGATGATTCTTGTTTCTTAAGGTAGGATTGTATTGCTATAAACTTCCCTCTTAAAACTTCTTTTGCTGTATCCCATAGGTTTTGGGTCATTGTGTTTTCATTGCCCTTTGATTCTAGTATTTTTTTGATTTCCTCTTTGATTTCTTCAGTGATCTCTTGTTTATTAAGTAGTGTATTGTTTAGACTCCATGTGTTTGTATTTTTTACAGATTTTTTCATTTGATTGTTATCTAGTCTCAGAACGTTGTGGTCAGGAAAGTTACTTGATATGATTTCAATTTTCTTAAATTTACCAAGTGTTGATTTGTGACTGAAGATATGATCTATCCTGGAGAATGTTCCAGGATGGCACTTGAGAAGAAAGTGTATTCTGCTGTTTTTGGATGGAATGTCCTATAAATATCAATTAAATCCATTGTTTAATATTTCATTTAAAGCTTGTGTTTCCTTATTTACCTTCATTTTGGATGATCTGTCCTATGGTGAAAGTGGGGTGTGAAAGTGGGGTCTTCTCCTTCTCTTGTGTTTCCTTCCAAGAGAAATTCCTTTAACATTTGTTGTAAAACTGGTTTGGTTGTGCTGAATTCTCTTAGCTTTTGCTTGTCTGTACTTTTTTCAATTTCTCCATCAAATCTGAATGAGATCCTTGCTGTGTATAATAATCTTGTTTGCAGGTTTTTCCCTTCATCACTTTAAATATGTCCAGCTACTCCCTTCTGGATTGCAGAGTTACTGCTGAAATATAAGCTGTTAACCTTATGGGGATTCCCTTGTATGTTATTTGTTGTTTTTTCCTTGCTGCTTTTAATATTTTTTCTTTAATTTTTGATAGTTTGATTAATACGTGTGTTGGTATGTTTCTCCTTGGTTTTATCCTGGATGGGACTCTCTGTTCTTCCTTGGCTTCATTAACTCTTTCCTTTCCCAGATTATGGATGTTTTCAACTATAATCTCTTCAAATATTTTCTCAGTCTTTTTCTCTTCTTCTTCTGAGACCCCTATAATTCGAATGTTGGTGCATTTAATATTGTCCCAGATGTCTCTGAGACTGTCCTCAATTCTTTTCATTCTTCTTTCTTTTTTCTGCTCCGCAGTAGTTATATCCCCCTTTTTATTTTTTTTCTTCCAGGTCACTTATCCATTCTTCTGCCTCAGTTATTTTGCTATTGATCCATTCTAGCGAATTTTCAGTTTCATTTATTGTGTTGTTCTTGATTTTTTTGTTTGCTTTTTAGTTCTTCTACATCCTTGTTAAACATTTCTTGTATTTTCTCCATTTTATTGCCAAGGTTTTTGATCATCTTTACTATCATTATTCTGAATTCTTTTTCAGGTAGACTTCCTATTTCCTCTTCATTTGTTAGGTCTGGTGTGCCTTTACCTTGCTCCTTCATCTGCTGTGTGTTTTTCTATCTTCTCATTTTGCTTAACTTACTGTGTTTGGGTTCTCCTTTTCGCAGGTTGCAGGTTCGTAGTTCCCATTGTTTTTGGTGTCTGCCCGCAGTGGCTATGGTTGGTTCAGTGGGTTGTGTAGGCTTCCTGGTGGAGGGGACTAGTGCCTGTTTTCTGGTGGAGGAGGCTGGATCTTGTCTTTCTGTTGGGCAATTCCCATCTGGTGGTGTGTTTTGGGGTTTCTGTGACCTTAGTATGATTTTAGGCAGCCCCTCTGCTATTGCGTGAGGTTTTGTTCCTGTCTTGCTAGTTGTTTGCAAAAGGGTTTCCAGTACTGTGGCTTGATGGTCGTTGAGTGGAGCTGGGTCTTTGCATTGAGATGGAGATGTCTGGGAGGTTTTCACTGTTTGATATTACATGGAACTGGGAAGTCTCTTGTGGACCAATGTCCTGAACTTGGCTCTCCCACCTCAGAGGCAGAGCCCTGATGCCTGGTTGGAGCACCAAGAGCCTGTCATCCACACGGCTCAGAGTAAAAGTGAGAAGAAAATATAGAAATAAAGAAAAAGATAAAATAAAATGAAATAAAATAATAATGTTATTAAAATGAAAAAAAACAATAATTCTTAAAACATTTTTAAGTTAACTGAAAAAAAAGGAAAGAAAGAAGAGAACAACCAAACCAAAAAACAAATCCACCAATGATAACCTGTGCTGAAAACTATAGTTAAAACAAACAAAGAAACAAACAAAAAACGGACAGACAGAACCCTAGGACAAATGGTAATAACAAAACTATAAAGACAAAATCACACACAGAAACGTATGCATGCACACTCACAAAAAGAGAAACAGGGAAAATAATTATATATATATATATTTTCTCGCAAACTTCACTTCCTCAATTTGAGATGATTCATTGTCTATTCAGGTATTCTGCAGATGAAGGGTACATCAGTTGACTGTGGAGTTTTAATCCACTGCTCCTGAGGCTGCTGTAGGTGATTTCCCTTTCTCTTCTTTGTTCTCACAGCTCCTGGGATTCTGCTTTGGATTTGGCCCTGCCTCTGCATGTAGGTCGCCTGAGGGCGTCAGGTCTTTGCTCAGACAGGACGGCGTTAAGGAAGCAGCTGATTTGGGGGCTGTGGCTCACTCAGGCCGAGGAGGAGGGAGGGGTATGGAGTTCAGGGCAAACCTGCGGCGACAGAGGCCAAAGTGGTGGTGCAACAGCCTGAAGCACACGGTGTCTTCTCCTGGGGAGCTTGTGCGTGGATCACAGGACCCTGGCAGTGGTAAGCTGCAGAGACCCCCCAAAGGGGAAGTGTGGATAGTGATCTATTCTTCCACACAGGCTTCTTCGTGGCTGCAGCAGCAGTTAGCGTCTCACGCCTGTCTCTTGGGTCCACGCTGATAGCCGCGGCTCACGCCCGTCTCTGGAGCTCCTTTATGCAGCGCTGTTAATCCCTTTTCCTCACGCACCAGAAAACAAAGGGGCAAGAAAATATCTCTTGCCTCGTCAGCAGTTCCAGACCTTTTCCTGGACTCCCTCCCAGCTAGCCGTGGTGCACTAGCCCCCTTCAGTCTGTGTTCACGCAGCCAACCCCAGTCCTCTCCCTGGGTCCTGACCTCCGAAACTGGAGCCTCAGCTCCCAGCCCATACCCGTCCCTATGGGTGAGCAGACAAGCCTCTCGGGTTGGTAAGTGCTGGTCGGCACTGATCCTCTGTGTGGGAATCTCTCCGCTTTGCCCTCTGAACTCTTGTTGCTGCACTCTCCTCCATGGCTCCGAAGCTTCCCCCCTCTGCCACCTGCAGTCTCTGCCCTTGAAGGGGTTTCCTAGTGTCTGGAAACCTTTCCTCCTTCACAGCTCTCTCCCACTGGTGCAGGACCCGTCCTTTTTCTTTTGTCTCTGTTTTTTTTTTTCTTTTGCCCTACCCTGGTACGTGAGGAGTTTCTTGCCTTTTGGGAGGTCTGAGGCCTTCTGCCAGCATTCAGTAGGTGCTCTGTAAGAGTTGTTCCACATGTAGATGTACTTCTGATGTATTTGTGGGGAGGAGGGTGATCTCCACGTCTTACTCTTCCACCATCTTGAAGCTCCTCTTAGCATGTGATCAATATTTCTTTTTTCTGTAAGATCTATAGAAATTTACTCCAAACATACTCCACATATGATGTATACTTAATATGAATTATGTGCTTACTCTTTGAAGTGCAGTATGCTAAGTGCTTGAGTGGGACTAAAAATTTGTATAAAATAGATTCTCTACCCTATCGTCTGATAGGAGAGATAAGACATGTACCCAAAGATTCTACCACAAGATAGAAATTGAGGTGTAGATGAAAGGGTTTGGTTGATGGGGAGAGAATCACCATTTGTTGATCACCTTCTGTGTAGCAGCCAGTTTTTCCAGACACTTTTTACTGGATTCTCATATTACAATTCTATGACATAGCTATTATTATATCCACTTTACTGTTGAGGAAACTGTGGTTGAAAGAGGTTAAGTTGCTCTATGCCACCTGGCTAGTAAGGTTCAGAGCTGGGCTTCACAACAGACTGCAAGATCCCATGCCCAACATAAATCATTAGCCATGACTTTTAGATGTCTGTTTTTTTTTTTAACCTTCATTTGATAACCCACTACCCTGGCAGTCTCTTCTTTTACCTCTCTCCACCCTGCATCTCCCACTCTGCCTTTCTAGTAGAATCAGTTTTCAATAGGAGGCAGTATGCGTGGTGAGGTTTGGAATGACATAAAATGTAATTATAATCTTACTTCTACCTCTATCTAGTTTCATGAGCTTGGCTTCAGAGAGATCATAGTAGACATCATGTTAAAGTGGCATTTGCTCATGATCTTAATTATTAAGAATCAAAATACAAAGATGGTGAGAAAAATTTTAGGGGTAGGGAATGCATTGCAGAAATATAATCCATATGTTTTGGTGACTGACTTTACAGTGAAGGAGGGAAAGAAGAAAGGGAGGTGAAATAGCGTATCTTCAAGAGTGTAGGTGAAAAGAATGTGTGAAACCAGTAATAGCAATAGGGAACATGTGAAGGTAACAGGTCTGAGATGAGGGAAAGAAGATAAGGATAGTGTTTTCGAACATTTTGAGTTATAAGCACCAGTAAAATATTAAGGTAGAAATGTCTAAGGAGCAGATGGAAATCAGAGTACCTTAATCAGAAAAAGTAACAAACTCATGTGTCACCTGTTGAATGTAATCTCATATCTTAATCTGAAAGGAACTTAAAAGATGATATACAATTTTACACACTGTTGGAAACCAGTAATGGGGATATGTTTGATCTTTGGGACTCTCAAAACACAAGCCTACTCCATATAGTTGTTTTGATCTTGAACAATTTTTTACCCCTCCCCATTCTACACTTCAGTGGGTGCTGGTTGTTTACTCAACCAATTGTATTTTTATGCTTATATTAGTGATGCATATGGAAAATTAGCCAGCTCCATACTCCTGGGTATAACTATCACAGTTTTCATAGAAAAAATAAATATAGATGTTTTCAAAAGTTAGGGTTTCCATCTTGTTGCTAGATTTGATTGGGATAATGTTGGGCAGTGGAAATCTTTGGCTTCAGTGTTGCTTTTCATGCAATGAGATCTATATTCTACATTCTGCAGGCATGTAAGCATGTATGCATTCATTCATAAAACATATATTATACACTCTAATGTGTGCTGGGGATATAAATATAAATACAGTGTGTGTGTATGGAACTTTGATGGTAATATATTCTGAGGGAAAACAGTAGTAATTATAGATCTACTATTCCCATTTATTTATCCCATGTATTTATTCCCATTTAGACTTGGAAATTGCGATGATAAGCAGCAAGAAGACAAATTGAAATGGATCTATTTGCTTTTGGGAAAATGAGAAAGGTTCTATTCCAAGGGGGTGAAGTAAGACTAAATTAAACATTAAGGAGTGAAGATTGTGGAAGCAGGGGACCCAAAGAAAAATATGGGTCCTCAAAGTCATAACTAATTTTATGAGTGCCTAAAGGGAGTATTTTGAGATATTCCAGCAAAGCCTTTCTCTCCTTCACCTGCTCCTGTTGCTTAAACATTTATTTTGGGTTCAGAACCTTCCATTCACTGTTGAGCAACTTAACTTTGAATGCTGATGCTCCTGTAAGAAAGGCATGGTAACTCACATATGCTATGGAAAGCAATATTTGTTAGGAAGGTCAGTGGGTTTCTGAATGGGGAAAGACCTCTTGTACCATGGTGAGGTATAAGGCAATAGAGAGGATAGAGTGGAGGAAGCAGAGGCAAACATTGATGATTACTTCATTTTTTAGCCTAAAGATCAAGAGTCTCTTGGAGGTTACTAACAAATTGAGTAGTTGGCAAGTCTGAGATCTGGCCCTGGGAAAACAGCTTATTTTATCCAAATGCAGAAGTTATTGATTTGATCCCAAATATTTTATGTATCTGTATCAGATCTGATACCAATATAGAATTTATTGATCACTTTACAGCTTCTTGTGTCCTCTACTCAGGGCACAGTTTTTTCCCCCAGTAGTGAAGGAAACCAAATCAGAATCAGAAAGTTGCTTATTGATATAGAGTTACTGAGAGTAAAAGAGGTCATAAAGTGGTGTTAAAGGATATTTCACTTTGTTAGAGATAATAAACTTGTTATTGCACCTTAGAGTACAGTTTTCAAGTGGCCATAGGTCTGGCCAAGATGGTAACTCTACTGAAGGACAGGACTCGAGACATACTGAGAGTTATTTCCGCAGGTTTACCTTTCCTGGGATGCTAAATTCACAGTTCAGTTTTTTACTCACTTTTACTTTTCTCAGATAAACCACCAACCTCGTTGAAGCTACTAACTCCTACTTTGCAATAATCCTCTTTTGGAATGATGTCCTTAGTGGCTTCTGAGAAGGTATCTACAAAATCATTTGCTGTATCAGATAATATGACACCAGTCCAATATCTTCAGTGTAGATATGAAGAAGAAGCAAATCTGGAGAGGTCTCAGCAATTAGCGAAGTGCTCTAGAAGATGACAATCACTTACAAATTGAATTGGAAGGAGCAGAAATATAAAAAAAGAGGGTGGGTGTCCTTTCCTTGACCTCTTATTTATCTCATTTTCCCTCAAATGTCCATTTTAAAAAGGGAGCTACAAATTATTGCTATTGTATCACTTTACCATATAGCGATTAAAGAAATGTAGACTTTTAAAGAGCTTTCTACTTCCTTAAAAACCATACTTTGATCTCTCTAATTTTATGTGCTTGTTCTCTCTCTCTTACTATATCTTCAAAAAAGAGAAAGCAGAGGCACATGTGCCAATATTCCTGTCCTTAGATACAATACCTCTCCCTTCCCTACATGATCTCCACTCTTCCAGTCCACCTCCAAATTCTACCACCACTCCTACCAGCTCACTAATCCCAGAGATGGAGAAAATTATCCCTAACTACAGACTCAGGCCTAGCCAAATTTCTGGCATCAATTCTCTTCCTAGTGGGGGAGAATTTGTGGAGCTCTAAATCTGTAAGTAACATTAGTTAGCATCAAGTCTGTCTTTCTATGCTGATTGTCTATCTCGGTAGAAAATGTCATGGCTCTTGCCCTACACTCTGTTTTCCATCAACTAAGAGCTTCTCTTGGTATCCTCTCTGAATTTTTGGACTAAGATTTTTGCCTTGTTATCCCCTTGAGTCAAGTTCTGGCCTGATATCCTGTAGTCAGATACTCTCTACTGACCCCAAGTGATACCAATTTATTTGCATATACTGTCTCCTTTTAAAATAATCACTAATTGCTAAGACCTCTTCAGGTTTGCCTCTTCTTGAGGTTTGGACTGTCTTCATGTCAAATGATCTAACTGCATAAATTTTCAAAAATATTTCAAGGATGGGTATTTTATAAGTAAGACAGTGTCTAGGCATGTACTCTAAGATATTTCAGAAGAAAACCAGTTTGCCAGCCCACCATTGATGAGTCCTTCCATTTGTGTAAGACTCCCTCAACTGGATATTAGAAGATATTAAGTTCTTTTTGTTAAATGTAATAAAAGCATAGTAACTATATATTTAAAAAAAAACACAAAGCCTTTATCAGTAAAAGCTGCATACTGAAGTGCTATGAGATAAATGACATGATGTCTTAGAATTGCTTTAGAATGCTCTGGGGGAAAAAAGTTAAATGTGGGCAGGTGTGGGAGGGGGGAATATAAGAAATAAGATTAGCAAAATGTCAAAAACTGTTGTAACTGGGTAATGGATACATTGGAGTTAACTATACTATTCTAGTTTTGTATATATATATGAAATTTTTCATTAAACTATTAAACAAATGGATGGTTATATACATACATATGTACATATATATGTATATATATAAAAGTTCAAAATTTAAAATCCTTGTGGCATGGTTGAGAAAGCATGGGCTTTGGTATTATCTAGACATAGATCCCAATCTGGGCTTCACACTGATAAATTATGTGTTCTAGCAAATTGCTTAATCTCTTTAAACCTTGGTCTAGTCCACTAGTCTAGTAAAATGGGAATGCTAATATTTATCTAGTAGGATTGTTGTATGGGTAAAATAGGGTCTAGCACATAGTATCTACCTATCATCTATCTATCTATCATTTATCTATCTATCTATCTATCTATCTATCTATCTATCTATCTACCTATCTATCTATCGTCCATCCATCATCACTGAAATTCCTATAGAATTGCCTGGCCATCCAAAAATATATAAAACGTATGATTAATACATGGTTAAATCATCTTTACTCATATTCTGTCTCACAAAAATGTCTTCACATTTAAATTGTTGGATTAAACATTAGTCTGATTTTTTGTGGTATTCTTCTTGCATTGGTTTTCTAGTCCCATAAAAAAAACAACTTCTATCATTTTGTATATGGGAATTGATGCTAAGAAATGTAAAGGAACTTTCCTAAGTTCATGCAGGTAATAAATGGCAGAGCTATGAGTATTATGTATATAGACATATTATTTATATCGTATAGTTTTTTTCTATTCCATCAAGCTGCTATATTAAATCTTTAAGTTACCTTGGTTTTCTTCTCCATACATAGGCTAGGAAAGGGAGGAGGAAACATGAAAACATCACCTTTGGCTTTTAAAATGTTTGTGGTCACTTTGGTTGCTTCCATGTCCTGGCTATTGTAAATAGAGCTGCAATGAACATTTTGGTACATGACTCTTTGTAAATTATGATTTTCTCAGGGTATATGCCCAGTAGTGGGATTGCTGGGTCATATGGTAGCTCTGTTTTTAGTTTTTTAAGGAACTTCCATACTGTTCTCCATAGTGGCTGTATTAATTTACATTCCCACCGACAGTGTAAGAAGGTTCCCTTTTCTCCACACCGTCTCCAGCATTTATTGTTTGTAGATTTGTGTGTGTGTGTGTGTGTGTGTGTGGTACGCAGGCCTCTCACTACTGTGGCCTCTCCCATTGCAGAGCATGGGCTCTGGATGCGCAGGCTCAGCAGCCATGGCTCACAGGCCCAGCTGCTCCACGGCATGTGGGATCTTCCTGGACTGGGGCACGAACCAGTGTCCCCTGCATCGGCAGGCAGACTCTCAACCACTGCACAACCAGGGAAGCCCTATTGTTTGTAGATTTTTTGATGATGAATGGATAAAGAAGATGTGGCACATATATACAATGGACTATTACTCAGCCATAAAAAGAAACAAAATTGAGTTATTTGTAGTGAGGTGGGTGGACCTAGAGTCTGTCATACAGAGCGAAGTAAGTCAGAAAGAGAAAAACAAATACCGTATGCTAACACATATATATGGAATCTAAGAAAAAAATAAAAAAGTCATGAAGAACCTAGAGGCAAGACGGAAATAAAGACACAGACCTACTAGAGCATGGACTTGAGGATATGGGGAGGGCGAAGGGTAAGATGTGACAAAGTGAGAGAGTGGCATAGACATATATACACTACCAAACATAAAATAGATAGCTAGTGGGAAGCAGCTGCATAGCACAGGGAGATCAGCTTGGTGTTTTGTGACCACCTAGAGGGGTAAGAAAGGGAGGGTGGGAAGGAGGGGGACACAAGAGGGAAGAGATATTGAGAACATATGTATATATATAAATGATTCACTTTGTTATAAAGCAGAAACTAACACACCATTGTAAAACAATTATACTCCAATAAAGATGTTAAAAAAAACTTGTAAACATCAAAAAATAAATAAAATAAAATGCCTGTGGCGAACTGAAAATTCACTCTAATGAGTACGTTTTATTTAAAAAGAGTCGCTGCTTTCACTTTAAGCGCTGTTCTTGAAAATTCTGTCAGTCCACTCCTCATTGCAAGTAAATGGGTTGTTCATGTTGTAAATATGCTACTGAACTGGGTGTCTGCAAAACTGAGATTTAGCCAAGGGACTTCTTGCCTTAAAATCACCTGAATAACACACACACACACACACACACACACACACACATTATTCTCAAGGTGTCACAGTTGTTAGTTCAGTCCATTTATCAAGCATAAATCTCAACTATTCCTTTCCTAAGTTGAAATTAGGGAACACTTGCTGACTTGATTAGATCTAGACAAAGCCTCAGTTGGTCACTAAAATTCCCCTATTTGGAAATAGGCCATGAGGAGCCTACAGTGGTTTTCCTGTTCTGTTAGTCTTACCTACTTGCTTGTAAGAAAGAAGGGCAGATGGATTAGAAACAGTTGGGACTAAGCATTAAACCAAAAGTAAGGGGGATACCTATCAAAGGAGGTCATGCAATTATCTTCTACCCAATTCAAGGTAGAACAAACATTTGTGTATTTGAAAATAATAAGGTAGGAATGAGGTAGTACTGTGAATGGCCCACAGTAGGAGGAATGATTGAACTATGATAATTTCTATCAGAAGGTTCTTAATATAATACAAATAGAAATAGGACACAATGGGCTACAATACCCTCTTGTTTACTTGTCCCTTTTAAATGAGTTATGCACATGAAAAGGGGTAGAATTATATTTAGGTATTCATATAGGATTTAATTTTTAAAAAGCAATGCTAGCACTTATCATTGGACTTGTGATAATTACTATGTAAATGAAGGACTATTCTACAGGAAAATCTTTGTGTGTATACATGTGTGTACATAATCATGAAATGTTAAATCCAAAAAGGACATTTGAGAACATTTAATCCAACTTCACCATTTTACAGATAAAGAAATTGAAGCACAAAGTGTTGTAATGACTTTACTAAAGACACAAAGCTAGGGAGTAGAAAACCCATGATTAGAACTTAGCTTTCCTTAAAACTTGAAACTACTAAGATTGAGAAACAGTTCTAAATATTGATTAATACTATGGGCTTGAAATCAGAATACTTGAATCTGTAATCCTGGCTCTACCCTTTCTTAGTTGTGTGTCTTTACCCAAGTTATAAACCTCGCTGTGCCTTTGTTGACCTTTTTACACAATTGGGATAATGGTGGCACCTCAAGTCTAGCAAACAGGTGATTAAAATAATTCCTGATACATAATAAGCAATCAATAGATGTTAGTTATAATTATTGCTAGTCAAAGTTTTTTCTATTTGCCATAATACCCACTTCCACCTTAGAAAAATCCAAGGTAACTTTTCTGAATTATTGCTGGATCTTTAGAAGGATATCTTTGTGAAATAAAAAAGAAGTATAGATGAATGCTGTGGTTGTGAACTTCATTAACTAATGTGTTCATCCATAATCCTTATTGGGAATGTTGTAAGTAGCCATGAAATCCATAGCTACTATTTATAGCTTCAGTCCTGAGAACAACAAGCCAGCAGTGGTAACTTCACCAAGAACATCAAAATTGGTCTCTAGTGAGCTCATCCATTAAGTGGCCTCTAGTTGTGTTCCAGGAAGGGGCTGGCGTTAGACTGGGATATGGGGAAGGAAAGGACAAACTGAGCTTCAGAATGGGGAATGAATAAAACCTATTATTCTGGCTGGTAGTTGCCTTGGAAACAAGCCAATAATAATCAGTGTACAAAGTACACAAAATATTTTTTTTTCTAAAGGAGTTTAAAGCTCCCTCCTGCAGCTAGGAACATGAACCTGAGTCAGGTTAGTCTTAGTCAAGTGAATTTGAAACCAGAGCTAAAGAGTAGGGAACAACATATTGTTCTCAGCTATTTTTAGAGTGATACTTTCCCATTTTTGATCAACACAATGCTAAAAGCTAGAGTACCAGCTGAACTCTTCAAGTTATTGACCCCTTCGAGGTTTAAATATAGATATCCTGATTTTTTAAACTCAATGTTTTTTCTACTAATAATAAGAACTACTACTCAATTCTTAATCTATGAACCTGTTTCCTCATGTTATACACAGGACAATGTCATTACCTAACTTGGAGTGTTGTAATGAGGGATTAAATAAGGTAATACACACATTGCGCTTGGAATAGTGCCTGGTGTAGAGTAAGTGCTCAAAAAAGTTTAACTCCTTTTTCATTCTCCAGTCTTGGAAGGCTTCTCTTAAAATCTGGTGTTTAGAATTATATCCAGTTTATGTTTCTGTTCCAGATCTCACTTTTGTATTATCATTGTCTCTGGTACAGGTATATGAACTTGCTTCTAATACTAAGATATGAGCCTCTGTATTTTGTACAGGAATTTTCACAGAGTCATAATAAGTAACCAGTTCAAATTGATTCAGCAAGTTAGTGGTGAAGCTGGGACTCAAAGAAGGATTCTTTCACACTGAGCTTGGTACATATTAGGCATTCAATAAATCTCACTAAGAGCGAATGAATGACTAAATTTTATTTTGTCATTCATTCATTATATCATTCATCAAGAATTTAGGTACCTCCCTTGTTCGGGGTATTACATTTTTATTAAGAGTCTAAGAGTTTACTGGCATTGGGAAACCAATTACATTATTTACTTATATCAAACTACCTGCTTGATAAGAGTAAATCTACCTGATTGCAGTGTCATTCAGCATGTATTTCTCCATCCTGCCCATATGCATATCATGAAATACCCTGTCAAAGACTGCTAAAATCCAGATATAGTCTTCTACAGTATTTCCAATTTTTAAACATCTTTATTGGAGTACGATTGCTTTATACATGTGTTTGCTGGAAATCTGTATATCTTCTTTAGAGAAATGTCTATTTAGATCTTCTGCCCATTTTTGGATTGGGTTGTTTGTTTTTTTGATATTGAGCTGCATGAGCTACCTGTATATTTTGGAGATTAATCCTTTGTCAGTTGCTTCATTTGCAAATATTTTCTCCCATTCTGAGAGTTGTCTTTTGGTCTTGTTTATGATTTCCTTTGCTGTGAAAAAGCTTTTAAGTTTCATTAGGTCCCATTTGTTTATTTTTCTTTTTCTTTCCATTTATGTAGGAGGTGGGTCAAAGAGGATCTTGCTGTGATGTATGTGATAGAGTGTTCTGCCTATGTTTTCCTCTAAGAGTTTTATAGTGTCTGGACTTACATTTAGGTCTTTAATCCATTTTGAGTTTATTTTTGTGTATAGTATTAGGGAATGTTCTAATTTCATTCTTTCACATGTAGCTGTCCAGTTTTCCCAGCAAAACTTATTGAAGAGGCTGTCTTTTCTCAAATACATTCTTTCATCCTTTATCAAAGATAAGGAGAACATATGTGCGTGGGTTTATCTCTGGGCTTTCTACCCTGTTGCATTGATCTATATTTCTGTTTTTGTGCCAGTACCATACTGTCTTGATTACTGTAGTTTTGTAGTATAGACTGAATGAGGGAGCCTGATTCCTCCAGCTCCATTTTTCTTTCTCAAGACTGCTTTAGCTATTTGAGGTCTTCTGTGTTTCCATACAACTTGTGGAATTTTTTATTCTAGTTCTGTGAAAAATGTCATTGGTAGTTTGATAGGGATTGCACTGAATCTGTAAATTACTTTGGGTAGTATAGTCGTTTTCACAATGTTGATTCTTCCAATCCAAGAACAATGTATATCTTTCCATCTGTTTGTATCATCTTTAATTTCTTTTATCAGGGTCTTATAGTTTTCTGCATACAGGTCTTTTGTCTCCTCACGTACATTTATTCCTGGATATTTTACTCTTTTTGTTGCTATGGTAAATGGGAGTGTTTCCTTAATTTCTGTTTCAGATTTCTCATCATTAGTGTATAGGAATGCAAGAGATTTCTGTGCATTAATTTTATACCCTGCTAATTTAACAGATTCATTCATTAGCTCTAAGTTTTTTGGTAGCATATTTGGGATGCTCTAGGAATAGTATCATGTCATCTGCAAACAGTGACAGTTTTACTTCCTCTTTTCTGATTTGGATTCCTTTTATTTCTTTTTTTCTCTGATTGCTGTGACTAAAACTTCCAAATCTATGTTTAATAATAGTGGTGAGAGTGGACAGCGTTGTGTTGTTCCGGATCTTAGAGGAAATGGTTTCAGTTTTTCACCATCAAGAATGACGTGGGCTCTGGTTTTGTCATATATTGCCTTTATTATGTTGAGGTAGTTTCCTCTATGCCTATTTTCTGGAGGGTTTCATCATAAATGGGTGTTGAATTTTATTGAAAGCTTTTTCTGCATCTATTGAGATGATCAAAGGATTTTCTCCTTCAATTTGTTAATATAGTTTATCACATTGATTTATTTGTGTATATTGTAGAATCCTGGCATTCCTGCGATAAACCCCAATTGATCATGCTGTGTGATCCTTTTAATGTGCTGTTGGATTCTGTTTGCTAGTATTTTGTTGAGGATTTTTGCATCTATGTTCATCAGTGATATTGGCCTGTAGTTTTCTTTCTTTGTGACATCTTTTTCTGGTTTTGGTATCAGGGTGATGGTGGCCTCATAGAATGAGTTTAGGAGGATTCTTCCTTCCTGCTATATTTTGGAAGAGTTTGAGAAGGATAGGTGTTCACTCTTCTCTAAATATTTGATAGAATTTGCCTGTGAAGCCATCTGGTCCTGGGCGTTTGTTTGTTGGAAGGTTTTTAATCACAGTCTCAATTTCAGTGCTTGTGATCAGCCTGTTCATATTTTCTATTTCTTCCTGGTTCAGTCTTGGAAGGTTGTGTTTTCTAAGAATTTGTCCATTTCTTCCAGGTTGTCCATTTTATTGGCATATAGTTGCTTGCAGTTATCTCTCATGATCGTTTGTATGTCTACATTGTCAGTTTGTTACTTCTTTTTTATTTCTAATTCTATTGTTTTAAGTCTCCTCCCTTTTTTTCTTGATGACTCTGGCAAGTGGTTTATCAATTTTGTTTATCTCCTCAACGAACCAGCTTTTGGTTTTATTGATCTTTGCTTTTGTTTCCTTCGTTTCTTTTTCATTTATTTCTTATATGATCTTTATGATTTCTTTCCTTCTGGTAACTGTGGGTATTATTTGTTCTCCTTTCTCTAATTGCTTTAGGTATAATGTTAGATTGTTTATTTGAGTTGTTTCTTGTTTCTTGAGGTAGGGTTGTATTGCTATAAACTTCCCTCTTAGAACTGCTTTTGCTGCCTCCCATAGCTTTTGGGTCATCATGTTTTCATTGTCATTTGTTTCTAGGTGTTTCCTCTTTGATTTCTTCAGTGATCTCTTGGTTATTTAGTAGTATATCATTTAGGCTCCATGTGTTTATACTTTTTACAGAGTTTACCTGTAGTTGATATATAGTCTCATAGCATTGTGGTTGGAAAAGTTATTTGGTACAATTTCAATTTTCTTAAACTTACCAAGGCTTGATTTGCTACCCAAGATATGATCTATCCTGTAGAATGTTCCAGGATAGCACTTGAGAAAAAAAAATGTATTCTGTTGTTTTTAGATGGAATGTCCTATAAATATCAATTAAATCCACCTTGTCTAATGTCATCTAAAGCTTATGTTTACTTATTTATTTTCATTTTGGATGATTTGTCCTATAGTGAAAGTGGGGTGTTATCATCCCCTACTATGATTGTGTTACTGTCAATTTTACCTTTTATGGCTGTTAGCATTTGCCTTAAGTACTGAGGTGCTCCTATGTTGAGTGCATAAATATTTACAAGTGCTATATCTTCTTGGATTGAGCCCTTGATCAGTATGTAGTGTCCTTCTTTGTCTCTTCTAATAGTCTTTATTTTAAAGTCTGTTTTGTCTGATATGAGAATTGCTACTCCAGCTTTATTTTGATTTCCATTTGCATGGAATATATTTTTGCATTCCCTCTCATTCAGTCTATATGTGTCCCTAGGTCTGAAACGGGTCTCTTGTAGACAGCATATATATGATTTTGTTTTTTATCCATTTAGCAAGTCTATGTCTTTTGGTTGGAACATTTAATCCATTTACATTTAAGGTAGTTTTTGAAATGTGTGTTCCTATTACCATTTTTTTAATTGTTTTGGGTTTGTTATTGTAGGTCTTTTCCTTCTCTTGTGTTTCCTGACTAGAGAGGCTCCTTAAGGACTTGTTGTAAAGCTGGTTTGGTGGTGCTGAATTCTCTTATCTTTTGCTTGTCTGTAACGTTTTTAATTTCTCCATTGAATGTTAATGAGATCCTTGCTGGGTAGAGTAATCTTGGTTGTAGGTTGTTCTCTTTAATCACTTTAAATATGTCTTGCCACTCCCTTCTGGCTTGCAGAGTTTCTGCTGAAAGATCAGCTGTTAACCTTATGGGGGTTCTCTTGTATGTTATTTGTGGAATTTCCCTGGCAGCTTTTAATATTTTTTCCTCTGTATTTAATTTTTGATAGTTTGATTAATATATGTCTTGGCATGTTTCTCCTTGGATTTATCCTGTACGGGACTCTCTGTGCTTCCTGGACTTGATTAAATATTTCCTTTCTCCTATTAGGGAAGTTTTCAACTATAATCTCTTCAAATATTTTCTCAGTCCCTTTCTTTTTCTCTTCTTCTTCTGGGACCCCTATAATTCGAATGTTGGTGCATTTAATTTTTTCCAGAGGTCTCTGAGACTGTCCTCAATTCTTTGCAATCTTTTTTTTTATTATTATTCTGCTCTGCAGTAGTTATTTCCACTATTTTTTCTTCCAGGTCACTTATCCATTCTTATGCCTCAGTTATTCTGCTTTTGATTACTTCTAGGAAATTTTAAATTTCATTTATTGTGCTGTTCATCATTGCTTGCTCTTTAGTTCTTCTACGTCTTTGTAAAAAGTTTCTAGTATTTTCTCCATTCTATTTCCAAGATTTTGGATCATCTTTACTGTCATTACTTTGAATTCCTTTTCAGGTAGACTGCCTATTTCCTCTTCATTTGTTTGGTCTGGTGGGTTTTTACCTTGCTCCTTCATCTGCTGTGTGTTTTTCTGTCTTCTCATTTTGCTTAACTTACTGTGTTTGGGGTGTCCTTTTTGCAGGCTGCAGGTTCATATTTCCCATTGCTTTTGGTGTCTCCCCCCTGTGGGTAAGGTTTGTTCAGTGGGCTGTATAGCTCACTGGTGGAGGACACTGGTGCCTGTGTTCTGATGGATGATGGTGGATCTTGTCTTTCTAGTTGGCCGGACCATGTCCGGTTGTGTCTTTGGGGATGTCTGTGAACTTATTATGATTTTAGGCAACCTCTCTTCTAATGGGCAGGTTTGTGTTCCTGTTTTGCTAGTTGTTTGCCATAGGGTGTCTAGCACTGTAGCTTGCTTATTTTTGAGTGGAGCTGGGTCTTTCAGCCTTGCAATGGAGATTTCTGAGAGAGCATTTTTTGTTTGATATTACATGCTGCCGGGAGGTCTCTGGTGGAATAATGTTCTGAACTCGGCTCTCCCACCTCCAACGCTCAGGTCTGACACCCAGCTGGAGCACCAAGACTCTGTCAGCCACGACTTGGAAGAAAAGTGAGAAAAAATAAAAGAAAGAGAGAAAAATAAAATAAAATAAAAAAGTTATTAATAAAAAAATATTAAAAAGTAGTAAAAAAATAGAAAGAGAGAGAAACCAAACCAGAAAACAAATCCCCCAGTGATAACAAGTGCTAAAAACTATTCTAAAAAAAGAAAAGAAAAAACTGGACAGACAGAACCCTAGGACAAATGATGAAAGCAAAGCTATACAGACAAAATCACACAAAAAAGCATACACATACCCACTCACAAAAGGAGAGAAATATATATATATATATTATATATATATATATATATATAAAGGAAGAGAGCAACCAAATCAATAAACAAATCTACCAATGATAATAAGCTCTAAATACTTAACTAAGATAAACATAAAGCCAGAAACAAATTAGGTGAAGAAAACCCGAAGTCTACATTTGATCCCAAAGTCCACTGCATCAATTTTTGGATGATTTGCTGTCTATTCAGGTATTCCACAGATGCAGCGTGCATCAGTTTGATTGTGGAGATTTAATCTGCTACTCCTGAGGGTTCATGGAGAGATTTCTCTTTCTCTTCTTTGTTTGCACATCTTCTGCTGTTCAGCTTTGGATTTGACCCCATCTCTGTGTGTAGGTCACCTGAGGGTGCCTGTTCCCCACCCAGACAGGGCAAGGTTAAAGTAGCAGTTGATTAGGGGGCTCTAGCTCACTCAGGCCAGGGGGAGGAAGGGGTAGAGAATGTGGGGCTATCCTGCGGTGGCAGAGGCCAAAATAATGTTGTAACAACCTGAGGCATGCTGTGTGTTCTCCCAGGGAAGTTGTCCCTGGATCATGGGAACCTGGCAATGGTGGGCTCCACAGGGTCCCGGGATAGGTGGTGTGGATAGTGACCTGTGCGTGCACACAGGCTTCTTGGTGGCTGCAGCAGCAGCCTTAGCATCTCATGCACGTCTCTCATGTCCACCCTGATAGCCGCAGCCTGCCCCCATCTCTGGACCTCTTTTAGGCGTTGCTCTGAATCTCCTCCCCTCGCACGCCTTGAAACTATGGTCTCTTGCCTCTTAGGCAGGTCCACACATTTTCCCAGACTCCTTCCTGGGTAGCTGTGGCACACTAGCCCCCTTTGGGCTGTGTTCACGCAGCCAACCCCTGTCGTCTCCCTGGGATCTGACCTCCGAAGCCTGAGCCTCAGCTCCCAGCCCCCACCAACCCCAGCGGGTGAGCAGAGAAGCCTCTCAGGCTGGTGAGAGCTGGTCGGTACTGATCCTCTGTGTGGGAATCTCTCCGCTTTGCCCTCTGCACCCATGTTGCTCTCCTCTCCTTCATGGCTCTGAAGCTTCCCCCCGACCCATCTGCTGTCTCCACCAGTGAAGGGGCTTCCTTGTATGTGGAAACTTTTCCTCCTTCACAGCTCCCTCCCAGAGGTGCAGGTCCCATCTCTATTCTTTTGTCTCTATTTTTTCTTTTGCCCTACCCGGGTACGTAGGGAGTTTCTTTCCTTTGGGGAAGTCTGAGGTCTTCTTCCAGTGTTCAGTAGGTGTTCTGTAGGAGCTGTCCCACATGTAGATGTATTTGTGATGTATTTGTGTGGAGGAAGGTGATCTCCACATCTTACTCCTCAGCCATCTTGAAGCTATCCCCTCCCCAGTATTTCCTTTTAAAGTTAGCTCAAGATGCAGCAAATTATAGTGGTTAATTACTGGAATTTGGAGTTGAACCCGGCTTTGAATCCAGGATATTATTTTCTAGATGTGTGGGCTTGGGCATGTTACTTAGCTTGTTTCTTTATCTTTAAAATGGAAATGATCATATAGTATGAGATAATGGTATAAAATATAAAATAATAATGTATAATAGCATAATAACATTAGATTGGTAAAAACAAGTCTAGGGCAAATGTATGGTGCATGTAAAGTCCTTACCGCAGTGCCTGGCATATAGTGTTATTATTATATCTCTCAAACGGATATAGTAAGTATCTCATAGGGTGGTTGGGAGGTATGAATGCAATGATGCATGTAAATTGACAGGCATACAGCTGGACCTCCTCCACCTACTCTCCCCTTTCTCCCTTTCCTGCACCTATCCTCCTCCCATTCTCCTCCAACTCCTCTCATAGCCCAAGTGCTCAAATGCAGAGTTGGGATAAATAAGCTCAGGATGGTTGACAATAGCTCAACCTCCACATTTCCCTCCACCCTGTGTTAGGTTTCTAGTCAGTGTCTGTTCTGTGAGACCCACAAGCCTCCCCCAAGATTTTTGTTTTCAGCGGATTTTTCACAGGCCACTGCTGAACCGGAGGCTAATTAAAATGTTTACTCACTGCAGATCTGGGCTCCATCATACATAGGGACTTGGTGATGAAAGATAAATCCTCTGAGTGACTTCCCTGGTGGTCCAGTGGGTAGGACTCCATGTTCCCAATGGAGGGGGTATGGGTTTGATAACTGGTTGGGGAACTAGATCCTGCATGCATGGCACAACTAAGAGTCTATATGCTGCAACTAAGAAGTCCACATGCTGCAACTGTGAAGTCTGCATGCCGCAACAAGAGCCTGCATGCTACAACTAAGACCCAGAGAAGCCAAAATTAAAAAAAAAAAAAAGACATGGGCTATTACTTTAAAATAATTTAAAAGGAAAGAAAGAAAGAAAAAGAAAGAAAGAAAGAAAGAGAGAAAAGAAAGAAAGAAAGAAAGATCTTCTGATCTAGTCAGTCCTTTGTGTGTTTTCCTTTATGAGAAACAATTAACTATGCCTCATGACGATGTAAATGTGCCTGTATATCAGCCTTTAACCAGTCCCTTCAATGTGAGCTTTAATAGCACACTATTTATCTGCCAACAGTTGTGTTCTGGTGTCCACTGACTGAATAGAGAAGGAGGCACAAAAGCTGCCATAGAATGAGTAGCTTGCTTCACATCTGCTTGTTTTGTTTTTAGATTACTGTAGGTATGCCATTTTTAATTTCCAGGTCTCAGTTTCTCCAGCTATGAAATGAGGGGATCTTGTGGATCATTTACAGTCTTAATATTTATGATTCTTTATGAAGTGAGTTTGTTTTTTCCTACTCAATTGATATGGCAGTGAAAATACCTCACGTTTGCATAGGTATTTTGCCTTTTTTTTAAATAAAAGGCTTTCTGCACACATAATCTCACAATATTCTCAATTATCCTGTAAAGTACATAAGACCAAGAAACTTGAACACAGCATATAGAGGTTAAATGACTTGTCCATGGCCATACAGCATATTAGTGATAAAACCAGGATGAGAACTCAGTTCTCCTGATTCCTAGTCTAGTGTAACCACACAGAAAGATTAATTACTATAATATGGCTGTGAGCTGGAAGAAACTCCACTTAAAAAATCGTATCACCTGTAACTTCATTACTTTTTAGGGTGATTTATCTTCATTATTTTAAGAGAATAGAGCTGTCACTTTCTTTATTTTTTCCTGAGCACGGAACTTCTTATATACTACATAGACCAAAAAGCATCATTTGGTAACCATTATAATGGATAATAAGCCCCCAAGGGCTGGGTGAATATCTTAATGATGTTTCTTTATAATACCCATGCTGTGGAAATATCTTCCTCTTACCAAATTTATTCAAGTCATTTAAGTAGACGGAGGCCTTTAAATGGAGATGCCTCCTAGACAAGTGTGTCTAGGATTATCTACAATAACTATTATCTATTTAACTGGGTTTGGCAATTCAGCAACCTCACCTTTTTAGAATACCATTTGGAACCAAGAAAGTAGTAAAAAAAATGTATCATCTGAGCAATAAAAATGATTGTTAAAAGCCAAGACACATTGTTTACAGCAGAATTCCTTTGATGCTTCCCCTCACTTCTCAGGACACTGGTTATCTGGTGTCTAAATCCTCAGCATATTACAAGTGAGAACAGGGGTTACAAGAGGCAGGCACACTGACAGTCAAACTGACAGCTGACAGTGTGACAAAAGATGGGGAAAAGACGAAAAGCAATAAAGCCCAGAAACCAGAACTCACAAAGAACCGCAATCTAGGTTAATTTACCGAGGGAGGAATCAGACCCTGAGCGCATTGTTGCATAATAACATAGTACACTATTCAGATTCTGAATGATGTCCCTAACTCATTAAAATATTAGCCAAAAATTAAAGGTTATAAAAATTATAGATTTTGTTAGATGTTGTTCCCTGCTTAAAAAGACAGGGAAAAGAATTCTAAGGAGGGACAATGTTCTCAAGTTCTAAATTTAACTTGGCTGAAACATGAAAATAAAGGAAGACACCTATTAATTAGGTTTTATTTTTATTTTTTATTTCTTTTTACTTCAGTATAAATTATCCTTAATCAAAATGAAGATGGGGGCAAGATTATTTTATCTTTAAGAAGAGTGGTTAAGAAAACCACCTCAGCTAATTGGAAAACTGTGCTGATTGGAATGACTCATTCCTGAAGGTTCTTCATAGCTGAAATTTACTGCATTTATATATCAAATTAGTCAGCATGAGTTATTTTTCCCTAACTTGGCCATCACAGAGAGAAAATTGCCTACACTGAAATATCTGATAAATTTGCCCTAGATTAATTCCTTTCTGGGCATGGTAACATCGCAGAGCACTTTAGGCAATGAAATACCAAATGCTGAGCTGGCTGCAAATCACTCTGAGCAAAAGAGAATGTTTTGGATCACAAAAACAAAGGTGCAAAAGACACCAGTACATTCCTAGAAGCAATGTTTTCTGCCTAAATTGTATGTATATCTTGTAGATATAGAAAAGGGGATTTGTTTTTATAGTATGTGACCTCTTTCCAAACATTTATGCCCTAATATATTACAAAACCTGTTTATCCTTTCATCCCATAGCAAGGTAGCTGAGAATGCTTTAATCCATCTTCTTGTTATTCTGGGTGTGTACTCTTATCTACCTGTGACAAATGATACTAGGATGAGTAGAAGAGAGATATAATTCAGTATTTTTAAAATAAATTCCTTAGTATACTTAATAATTACCTTTGAGAGAGACACAGAATCTTCCATGCAGGACCAAGGTGCAATAAAGAATTTGGGAGGGAGAAAGACATTTATTCAACACTGGCAATACTATGATTCTTTAAATGGTGTATTTTAGCTCTCTCTGTCCCTAAATTCTGAAAATAATACTCTGAAATTCAAATTAGGACCATGTATCTAAAGCTTCATGCATCTTTTCTGAATTATAAAGGTTGAACTGTGCAGCTTTATGGCTGATGTTAACTAAATGATTACATTTATATATTTCTTTAAATTTGAATGACAGCCTATTTCTAACAAATATAAGATAGTCAGTTAGAAAGTTGTAGTTCTGCTATTTTCATATTCTAAAATTCATTGAGATAAGAAAGATTCAGACAACTTTGAACCTGGAGACCCATAAGCCTGGATTGTTCCAAGGGACCTATACTTTGACACTTCTAGGAGTCTAATAAGTAGATCTTGGGGTAGAAACAAATTGTAAAGGCATATAAATTAGACTTGTTTCCAATCAAATATATTGCTGCTCTAAGTTGGTTGAGGCTGTTATGTAGTGGGTGAAGTGTGATAGGCAACTAGTAGGGCTAATTGTGCTCATTATTGGTTTAGTGCAAAAATAATTCAAACGCACACACACATATCTGATCATGGCTTATTTGGGGGCCACATTTTAAACTGATAGAGCACTCCCTCACTCCCTTCCCTGCAATACTCTGAGAGGGAAACATTATTTTCCTTCCCAACCCTTCCCTACCCTCTCCTCCCCTTTTCTCTTTTCTATTCTTTCCTCTTCTGTTCCCTCCTAATTCTTTAGTAGCAGTGAGAAAGTATTATCAACGGAATTGTTAGGCAAGGAAGATACCTCAGCATATCTTGAACAGAAAGTAATGTTTTCTACACGTTTGGCTTGCATTTTCTGCTTCTAATGTAATTTTTTGCTCTGGTTTTGTGTTTGGGATGGTGCATCCTGTTGGTTTTAGTCACTTGTGAGTTCACTTTGAGTGTATTCATATGCTATGTCATACAGTAGTTTCTCTTAAGCCCCATTAAATGGGGCTGATGATTGAGCTTCACAGCAAGCATGCTGTCAGAATCTGCTTAGCAAGAAGTGCAGTTGGAATCGAATGCTTCGGTAGAAAAACACAGGCAAGTCTATATAATTCTTTATGTCCTGGCTGATATATCGGTTTATATTTGCTTGGATTTTAATCTCTCATATTAGTTGCTTTTTTCTCCTTTATACCCTGAGAAAACCATAATTCAAAAAGAGTCATGTACCAAAATGTTCATTGAAGCTCTGTTTACAATAGCCAGGACATGGAAGCAACCTAAGTGTCCATCAACAGATGAATGGATAAAGAAGATGTGGCACATATATACAATGGAATATTACTCAGCCATAAAAAGAAATGAAATTGAGTTATTTGTGGTGAGGTGGATGGACATAGAGTCTGTCATACAGAGCGAAGTAAGTCAGAAAGAGAAAAACAAATACTGTATGCTAACATATATATGTGGAATCTAAGAAAAAAATAGTCATGAAGAACCTAGGGGTAAGATGGGAATAAAGACACAGACCTACTAGAGCATGGACTTGAGGAAATTGGGAGGGGGATTGGGAGGCTGTAACGAGGTGAGAGAGTGGCATGGACACATATACACTACCAAGCATAAAGTGGATAGCTAGTGGGATGCAGCCGCGTAGCACAGGGAGATCAGCTAGGTGGTTTGTGACCTCCTAGAGGGGTGGGATAGGGAGGGTGGGAGGGAGGGAGACACAGGAGGGAAGAGATGTGGGAACATGTGTATATGTATAACTGATTCACTTTGTTATGAAGCAGAAATTAACACACCATTGTAAAGCAATTATACTACAATAAAGATGTTTAAAAAAAAGAATAACAGCAGAAAAAAATAGATGACGTCGTGTAGTCGGAGGTCATGCGTGTATGCAGCACTTGTGGCGAGTTTTCAGGCAGGATCACGGGAATGTCGACGAGACAATAAAATATTTTGCTAGTGCCAGTGAAGTTGTCCGGTTTCTTCATTTTTAGTGTGTATTTGTTTTGAAAATGCCTATGTTTTAGGACAATCACTAGTACGGTGGAAAGCACAGTCTCCTCAGTGTAGGGACTGTGATAGAAAATGACAGAGGCTGCCTTTTCTGTGGGTATACAGTCACTAGGAAAACTCCTTAGGAAAACTTAGAAACTGTTATCTGGCTGTATATCAGTAGCTCATAATATGTAGGTAGAAGGATAGAAAATATTTCTTTTTATGGATAATTGCATTAGATGCAAGGTTTTTAAAGTGGGTAAAATTGTTTATAGTCTCTTACTGGACATGAATGAAGTCAGTGTTTAAAAATTAGAGGCAGAAAATGACATTGGAGAAAGATCTATTTTCTTTTGCATGATTTTATACTATTCTAATATAATTAAGCACATATATATTATTTCTGCCACGGAGAGTCGAGTTGTTTGATTTTTGGAACAGGACACAAATAGACTGCTTACATACCTGTTACACAAGGAGATTTTGTCAGAGGCATTTGCACTGTGTGGAAGAAAATAATTCAACTTTCACTCATAGGGATTGTGGCTTCTCAGAATTTATGATGCAGAAAAAAATCAGTCATTTTAATGTTAATCTTGTTTATTGTGATGAAATATGAGTGCAGAAAAGATTGGTTTTGTTTATTAACACTTTCCTTTGCAAAGTCCATATATGACTAATATCAATGCGCAGCTTATCTAGCAAAATGCAAGTGTTAAGAGTTTGCCTCCAGAGTACTGAGGCTGTCAACTCAGACTAGTTGAAATGCTAATTACCAAGTGATACATCCAAACTGATTTCAAGTGTGACTAGATAGTTGATGGATACCTGCACACGCACACGCAGACAGAAACAAGCCCTCTGTTGAAAGACGAGATGTGTCAAATACCAAAAATGTCGTCAATATAAGTCATTTTCAAAATTGTATAGGGGAAGTGAGCAAAAAGAGAATTTATGATGACAATAAAGGATGAGTCAAAGCCTAGAGTGATAAAATTCAGTTGACAAATTGAATAGCATTTGTTGCTACCTTTCAAATCTGCAATGACACCTTTGAAGCAAATTTAATCTTGGCTAAGGTATTTGTCTGTTATTGGGAACTATCAATATATTTCTCTGTGTTTAGTCTGCAATCATCTCTAGATAATAAATTTTGTTTCTTAATATGTAATTAGACTTTTTATCCTTCTATTCTCCAGGGTTTTCTTTTTAATATAAATGACGGCAAAAGCATTTATCATTTTAAGACTCCTGGGTTTTCCAATGTTCTAACATGCCCTCTGCAAATCTCTTGGTAAATAAGACAATTTGAGATTATCTTTCTATAGTACCCAGTAGGTTTGCAAATATAAGGGAAAGCATACATAAACCGAAAATACTTTGTTACTTAATTTGTATGCATTGTTTTTGAGACATAACTATCTCAGAGGTACTGGTTCCAGGCTCTACATGAAGCCCAGGATAAATTTTCCGACTCTGAAAAAAATTACAAAACTATGCTTTAAAATATTTACATTTTATGTCACTGAGTCTTTACTGTGCATTTTCATTGCACAGAATGCCATTTAAAGACTTAAGCAATACAATCGTGCTTTAGTCTTTCACTTAGCAGAAGGACAAATAGTTCCAAAGTGACTTTTCTGTCATTTTCCTGATTAGTGCCATTTTACTGCCTGCTTTTGGCAGATGGATATTTCATTACTAATCACGATGAAATTCTAGAGTATTACTGATATTCAAGTGATATTTACCATAGGATTCCAACTCCATAGGAATTGCCTCAGACTCATCCACTGGCTGGGATTTACCTTTTAAATGTATTGCAATGTCAAAGACTGAATAGAAACCCTGGTTCGGTCTCCTGACGTATCCTGGCTATGTTTTGGGTTAATTATATAATTTTTTTTTAAAGATCTACAATGCAACTACGAGAAGTCAGCCATTTCCAGAATATCATAGGTGTATAAGAAGAAATGCAATTCTGGATTTAAGACTAGTGAAGTCTGGCATTCAGGTATTTGATTATTATAATCAGGTTTTCATAGCACTGATGGTAGTGAGGTTTCTGTTTTTATTTTCTGTGAATAAAATTATAATTTGGATATAGAAATTTTAGGCAGTTAAAGAACATTTGATCAGAGTCTCAAATACATATATACCTGTGTAATGACAATCCTAAAGAGCTAAAGTGATGAGGGAACACTTCTTTAGAGAGGGCTGCTCCAAAGGGTTTTAGCAGAATACATCATGTTCCATTGCTAATTCACAGTGACAATTCAAATCACCAGGTATTTATTAAGCATTTTTTGTGTGCCGGGTACATGTAGGAAAAGTAGAATAAAACTGCATGTGCTATATTCTGTTCAACTGTTAATTAATTGTTTAAGTAAAGGCTGCAGCTAAATGTTAAGTCTATTTAGATGGTGCATTTACTCTAAGAAACATTGGCTATGTGTGGTCAAGGCAATTTTTACATACTGATTACAAAGTACCTATTATAAAAGAAATGAATTTAATAAGCAGTTACAGGATTTTTTTAAATGTTGCTAGCAACAGTCAACTTTGGTTAGGGATTGATTGTACAGTTTCTGAATTATACAAATTATTACTTTTCTTCTTTCTTATCCTGTGTTTTGCTCCTTTTTTCCCTCCATGAAGCCAGGACAGGTAACACTTTATATTATACATTCCATTTTGCTACTTATTAGTTCCTATGGGAAATGATTTAATGGGAGAAGAAGTTGAATATGATGTTTAAGATAATCTGTGAATTGATTTCAATTATCCGTGCTATCTTTATACACTGGTGTCATGGCTAAGTAGAAGTTGAATATAATATCAAAATATAACTGAAGCATGCCAGTTACATCAAAGAAAGCATCAATATTTTTGTTATAATTTCAAAAGTGAGTAGACCTTTCATAAACACAGAATCAGAAAAGCAGATAGCATGGAGAATTTTGCTACCATATAAAGCCCTTATTGAATTTTACAACTAACACAAGGATTTGAAACACATTAATTAGCAGCTGGGGAATGTTAACAGAACACAAATAAAATAGACATTACCATTTAAGACAGAGCCTCTAGTACATTCACTTAGTAATAAGTGAAAAGATTATTAACTAAGTTTCCAGATACCATCAATGGTGTTTACTCTGCTGAACTGTAAACCAGTTTTGGCTATGTATAAGATGATATAGAACTGCCAACAGCAGGTGGGTTTGAATATCCCCTCCCTTTTTTAAACCTACATGTAAATATCAAAAGTAAAAAAGGAAATTGCTAATTTCAGATGCTGAAATATTGTCATTACTGAAGATTCAATTTTACAGAAGATAATAAATTATAAAAATATAAGAAACATGTAAGTAAAGAAAATAGCAAGAATATCAGAGTCAAATCCTGGGAAACACCATCAACGTGGATGAAATTTTTGCCGAAGGTGGGAGATTCCTCTTTTTAAATGAATCAAACTTCACTTTACTGAATGACATCCTAGGGATGACTCTTAAAATATAAGCATTTCTTGATTTTCTATATGAATGGGGGTTTAGAGTGGTATGGATATTTGGAAATTGTGTATATTTAAACAAAATTTGTTATATATTACAAAACTACTTTTGGAGTGGGACATGGTGAATTTAACTTGCTAATTGCATATTATATTAAGCTTACAAGGGCAAGGGAAAGAGGATAAGTGGCAGGGGAGAACCAGATTGGGATAAAAAATGCTATGGATAATACGTATGCAGTTAATTGAGACTTACCTGTTTATTTTGACATTTTGCTTGATGTTCTGTTGAATAATCATTGAAAAAGCTGCTTTCTTTTATATTTGTAGCTTATGCAGATATCACCAGAGGGTACAATTTTAATACACTGAAAGAACATAAATGACCTAGATTTCTAAAGGTGTAAGGTTTTTATGAATATATCAATATGCATTACAGTCACAGAAAACAGGATTAATTTGCCAGAATTCATGTTAGTCATGGAAATTCTGGAGTCCTTAAGGAGGCAGGAGTGGTAGTTGGACCGGGGGTAGTGTTGGGGGTGGGGTAGTACACACAGATATATTTTCTCTCCACTCATGAAGGTGTTTATCTGTATGACTTACACTCCAAACATATTTTGAACACCATCTATGAACGTATTTGTCCATGACTCCATCTTGAGTAAAATCCCTGTTTTCTTAGAGTCAGAGATTGTGTCTGGCTAGTGCAAGTAGGAATTTCACTGTATTTGCATCACCACGCTTCATGTTTAGCCTTTCTGAGAACTCACCAATTCTGGCTGAGGACATTTCTGATCATTCTATTTATTTATTTTTGTTAGTTATTTTATGCTTTAGTTCCTTTTAACAGTCAAGCACTGCAATTCTGACAGGCACATTCATGTCAGCAATTAACCCAAAACTTTCCCAAATAATTAATATACACATAATAAAATAATAACAGCCCAATTGCTCTCTGCTACAGCGGGGGTCTCTTTTATAATGGATAAAAGGAATGAAGTCACCAAGACTGTAAACTTACTTGGTGACTGTATGTTAACTAAAGTGCAGCTTCTGTTCATTTACATTCTTGATGTGGTTATAAATGCAGCAATTGAGTGCTTCAGAGACACAGCTAAAAAGGAAAAAAAGAATCAAGGGAGAATTTCAGAGGGCTATGAAAGGATAGACCAGGAATCTTCTGAAATTTTTTATTAAATATTTTAATAATTGAAGAGTTTAAAGTTCATTAAACATTAAACAATTAAATGCTTCATTTTTAAAATGACAAATCTGAAAAGAGAAGGTTTATTTTTACTGATGATGTGGGAATTTTGCTTGGTGTGTAACAATTAAAGTGAAGAATTAACAGAATAATTCTATTCTTTAAAAATGATATCCAAATAAAAATCTCTGTTAATGTTTCATTGCTATAAGATGTCAGTAATGGATCTTCAAATCTCTCTGGTAATACAATTTTCTCCTTGTATATTAATGATTTCTTACAGTTATTATAAAGTTTCTATTTACTTTTGGGTTCATAATTATGGAAAGAAATTCTAAATGTCCTTTATAATTTTGGGGAGAGGTATACAGAGAAATCTTAAAATGTCCATAGCTGCTATTTAAATAAACAAAATACTTTCCTTTTAATACTGTCAATACAAACAGCCTGACCTTTCTTGTTTCCCAAATGATTCTGAGACCAGAGCTTATTAGACAGTTTACCCAATACCCAGCTTTCTTTTGGCATTGTTTAACTGGAAAATATCACAAAACATAATTTCTAAATTGGGTTATAATATTTTGCCTCAATTTTGAACAACCATTTGTTTAAACAAATGTGTAGGTAATTTACTGATATAAGTAGCAATATTGATGTACCTACTTTTGGTTTTGCAGAGAAATATTTTTCATGTTGTGTGTTAGCACTGTGACCAAATCTGCTTTAGGAATAAACAGTATGGAGTGATTTGGAGGTGGGGAGGACTTATCAAAATATCTCTGGTAACTGCCTAAAATTCATCCATGAAAGACTACTTCTTTGAACCTTGAACAAATTTAGTGTCTTAGACTCCCTTACTACATTTTAAATATCCAATAGTCAGGGGAACACCTTAAAGCAAACCATTATCAAATGAGAGTTTACTGGAAATTCATTTTCCTGAATAAGGCCCATTTAGATTGGAAGATAGAATGAGTATTTGAAGGAATGAAAGGAGGGGGTCTGTTGGCAGTGGGTGGTTAACAACAGAAAATGACTTAAAATTTTGCATTTGCATTGCTTCTATTTGTGACTAAATCCAGATATTGCCTTTCTCTGAGGTCAGAATTTTAAAATAAGACCCTGATCTCAACCTATGCTAAAAGGTTGGCCCTTTGAATTTTAAATAATCCTTTTCTTGTTAGGTTTAATGATGTATTCATTCATTATTTTTCTGGTTCTTTTTGAGACTTGTCCTTGTCGTGGCAATTATACCCACAAATTTAATACTTATCAAATAAATGTAAAGAAATAAATATAAAATATCTCAATTTGCATGAAGAAGCTATGAGAGAAGACAGCAGTATCAATTTAGAGAACTTCAAAACCTACAGATTACTTAATTATGCCTTTTTTTTACTTGTCAGATTCAATTGATTACATTAAAATCCAGCATTAGAATTCTTTTTCCTAATAAAGCATGATTATAGTGGGACTTAAAGGAATATTAGATAATGATGTGGAATCACTGAATCTGTCTTTAGGTAAAGAATCAATAAAACTGACCATAATTTCTTTCCATAATTATAAACTACCCAAAAGTAAATAGAAACTTTATAATAACTGAAAGAAATCATTAATATACAAGAGAGAAAATCGTATTACCAGAGAGATTTGAAGATCCATTACTGACATCTTGTAGCAATGAAACATTAACAGAGATTTTTATTTGGATATCATTTTTAAAGAATAGAATTATTCTGTTAATCCTTCACTTTAGTTGTTACACACCAAGCAAAATTCCCACATCATCAGTAAAACTGACCATAAATCTAAGTATAACACTTAGATTTTCACAGGATAAAAAGAAATTTGGCATACACAACTTTCTTTATTAGGCTGAGTTATAAAAATGATATGTTATTATTTAAATAGTCACGATTCAAAAGCAAAATCTAGTTTTGATTTTCCCCTTTAGAAAATATGTAAGTGGGGCTTCCCTGGTGGCGCAGTGTTTGAAAGTCGGCCTGCCGATACAGGGGACACAGGTTTGTGTCCTGGTCCAGGAAGATCGCACATGCTGCGGAGCGGCTAGGACCATGAGCCATGGCCGCTGAGCCTGCGCGTCCGGAGCCTGCGCTCCGCAACGGGAGAAGCCACAACAGTGAGAGGCCTGCGTACCGCAAAAAAAAAAAAAAAAAAAAATGTAAGTGATGTTGGGGGAAAACTGACAGAAAGAAAAAATATTTGAAGTACTTTACATTAGATTCATTCAACCGTAGAGTTGGGATGAACCTTACAGACCATTTAATTCAGTCCTCTTGTTTAGCCATTGAACACTCTAAGGTCTATAGAAAGGAAGTTAATGGCCCAGAACTCAAGCTTTCTGAATGCTAGTTGTATATACTTTTCAATATAACATTTTTTGCCATTCTGCTGATTTCTTTCTATTTCATGTGCTGAGTACATTTGGAGTTTTTTTTTTCTCATTCTAATTAATTTGTTTCATCCTATTAATTTTCATTAAAATAAAATTGAATAGATTCGAAAGAGGATAACTTTGAAAAATTAACTAGCTTAAAAATGGTCTGGCTGTTGAGCCTGTGTTTGTGGCTGTAAAGGGGTAACATTTGGCTTGTCTAAAACTAATGCCTGATGCCTGTGGATGAGTGACTCTGATTCCAAATGGAAAGCCTTCTTATTAAAATTTTGTAAACACACGAAGAAATAAAGTCATATCTCACCACCCAGAGATAGAAATAGCTGTTAACTTTTAGTATATTCCAGCATACTTTTCATTGACTAAGTGTATTTTAAACATATATATGATTTTTAAAAAACAAAAGTTAGTTTTTTATGGAAGGGTGGGATAGGGAGGGTAGGAGGGAGGGAGACGCAAGAGGGAAGAGATATGGGAACATATGTATATGTATAACTGATTCACTTTGTTATAAAGCTGAAACTAACACACCATTGTAAAGCAATTATACTCTAATAAAGATGTAAAAAAATATTGGATTTTATATGTATATATAAATAAATACAAATAATTTAATCCTGACTCTTCAACTCAACACAAATAACATTATCTATTGACATTAAATATTCAGACATGATGTTTTGGCTGCAAAATACTCCACTTGGATGCCTCATAATTTATTTAACAAACACTCATTTATTTATGTTGCCTCTAATATTTTTCTTTTTAATAATTGTGTCTTTGAACATATACGCATACAAAAATATTAGCTCAAATCTCTGTTTATATTTTAAGAGTTAGAAAGTTAAGTCTATGGGTATGAATAATTGTAAGGATACATATATGCTGCCAAATCACTTTCTGGAAGGGTTGTACCACTTAATGATCTTACTAGGAATGTATGAAAATATTATGAGATTTTATATATATATATATATAATGTTTGCCAATTAAAAAGAAAAAATAAAACACCTCACAATTTCATTGTTTTAATGATAATATCCTTGTTGCTATTGAGTTTGAATTGCTTTGTATATTTATTAGTCCATGTATTTCTTTTTTTATTTTTATTTTTTCAAGTCCTCTGTACACTTTTCTAATGAGCGTTAGACATTTTCTTATTGATATGTAAGAATATTTTATATAATAAAGATATTAATCTGTTATATTTATTGCAAATATTTTTATCAGTTTTTCATTTAACTTTTAGTGTTGTTTATGGCATTTTGACATATAGGGAGACTTTTTAAACTTTTGTCATCACATAGACTTTTTCAGTAGTTCTTATGCTTAGAAAGTCCTTACCAATCTTAGATCCAGCAAAAGTTTCCCTTATCTTCTCTTTAAAGATTTTTATTGAACTATTTGATCTATTTGGAATGAATTTTGATAGTAAGTGTGAGTGATGATACAGCTTTTTTTAATTAGCTAAAATAATTGTTTCATAAAAATTTTTTAAATAATATTTTTCCCCACCACTTTGTGATGGCACGATTCTGATAAAGTTGGAGGTTCCCTTTAGAAAGCTACCACAATAGTATTCTCCCCTGAAAATTCTGGAGCTACTTAATGCATTCCAAAATGTTATCCATAGTTTTGTAATTATGCACATTCCACGCTCTTTGATCACAGGGTCCATAGCTTAATTCAAATGTTTTCCTGCCTCCACCCTCTTAGTACCTAGGACAGTTCTGGATACAACAGTAGGTATTCAATATGGCACAGTGGCTACTGATGATGGCTCTGGACTTGGAATCTCTAGGTTTGAATATTGGCTCTGCCAAATATTGCTTTTTGCAAGTAATTTAACTTCTCTAAATCTCAGTTTCCCCATCTGTGAAATAGGATTCAAAAATTATATGTATTTTTTTTTTTTAGTTTGGCTAGAAGATTTATTTAGGGAGAAAGTGGGAGATAATACAGGGATGAAGTGCTTAGATATTTTCATTTTTGGTAGAACTTTATTTTTAATTCAGTTGATGAACTAATTGTAAAATTATCTTAATCAGACTATATAATCTAGAATATCTGGATTGCAAACTCTTTGAAGACAAGTCTAGTTTGCTGAATGAGTGAGTGAATGCTGGCCTAGAGTTTTCAAGGAAAACCTTGGATATGTTCGAAATGTGTTTTAAACCACAGTGACGTATGTGATTTTTGAGAGATTTTCATCTGAATGGCTAAATTAAAAGGTTTTGATTTTAAAAAGATAAGCTCCAGTTATCTAGAAAATTCACTTGTATATGTCACTTCATTTCCCAACAGTATTTGTTAAATGAAGCATTACTCATTTGGTAATTGAAGTGGTTTTTTTTGTTCCAAAGAAATGAATACTATAAAAGTATTTGTTTCCCTGATTGTCTCATTTATCACATTCATGTACACTGACATTTTCTTTATGTGCTCCAAACTTTTGATATTTTGTCATTTGAATGTGCTCATTTTCTGGTTGTAAAAGAAATACCTGAATGTTTACTAAATATATAATATTGTGAATTGTGAATACCTTGGAGACAATTCTCTTTTGCTTCAAAAATGAAAAATATCACCCTGTGATGTGAGACAGCCGGTGAAGGTTGCTAAGTAGTTTTCTTTTTCTTTTCTTTTTTTTACATCTTTGTTGGAGTATAATTGCTTTACAATGGTGTGTTAGTTTTGGCTTTATAACAAAGTGAATTAGTTATACATATACATATGTTCCCATATCTCTTCCCTCTTGTGCCTCCCTCTCTCACACCCTCCCTATCCCACACCTCTAGGTGGTCACAAAGCACGGAGCAGATCTCCCTGTGCTGTGCAGCAGCTTCCCACTAGCTATATATTTTACGTTTGGTAGTGTATATATGTCCATGTCACTCTCTCACTTTATCACAGCTTCGCCTTCCCCTTCCCCATATCCTCAAGTCCATTCTCTAGTACGTCTGTGTCTTTATTCCTCTCTTACACCTAGGTTCTTCATGACTATTTTTTTCCTTAGATCCTATATATGTGTTAGCATACGGTATTTGTCTAAGTCTTTCTGACTTACTTCACTCTGTATGACAGACTCTAGGTCCATCCACCACACTACAAATAACTCAATTTCGTTTCTTTTTATGGCTGAGTAATACTCCATTGTATATATGTGCCAATCTTCTTTATCCATTCATCCGATGATGGACACTTAGGTTGTTTCCATCTCCTGGCTATTGCAAATAGACCTGCAATGAACATTTTGGTACATGACTCTTTTTGAAATATGGTTTTCTCAGGGTATATGCCCAGTAGTGGGATTGCTGGGTCATATGGTAGTTCTATTTGTAGTTTTTTAAGGAACCTCCATACTGTTCTCCATAGTGGCTGTACCAATAAACCTTCCCACCAGCAGTGCAAGAGTGTTCCCTTTTCTCCACACCCACTTCAGCATTTATTGTTTATAGAGTTTTTGATGATGGCCATCCTGGCAGGTGTGAGATGATATCTAACGTAGTTTTGATTTGCATTTCTCTAATGATTGATGATGTTGAGCATTCTTTCATGTGATTGTTGGCAGTCTGTATACCTTCTTTGAAGAAATGTCTATTTAGGTCTTCTGCCCATTTTTGAATTGGGTTGTTTGTTTTTTTTTATTGAGTTGCATGAGCTGCTTGTAAATTTTAGGGATTAATGCTTTGTCAGTTGCATCACTTGCACATATTTTCTCCCATTCTGAGGGTTGTCTTTTGGGCTTTTTTATGGTTTCCTTTGCTGTGCAAAAGATGTTAAGTTTCATTAGATCCCATTTGTTTATTTTTGTTTTTATTTCCATTTCTCTAGGAGGTGGGTTAAAAAGGATGTTGCTGTGATTTATGTCATAGAGTGTTCTGGTTATGTTTTGCTCAAAGAGTTTGATTGTTTCTGCCCTTACATTTTGGTCATTAATCCACTTTGAGCTTATTTTTGTGTATGGTGTTAGGGAGTGTTCTAATCTCATACTTTTACATATACCTGTCCAGTTTTCCCAGCACCACTTATTAAAGAGGCTGTCCTTCCTCCACTGAACATTCCTGCCTCCTTTAACAAAGACAAGGTGACCATATGTGCGTGGGTATATCTCTGGGCTTTCTATCCTGTTCCATTGATCTATATTTCTGTTTTTGTGCCAGTACCATACTGTCTTGATTACTGTAGCTTTGTAGTATACTCTGAAGTCAGGGAGCCTGATTATTCCAGCTCTATTTTTTATCCTCAAGATTGCTTTGGCTATTCAGGGTCTTTTGTGTTTCCATACAAATTGTGAAAGTTTTTGTTCTACTTACTTCTGTGAAAAATGCCAGTGGTAGTTTGATAGGGATTGCATTGAATCTGTAGAGTGCGTTGGGTAGTAGAGTGATTTTCACAATGTTGATTCTTCCAATCCAAGAACATGATATACCTCTGCATCTATTTGTATCATCTTTAATTTCTTTCATCAGCATCTTATAATTTTCTACATACAGGTATTTTGTATCCTTAGGTATTTTTTTCCTAGATATTTTATTCTTTTTTTTGCAATGGTAAATGGGACTGTTTTCTTGATTTCACTTTCAGATTTTTCATCATTAGTGTATAGGAATGCCAGAGATTACTGTGCATTAATTTTTATCCTGCTAATTTACCAAATTCATTGATTAGTTCTACTAGCTTTCTGGTAGCATCTTTAGGATTCTCTATGTATAGTATCATGTCTTCTGCAAACAGTGACAGCTTTACTTCTTCTATTCCATTTTGGATTCCATTTATTTCCTTTTCTTCTCTGATTGCTGTGGCTAAATCTTCCAAATCTATGTTGGATAAGAGTGGAGAGTGGACAACCTTGTCTTGTTCCTGATATTAGTGGAAATGCTTTCAGTTTTTCACCATTGAGGATGATGTTGGCTGTGGGTTTGTCATATATGGCCTTTATTATGTTGAGGAAAGTTCCCTCTATGCCTACTTTCTGAAGGGTTTTTATCATAAATGGGTGTTGAATTTTGTTGAAAGCTTTCTCTTCATCTATTGAGATGACCATATGTTTTTTTATCCTTCAATTGGTTAATATGGTGTATCACGTTGATTGATTTGGGTATATTGAAGAATCATTGCATTCCTGGAATAAACTCCACTTGATCATGGTGTATGAACCTTTAAATGTGCTTTTGGATTCTGCTTGCTAATATTTTGTTGAGGATTTTTGCATCTATGCTCATCAGTGATATTGGCCTGTAGTTTTCTTTCTTTGTGACATCCTTGTCTGGTTTTGGTATCAAGATGATGGTGGCTTTGTAGAATGAGTTTGCGGGTGTTCCTCTGTCTGCTATATTTTGGAAGAGTTGAGAAGGATAGTTGTTAGCTCTTCTATAAAAGTTTGATAGAATTCACCTGTGAAGCCATTTGGTCCTGGGCTTTTGTTTGTTGGCAGATTTTTAATCACAGTTTCAATTTCAGTGCTTGTGATTGGTTTGTTCATATTTTCTATTTCTTCCTGATTCAGTCTTGGCAGGTTGTGCATTTCTAAGAACTTGTCCATTTCTTCCAGGTTGTCCATTTTTTTGGCACAGGGTTGCTTGTAGTAATCTCTCATGACCTTTAGTAATTCTGCAGTGTCAGTTGTTACTTCTCCTTTTTCATTTCTAATTCTATTGATTTGAGTCTTCTCCCTTTTTTTTCTGATGAGTCTGGCTAATGGTTAATCAATTTTGTTTATTTTCTCAAAGGACTAGCTTTAAGTTTTATTGATCTTTGCTATCATTTCCTTCATTTCTTTTTCATTTATTTCTGATCTGATGTTTATGATTTCTTTCCTTCTACTAAGTTTGGTTTTTTTTGTTCTTTCTCTAATTGCTTTAGGTGCAAGGCTAGGTTGTTTATTCAAGATATTTCCTGTTTCTTAAGGTAGAATTGTATTGCTATAAACTTCCCTCTTATAACTGCTTTTGCTGCATCCCATAGATTTTGGGTTGTCGTGTCTCCAGTGACATTTGTTTCTAGGTATTTTTTTATTTCCTCTTTGATTTCTTAAGTGATCACTTCGTTATTAAGTAGTGTATTGTTTAGCCTCCATGTGTTTGTACTTTTTTACAGACCTTTTTCTGTAATTGATATGTAGGCTCATAGCACAGTGGTCGGAAAAGATACTTGATACAATGTCAATTTTCTTAAACTTACCAAGGCTTGCTTTGTGACCCAAGATATGATGTATCCGGGAGAATGTTCCATGAGCACTTGAGAAAAATGTGTATTCTGTTGCTTTTGGATGGAATGCCTTATAAATATGAATTAAGTCTGTCTTGTTTAATGTATCATTTAAAGCTTGTGTTTCCTTATTTATTTACATTTTGGATGATCTGTCCATTAGTGAAAGTGGGGTGTTAAAGTCCCCTACTATGAATGTGTTACTATTGATTTCTCCTTTTATGGCTGTTAGTGTTTGCCTTATGTATTGAGGTGCTCCTATGTTGGGTGCATAAATATTTGCAATTGTTATATCTTCTTCTTGGATTAATCCCTTGATCATTATGTAATGTCCTTCTTTGTCTCTTCTAATAGTCTTTATTTTAAAGACTATTTTGTCTGATATGAGAATTGCTACTCCAGCTTTCTTTTGGTATCAATCTGCATGGAATATCTTTTTCTATCACCTCATTTTCAGTCTGTATGTGTCTCTAGTTCTGAAGTGGGTCTCTTGCAGACAGCATACATGTGGGTCTTGTTTTTGTGTCCATTCAGCCAGTATGTGTCTTTTGGTGGGAGCATTTAATACATTTACATTTAAGGTAATTGTCGATATGTATGTTCCTATTCCCATTTTATTAATTGTTTTGGGTTTGTTGTTGTAGGTCTTTTCCTTCTCTTGTGTTTCTTGCCTAGAGAAAATCCTTTAGCATTTGTTGTAAAGCTGGTTTGGTGGTGCTGAACTCTCTCCGCTTTTGCTTTTCTGTAAAGGTTTTAATTTCTCCGTCAAATCTGAATGAGATCCTTGCTGGGTACAGTAATCTTTGTTGTAGGTTTTTCCCCTTCGTAACTTTAAATATGTCTTGCCAGTCCCTCTGGCTTGCAGAGTTTCTGCTGGAAGATCAGCTCTTAACCTTATGGGGATTCCCTTGTGTGTTATTTGTTGTTTTTCCCTTGCTGCTTTTAATATGTTTTCTTTGTATTTAATTTTTGACAGTTTGATTAATATGTGTCTTGGCATGTTTCTCCTTGGGTTTATCCTGTATGGGACTCTCTATGATTCCTGGACTTGATTAACTCTTTCCTTTCCTATATTAGGGAAGTTTTGAACTACAGTCTCTTCAAATATTTTCTCAGTCCCTTTCTTTTTCTCTTCATCTTCTGGAACCCCTATAATTCGAATGTTGGTGCATTTAATGTTGTCCCAGAAGTCTCTGAGACTGTCCTAACTTCTTTTCATTCTTTTTTCTTTATTCTGCTCTTCAGTAGTTATTTCCACTATTTATCTTCCAGGTCACTTATCCGTTTTTCTCCCTCAGTTATTCTGCTATTGATCCCTTCTAGAGTATTTTAAATTTCATTTATTGTGTTGTTCATCATTGCTTGTTTTATCTTTAGTTCTTCTAAGTCCTTGTTAAATGTTTCCTGCATTTTCTCTATTTTATTTCCAAGACTTTGGATCATCTTTACTATCATTATTCTGAATTCTTTCTCAGGTAGACTGACTACTTCCTCTTCATTTGTTAAGTCTGTTGGGTTTTTATCTTGCTCCTTCGTCTGCTGTGTGTTTTCCTGTCTTCTCATTTTGCTTATATTACTGTGTTTGCAGTCTCCTTTTTGCGGGCTGCAGGCTCGTAGTTCCCGTTGCCTTTGGTGTCTGTCCCCAGTGGCTAAAGTTGTTTCAGTGCGTTTTGTAAGCTTCCTTGTGGAGGGGACTAGTGCCTGTGTTCTGGTGGATGGGGCTGGATCTTGTCTTTCTGGTGGGCAGGTCCATGTCTGGTGGTGTGTTTTGGCATGGCTGTGGACTTATTATGATTTTAGGCAGCCTCTCTGCTAATGGGTGGTGTTGTGTTCCTGTCTTGCTAGTTTTTTGGCATATTGTGTCCAGCACTGTAGCTTGCTGGTTGTTGAGTGAAGTTGGGTGCTAATGTTGAGATGGAGATCTCTGGGAGATTTTTGCCATTTGATATTATGTGGAGCTGGGAGGTCTCTTGTGGACCAGTGTCCTGAAGTTGGCTCTCCCACCTCAGAGGCACAGCACTGACTCCTGGCTGGAGCACCAAGAGCCTTTCATCCACACGGCTCAGAATAAAAGGGAGAAAATATAGAAAGAAAGAAAGAAAGAGGATAAAATAAAATAAAATAAAGTAAGCAATAATAAAATACATTTATTAAAATAAAAAAATAATTATTAAGAATACAATTTTTTTAACATAATAAAACCAAAAATGGATGGATAGAACTGTAAGACAAATGGTGAAAGCAAAGCTATACAGACAAAATCTCACACAGAAACATACACATACACTCTCACAAAAAGGGGAAAAGGGGAAAATATCATAAATCTTGCTCTCAAAGTCCTCCTCCTCATTTTGGGATGATTCGTTGTCTATTCAGGTATTCCACAGATGCAGGGTACATCAAGTTGATTGTGGAGATTTAATCTGGTGCTCCTGAGGCTGCTGGGAGAGATTTCCCTTTCTCTTCTTTGTTGGCACAGATCCCGGGGCTCAGCTTTTGATTTGGCCCCGCCCCTTCATGTAGGTTGCCTGAGGGTGTCTGTTCTTCACTCAGATACCACGGGGTTAAAGGAGCAGCTTATTCGGGGGCTCTGGCTCACTCAGGCTGGAGGGAGGGAGGGTTACTGATGCGGGGTGCGCCTGCGGGGACAGAGGCTGGCGTGATGTTGCACCAGCTTGAGGCTTGCCGTGCATTCTTCCGGGGAAGTTGTCCCTGAATCCCGGGACCCTGGCAGTGACGGGCTGCACAGGCTTCCTGGAAGAGAGGTATGGATAGTGTCCTGTGCTCGCACACAGGCTTCTTGGTGGCAGCAGCAGCAGCCTTAGTGTCTCATGCCTGTCTCTGGCGTCCGCGCTGTTAGGTGCGGCTCTTGCCATCTCTGGAGCTCCTTTAAGCAGTGCTCTTAATCCCCTCTCCTCGTGCACCTCTTGGGAGGTCTGAGGTCTTCTGCCAGCGTTCAGTAGGTGTTCTATAGGAGTTGTTCCACGTGTAGATGTATTTCTGATGTATCTGTGGGGAGGAAGGTGATCTCCACGTCTTACTCTTCCGCCATCTTCCCCCTCTCCAATTATATGTATCTTGTAGAGATTTTGTGAGAACTAAATGAGATAAAACATGCAAAGTCTTTAAGCCAGTGCTTGGCACCTAGTGAGTACTCAAGTGTTGACCCTTTTTAAGTTACTGTTGTTTTTATTGCTATTATTATTATTGCAGTAGCAATGGTAAGGGCCTGCAATGACAGTAGAAGGGCCGTATGGTGGACAGAGCGGTTCACTGACCCTGGATAGATGCTGATTTAGAAGCAGAGGCACTCTCAGAGATAACTTTGTAATGCCAGGCATTGTGGTCTCCTCTTTGTCATGGTGTCATATACCAAAATGAATTAAGGGACAAAGGGAGGAATAGTGCCAGAAGGGGATTCTCTAGGTATGTTGATAACCTACTTATTCTATAATTTTATTAGAAACAATATAAGAATATGACTATTTTCCTTTGTTGGTTGTGGTGGGATGCTAAGGAGATAATTATTTAAACATTTCTTTATTGACTTGATTAGGCCTTAAGTTGAGGCAAAAAAAATAGAATGTTACACACAAGGAAGCACCTAATCCAAACCCATTATTTTATAGATGAGGTCACAGACTGGCACAGAGAGGTTAAATGACTTAACCAAGGTTACTCAGAAAGTTACAATTTAAGCTTGGAGTTTGAACTCAGAATTTCTGAAATATAGTCATGTGTTCTTTAAATTGCCTCCCTACCCATAACTTAATTTGAAAATGGAGATATGATACAAAAAAACACAATTATATAAATTAAAATACTATCTAAACAAATTTCTAAGATTCCTAATTCTAGGGTAGATTAGCAAAGATGTTTTGTGTTATAAAGTACATTTAATGGAAGACAATCGGATATGTGGTTAGAGATCAAAACAATTTTTACCTTAAAATTGATAGTATTGACATATTTACTTGAACATGGTTATCAATTATGAGTTTAAAAAATAAAATGGTCTATACTTCAACTGTGCCCCATCTGGTAATAACTTCATTTAAAGCCAGTTATTCCAAGTTGGTACTGATTGATCCCAGTGATTATCTGCAGAGCAGCTAGGAGGAAAGGTATCTTCAAATCTATATAAACACTTCCTTAACAAATGCAGCTTATTTTTCATTGGTATTATTCCTTGATCTTTATATTCCTAACGAGTGATCCAGAGACAGGAATTCAAATAAAATAAATTAATTCAGTTGGTAAACTGACTAACTTTGTTGTATTGATCCCCGTTCAGACTAATTTAGTTCAGATAAGAGTTTTTCCTTAAAATGTAATTCCCTGATTTAAACTGGCTCATAAATGGGGAAGGGTTCGAGAGGGAGCAGAGATTAGTGATGCTAGTCAATCTTATTAGCATTCCAATCACACAGGCTTCTTGTGGCTCCCTTTAGTTTTTTTTTCTTTTCATTAAATCAGCTACTTGCTTTATGTTCCTAAAGCATAGTGAACTCTTCAGTATGTGCAATATTTTTAAATAGTGATTTAAATTTTGGGCACAATGATAAATATAAGAATATAATATTCTTTATCATGTGTTGCTCAAACCCCTATCTCTTTGATCCTCCACAGTAGGTAATACATTTTTAGAATACTAAAAACTGGCACAGGGCCATATATGTGACTGTTATAACTGAAGCCAAAAGTATAGATTTGACTCAGTAGAAAAATGAGGCTCAGGGGTAACTTAATACCTTAGAGAGAGAGAGAGAGAGAGAGAGAGAGAGAGAGAGGGAGAGAGACGGGGTGGGGAATTAGCACAATTTCAGGCATAGATGCTTTTCTTTAGGTTTTCATCATGCTTTTCTTACTATACAAATAAAGAAACAAAATGAGATATTTACCGTTCCAGTCCAAAATAGGCCCGGAATGCTTGAGAACATATGTAAGAGTCCTATCCTTTATGTCAGCTGTGCCCTTGGCCTGAACTCAGGCATGATACTTATGAGGACCTTGTACCAACAGCAGTCATGATTAAACAGGACATGTGAGTTCTCAGCCATTATGCTCATTTCTAGCCTTTATATCCCTTCCTCCACTACATTATTTTTCCTAATATAAAATTGAAATGGCAGTCCTATTGCCACACTGTAGCCAGTTAAATTGTCAGGCCCTCTAGGAAGGCCAGGATTTTTCTGCCAAGTACTGCTACTGCAAAATGTTAAATTATTATAAAAGGTCAGTATAAAAACCAGACCATGATGAGCAATCTGCTTTTATCTGTGTGTTTGTCTCTTTTCCCTAATGAGGCTCATTAGGGTCTTGTACATGAAAGAGAAGATTGTGTTGAGCACTCCCTTCTAAATGTCCCTGTTCAGTTACCTCTTGGCACAGAGACAGAAAAAATATTAGAGGCCATTCTGCCTTGCTTATTTTTTGACATGAAAGATGAGGTTTTCTTTTTTCCCCTTCTAATGTTGTTAAGCAAGAATGGGAAACCAATTTTAAAGAACAAAAAAGTCTTATCCATTACTTATGTACTATTTCTATGATATAATAGTTTACCTTACATTTACTGTACAAAACACTTTCTCATAAGTTATCTCATTTGATCCTGAAGCAGCACTTTGAGGTTATTGGCCCCATTGTGCAGATTAAGCAATTTGAGGATCAGAAATTTTAAATGACTTGACCAAGACAATTCAGCAATATAGCAGGCATAAGACTGTTAGATTTCTAGGTAAAGAGAAACTCAGACCAGAGAAATAATTTAGATCATACGAAACGTGAGAAGATTCATTTGTCAGTTCCAGAGGCAAGGGGATATAGGCTCTTAGTATTTTTTTCCCCAGGATAATGCAATTATTTTAAATTCAATCTAAATCAGCACAGTCCTATCTCCCTTTATAACCCACCTACGAAAAATAATAGTACAATAAAGTATTTTATTTATTTATTTATGTATTTATTTATTTTATTGGAGTATAGATGCTTTACCATATTGTGTTAGTTTCTACTGTACAACAAAGTGAGTCAGCTATACATATACATATATCCACTCTTTTTTGTATTTCCTTCCCATTTAGGTCACCGCAGAGCACTGAGTAGAGTTCCGTGTGCTATACGGTAGGTTCTCATTAGTTATGTATTTTATACATAGTATCAATAGTGTATATATGTCAATCTCCCAATTCCTCCCACGTCCTACCTTTCCCCCTTGGTCTCCATACATTTGTTCTCTACGTCTGTGTCTCTATTTCTGTTTTGCAAATAAAATCCTCTATACCATTTTTCTAGATTCCACATATACGTGTTAATATACGATATTTGTTTTTCTCTTTCTGACTTACTTCACTCTGTATGACAGTCTCTAGGTCCATCCGTGTCTCTACAAATGACCCAATTTTGTTCTTTCTTATGACTGAGTAACATTGCATTCTATGTATGTGCCACATCTTCTTTATCCATTCATCTGTCAATGGACATTTAAGTTGCTTCCATGTCCTGGCTATTGTAAATAGTGCTGCAATGAACATTGGGGTGCATGTGTCTTTTAGAATTATGGTTTTCTCAGGGTATATGCCCAGTAATGGGATTGCTGGGTCAGATGGTAATTCTATTTGTAGTTTTTGAAGGAACCTCCATACTGTTCTCCATAGTGGCTGTAATTGATAATTACATTCCCACCAACAGTGCATGAGGGTTCCCTTTTCTCCACATCCTCTCCAGTATTTATTGTTTGTAGATTTTTTGATAATGGCCATTCTGACCAGTGTGAGGTGATACCTCATTGTAGTTTTGATTTGCATTTCTCTAATAATTAGTGATGTTGAGCTTCTTGTCATGTGTTTGTTGGTCATCTGTATGTCTTCTTTGGGGAAATGTCTATTTAGGTCTTCTGCTCATTGTTTGATTGAGTTGTTTGTTTTTCTGATATTTAGCTGCATGAAAACTGGACAGCTACATGTAAAAGAATGAAATTAGAACACTCCCTAACATCATACACAAAAATAACCTTGAAATGAATTAAAGACCTAAATGTAAGGGCAGACACTAAAAACTCTTAGAGGAAAACATATGCAGAACAGCCTTTGACATAAATCGTAGCAAGATCTTTTTCACCCACCTCCTAGAGTAATGAGAAGAAAAACAAAAATAAACAAATGTGACCTAATGAAACTTAAAAGCTTTTGCACAGCAAAGGAAACCATAAACAAGATGAAAAGATAACCCTCAGAATGGGAAAAAATATTTACAAATGAAGCAACTGACAAAGGATTAATCTCCAAAATATACAAACAATAAAGGATTTTAAATCTATCCATTCAGAATCAGTGCACTATGTCAATGCTTTTTGAAGCATCTTATTTGAAGAGACAAATCAATATTTTGTTTAGTCAAGAAATAGGTGAAGTCACATTCTTAGTCAGAAATTACTTGGCCTTTAGGATAGACAAAAGTACTATTATTGAAATTCTAAAAGGGATCTACTGTCCCTGTGTACACACACTTATGTTTTCTGAAGTTATTATAGATATCAAGGTATTTCCTTGGTGAACAAGGAATATTGAAAATGCAACCAGTTTTCCCTTACATGTAAATACTTTTGCTATGATGAATATATTATTTTCCCATGACATTGAGTTACTAAGAATCTTGGGAACTTTCTTTACAAATAGATGGGGGAGTATTTTTGCAGGATTTAGACTGACAAAGTACAGTAAATATTTAGCAATTTCTATGTACCACCTTCTAGATATTTTTGGGATGTGCTATTTTGACATTAGGCCCTCTCCCTTTAATTTTTTGCAGTATATTCGTTGAGGAGGAAATCTATTTGTTTGATTGTAAAACAGATTTACTCAGGAAAGAAGCCTGAGCAAACACTGAGCTTTTCTTCTGAAGGAATTGTGCTGAGATTTGAAAGAGCAAAAACTGATAAATGGCAAAGCTGAGACATAGGACTGGCCCTTGGCCAAACTGTGAAATAAGACAAGTCTGTTTTAAGCCCACCTTCCCACCTTTCTGTCCCTATAGCATCTGAAGTTCTGTATCTTTTCCTGATATCTTTTCCCCTTATCCACTTATCATACTAAAACTTTAACGTCATCTGCCTCAATCTCTTGGCTAGGGAATGGATATACCACCAGTAAGTTGTTAATGAACACAAATGAGATTTAGTCTGTCATCTTCTGAAACTTCAGATTTGGGCATTAAACCCAAAGGAGGGAATGAAAATGTTACCCATTGACTTTCTGAACAATACACTATCATGGCTCCAATCCTACCTCTCCAAATATTCTTTCCTTGTCCTCTCACTCCTATTCTTCTTACTCTGTCCGACAAATATAAACTTTTTATGCAGTTCCTTGATGATACTCTTTACTTCTTGGAATTAAACTACTAGGCTACCAGGGACAGGCTACTAGGGAATTTGAGGGACTATGTGTTTTCCAGATCCCTCATATAAAACTATGAACAGAGATTCCCACTGCCTACATATGTACTGCAAATTCTGGCAATTAAAAAACTAAGGGTGTTAAGGGGGTAAAGTGGGAGATACAGCTCAAATTAATGCTCTTGATTTCAAATTATGAAACATTTTACACTTATCCATATAGTAATAATTTCTAGAATTAATAGCACATAGACCTTCTGCAGAATGGCTTTTGCTGGGATAATTTCCACATTCTCTGGGCTTACTAGTATACATCTAGTAAGTGCCATACTGAGACTTCAATTCAGGTCTCAGTGCCTGACTACAAAGCCATTCTTTCCAATACATCAGAATTTTCATGTAAGGCATGATCCTCTCTCTTCCATGTTTTCAATCCCATTGAATTCAATTCTACTTATCACTATGCTTCTCCTCCTGCCTCACCTGTCCATCTCTGTCATCTATTGTTTGTTTTGACACTCATTCTCTTGTGAACAAACACTTTCATATCTGTCTATGTGCAAGGAATCTGGAACCAGATGGCTTAGGTTAAAATTCTGAATCCGCCGCTTATTAGCTTATTTATGTGAAATTAAGCTGGATATTTAACTCAGTTTCTTGATCTGTAAAATGGGGAGATCATTAGTTCCTATATTTCAGGGTCGTTCATTGGACTGGGTGAGCAAAAATACATAAACTACTTAGAAGTGTGCCTGGAATATTTTAAGTGTTCAGTAAATGTCGGTTGAGTATTATCTTTCTTTCACCATCTTGCTTTAATTAAAGCATGGATTTTTTTTCCCTGAAATCATACTTAAAACTCTACCTTACACCTGTGCTTCTCATTCTCAATGTAGATAGACTTGCTTGACTCTATAATCTCCATTCTACATCAGTATGTCCTCATAGGTTCATCTTCTTATCCTTCTTTTGTAAAAGAATGTGTTCCTTTTTTTCTTGTTTAGCCCCTTATCTCCCATCTCTTTAGCAATTTAACTTTTTTCTTTCTTGTAACTTTGATCTTTCCCTTTCCACTAGTTCCTTCTGCTCAGTCTGCAACTATCCTCAAGGATCTTCTCTTCCTCTCAAATCTTCCCTCAGCTCTATTGGTTACTCAAATTTCAGTCCTATATCTAGTTTTTATATCACTGTTAAATTTTTAAAAGTAAAAGTGTGGCATGAACTTTGCAGATTGAGAGAAATATTCCAAACTCCTCTCTGAAATTTGTAAGCTGGGTAATCTTGAACATGTTTACATCTCTGAGACAGATTTCTCATATAGAAAATGAGAATAAGAATAACTACCTCATTGAGTTGTTGTAAAAATGAAATACTATACTTTAAAAGGTGCTTAGTGTAGGTGATTTTCTGCTTCTTGATCTTGGTGTGGTTATAAAGGAGGGTTCAGTTCAGAAAAATTCAGTGAGTTGTACCCTTATAACATGTGCCCTTTTTGTATATATGTTTAGAAATTAAATAAATGATAGTGAAGTTTCTGTCATGTAATAAGTGCTCAATAATTGTGGCTGTTATTATTTGTATTATTAGTGATTGCAATTTGGATTCCACTTCAACCATTCCAAGTTCATCAGTGACCTCCAATCAATATATCCAATGCCTTTACCTGTTTGAAGATAGACACCATCACTTTGAATCTTTTACCTCCCTTGTCTTCCTCAATATGCCTGGGCTATTCGACTCAAATACCAGTTGACTCAGCGATACTTTTGTTAGCAGATCTCATTTTAATTATGGAAAGTTCTATAATTCATATATATACACAGAACTTTCCATAATTTTGTATATATATATATATATATATAAAACAGAGTATTCTTGTTTTTGTAAGAAGAACTGCAGAGCCATTCTGAAGAAGTTAGTCAGAGGGGTTGGTTTTGACGAGTTATTTGAATTGATAACAACATATGTAAAGATGGATACGCATGCAAATTAGGATTTGGGAATCATTTGCGATGAGTAATAGTTTAATTACAAGAACTAAAGAGTATCATCAAGGAAGTGTATAACAAGTTTATATTTGTCAGACAAAGTAAGAAGAAGAATAGGAGTGAGAGGACAGGGAAAGAATATTTGGAGTGGTAGTATTGGAGCCATGATAGTGTATTGTTTGGAAAGTCAAATCCTGTGCTTGTGATATACAATTAATTGTTCCTTAATCACTGAAGATAAAAATGAAATTATTGTAACAAAAGATGCAAAACATCATTAAAGTCACTAATATTCCCATTTGAGGGGTAGTAGATCGGTAAAACAGGAGTTAGACAATCTGGGTATAAGTATCAGCCGTTTTACTTAGCTAGCAGTGCTGCACTGGGTAAATAATATAAGCCTCTGAGCTTCAGTTTTCTAATTTTCTGATGGATATAATAGTCTCTCCTCTCAATCATTTTCAAAACGTTTCTGTGGGGCTCAAATAAGATAATATATGTAAAGATGCTTTGCAGCTCACATGGCATCACACAGATGCAGGAGATGATTTGTAAGGTACTTGTTACATATCCCCTCCCATGCACCTGCCATATGATTGGGTACTACGTTACAGCAAATGATGTCAAGGAGAGTGATGACCAGTAGATTGATGCAGGCTGTAACTCAGGGGAGTTGGTTGGATTTGAGAGGTATTTCCCGGAATACAGACCTGTTGGTGAGCTCTCTTGCTTTTAAGAGTCAGTGTTGTTTGAATTCCATCCTGAATGTGACAACCTGCTGCTTATTCATAGGTGAGTCACTCTTTCTTATAAATTCAAAATCAAATCCTGGTAATCAACTGTGCCTGACTTGTATGGGGGGGGTGGTCAGTGAAGAAAACAGGAAAGAAAAAAGTGAGGTGTTTTTGTTACTATTGCTTTTATTAGCTAATATTGTAAAAATGAAGAATAGATATTTTAGGAGTTAAAAGATCAACTAATGATGTGTTTTATTTAGATTCTCAGAAGGATATATGTGAGTTTGCAATCTGGAGAATTGCATTTTATTCGAAATTATATATAAATTTCACGATTAAATGTTTGGGGAATGAGACTTTGTAACTGATATATTTTAATGGAATATTTTCTGCTTATAACAAATTAGAGGTCTATCTTTTCTGAGGTACTTGAGTCTTACAAAAGAGGAAATGGGAAATATGAATCAAGTATGATTACACAATTAAATTGGATGCCTGAGTTCATTTATAGCTTAATAAAATAGGAAAATGTGCTAATAGCAGTTTTATCCCTGTCCTGATATTTGGCAGGATTTTGCACATGAATTAAAGAGAAAGAAAAAAGCAAGATATTCTGATTATGAGATGATACATTTGAAGTGGCAAGTCCATAATGTCTCAGAAAAAGCTTGTATAGTATGATTTCTACACTAATGTATATATGGTTATTATAATGGAAATTGTGCCAGAGATCCTTTGAAAATATTTTCCAGTAGTAATACAAAGCTCATGAAATACAATGTAGTTCTAATATTCATCAAAATGAGTTGACTTTTATTAAGTTTTGGTTCACTGTAATTATCAAGTCAAGAATTTAACTGGCTCTGTTAACAAAATGTAGCAATGGCTATGTACTCATAAGAATTTAGTCTTGTTTTCTGGCAAATACTACATCATTGGCTGAAGGAAATAAGAAAATACACATGAAAGCCCTTTGAAATCTGTGATGTGATATTCATAAACCCTACTACTGGGTTTTACATTCTTAGTTTTCTTTAATATATATACTTAAATATTTATATGTATAAATATGAAAATTTTAATACATTATGTATATGTGTCATATATATAATTTTTAAATATATAATTTTAAAGGACAAAGAGAAAAAGGATTCAAGAGTAATTAAATTTTGCCAGGTTTCCCTGATCACTATTCAGTACACAAATCTACTGCTAAATTACAAATATCTTACAAGGGAGGTTGGCAACAATTATTAACAAATTAGCACAGGTTAGTCTACCAGATTAATTTGAATGAAGCTGAAATCCTGGAGAATAACAGCAAATAAAGTGGTGTGTTCTAGCTCCACAGAGATATATCCCACTAATTAAATAACAAAAAGTAAAATTTCCACAATTTGAATGTGCCAGCTCTAATCTAGCTTCTGTGAATACATAGGCTTTTGAATGACATATTCAACTACTGAAAAGACAGTTTTTGGCTGCAGGAATCCAAAGATTATGTCATTAGTAGTAATAATATTAATAATTACTTAATTTGTATAGCAGATATGTATAAGATTCAGAGGTTGAGGAAACAGGAGAGAAGCTGCTCTGAGACAGCTGATTAAAGTGGCAAACATCTGTCTTTGTAAAAGTGGAGCCAGAATCTTTCACCCTGCTTGCTAACTGATTGTAATAATTTCATTTGGTCAGAAGTGATTCATATATGTTCACAATTGTAAAACACTCACTGTTTTCTATTTGCTTCTACCTCTTCCCACTCACTATATTCTGCTTTCCTCTCTCATCATTAGTGTTTGGATGTTTCTTGGTTGTTGTTCCGTTTTATTTTTCTCACCCCTTCTTGTGTCTAGATCCCAGGAGACAGATACCATGTGTGACTTCTTCCCAAACTTTCTCCATTTGCTTGAGATACCATTTAATTCCAGTATGTTTGGGGTTTGGTGGAAGGAGCACTGCACTAAGGTTCAGATGTCTGGATTCTTTTTCTAGTTCTGCCACTAAACTGTTGTGTGACTTGGAACAAGTCTCTTCTTTCTGGGCCTCAGTTTTCTCATCGATAAATGAGGGAATTAGATAAAATTATTTTTTCAGGTTTATTCTAGCTACATTCAGCATTTATTCTATTTTGTGGACGAGATGACCTCCTTCGGTGATATGGAATACCTAGGGAAATGTTTTCCAGTGAATAGGGCTATTAATAGAAATTTTGATTTAGTTCATTACAGCTTTTAGACGTTTGCTTTGATAAACGAGTTTAAACATAAATGTTCGCCTATTATGGTACTATGTCAGGGCACACAGCTTCAGGAACACTGGGTGCAGTAAAAGAAATATTCAGATATGATATTGAGGATTGATAGCATGGGAGAATTTCAGCTTTGTTTAAAACTGTGTTCATAAATTCACAAGGTCAAGGGATGCAGTGTTCTGGTGATAATTTGTGTTCAAATGAAACAAAATATTATTCTAAGTTTCATTTTGAACACTGAGTACCAGCGTGGGTCCGCTTCAAATCTGCATTATCTAAATCCATAGCACTTCAAAATGGGAGCTACTCGAACTAATCCTGAGAGTGCAAGGCTATTAGAGACGCTAGTTGTAGTCTTCCCCCATCCCCCGCCCCCCTCAACTCTAGGCCTCAGTTTCATGGTCTATAATCTTAGATTAAGAAAGGAAAAAAAAGTGGAATTTCCATAAATGCTAGAGGGGCATGTCTTCACATCGGCTCAGCCTTCCAGCGACCATCTCTTTTATTGAGAAATCTGACCACCTGTTGCTTTCAGATTAGTTTTCTTGCTGCCTTGAATTCTTGCTCATCCTGATTGTGTGTGTGTGTGCTTGAGCGCGAGTGTGTATGTGTGTTTAATCTTCTCGTTAGAACCATTAAAGCACACCCACAGACATTTGTACAGTATCGCAGGGAAAACAAACTTTTTCAACAGCCAGTAAGTGCGGGTAAAGGTCGAAGACAAGCTCCCCCGACATCCGCCGCCGCCCCCCACCTTCCCCCGCCCCCACGCTCGCGCGCCTGGTAGGGCCAGAGCTACGTCACCAGCAGCCAGCGGCTCCTCCATACGCGCTGGGCTCTGGGGGCTGGGGGCCAACGGTAACCGGCGTGCCAGGCGCGGGGCAGCCGGAACCCGTCCTTCCCCTACCCAACTGCCCTCTTGGTACGTGAGGGAATCCTACCCCCGCGGCGTCTGGCCTGAGAGGGTAGGGAACGAGGCAAGTAGCAAGGTGGCTTGCTGTAACCCTCGGGTGCGGCTGTAGGGGGAGGCGTTTACAGTTCTGAGGAGCATCCCTTTGAAAGCCCTATAAGGCGACGCGGTCTGACAAAACACCGGTAGTTCTGGAGGGGAAGAGGCCTAACGGGCTGCCGGGGCAGAGGGTCGGGGAGGGTCTGAGGGTAATCAGGAGGCCCTCGGTCCCTCAGCCTCAGGTGGTCAGGCTGCCTTAGCCTCGCAACTCAGCTCTGAGCTTCACATTGCAGATGGAGGTCCTGACAGACTAGTGGGGGGCCTTTTGGTGAGAACAGGGCTGGGAAACTGTCCTACGAAAAACCGAGGACGGAAAAAGGGAGTGAGGGGACGGTTAGGCTGACCAACTGATAACTTGGTGGGACGGAGCCATAGATTGGATGAGTCTCTCTGAGGTGAACGTCTTCAGAGATTCGCTCACAGGGACAACCTGAGGCAGAGCAATGACGATAATAGGGTCGTGGGGACGCGAGTTCAGAGGAGGCTGACTTCAGCTCAACACGAGGAAAATTTCCCACAGAATTTTAGTTGTTGGCAAACGCGCACTGCTGCCTCGTCAAGCTCTATTCTAACCGTCGAATTCCAACTTTAGGATTAGATAACACCTGTATTTTTTTGTAATTCCCTGAGTCGATTATTCTTCCTGTGTTATAATAATATAATAATCCCTCTCAGCATTATTTATATTATTTTCTTATGGAAAAAGAAATCCATCCTGCTCAGATAAGCTGATGATATCATTTAGAATTTTTTTTTTTGTTTGAAATCTTAACACCTTATTGTCTTGGCTATGGATAACAGGACTTCTATGGTTGTGCGTTTAAAATACATTAAGCTTAATTAAAATATTAACAATTGGGGCCATTCAGCTTGTAGTTTATCCTCCTACTTAGGCTGTAGACCCAAGCCTTTCAACATAAAGGAAAGTAATTGGAAATAAACCAATTTTCAAAGCTAGTCCGTATTCATAAGAATACACTTTGAGGTCTTGAGAAGGGAAACTTTCCACTATATTTGATCATTAATTTTTTTATTGTTTGTTTTGTCAGTTTTGTTACCCTCCTTTCCTTTTTTAAAAAATTGTGGTCTTTTAATGCTGAGATGAAAAATCTTCGTGAATATTTTGCATAAACAGCCATGTGGATTTGCAAGAGTATATAACAGGCAACACTTCAATAGAAACTGGAAAGACCAAAACAAAGAAAGAAAAAAGAAGAAGTCATTTAGGTAGATTTCAAGGAATTATACAAATGTTAAATAGCAAAAAAGAATAGGAAAACCACTACACACCAAAACCCGCTTCCCTTGAAGGATTTTAAGTGATATTATACAATCATAGAAAGCACAACCACATATTTTAATTACTGAAATTCCCTGTGCCTGGCACATAGTAAGCACATATTACCCAGTTGTTGAATGTGGTCAAATGAACTGAAGTTTTTTCCCTCTTTATTTTAACAAGCTCTCTGCTGAATGCCAGAACTTCACTAAGGCTTTCTGTCTTACTAACTTTATTTATTTCTATTTTTTTCAGAGTAACTGAAACTTATTGGAGGTTCAGTTCACCACTGGAGCCTACCCAAACCTTTCCTTTATCCATCCCCTGACCTCTGTGCAGCCTTTCTTACCCTCACACCTCAGGTGAAGGGGAAATCAGAGAAGTACCAGCGACTTGCTGGTGCTGGTAGGCCCATTGCCAGTTTCATCATGAATTTTAAGGCTACAGATAATCTGACAGTAAGCATCAGGATTCTTTCAGATCTTCCCATTCCCCTAATAACCCTCATTTTCAGTCTGAGATCGCCTACCAAATAGATTACCCTAATACTTGATTGGAGTTTCTAGAACTCTGTTGTCCAATCCAGTAATCACTGGCCACATGTGGCTATTAAAATTTCAATCAATTAAAATTAAACAAAATTTAAAATTGTGTTCTCAAGTCTCACTAGCCACATTTTACATGCTTAACAGACATATGTTACCATACGTATTGAATAGTTCAGATGTAGAATATTCCAAAACTTCAGAAAGTTCTTTTGGACACTGCTGCTCTAGAAAGCCTGTCAGCACCTTGCCATATCTGCAGTTTAAAAGGTATTCAGATTCAAACCCAGGTTTCTTGATGATTAAGATTAAGGTAAACACAAAATATACTCTAGTAGTCCAAGAAGTGGCTGTACAAGGCGGAACTTGAGTTAACTGGCTGAATGGAGGGCAAAAAAACATGGCAGCACCACTCATCTAATTTGGTCATACTTATTTAGGCTGGGAAAGTGAGACCTATAGTCAAATGTTTTTCAGGAAGGGCTTTGGCTATGATTCCAGACTGTTTTTTTTTAACATGAACATCAGTGATTTACATTTGTAAAGCATTTCTACATACACGGTAATAAAATTTAGTTAAAAGATGGTAAATGGAAGGGGAAAACAGTTGATTCTAAGAGCATCTGCATTATCACAATGTTACTTTTTAAACTGACATTAATATGTCCTTTGTATCTTCCCTATTGTGGGTTTCAAGAACTGAGTAATATAGGTAGGAACACTGCAAGCTGCAACAAATTTAAGCTTCAAAACTATCAGTACTAATAATGATTCACATTTCCATAATGAATGTCTTACATTTTAGAAAGTGTTCTTCTCATTTTTCTTTCCATGGGTCTCACAAGACGCTCCTGTTGTAGGTAGGACAGATTCTTTTCTTAAGGTTCTTTTCTTTCTAGTCTTCTTTGCCTTGACTCAGATGCACCTGCTGCATGAAGCTGCCTCTTTTCCTTGCAGTTAAATGTAAACTCCTTAGCACTTTCTCTGTATGGTACATGTCTTAAGCTAATTAGCAATGCTGTTGATGTGCTTTTGATCCTTCTTAATAGATTCACAAATCCTGTAGGAAAGAAGTTGTGTCAGATGTATATTTGTGGGTTTTTTCCAGTTTTAATTTTATTTTATTGAGGTAAAACTCATATAATGTAAAATTAACTATTTTAAAGTGTACAATTCAGAGGTATTTAGTATATTCACTATGCTGTGCAACCATCACTTCTTTCTAATTCCAAAAGATTTCATCATCCCAGAACGAAACGCTGTACCTATTAGTCACTCCTCCCCACCTCACTACAGCCCCTGGCAACCATTAATCTTTCTGTGTCTGTGGATTTACCTATTCTGAATATTTCAACTAAGTGGAATCATACACTATGCAACTTTATCTGTCTGGCTTCTTTCACTTAGCATAATGTTTTCAGGGTTCAATCACATTGTAGCATATATTGGTATTTCATTCAGATTTATATTTGAGTTTTGTTTTTTACTAGAGATACTCAATAAATATTAGTTTAATTATTTAATTAATGGTGGACTGTTTTACCCCAAACTCCCACACCTGACAGCATATGTTAATATAATGCAGTCTGTATGAATAGATAAAGCCTGAACCTGATTAAGTTCTGTTATTTCATTCTTAGCTACTCAGATTATCTAAACCTTAAACATTAACCATCAGAAGATTTTCTCTATTTATCCATTCTGAGACATGGCGCAATCGTTTCATCTTTTCCAGCGAGATCCTATTGTGACATCCTCTCCCATTGAAGTTCGTCTGTGGATAGAAGGGAAGATGTTTTGAAACATCTTAGCTCTGCACATCACATTTCATCTTTTACAGGCTCAGCTGCCCAGATTTTACAAAATATTAATAAATAAAAACAAATAATTTTACAGTCTTTTACAGAACATGCTTCAATATTAAAGATTTGAACCTGAAAACTGTAAATTTAAGGTCATAGCATTATGTTTTAATAAACGCATTCTCAGAATAATCCCCTTGTCTTGTTTAGTGTCTTCCTTGTATGACTATTGGAATTAATGTATTAATTAAATTTTAATTATATTAATATGTGAATTTGGACTTAATAAAATTAATATATAATTATTGGAAGCAATCGAACCTTCTAAAATAATAATATGAGACAACCAGTAAAATACACTACCTAACAGATATGATTTACATTCTTCTATTGGAAGGAGCCAATGCTGACTGAAGAGAATGGATGGTATAGAGTAGTACATGCAATGAAAGGAAAAATTAAATGTTATTAATTAAATTAATTTTATTATTATAATTTATTACACTTAAAATATATTTAGCTTTTTAGAGCAAAGGCCATGCCTCCTCCATCACTTGCTCTTCACATTAATAGATACTGAAAAAAATATGTTGACTGATTTAAGAGTTAGGAAAAATCCAAAGTCTTCTTTTATCAGGTGTCTTTACTAGCATTGCACAACAGAGCACTTTAGGGAAGATTGGCAGCTCTTAGCATTTTGTTAATTATAGAAACTCTTCTAAAGATGATTATTTTGAAGCTTTGCTTTACTGCAGTATTTTCTGTACACAGTAATTACTAAAGATGGTTTGGCATATTCTGTTTTGTTAAATAAAATGTTTTAGGCACTACATAGATGAAAATAATATATTATCATTACAGAATTATAGTATCTTTTTATATTTTACTTTTTAAACTTTATTAAAGTTTTAATTCCCATCCATAAAATAGCTTCAGTGCAATAAGTTTTCCCTCACATTAAGTTGAAATATTACAGTTATCTAGCACAAAAACCTATGTGAAAATTTATTATAAAAATAATTTCATTTATGTCAATAAAATTATTTTTATGCAGAGGCATTTCAAATGAAAAGTAATTTTTAGTTTTTTTGCTTCATATTTTAATTCTAACTTTTATAATTCTTAACATCAGAAAACTTAAACACTCTAAAGTTACCCTTATTCAGTAGTTTAGGGAATAAAACTTTGGTTCCTGCTTTTGGAAGGAAATTCCAAGTTTTCTCAACTACTATTGCTTGTTTTTTCCTTCTGAGTTATTCCTTTTAATTTTCAGACTTTACATTTGCTAACTACTGAGAATAGTGCTAATGCAAGAAGAAATGCCTTCCTCCCCTGTGCTCCCATAACATTTCCTTTGCTTCTTGAAGCACTTTCTGCCTATTATCGTAATTGTGCATATGAGTGTTTTATCTTTTCCCTATCAAACTGTAATTAGCTTGAAGGCAAGTGGTAATGTTTTGTTCATCTTTGTATCTCTGACAGTGCTCAGCACAATACTTTGCAAAAAGCAGGTGCCTAGCAAATATTTTTTGTTATTAACAAAATAATGACTTTAATTTTCCCTTCTCAATTTTTCCTATAAAATTGACTTTATGACCAGGAACTTTCAGGTTCTCCAGCTCTTTGTTAAATTTTTGGATGATATTGGCATATTCTTATAAGAGTAGTTGTAAAAGAAAGTAATTTAAATTAAGCAGGCCATAAGTTATAGGCATTTGACCTCAATGTTTTTAACTCTCTCATCAAATATAAGATTAAATACTTTTTCTTTACTGCTATCCTAGCTTCTTTTTGGTCTTTGATTCATGGTAAGTTACAACATTATTAGAAAGGTAAAATGTTTCTGTTATTTGAACATAAAACCAAGGATGATAATTCCAATTTGACTTACTGGAAACCTTTTACACAATTTAGAGGGAAAAAGCTAGATCAGATCAATAGCCAGCACTACTGAAACAGAATGCTAGTGGTGGGGGTGGGTTTCAGGTAGCTGTTATTTTAGCGTATCAAAGATATTATCATGCATAAAAAGGTTACTATGGGAGTATTACTCATATAGCACTGTTTATTTAAGTTTGGGTGCACTTTGAGACTCAAAATGGACTTTAGAGGAATTCTCTGGTATTGAGATTGCTGGTGTTTGGAAACATCCTTATTTAGTCTTTCATTTTGATTTTGTTTTTGTTTTGTTTTGTTCTTTTAAGTCATGTAGACGGTGGGTCCCATGTCCTCAAATCCCATTTCCAGCCCAGCCCAGATCCTGGGACTTTCAAAAAGCTGTTAGGGCCAGCGAAAGTTCCCAAAGAAACTCCATTTGGTGTGGATTTAATTGCAGAGGTTTTAAAATTTATTTTTTCATTTAGGAATAATTGACATATATTAATTTTGATTTTTAAAATTTTGTTTTTAAGTAAAGGAATTTTCTGGATTTTAGTACAAAATAGAAAGTGTGATTTGAATTTAACAGGTGGAGCATCTTGAATCCATTGAAAGAATATAGGCTGAGAGTTTGGAGATCTGACTTCTAGGTTTGCTTGTACCACTAAACTCTATTGTGATCTTAGACAAGCCACTTGGCATTTAGAAAGATTTCTAAAAGTGTCTTTATTTATTTAAATTGTTTTTCCTTATTCCTCATGTTTATTTATTTGTTTCTTTCTACCTTTCCTTCTTTCCCTCCCTCCGTCCCTCCCCTTCTCTCCTTCTCTCCTTCCCTCCCTCTTTCTTTCTTCCTTCCTTTCTTTCTTTCTTTTTCTTTCTTTCTTTCTTTCTTTCATTCTTTTTCTTTCTTTCTCAAATTGGCAATATAGATATGTATGTCTGAGAGGTATATTGTAACGAAAATAAAAATCAATAGTAACAGAAATATTTCAGGAGGGTTAAATGACAACATAAATGTGAGATGTATTTAACATTGTTCTACTTATTTTTATCCCTCTATCAATTAAACTATTGTTATTGTTATGCTAGTGGCTACACTGTCAGCAGTTCCAACATATTTTGTCACTCTTCATGGATTTTCTTGGATCTTACAGGTTTAGATGATTGTTAGCTCTATCTATATATGGATTTTAATAACAAAATCAGGTGTATGTTAGCTTAGAAAGCATTAATTATAGGGTAATTTTCATTCAGAAAATATTTGTTGGTTGGGAAATGATGAATTAAATTGGAGAACTTGTAAAATTAGAAAATTAGGAAAGATCATGATAATGGGCACTTAAGGACCTCTCCTTTCACTGCTGACATACATTCATCGTTGTCAAAATCATAGGCTATGCAGGATGTATTTGATAGGGAAATCACTTTGTTAAAGTGACTATGACAATATTGAATTTATCATTCTGGAAGACATCTGTGAATGAGCAGAAGGGCTTCAAATTAAAAATAACTTAAGAGTGATAGTTCTCAAAACATCAGGAAATAGACCAAGTAATAATAATAGCCTATTCCCTGAAATAATAAAAATACATACATATATTTTGGATGACGTTGGGTTTAAATCACCAGTTATGAAATTTGATTGCATTAACAGGAGAGAAAATTTTTATTTGTGGGTAAGAGTCTTTCAGATGCCCCTTAAATTATATTTCACCATTGACTGACTGTGGTGTCTTTATCTTATATCTAAGGCTGGCATAGAATAGCAGGATAACTATACACACTTTTGGAAAAAAAAAAAAAAAAAGGATGCCACCCTTCCTGATCTCTATCCTTATTCAAGCTCTGGGGATGGAGATTTGGACCTGATAATTAATACCAGATTGGGATGACTACAGCTGCTTTTTATAAACAGCTTGTACCAGATTCACCAAAGTAAGTTACATTTTCAGATTGTAAGTTGAGCACTTGGAGAACTGCCTTAGCTTTCAGAGTTCCAGATGCTATTACTGGGTATAATGATGAACTGTTTAATTTAACAGTCTGTGTTATAGGTGTCAGTGACCTTTGGCATTGCATAGAAGATGACTTAAACATTTAAGGGTCACAAATCATAATCCCTTTGAAAATCTGATGATAACTATAGGCTATTTCATTTAGAATAGGCATTCTGTTTTGTATATAATAAAAATCAGATAGCTTATTTACCAGGGATTCCAGACTTCTTCACTAGGTAATGAGTCATTAATGTGTGATTAGCAGCTCTTTCTACCCTTCTGTCCTCAAACTTCTCCCACACTTCTAAGTCTATTGCTCAGATTTAGAGTACCTAAGCAGTCTCTTTTGAGAAGTTATAGTTGTATGGTATGCATAAAGCAGAAGATGCATGGAAGTACAAAGACTAGGAGTAGATTCTCACCATGAAGAACAGCCCATTTCCCCTACTGGTTGTCAGCTACCAGGGGGTTATGCACTACATATATAGTTATATATCTCCAATATTTTGACTGTAGTACTATCTACCACAATTTGAAATAATTTATCCAAGTGTTCTTGTTTCCATCAATTTCATTTTGCTTGTTTGTGGGCTTTTTGCTTTTTCCTTGAATAGTTGATGGAAAAGAGATCATATTTCCAGTGATTTCTGTCTATTTTTTACAGTTTTCTTCCAAAGCAGATCTTCTTAGGCTCATCAAAGACTACAGTTATTCAACAGAAAGCTTGGCATTATAATAAGCCTTCTGTGCTTTCCCCAATTCCCACCACACCCCTCAAAATCCTAAGCTGAACTCTTTGACAAGATTAAGGTGTCTTCAATAATTTCTGCTGATAGACTGTGTATAAGAGGACTGAGACTATCTTAATATCAGGAATATGAATTGAATAGTGAATTCCTAATAAAAGGAATCAAACTTATTTGTGGAAACCAATTTTCTCCCTGAGTCATAAAAGAAGCCAGAGATTTGAGTTTTTAAAATATACCTTATATTTCAGGGCAGTTTTAGGTTCACAGTAAAATAGAGCAGAAAATACAGATAGGTCTCATGTATCCTCTGCCCCAACACATGCACAGTTTCCCCCACTGTCAACATTCCAAAACAGAGTGATGCATTTGTTACAATTGGTCAACCAACATTGACACATCAATAGCATTCAAAGCCCATAGTTTACATTAGGGTTCACCCTTGGTGTTGTACATACTATGAGTTTTGACAAATGTATATGACATGTACCTACCATTATAGAATCATATGAAATAGTGTCACTGGCCTAAAAATCCACTGCTCTGCTTATTCATCCCTCTTTCTGCCCTAACCCCTTACAGCCACTGATCCTTTTACTATCTCCATAGATTTGCTTTTTCCAAAATGTCATATAGTTGGAAATATACAACATGTAGCATTCTTTCACTTAGCTATATGCTTTAAAGATTCCTTCCTGTCTTTTGGTAGCTTGATATCAGTTTTTAATGTCTCAGTTTGCTTATCCATTCACCTATTGAAGAACATATTGGTTGCTACCAAGTTTTAGCAATTTGAATAAAGCTTCTATAAACATCCATGTACAGGTTTGTGTAGAGGTAAGTGTTCAACTCCTTTCAATAAATAAATAGCAAGGATGGTCATTGCTGGATCAAATGCTAAAATATGTTTAATTTTGTAAGAAACTGCCAAACTGTCTTCCAAAGTGGTGGTACCATTTTGCATTCTAACCAGCAATCATGAGAGCTCTTGTTACTACACAACCACACAGCATTTGTTTGTTATCAGTGATTTGGATTTGAACCATTCTATTAGGTATAGTGATATCTCATTGTTTTAATTTACAGTTCCCTAATGTTTTAGAAAAGACAGTCTTTTCATCAATCTTATTGCTTTTGCTCCTTTGACCAGTTTATTTTATGTCTGTGGGTCTATTTCTGGACTCTCTATTCTGTCCCATTGATCTATTTTATTTTTGTTCTTTCACCAATAGCACTATCTTGATTACTTTAGTTTTATAGATAGTCTTAAAGTCAGGTGGCATCAGTCTTTCAACTTTGTTCTCCTTTGATATTGTATTGGCTATTTAGGGTCTTTTACCTCTCTATATAAACTTTAAAATCAGTTTGTTGATATCCACAAAATAACTTGCTGAGAGTTTATTGGGATTGCATCAAATAAATATATCAATTTGGGAAGAAATGACGTCTTGGCAGTGTTGGATCTTCCTATCCCTGAACATGGAATATCTCTCCATTTATTTAGTCCTTCTTTGATGTCATTCATCAGAATTTTGTCATTTTCCTCGTATGGATCTTGTACATATTTTGTTAGACTTATACCTAAATATTTCATTTCTGGGGGGGTGCTAATATAAATGGCATTATTTTTATTGAAGTATATTTGATTTATAATATTATGTTAGTTTTAGGTGTACAGCATAGTGATTCAGTATTTTTGCCGATTATACTCCAATAACCACAACAGGTTATTACAAGATAATGGCTATAATTCCCTGCGCTATACAGCATATCCTTGTTGCTAATCTATTTTATACATAGTAGTTTGTGTCTGTTAACCTCAACACCTAATTTGTTCCTCCCACATTCCCTCTCCCCTTTGGTAACCACAAGTTTGTTTTCTATATCTGTTAGTCTGTTTCTGTTTTGCATATACATTAATTGGTATTATATTTTAGATTTCACATATAAGTGATATCATACAGCATTTGTCTTTGACTTATTTCACTCAGCATACTATACTGTAGGTCCATCCACGTTGCTGTAAATGGCAGAATTTTATTCTTTTTCATGGATGAGTAATATTCCATCATATACATATATATGCATATACATATATATGTATACAATGGATGGGTGCCTTCCATACCTTTGCTACTGTAAATAGTTCTGCTATGAACATTGGGGCGCATGTATCTTTTCTAATTAGTGTCTGGATATGTACTCAAGACTGGAATTGCTGGCTAAAATGGTAGTTCTATTTTCAGTTTTTTGAGACCCTTCCATACTATTTTCCACAGTCGCTGCACCAATTTACATTGCCGCCAACAGTGTACAAGGGTTCCCTTTTCTCCACATCCTCTCCAACATTTGTAATTTGTGGACATTTTGATGATAGCCCTTCTGACAGATGTGAGGTGATATCTTATTGTTGCTTTGATTTCCATTTTTCTAAAAATTAGCAATGTTGAACATCTTTTCATGTGCCTGCTGGCCATCTATATGTCTTCCTTAGAAAAACGTCTATTCAGGTCTTCGGGCCATTTTTTTCACTGGGTTTATTTTTTGGATGATAAGTTATATGAGCTGTTTGTATATTTTGGATATTAACCCCTTATTAGTCTCATCATTTGCAAATATTTTCTCCCATTCTGTAGGTAGAGTTTTCATTTTGTCAGTGGTTTCCTTTGCCGTGCAAAAGCTTTTAAGTTTAACTAGGTTCCATTCATTTATTTTTGCTTTCATTTCTTTTTTCTTAGGAGACTGATCCAAGAAAATATTGCTGCAATTTATATCAAAGTGTGCTCTGCCTATGTTTTCTTTTAGGAGTTTTATGGTATCTGTTCTTACATTTAGGTCTTTAAACCATTTTGAGTTTATTTTTGTATATGGTGTAATGGACTGTTTTAATCTCATTGTTTTATGTGTGGCTGTCCAGTTTTCCCAGCACCACTTGATGAAGAGACTGTCTTTTCTCCATTGTATATTCTTGACTACTTTAACATGGATGAATTGACCATGAGGGCATGGGTTTATTTCTGGGATCTCTATTCTATAACATTGATATATGTGCCTGATTTTGTGCCAATACCACAATGCCTTTTTTTTTTTTTTACTAAATTTATTTATTTTTTATTTATTTAAACATCTTTATTAGAGTATAATTGCTTTACAATGGTGTGTTAGTTTCTGCTTTATAACAAAGTGAATCAGTTATACATATACATATGTTCCCATATCTCTTCACTCTTGCATCTCCCTCCCTCCCACCCTTCTTATCCCACCACTCTAGGTGGTCACAAACCACGTACCTGACCTCCCTATGCTATGCGGCTGCTTCCAACTAGCTATCTATTTTACGTTTGGTAGTGTATATATGTCCATGCCACTCTCTCACTTTGTCACAGCTTATCCTTCCCCCTCCTCATGTCAATTCTCTAGTAGGTCTGTGTGTTTATTCCCATCTTATCCCTAGGTTCTTCATGACCTTTTTTTATTTTTTTTAGATTCCATATATATGTGTTAGAATACTGTATATGTCTTTCTCTTTCTGACTTACTTCACTCTGTATGACAGACTCCAGGTCAATCTACCTCACTACAAATAACTCAATTTCATTTCCTTTTATGGCTGAGTAATATTCCATTGTATATATGTGCCACATCTTCTTTATCCATTCATCTGATGATGGACACTTAGGTTGCTTCCATGTACTGGCTAATTTAAATAGAGCTGCAATGAACATTTTGGTACATAACTCTTTTTGAATTATGGTTTTCTCAGGGTATATGCGCAGTAGTGGGATTGCTGCGTCATATGGTAGTACTATTTTTAGTTTTTTTAAGGAAACTCCATAATGTTCTCCATAGTGCCTCTATCAATTTACATTCCCACCAACAGTGCAAGAGTGTTCCCTTTTCTCCACACCCACTCCAGCATTTATTGTTTCTAGATTTTTTGATGATGGCCATTCTGACTGATGTGAGATAATATCTCATTGTAGTTTTGATTTGTATTTCTCTAATGATTAATGATGTTGAGCATTCTTTCATGTGTTTGTTGGCAATCTGTAAATCTTCTTTGGAGAAATGTCTATTTAGGTCTTCTGCCCATATTTGGAATGGGTTGCTTGTTTTTCTGTTATTCAGCTGCATGTGCTGCTTATAAATCTTGGAGATTAATCCTTTGTCAGTTTATTCACTTGCAAATATTTTCTCCCATTCTGAGGGTTGTCTTTTGGTCTTTTTTATGGTTTCCTTTGCTGTGCAAAAGCTTTGAAGTTTCATTAGGTCCCATTTGTTTATTTTTGTTTTTATTTCCATTTCTCTAGGAGGTGGGTCAAAAAGGATCTTGCTGTGATTTATGTCATAGAGTGTTCTGCCTATGTTTTCCTCTTAGAGTTTGATATTGTCTGGCCTTATATTTAGGTCTTTAATACATTTTCAGTTTACTTTTGTGTATGGTGTTAGGGAGTGTAATAATTTTATACTTTTACATGTACCTTTCCAGTTTTCCTAGCACCATTTATTGCAGAGGCTGTCTTTTCTCCCCTGTATATTCTTGCCTCTTGTATCAAAGATACGGTGGCCATATGTTGGTGGGTTTATTCCTGGGCTTTCTATTCTGTTCCATTGACTATGTTTCTGTTTTTGTGCCAGTACCATACTGTTTTGATTACTGTTCTTTTGTAGTATAGTCTGAAGTCAGGGAGCCTGATTCCTCTAGCTCCATTTTTCGTTCTCAAGATTGATTTGGCTATTTGGGGTCTTTTGTGTTTCTGTACAAATTTTGAAGTTTTTTGTTCTACTTTTGTGAAAAATGCCAGTGGTAGTTTGATAGGGATTACATTGGATCTGTAGATTGCTTTGGGTAGGAGGGTCATTTTCACCATGTTGATTCTTCCAATCCAAGAACATGGTATATCTCTCCATCTATTTGTGTCATCTTTAATTTGTTTCATCAGTGTCTTATAATTTTCTGCATACAGGTCTTTTGTCTCCTTAGGTAGGTTTATTCTTAGATAGTTTATTCTTTTTGTTTCAACAGTAAATGTGAGGGTTTCTCAATTTCACTTTCAGATTTTTCATCATTAGTGTATAGGAATGCCTGATATTTCTGTGCATTAATTTTGTTTCCTGCTACTTTACCAAATTCATTGATTAGCTGTAGTAGTTTTTTGGTAACATCTTTAGGATTCTTTATGTATACTATCATGTTGTCTGCAAACAGTGACAACTTTACTTCTTGTTTTCCAATTTGGATTCCTTTTATTTCTCTTTCTTCTCTGATTGCTCTGGCTAAGACTTCTGAAACTATGTTGAATAATAGTGGTTGAATAATAGTGGTGAGAGTGGGCAACTTTGTCTTGTTTCTGGTCTTAGTGGAAATGCTTTCAAGTTTTCACTGTTGAGGACGATGTTGGCTGCATAAAGATGGCCTTTATTATGTTGAAGAAAGTTCCCTGTATGCCTACATTCTGCAATGTTTTTATCATAAATAGGTGATGAATTGTTTCGAAAGCTTTCTCTGCATCTATTCAGATGATAATATGGTTTTTCTCCTTCAGTTTGTTAATATGGCATATCATGTTGATTGATTTGCATATATTGAAGAATCCTTCCATTCCTAGAATAAACCCCACTTGATCATCGTTTATGATCCTTTTAGTGTGCTGTTGGATTCTGTTTGCTAGTATTTTGTTGAGGATTTTTCCATCTATGTTCATCAGTGATATTGGCCTGTAGTTTTCTTTCTTTGTGACACCTTTGTCTGGTTTTGGTATCACGGTATGTTAGCCTCGTAGAATGATTTGGGGCCCTCTACTATAGTTTGGAAGTGTTTGAGAAGGATAGATGTTAGCTCTTCTCTAAATGCTTGATACAATTCTCCTGTGAAGTTATCTGGTCCTGGGCTATTGTTTGTTGGAAAATTTGTAATCACCATTTCAATTTCAGTGGTTCTGATTGGTCTGTTCATATTTTCTATTTCTTCCTGGTTCAGTCATTGCAGGTTGTGCATTTCTAAGAATTTGTCCATTTCTTCCAGTTTGTCCATTTTATTGGCATAGAGTTACTTGTAGTTATCTCTCATTACTCTTTGTATTTCTGCAGTGTCAGTTGTTACTTCTCCTTTTTCATTTCTAATTCTATTGATTTGAGTCTTCTCCCTTTTTTCTTGATGACTCTGGCTAATGGTTTATCAATTTTGTTTATCTTCTCAAAGAACCAGCTTTTAGTTTTATTGATCTTTGCTATCGTTTCCTTCATTTCTTTTTCATTTATTTCTGATCTGATCTTTATGTCTTTCCTTCTGCTAACTTTGGAGTTTTTTTTTATTTCTTCTTTCTCTAATTGCTTTAGGTGTAAGTTTAGGTTGTTTATTTGAGATGTTTCCTGTTTCTTAATGTAGAATTGTATTGCTATAAACTTCCCTTTAGAACTGCTTTTGCTGTATCCCATAGGTTTTGGGTCGTAGTGACTCCATTGTCATTTGTTTCTAGGTATTGTTTGGTTTCCTCTTTGATTTCTTCAGTGATCAGTTGGTTATCAAGTAGTGTATTGTTTAGCCTCCATGTGTTTGTATTTTTTCAAGATCTTTTCCTGTAATTGATATCTAGTCTCATTATGTTGTATTCAGAAAAGATACTTGATAGGATTTCAATTTTCTTACATTTCGCAAAGCTTGATTTGTTACACAAGATAAGATGTATCCTGGAGAATGTTCCATTAGCACTTGAGAAATTCTGTATTCTGTCGATTTTGGATGGAATGTACTATAAATTTCAATTAAGTCTATCTTGCTTAATGTATCATTTAAAGCTTGTGTTTCCTTATTTATTTTCATTTTGGATGATCTGTCCATTGGTAAAAGTGGGGTGTTAAATTCCCCTAGTATGATTGTGTTACTGGCAATTTCCTCTTTTATGGCTTTTTGTATTTGCCTTATGTATTGAGGTGCTCCTATATTTGGTGCATAAATATTTACAATTGTTATATCTTCTTCTTGGATTGATCCCTTGATCATTATGTAGTGTCCTTCTTTTTCTCTTGTAATAGTCTTTATTTTAAAGTCTATTTTGTCTGATATGAGTATCGCTAATCCAGCTTTCTTTTGATTTCCATTTGCATGGCATATCTTTTTCCATCCCCTCATTTTCAGTCTGTATGTGTCCCTAGGTCTGAAGTCGGTCTCCTGTAGACAGCATATATATGGGTCTTGTTTTTGTACCCATTCAATCAGTCTGTGTCTTTTAGTGGGAACATTTAATCCATTTACATTTAAGGTAATTATTGATATGTATGTTCCTATTTCCATTTTCTTAATTGTTTTCGGTTTGTTTTTGTAGGTCTTTTCCTTCTCTTGTGTTTCTTTTCTAGAGAAGTTCCTTTAGCATTTGTTGTAAAGCTGGTTTGTTGGTGCTGAACTCTTGCAGCTTTTGCTTTTCTGTAAAGATTAAAATTTCTCCATCAAATCTGAATTAGATCCTTGCTGGGTAGAGTAATCTTGGTTACAGGTTTTTCTCCTTCATCACTTTCAGTATGTCCTGCCACTCCCTTCTGGCTTGCAGGGTTTCTGCTGAGAGATCAGCTGTTAACCTTATGTGGATTCCCTTGTGTGTTATTTGTTGTCTTTCCCTTGCTGCTTTTAATATGTTTTCTTTGCATTTATTTTTTGATAAGTTTGATTAATATGTGTATTGGTGTATTTCTCCTTGGATATATCCTGAATGGGACTCTCTGTTCTTCCTGCACTTGAATAACTATTTCCTTTATGATATTAGGGAAATTTTCAACTATAATCACTTCAAATATTTTCTAAGTCACTTTCTTTTTCTCTTCTTTTTCTGGGACCCATATAATTCGAATGTTGGTGCATTTAATGTTGTCCAAGAGGTATCTGAGACTGTTCTCAGTTCTTTTCATTCTTTTTTCTTTATTCTGCTCTGCAGTAGTTATTTCCACTATTTTATCTTCCAGGTCACTTATCCGTTCTTCTGCCTCAGTTATTCTGCTGTTGATCCCTTCTACAGTATTTTTAATTTCATTTATTGTGTTTTTCATCATTGCTTCTTTCCTCCTTAGCTCTTCTCGGTCCTTGTTAAATGTTTCTTTCATTTGCTCTTTTGTGTTTCCAGATTCGGGATCATCTTTACTATCATTATTCTGAATTCTTTTTCAGGTAGACTGCCTATTTCCTCTTCATTTGTAACATCTGATGGTTTTTTACCTTGCTCCTTCATCTGCTCTGTGTTTTTCTGTGTTCTCATTTTGATTATCTTACTGTGTTTGGTGTCTCCTTTTTGCAGGCTGCAGTTTTGTAGTTCCCATTGTTTTTGGTTTCTCTCTCCAGTGGCTAAGGTTTGTTCAGTGGGTTGTGTAGGCTTCCTGGTGAAGAGGACTAGTGCCTGTGTTCTGGTGGATGAGGCTGGATCTTGTCTTTCTGGTGGGCATATCCACGTCTCGTGCTGTGTTTTGGGGTGTATGTGGCCTTGTTATGATTCTAGGCAGCCTCTCTGCTAATGGATGGGGTTGTGTTCCTGTCTTGCTAGTTGTTTGGCATAGGATGTCCAGCACTATAGCTGTCGTTGAGTGAAGTTGTTGAGTGAAGCCAGGTCTTGGTGTTGAGATGTAGATCTCTGGGAGATTTTCACCTTTTGATATTATGTGGAGCTGGGAGGTCTCTTGTGGATCTATGTCCTGAAGTTGGCTCTCCCACCTCAGAGGCAGAGCACTGCCCCCTGGCTGGAGCACTAAGAGCCTTTCATCCACATGTCTCAGAATAAAAAGGAGAAAAAATAGAAAGAAAGAGGAAAAAAGAAAGTTATTAAAATAAAAAATAAGAAAAAAAATTTAAAGTTAAAAAAAAAAACGGACAGACAGAACCCTAGGACAAATGGTGAAAGCAAAGCTATACAGACAAAATCTCACACAGAAGCATACACATACATGCTCACAAAAATAGGAAAGAGAGAAAAATAATATATCTTGTTCCCAGTGTCCACCTCCTCAATTTGGGTTAACTAGTTGTCTATTCAGGTATTCCACAGTTTCCGGTTACATCATGTTGATTGTGGAGATTTAATCCGCTGCTCCTGAGGCTGCTGGGAGGGATTTCCCTTTCTCTTCTTTGTTCGCATAGCTCCCAGGTTTCAGCTTTGGATTTGTCACGGCCTCTCTGTGTAGGTCGCCTGAGAGCATCTGTTCTTTGCTCAGACAGAACAGGGTTAATGGAGCAGCTGATTCAGGTGCTCTGGTTCACTCACGCCTGGGGTAGGGAGGGGTACCAACGTGTGTCAAGCTTGCGGCACAGAGGCCAGCCTAATGCAGTAGGCTGATGTGCACTGTGTGTTCTCCTGAGGAAGTTGTCCCTGGATCATGGCACCCTGGTAGTGGCAGGCTGCACAGGATCCCAGGAGGGGATGTGTGGAGAGTGACCTGTACTTGCACACAGGCTACTGGGTGGCAACATCATCAGCCTTAGCGTCTCATGCCTGTCTCTGTGGTCTGTGCTGATAGTCACGGCTCACGCCTGTCTCTGTAGCTCCTTTAAGCAGCGCTCTTTATCCCCTCTCCTCGCACACCAGGAAACAAAGACTGACCAAAACCTCTCTTGCCTCTTTGGCAGGTCCAGACTTTTTCCCGGACTCCCTACCGGCTAGCCGTGGTGCACTAACCCCTTCAGGCTGTGTTCACACTGCCAACCCCAGTCCTCTCCCTGCGATCCGACTGAAGCTTGAGTCTCAGCTCCCAGTCCCCACTCGCCCTGGTGGGTGAGCAGACAAGCCTCTCAGGCTGGTGAGTGCTGGTCGGCACTGATCCTCTGTGTGGGAATCTCTCCGCTTTGCCCTTCACACCCCTCTTGCTGCCCTCTCCTCCATGGCTCCGAAGCTTTCCCCCTCGGCCACCTGTAGTCTCCACCCTTGAAGGGGCTTCCTAGTGTGTGTAAACCTTTCCTCCTTCACAGGTCCCTCCCACTGGTGCAGGTCCAGTCCCTATTCTTTTTTCTCTGTTTTTTCTTTTCCCCTACCCAGGTATATGTGGAATTTCTTGCCTTTTGGGAGGTCTGAGGCCTTCTGCCAGCGTTCAGTGGGTGTTTTATAGGAACAGTTCCACGTGCAGATGTATTTCTGATGTACCTGTGCAGAGGAAGGTGATCTCTGTGTCTTACTCTTCCGCCATCTTCCTCAACTCCCTCCACACTACTTTGATGATTGTAGTTTGTAATATTGTCTGAAGTCTAAGACGTTTATACCTCCAGATTTGTTCTTTTTATCAAGATTGCTTTGGCAGTTGTGGTCTTTTGTGGTTCCATATGAATTTTAGGATATTCGTCCTAGTTCTGTGAAAAATGTCATGGATATTTTGATAGAAATTGCATTAAATCTTTAGATTGTTTTTGGTTGTATCACAATTTTAACAATATTAATTCTTCCAATCCAAGAATAGGAGATATATTTCCATTTCTTTGTGTCATCTTCAATTTCCTTCATCAATATTTTATATTTTTCAGAGTACAGATCTTTCACCTTTTTAGTTAAGTTTATTCTTAGGTATTTTATTCTTTTTGATCCAACATTAAATGGAATTTTCTTCATGCTTTCTCTTTCTAATATTTCATTATTTGTGTATAGAAATGCAACAGGTTTCTGTATATGAATCTTGTGTCTTGCAATCTTGCTGAATTCATTTATTAGTTCCAATATTTTAGAATGGAGACTTTAGGGTTCTCTATATAACATATCATGTCATCTGCAAACCATGAGATTTTTACCACTTCCCTTCTAATTTAGATAGTGTATTATTTTTCTTGTCTGATTTCTGCGGCTAAGCCTTCCACTACTATGGAAGTGGCGAGAATGGGCATCCTTGTGTTTTCCTGAATTTAGAGGGAAGGCTTTGAGTATTATGTTGGTTGTTTGTTTGTCATAAATGGTATTTATTATGTTGAAATACATTCCCTCTATACTCACTTTGATGAGAGCTTTTATTATGAATGGATGTTGAATTTTATCAACTTCTATTTCTGTGTCTATTGAGATGATCTTGTGATTTTCGTCCTTACTTTTGTCATTTTGATTTATCACATTATTGATTTGTGACTGTTGAACTGTCCTTGTGATCTTACAATAATTCCAACTTGATTATAGCATATGATCCATTAATACATTCTTGGATTCATTCTTGGATTCTAATATTTTATTGAGGATACATTCCTCAATAAAAGGATACATCCACTAATACATTCTTGGATTCTAATATTTTATTGAGGATTTTTGCATTTGTATTCGTCAAAGATGTAAATGGCATGTAAATTTCTTTCTCTTTTTTTTGTAGTGTCTTTGTCTGGTTTGGTATCAAGGTAATGGTGGCCTTGTAGAATGAATTTTTTAGTGTTCCCTCCTCTTCAGTTTTTTCAGAATAGTTTGAGAAGGATAGGTGTTAGTGATTCCTTATATGTTTGGTAGAATTCCCCTGTTAAGCTGTATGGCCCTGGACTTTTGTATGCTGGTTGTTTTCTTATTAGAATTTCAATTTCAGTTCTAGTGATCAATCTCTTTAAATTCACTGTTTCTTCTTGACTCAGTGTTGGCAGGCTGTGTTTCTAGAAATTTGTCCATTTCTTCTAGATTGTCTAATTTGTTAGCATATAACTTTTCATAGTATTCTCTTATGATTTTTTTGTATCTCTCTTTTAGCAATTATTATTTCTACTCTTTCATTTCATGTTTTGTTAATTTGGGTCCTCTCTATTTTTCTTGGTGACACTAAGTGTTTATTTCCTTTGTTTACCTTTTCAAAAAGCCAGCTCCATGTTTCACTGATCTTTTTAAATTTTGTTGATATCTATTTTATTTATTTCTTCTCGGATCTTTATTATTTCATTCCTTTTGCTTACTTGAATTTTGTTTATTATTCTTTGTCTAATTCTTTTAGGTAGTATGTTAGTGGTTTATTTGAGATTTTTCTTGTTTCTTGAGGAAGGCCTGTTTCACTATAAACTTCCCTCCTGGGACTGCTTTTGATGTATCCCATAGAGTTTGGGAAGGTTTGTTTCCAATTTCATTTATTTTGAGGTATTTTCTAATTTCCCATTTGATTTCATCATTACCAAATGGTTTTTTGTAGTATGTTGTTTAGTCTCCACGTGTTTGTCCTTTTCCTGTTTATTTTCTATAATTGATTTCTAGTTTCATATTCTTGAAAATGATGTGCACTCTACTGTTTCTGGATTTAATGTGCTGTAGATAATAAGTCCAGTTGGTGTGTTGTGTCATTTAAGAACACTGTTGCCGGAGTCCAGGAAAAAGTCTGGACCTGCTGAAGAGGCAAGATACTTTTCTTCCCACATTGTTTCCTGGTGCGCAAGGAGAGGGGATTAAGAGCACTGCTTAAAGGAGCTGCAGAGACAGGTGAGAGCCTCGGATAACACTGCAGACCACAGAGATGGGCATGAAACACTAAGGCTGCTGCTGCTGCCAACGAAAAGCCTGTGTGCGAGCACAGGTCACTCTCCACAACTCCCTTGCAGGGATTCTGTGAAGCCCGCCACTACCAGGGTCCCGGGAACCAGGGACAACTTCCCGGGAGAACGCATGGCATGCCTCAGGCTGGTGCAACCTCATGCTGGCCTCTGCAGCCGCAGGCTCGCCCCACACTCTGTACCCCTCCCTCCGCCCGGCCTGAGTGAGCCAGAGCCCCAGAATCAGTGGCTCCTTTAACCCCATCCTGTCTGAGCGAAGAAGAGACAACCTACGGCGAACTAAATGGAGAGATGGGGCCAAATCCAAAGCTGAAACCTGGAAGGTGTGTGAACAAGGAAGAGAAAGGGAAATCTCTCCAAGCAGCCTCAGGAGCAGTGGATTAAATCAACACAATCAACTTGATGTACCCTGCATCTGTGGAATATCTGAATAGACAATGAATCATCCCAAATTGAGGAGGTGGATTTTGAGGGCAAGATTTATGATTTCTGCCCCTTTTCCTCTTTCCGTGAGTGTGTATGTGTATGCTTCTGTGTGAGATTTTGTCTGTATAGCTTTGCTTTCAACATTTGTCCTAGGTTTCTATCTCTCCATTTATTTGTTTGATGTTTTTCTTACTTTTTAAAAAAAATTTTTTCTTAATAATTATTTATTTATTTTAATAACTTTATTTTATTTTACCTTACTTTATTTTATTTTCTTTTATCCTCTTTCTTTCTTTCTACTTTTTCTCCCTTTTATTGTGAACCATGTCGATGAAAGTATCTTGGCGCTGCAGCCAGCAGTCAATGTTGTGCCTCTGAGATGGGAGAGCCAACTCTTGTGGACACTGGTCCACAAGAGGCCTCCCAGCTCCATGTAATTTCAAATGGCAAAAATCTCCCAGATATCTCCATCTCAACACCTACACCCAGCTTCACTCAATGACCAGCAAGCCAGAGTGCTGTACACCCTATGCCAAACAACTAGCAAGAGAGGAATACAACACCACCCATTAGCAGAGAGGCTGCCTAAAATCATAATAATTCCACAACCACCCCAAAACACACCAACAGACGTGGACCTGCGCACCAGAAATACAAGATCCAGCCTCATCCACCAGAACACAGGCACTAGTCACCTCCACCAGGAAGCCTACAAAACCCATTGGACCAACTTTAGCCACTGGGGACAGACACCAGAAACAACGGGAACTACGAACATGCAGCTGGCAAAAAGGAGACCCAAACACACTAAGATAAGTAAAATGAGAAGACAGAAAAACACACAGCAGATGAAGGAACAAGATAAAAACCAAAGAGACCTAACAAATGAAGAAGAAATAGGCCGTCTACCTGAAAAAGTATTCAGAATAATGATAGTAAAGATGATCCAAAATCTTGGAAATAGAATAGAGAAAATTCAAGAAACATTTAACAAGGACCTAGAAGAACTAAAGATGAAAGAAGCAATGATGAACAACACAATAAATGAAATTTAAAATACTCTCCAAAGGATCAATAGCAGAATACCTGAGGCAGAAAACGGATAAGTACCTGGAAGATAAAATAGTGGAAATAACTACTGCAGAGCAGAATTAAAAAAAAGAATGAAAAGAAGTAAGGACAGTCTCAGAGACCTCTGGGACATTAAACGCAAACACATTCGAACTATAGGGGTTCCAGAAGAAGACGAGAAAAAGAAAGGGACTAAGAAAATATTTGAAGAGATTATAGTTGAAAACTTCTCTAATATGTGAAAGGAAATAGTTAATCAAGTCCAGGAAGCACAGAGTCCCATACAGGATAAATACAAGGAGAAACACGCCAAGACACATATTAATCAAACTGTCAAAAATTAAATACAAAGAAAACATATTAAAAGCAGCAAGGGAAAAATAACACACAAGGGAACCCTGCAACGTTAACAGCTGATCTTTCAGCAGAAATTCTGCAAACCAGAAGGGACTGGCAGTACATATTTAATGTGATGAAGGAGAAAATACTATAACCAAGATTACTCTAACCAGCAAGGATCTCATAAAGACTTGATGGAGAAATTAAAACCGCTACAGAGAAGCAAAAGCTGACAGAGTTCAGCAACACCAAACAAGCCTTACAACAAATGCTAAAGGATCTTCTCTAGGCAAGAAACACAAGAGAAGGAAAAGACCTATAATAACAAACCCAAAACAATTAAGAAAATAGGAATAGGAATATACATATCAATAATTACTTTAAATGTAAATGGATTAAACACTCCCACCACAAGACACAGAGTGGCTGAATGGATACAAAAACAAGACCCATATATATGCTGTCGACAAGAGACCCACTTCAGACCTAGAGACACATATAGACTGAAAGTGAGGGAATGGAAAAAGTAATTCCATGCAAATGGAAATGAAAAGAAAGGTGGAGTAGCAATTCTCACATCAGACAAAATAGACCTAAAAATAAAGACTATTAGAAGAGGCAAAGAAGGACACTACATAATGATCAAGGGATCGATCCAAGAAGAAGATATAACAATTGTAAATATTTATGCACCCAACGTAGGAGCACCTCAATACATAAGGCAAACACGAAAAGCCATAAAAGGGGAAATCGACAGTAAAACATTCATAGTAGGGGACTTTAACACCCCACTTTCACAAATGGACAGATGATCCAAAATGAAAATAAATAAGGAAACACAAGCTTTAAATGATACATTAAACAACATGGACTTAATTGATATTTATAGGACATTCCTTCCAAAAACAATACAATACACATTTTTCTCAAGTGCTCATGAAACATTCTCCAGGATAGATCATATCTTGGGTCACAAATCAAGCCTTGAAAAATTTAAGAAAATTGAAATTGTATCGAGTATCCTTTCTGACCACAACGCTATGAGACTAGATATCAATTACAGGAAAAGATCTGTAACAATTACAAACAAATGGAGGCTAAACAATACACTACTTAATAAATAAGTGATCATTGAAGTAATCAGAGAAGAAATCAAAAAATAACTAGAAACAAATGACAATGGAGACATGATGGCCCAAAACCTATGGGATGCAGCAAAAACAGTTCTAAGAGGGAATTTTATAGCAATAGAATCCTACCATAAGAAACAGGAAACAACTTGAATAAACAACCTAACCTTGCAGGTAAACCAATTAGAGAAAGAAGACAACAATGAACCCAAATTTAACAGAAGGAAAGAAATCATAAAGATGAGATCAGAAATAAATGAAAAAGAAATGAAGGAAACAATAGCAAACATCAATAAAACTATAAGGTGGTTCTTTGAGAAGATAAACAAAATGGATAAACCATTAGCGAGACTCATCAGGAAAAAAAGGGAGAAGTCTCAAATCAATAGAATAAGAAATGAAAAAGGAGAAGTAACAATTGACACTGCAGAAATACAAAAGATCATGAGACATTACTACAAGCAACCCTATTCCAATAACATGGAGAACGTGGTAGAAATGGACAAATTCTTGGAAATGCATAACCTGCCAAGATTGAATCAGGAAGAAATAGAAAATATGAACAGACTAATCACAAGCAATGAAATTGAAACTGTGATTAAGTATCTTCCAACAAACAAAAGCCCAGGACCACATGGCTTCACAGGCGAATTCAATCAAACATTTAGAGAAGAGCTAACACCTGTACTTCTCAAACTCTTCCAAAATATAGCAGAGGGAGGAACACTCTCAAACTCATTCTACAAGGCCACCATTACCTTGATATCAAAACCAAACTAGCATGCCACAAAGAAAGAAATCTACAGGCCAATATCACTGATGAACATAGATGCAAAAATCCTCAACAAAATACTAGCAAACAGAATCCAACAGCACATTAAAAGGAACATACACCATGATCAAGTGGAGTTTATTCCAGGAATGCAAGGATTCTTCAATATATGCAAATCAATCAATGTGATACACCGTATTAACAAATTGAAGGAGAAAAACCATATGGTCATCTCAATAAAAGCAGAGATAGCTTTCAACAAAATTCAACACCCATTTATGATAAAAACCCTTCACAACATAGGAATAGAGGGAACATTTGTCAACATAATAAAGGCCATCTATGACAAACCCACAGGCAACATCATACTCAAAGGTGCAAAACTGAAACCACTTCCACTAAGATCAGGAACAAGACAAGTTTGCCCACTCTCACCACTCTTATTCAACATAGTTTTGGAAATTTTAGCCACAGCTATCAGAGAAGAAAAGGAAATAAAATCAATCCAAATTGGAAAAGAAGAAGTAAACCTGTCACTGTTTGTAGGTGACTTGATATTATACATAGAGAATTCTAATTATGCTACCAGAAAACTACTAGAGCTAATCAATGAATTTGGTAAAGTGTCAGGATACGAAATTAATGCACAGAAATCTCTGGCATTTCTCTACACTAATGATGAAGAAACTGAAAGTGAAATCAAGAAAACACTCCCATTTACCATTGCAACAAAAGAATAAAATATCTAGGAATAAATGTACCTAAGGAGACAAAAGACCTGTATGCACAAAATTATAAGACACTGATGGAAGAAATTAAAGATGATACAAATAGATGGAGAGATATGCCATGTTCTTGGATTGGAAGAATCAATATTGTGGAATTGACTCTACGACCCAAAGCAATCTACAGATTCAATGCATTCCCTATCGAAATACCACTGGAATTTTTCAGAGAACTAGTACAAAAATTTTCACAATTTCTATGGAAACACAAAAGACCCCAAATAGGCAAATAATATTGAGAATGAAAAACAGAGCTGGAGAAATCAGGCTCCCTGATTTCAGAATATACTACAAAGCTATAGTATTCAAGACAGTATGGTACTGGCACACAAACAGAAATATAGATCAATGGAACAGGATAGAAAGCCCAGAGATAAACCCACGCATATATGGTCACCTTATCTTTGATAAAGGAGGCAGGAACGTACAGTGCAGAAAGGACAGCCTCTTCAATAAATGGTGCTGGGAAAACTGGACAGGTACATGTAAATGTATGAGATAAGATCACTCCCTAACACCATACACAAAAAGAAGCTCAAAATGGATTAACGACCTAAATGTAAGGCCAGAAACTATCAAATTCTTAGAGGAAAACATAGGGAGAACACTCTATGGCATAAATAACAGCAAGATCCTTTTTAACCCACCTCCTAGTGAAATGGAAATAAAAACAAAATAAACAAATGGGACTTAATGAAGCTTCAAAGCTTTTGCACAGCAAAGGAAACCATGAACAAGACCAAAAGACAGCCCTCTGAATGGGAGAAAATATTTGCAAATGAAGCAACTGACAAAGTGTTAATATCCAAAATTTACAAGCAGCTCATGCAGCTCAATAACAAAAAAACAAACAACCCAATCCAAAAATGGGCAGAAGACCTAAATAGCCATTTCTCCTAACAAGATATACAGACTGCCAACAAACACATGAAAGAATGCTGAACATCATTAATCATTAGAGAAATGCATATCAAAACTACAATGAAATATCATCTCATACCAATAAGAATGGCCATCATCAAAAAGTCTAGAAACAATAAATGCTCAAGAGGGTGTGGAGAAAAGGGAACACTCTTGTACTGCTGGTGGGAATATGTATTGGTACAGCCACTATGGAGAACAGTATGCAGGTTCCTTCAGAAACTACAAATGGAACTGCCAGGTGACCCAGCAATCCCACTACTGGGCATATACCCTGAGAAAACCATAATTCAAAAAGTGTCAGGTACCAAAATGTTCATTGCAGCTCTGTTTACAGTAGCCTGGAGATGGAAACAACCTATGTGTCTATCATCAGATGAATGGATAAAGAAGATGTGGCACATGTATACAATGGAATATTACTCAGCCATAAAAAGAAATGAAATTGAGCTATTTGTAATGAGGTGGATGGACCTAGAGTCTGTCATACTGAGTGAAGTAAGTCAGAAAGAGAAAGATAAATACCGTATGCTAACACATATATATGGAATTTAAGGGAAAAAATGTCATGAAGAACCTAGGGTAAGAGAGGAATAAAGACACAGACCTACTAGAGAATGGAGTTGAGGATATGGCGAGGCTGAAAGGTAAGCTGTGACAAAGTGAGAGAGTGGCATGGACATATATACACTACCAAACGTAAAATAGATAGCTAGTGGGAAGCAGCCACATAGCACAGGGAGATCAGCTTAGTGGTTTCTGAGCACCTAGAGGGGTGGGATAGGGAGAGTGGGAGGGAGGGAGACACAAGAGGGAAGAGATATGGCAACATATGTATATGTATAACTGATTCACTTTGTTATAAAGCAGAAACTAACACACCATTGTAAAGCAATTTTACTCCAATAAAGTTGTAAAAAAAAAAACCCAAATAAACCCACTGTTGCCTTGTTACTTTTCTCTCTGGATCATCCTTCCAATGAAGTCAGTGCGGGTGTTAAAATCCCATACTGTTAATGTATTATTGTCAGTTTCTCCCTCTATGTCAGATAGTATTTTTTGTATGTACTTAGGTGCTCCTCTATTTGGTGCATACATGTTAATGAGTATAACATCCTCTTCTTGTATTGATACCTTTATCATTATATAATGCCTTTCATTGTCTTTTGTTATAGACTTTGTTTTTAAGTCTATTTCTATTTCTATTTAAGTCTATTTTAAGTCTATTTCTATTTCTATCTATCTATTTCTGATATGAGTATTGCTACCCCACTTTTTTTTAACATCTTTATTGGGGTATAATTGCTTTACAATGGTGTGTTAGTTTCTGCTTTATAACAAAGTGAATCAGTTATACATATACATATGTTCCCATATTTCTTCCCTCTTGCATCTTCCTCCCTCCCACCCTCCCTATCCCACCCCTCCAGGCGGTCATAAAGCACCGAGCTGATATCCCTGTGCTATGCGGCTGCTTCCCACTAGCTATCTATCTTACGTTTGGTAGTGTATATATGTCCATGCCTCTCTCTCGGTTTGTCACAGCTCACCCTTCCCCCTCCCAATATCCTCAAGTCCGTTCTCCAGTAGGTCTGTGTCTTACCCCTAGGTTCTTCATGACATTTTTTTTCCCTTAAATTCCATATATATGTGTTAGCATACGGTATTTGTCTTTCTCTTTCTGATTTACTTCACTCTGTATGACAGACTCTAGGTCTACCCACCTCATTACAAATAGCTCATGAAACGTCACTTTTTAATCCAATCATCCTCCCTATGTCTTTTTTTTAAGATTTGATTTTGGTATTTTTTTATTGAAGTATGTTTGACATAGAATATTATGTAATTTACAGATGTATGATATAGTGAGTCACAGTTTTTAAATGTTATACTCCAAGTTCATTTATAGTTGTTATAGAATATTGGCTATATTCCCTGTGTTGTACGATATATCCTTGTAGCTTATTTTATACGTAATAGTTTGCACCTCTTAATTCCCTACACCTGTATTGTTCCTTCCCCTTTCCCTCTTCTCATTGGTTACCACTAATTTGTTCTCTATATCTGCAAGTCTGTTTCTTTTTTGTTATGTTCACTTGTCTGTTGTATTTTTTAGATTTCACATATAAGTGATATACAATATTTGCCTTTCTCTGTCTGACTTATTTAACTTAGCATAATATCCTCCAGATCCATCAATGTTGCTTCAAATGGCAAGATTCATTCTTTTTTATGGCTGAGTAGTATTCCATTGTATATGTAAACCACATTTTCTTTATCCTTTCGTTTGTTGATGGACACTTAGGTGGCTACCATATTTTGACAATTGTAAATCATGCTGCTGTGAACATTAGGATACATGTATCTTTTTGAATTAGTGTTTTTGTTTCTTTTGGATACATACCCAAGAGTGGTATTGCGGGTCATATGGTTGTTATATTTTTAGTTGTTTGAGGAACCTCTGTACTGTTTTCCACAGTGGCTGTAGCAATTTACGTTCCCACCAATAGCGTACAAGTTTGGTTTTCTCCACATCTCAACCAACATTTACTATTTGTGTTTTTTTTAATGATAGCCATTTTGACACTTGTGGGGTGATATCTCATTGTGGTTTTGATTTGCATTTCCCTGTTGATTAGCAATGTTGATCACTTATTCATGTGCCTGTTGGCCATCTTCATGACCTCTTTGGAAAAATGCTTATTCTGCCTATTTTTAATTGGGTTGTTTTTTTTTTTCTTTTTTTATGTTGAGTTGTATCAGCTGTTTATGTATTTTGGATATTAACTCATATCAGTCATATAATTTGCAAATATTTTCTCCATTCAGTCAGTTGTCTTTTCATTTTGTTGATGTTTTTCTTTGCTGTGCAAAAGCATTTAAGTTTAAATAGGTCCCATTTGTTTATTTTTGCTTTTATTTCCTTTGCTTTAGGAGACAGATCAAAAAAATACTGCTATGACTTATGTCAAAGAGTATTCTGCCTATGTTTTCCTCTTGGAACTTTACAGTATCTGGTCTTCCTTTAGGTCTTTAATCCATTTTGAGTTTATTTTTATATATGGTGTTAGCGAATATTTTATTTACATTGTTTTACATGTAGCTGTCCAGTTTTTACAGCACCACTTATTGAAGGTCTTTTCCCATGATATATTCTTGCCTCCATTGTGGTAGATTACTTGGTCTTCAGTTAGTGGGTTTATATCTGGTCTCTCTATTCTGTTCCATTGGTCTATGTGCCTGTTTTTGTGCCAGTATGATACTATTTTGATTACTGTAGCTATATCATATAGGCTGAAGTAAGGGAGTGCGATTCCTCCAGCTCTCTTTTTCTTTCTTAAGATTGCTTTGGACATTCAGGGTTATTTGTCTTTCCATACAAGTTTTAAAATAATTTCCTCTAATTCTGTGAAAAATGCCTATCATATTTTGATAGGGTTTGCATTGAATCTGTAGATTACCTTGAGTAGTATATTAAATCTTCCAAACCAAGATATATTACATTTCTTTTTTAAAACAACTTATTTATTTGGCTGTGCCGGGTCTTAGTTGCAGGACATGAAGTCTTTGTTGCCGCATGTGGGATCTTCGTTGTGGCATGCGGATCTTCACTTGTGGCATGCAGGATCTTTAGTTGCAGCATGAGGGATCCTTAGTTGTGGCATGTGAACTCTTAACTGTGGCATGTGGGATCTAGTTCCATGACCAGAGATGAAACTTGGGCCCCCTGCATTGGCAGCATGGAATTTTAACCACTGGACCACCAGGGAAGTCCCAACAACACAATATATCTTTCTATCTGTTTGTGTTATCTTCAGTTTCTTTCATTAGTTTCTTATACTTTTCTGAGTACAGGTTTTTACTTCCTTAGGTTTATCCCAAGATATTATATTTCTTTTTCTGTGATAGTAAATGTGATTGTTTCCTTAATCACTTATTTTGATAGGTTGTTGTTAGTGTATAGAAATGTAATAGAATTCTGTATATTAGTCTTGTATGCTGAAACTTTACCAAATTCATTAATGAGCTCCTATAGTTTTCTGGTGGTGTCTTTAGGATTTTCTACATATAGTACCGTGTCATCTGCAAACAGTGACAGTTTCACATCTTGCTCTCCAATTGGGATTTCTTTTATTTATTTTTCTTGTCTAATTGCTGTGGCTAGCACTTCCAATAGTATGTTGAATAAGTGTGGTGAGAGTGAGCCTCCTTATCTTGTTCCTGATCTAAGAAGAAATGCTTTCAGCTTCTCACTATTGAGAATGATGTTAGCTGTAGTTTTGTCATATATGGCCTTTATTATGTTGAGGTATGCTCCCTCTATTCCCACTTTCTGGAGAGGTTTTTTTTTATCATAAATGGATGCTGAATTTTGTCAAAAGCTTTTTCTGCATCTACTGAGATATCATATGGGTTTTATTCAGTGTGTTAATGTGGTGTATTACATTAATTGATTTGTGGATATTGAAAAATCCTTGCATTCGTAGTATAAGTCCCTCTTGAAAATGGTATATGAGCCTTTTAATGTTATTTTGGATTCAGTTGGCTAATATTTTGTTGAATATTTGCATCTACATTTACCAGTGATAATTGGCCTGTAGGTTTTTTTTTGTGTGTGTGTGCTGCATTTGTCTGGTTTTGTTATGAGGTTCATGCTGGCCTCATAGAATGAGTTTAGATGTGTTCCTTCCTCTGCAATTTTGGAATAGTTTGAGAAGGATAGGTGTTAACTCTAAATGTTTGGTAAATCTCACTTGTGAAGCCCTCTGGTCCTGGAGTTTTTTTTGTTGGGAATTTTGAAACTACTGATTCAGTTTCATTGCTGGTATTTGGTATATTAGTCTTTTTTATTTCTTCCTGGTTTAGTCTTGGGTGATTGTGCATTTCTATTAATTTTTCCATTTCTTCTAGATTGTCCATTTTATTGGTGTATAGTTGTTCATGGTAATCTCTTAATATCCTTTGTATTTCTGTGGGGTTGTATGTAACTTCTTTTTCATTTCTTATTTTATTTATTTGGGCCTGCCCCCTTTTTCTGATAAGTCTGGCTGAAAGTTTATCAATTTTGTTTATATTTTCAAAGAACCAACTTTCAGTTACATTGATCTTTTATACTGTTTTTGTCACTATTTCATTTATTTATGCTCTGATCTTTATGTTTTGTTTCATTCTGCTCACTTTGGGTTTTGATTATTCTTTTTCTAGTTCCTTTAGGTGTAAGGTTAGGTTTTTTATTTGAGATTTTTCTTGTGCCCTGTGGTAAGATTGTATGGCTATAAACTTCCCTCTTAAAAGTGTTTTTGCTGTGTCCCCTAAGTTTTGGATAGTCATGTATTACTTTTCATTTTCTCTAGGTATTTTTTGATTTCCTTTTAATTTTTTCAATTATCCATTGGTTGTTTAGTAGAATATTGTTTAGCCTCCATGTGTTTGTGTTCTTTTACAGTTTTTTTTCTTGTAGTTGATTTTTAGTCTCATAGATTTTTGGTTGGAAAAATGCTTAATATGATTTCAATATTTAAAAATTTACTGCTGCTGGTTTTGTAGCCTAGCATGTGATCTGTCCTGGAGTCCATGTGCACTAGAAAAGAATGTGTATTCTCCTGCTTTCAGATGCATTTCTCTCTATATATCAATTAGATCTATCTCGTGTAATATGTCATTTAAAGTCAAAGTTTCCTTATTGATTTTCTGTCTGGATGATCTGTCCATTGATTACAAGTGGGATGTTAAATCCTCTATTACTGTGCTACTATGGATTTTTCCCTTTATGTACATTAATATTTACCTTATATAGTAGGTGTTCATATTTTGGGTGCATATATATTTTAAATTGTTATAACTTCCTTTTGGATTGACCCCTTGATCATTGTGTAGTGTCTGTCTTTGTCTCTTGTAACAGTCTTTATTTTGAAGCCTATTTTGTGTGATATAAGTATTGCTACTCTGGCTTTCTTTTGATTTCCATTTGCATAGAATAACTTTTTACATCCCCTGACTTTCAGTCTGTGTGTGTCTTTAGCTCTGAAGTGAGTCTTTTTCTGGCAGTATATATATATATATGTCTTTTTGTATCCATTCAGCAGTCACTCTTTGTCTTTTGGTTGGAGGATTAATCCATTTACACTCAAGGTAATTATTGATAAGTATGTTTTTATTGCCATTTTGTTTCTTGTTTTGGGGTTGTTTTTGTAGATCTTTTATTTATTTATTTATTTATTTATTTTGTGGTACGTGGGCCTCTCACTGTTGTGGCCTCTCCCGTTGCAGAGCACAGGCTCCAGACGTACAGGCTCAGCAGCCATGGCTCACGGGCCCAGCCACTCCACGGCATGTGGATCTTCCCAGACCGGGGCATGAACCCGTGTCCCTGCATCAGCAGGCGGACTTTCAACCACTGCACCACCAGGGAAGCCCTGTAGGTCTTTGTTTTTTAACGTTCCTTCTTTTGTTCTCTTCTCTTGTGATTTGATGCCTATCTTTAGTGGTATGTCTGGATTCCTTTTTGTTTTTTGTGTATATCTATTATAGATTTTTCATTTGTGATTACTGTGAGGTTTTAATATAGCCATATATATATGTAGGTGGAGCCAAGGTCCTATATATATATCTATAGCAGTATATAGCAATCATATATATATGATTGTTTTAAGTTGCTGATCTCTTAATTTCAAATGCATTTTTAATGACCTTGCATTTGTATTCTCTTCCCCTCATGCTTACTGTTTTTGATATCATATTTTACATCTAATTGTTTTGGGTATCTCTTGTTTCCTTATTGTGGATATAGATGATTTTACTACTTTTTCCTCTAACATTCCTACTAGCATTGTCTGTGGATGATGTCTTACCTTTATTGTATGTTTGCCTTTACCAAGGAGCTTTTTCATTCTGTAATTTTCTTGTTTCTTTTTGTACCCTTTTCCTTTTCGTCTAGAGAAGTTTCTTTAACATTTGTTGTAAAGCTTATTTAGTGATACTGAACTCTTTTTGCTTTTGCTTGTCTATGAAGCTTTTGATCTCTCCTTCAAATTTGAATGAGAGCATTGCTGGGTAGACTGTTCTTGGTTTTTTCCTTTCATCACTTTAAATATATTATACCTCTTCCTTCTGGCTTACAGAGCTTGTGCTTAATATCAGCTGATAGCTTTTTGCAAAGTCCCATGTTTCTTATTTATTGCTTTCCCCTTTCTACTTTTAGTATCCTCCCTTTAACTTTATTTTTTTGTCATTTTAATTACAGTGTGTCTTGGTGTATTCCCCTTTGAGGTCATTCTGTATGGGACTCTCTGAGCTTCCTGGACTTGGATGACTGTTTCCTTTCCCATGTGCAGGAAGTTTTTAGCCATTATGTCTTCACATATATTTTTGGTCCCTTTTTTTCTCTCCCTTCTCATTCTGGGACCCTTGTAATGAGAATATTAGTGCACTTGATGTTGTCCCAGAGGTCTCTTAAGCTGTCTTCATTTCTTTTCATTCTTTTTTCTTTTCAGCTTCAGTGATTTCTACTACTGTCTCTTCCAGCTTACTGATTCATTCCTCTGTATCATTTAGTCTACTGTTGATTCCTACTAGTGTATTTTTCATTTTAGTTATTGTATTCTTCATGTCTATTTGGTATTCTTTATATTTTCTAACTCTTTGTTAAAATCTTCCAACTTCTTGCTCTGTGCATTCTTCTCCTGAGTTCTTTCATCTTTATGATCATTACACTGAACTCTTTCTCTGGTAGATTTCTTATCTCCACTTCACTTAGCTCTTCTTCTTGGGTTTTGTCTTGTTCTTTCTTCTGGGACATGTTCCTCTGCCACCTCATTTTTCCTGAGTTGCTGCTTGTATTTTTATTTATCTGGTAGGTTAGTTATTCTCCTGACCTTGGACAAGTGACCTTCTGTAGGAGACATCCTATTTGTCCCAGCAATGCACTCTCTTCTCATTGCCAATGCTATATGCTCTAGGGTTTCCCGCTTTGAGGGCTGTATGGGTCCTTCTGCTATAGTGGGCCAACTATGTGGTGGTCTGGTAGGCTCAGTTGGCCCCTAGTCTTGTTGGTTTCCTGGTCCTGCCTTATGCAGAGGCTGCTGGTTGCTGGTTGGCAGGGCCTCTTCACGAGGAGGCTGACTGGAGCATCCCAGGGGTACCTGGAGCTAGTTCTGGCTTAGTAATGGGTAGAGTCAAGGTCCAGAAGACTCTGGGGCTGTTGCTCTCCCACTGGTAGGTGAATCCATGTCCTGGGCTTATGGCTGAACTACTGGCAAGCAGAACCGTGTCTTTAATTTTTACTTGTCTGAGAACTTTGGGGATCCCCGCGTTGGTATCAGATTACTTATGGAAAGGGCACAGTTCCTGACACAGATGGGTACATCATCTGGGGTGTTACAAATCTTGTTTTAGCCTGCTAGTGGGCAGGGCCAGAGCCCAGCTGGTCCCAGGGTAAGGTCTGGTTTGCTGTGGGTGGGCTGGGTCTGAAGGCTGTGGGATTGTGGTTTTCTTACTTCTGGTATCTGCCCCCTTGTGGATCAGCCTGATCCAGAGGTTAAAACAGACTTCTTGGAGGGCAGGGTTGGTGCCTGCCCACTGGTGGGTGGAGCTGGGTCCTGGCCCTCTTCTGGGCAGTACTGTTTAGACATACATAGAGTTATGTCTAGAAGCAGCTGTGGACTCAGGAAGTCTTTAGGCAGCCTGTCTGCTGATGGATGGGTCTGTGTCCCTGCACAGTTAGCTGCTAGGCCTGTTGTGTCCCAGCACTGACACCTATAGCCTGTTGGGTGGGGCCAGGTCTTGGTGCTAATGAGCTAGGGGGAAGATACCATAATGGCACCAGCCTGCACCAGTGTCCATGATGTAGAAGAAACTCCAAAGTATGGCTGCCATCAGTGTCTGTGTCTCCTGGGTGAGCTGCATCCACTGCCTGCCTCTCTGGGGGATGCTCCAAAATCAGCAGGTAGGTCTGGTCTATGCTCCTATAAAATTACTGCTATTGCCCTGGGTCCTGGAGCATGTGAGATTTTGTTTGTGCCCTTTAAGAGTGAAGTCTCTACTTTCCTCAGCTGTGTGAGACTCCCAAAAGTAAACCCCACTAGCGTTCAAAGCCAAATCCTCTGGGGGTTCGTCTCCCTGGCGGAGGACCCCAGGCTTAGAACTGTCATTACTGTGGGTGTACCTCTACAATGTAATTATTCTTCAGTTTTGTGTCAGCCACCTGGGAATATGGGACTAGATTATATCACAAATCTGCCCATCCTTCCTGTCTTCTTGTGGTTCCTTCTTTGTGTCTTTGTTGTAGAAGATCTTTTCTGTAGCTTCCTGTCTTTTTCATTGTGAATTTGTATTGTGTATTTGTGATTTTTCTGTGCTCATGAGAGGAGCTCATGTTCTTTCTACTCTGCCATCTTGGCTGATCCTCTCCTAGTATAATATTTCTCCTATGTCTTTTGATCAGAGCATTTATTCTATTGATATTTAAAGTGATTATTGAGAGGCATGTAGTTATTGCCATTTTATTACTTGTTTTTCAGTTGTTTTTGTAGTTATTCCTTGTTCCTTTCTTATTCTTTTTGTTTCTTATTATGGATTGATGATTTTGTTTTGTAGCATGCTTGGATTCCTTTCTTGATGCTTTTTGTGTATCTATTGTAGGTTTTTGATTTATGGTTACCATGGGGTTCATATATATTGACCCATAATTGTATCTACTTGATTTGAACTTGTAGTCATGTAAGTTCAAATACATTCTAAAAGATCTGCATTTTTACTCCCCTCCCCTAAATTTTGTTTTTGATGTCATATTTTACATCTTCATGCTTATCCCTTAACTGATTATGGTAGTTATAGTTGTTTTCACTTTTTTTTTTTTTTTTTTTTGTCTTTTAATCGACATACTGGCTTATTTAAGTGATCTTCAATCCTTTCTATATGTTTCCCTTTCTGGGATTTTCCCTTTCCTATAGATTCTTACTTCTTTTCCATTTAGAGAAGACCTTTCAACATTTCTTCTAGGGTAGCTTTAGTGTTGCTGAATTCTTTTAGTTTTTCTTGTCTGAGAAGTTCTTTGTCTCTGCTTCTATTCTAAATGATAATTTAGTGACATTGTGTATTTATTTATTTATCTATTTTTAGTAGGGACTTTATTTCCTTCCTTCCTTCCTCTTTCCATCCTTCCTTCCTTCTGTCCTTCCTTCCTTCTTCCTTCCTTCCTTCCTCCTTCCTTCCTTTCTTCCTTCCTTCCTTCCTCCTTCCTTCCTTCCTTCCTTCCTTCCTTCCTTCCTTCCTTCCTTCCTTCCTTCCTTCCTTCCTTCCTTTCTTTCTTTCTTTCTTTCTTTCTTTCTTTCTTTCTTTCTTTCTTTCTTTCTTGGCTATGTTGGGTCTTTCTTGCTGCATGCGGGCTTTCTCTAGTTGTGGCGAGTGGGGCCTACTCTTTGTTGTGGTGCATGGGCTTCTCATTGCAGTGACTTCTCTTGTTGCAGACCATGGGCTCTAGACATGTGGGCTTCAGTAGTAGTGGCACGTAGGTTCAGTAGTTGTGGCTCATGGGCTTAGCTGCTCCACGGCATGTGGGATCTTACCAAACTAGGGCTCAAACCTGTGTCCCCTGCATTGGCAGGTGGATTCTTAACCACTGAGCCACCAGGGAAGTCCCAGTATTGTGTTTTTAATTTCAAATTCCACTTGTTCATTGTTGATATATAGGAAAGTGATTGACATTTATATATTACCATTGTATCCTCAACCTTGCTGTAATTGTTATTAGTAATAACAATAATAATTGTTATTAGTAGTAGTAACTAATAATGATTGTTATTATTAGTTCCAGATGTTGTTAGATTTATATCAATTCCATTATTTGGAGTCTTTAATATAAATGATATTTTGTCTTTAATTTAAAATTCTTCTTGTTAATATCTGGTATATAGGAAAGCAAGTGATATCTGTACATTAAACTTGCATCCTACAAACTTGTTAAATTCACTAATTGGCAGGAGATGCTTTTCCCAATTCTTTCATATTTTCTATATAGACAATCATGTATCTATGGAAAAATATAGTTGTATTTCTTCCTTCCAAATCTGTGTAGTTTTTAATTCATTTTTTCCTCTTACTTCATTGTGTAGGGCTTCCAGTATGATGTTGAAAATGTGGGGTAAGAAGGGAAATCCTAGTCATGCTCCTCCTCTTAGGGGAAAAGCTTCAAGTTTCTTACTATTAAGTATGGTGTTTGCTGTAGGATTTTTTTTTTCTCTATGTTCTTTATCAAGTTGAGGAAGGTTCTCTCTATTCATAGTTTGCTGAGAGTTTCATCATGAATTGGTGTTGGAGTCTCATGCTTTTCCTGCAACTTTTGATATGATTGTATAATTTTTCTTCCTTCATTTGTTAATATGATGGATAACATTCATTGATTTTTCTAATGTATTACCAGCTTCACATACCTAGGATGAATCCCATTGACTGCGGTGTATAATTATTTTTTATACACTGTTAGATTCAACTTGTTAATATATTGTTGAAAATGTTTGCAACTATGTTCATGAGGGGTGGTGGTCTCTAGTTTTCTTGTGATGCTTTGTGTGGCTTTGGTATTAAGTAATGTTGGCCTCATAGAATGAGTTAAGAAGTATTCTCTCTATGTTTATATTCTGGAAAAGATTGTAGAGAATTGGTATAATTTTCTCTTCAAATATTTGGCAGAATTCACCAGTGAATACATCTGGGCCTGTGCTTTCTCCTTTGGAAGATTATTAAATATTGATTCAATTTCTTTAATAAATATAATACTATTTATATTGTCTCTTCCTTCCCGTGTGAGTTTTTGCAGATTGTGTTTCTCAAGGATTTGGTCCATTTCATCTAGGTTATCAAATTTATGGCCATAAAGTTGTTCATATTATTGCTTTATTATCCTTTTAATGGTAGTGAGATCTGTAGTGATATCCCATCTTTCATTTCTGATACTAGTAATTTGATTTCTGTCTTTCTCTCTCTCTCTCTCTTTTGAGTAGCTCATCTAGAGAAGTACCAAATTTATTGATCTTTTCAAAGAACCAGGTTTTGGTTTTGTTGATTTGCTCTATAGATTTTTCTTGTTTTCAATTCTATGATTTCTGTTCTAATTTTTATTTATTCTTTTCTTCTGCTTACCTTAGATTTAATTTTTACTCTTCCTAGCTCTAAATTTTCCTCTAATCACTGCTTTCACTGTATTTCATAAATTTTGATAAGTTCTACTTTCATTTTCATTTAGTTCAAGATATTTAAATTTTTTTTTCTGGAGATTTCTACTTTGACCCATTGTGTTATTTAGAAGTGTGCTGTTTAATTTTTGAATTTTTCTATTGTTGAATTCCAATTTAATTCCATTATTTCCCGAGAGCAGATGTCATATGACTTTTATTCTTTTAAATTTGTTAATGTGTGTTTGATGATCTCAAGTGTGATCTATATTAATGAATGTCCAAGGTGAGCTTCAGAAGAATGTGTACTTTGCTGTATTTGGATGTAGTAGTCTATAGGTGTTAATTATATATAGTTGATCAATGGTGCTGTTGAGTTCATCTAAATCCTTATTGATTTTAATGGGTGCTTGAATTTTACATTTCTGATAAAAGGATGTTAAAGCCTCCAAGTACACTATTGGATTCTTCTCTTTATCCTTGCACTCATATCAATTTTTGCCTCACATGTTTTGATAATGTGATGTTAGGCACATTAAAGACTGTTATGTCCTCTTGGAGAATTAACCTCTTTATCATTATGTAATTGCATGCTCTGAATTCTACTCTACCTGAAATTATTGTAGCTACTCTAGCTTTCTTTTGATTAGTGTAAATTTAGTATATCTTTCTCCATTATTTTCCTTTTATTTTATATGTACCTGTATATTAAAGAGTGCTTCTGATAGACAACCTGTTGGGTCGTTTGTTTTGATTCACTCTGACAATCTCTTTTAATTGGGGTATTTAAAGCCATTGACATTTGAAGTCATTATTGATATATCTTGATTAATATCTACTATATTTCTTACTGTTTTCTATTTATTATCCTTGTTCTTTGTTCAGATTTTTGTTGTTCACTTTTTTTCTGCCTTTGTGGTTTTAACTGAGCATTTTATATGATTTCACTTTCTGTCTTGTCTTAGTTTAATTATATTTTTAAACTTTTTTACAGTTGCCCTAGAGTTTGCAATATATATCTACAATTAATCCAAGTCCATTTTCAAATAACACTCTACCACATCACTGGTTAGTGCAAGTATCTTATAATAACAAAATGGTCCTAATTCCTCTATTCTTTTATACCATTGCTGTTACCCATTTCACTTATACAATAGCTATAAATATTCAATGTATTTTTGCTACTATTATTTTGAGCAAACTGGTATCTCTTAGATCAATTCTGAATAATAAAAATAAAAGCTTATATTTTACTTTCACTCATTCCTTCTCCAGTATTCTTCTTTTATATATATATAGATCCAAGTTTCTGACCTGTATCATTTTCCTTCTCTCTGAAGAACTTCTTTTAACATTTCTTGTAAAAATTCCCTCAAATTTTTTGCCTCAAGGTCTTTATTTATCCTTCAATTTTGAAGGATAGATAATTTCACAAGATAAAGAATTCTAGGTTAGTGGGTTTTTTTTTCTCTTAAGACTTTAAATATTTCAATCTATTGTCTTCTTGCTTGCATGTTTTCTGAGAAGTTGGATATAATTCTTTTTTTTTTTTTTTTTTTTTTTTTTTGCGGTACACGGGCCTCTCACTGCTGTGGCCTCTCCCGTTACGGATGGAGCACAGGCTCTGGACGCGCAGGCTCAGCGGCTATGGCTTTTGGGCCCAGCCACTCCGCAGCATGTGGGATCTTCCCTGACCGGGGCACGAACCCGTGTCCCCCGCATCGGCAGGCGGACTCTCAACCACTGCGCCACCAGGGAAGCCCTGTAATACAGTTTTAAAGGGAATTTCCTTTATGCCAGTCACTGCATTCTTTTTTTCTAAATCATGATACAGTGCAGGAGAAGTTTGTGACCTTCACAGGTCAGTTGTAATAAGAGATGGAAGAGGTGAGGGAGAAAATACTTAGTTTTAGAATCAGATTCGTCTGTATCTATCTGTCTTCTCAATAGAATACTGTAGGAGATAATCAGCGTCTACAAAGACCTTCAGCGTGAGCCAAACTGAAAAACAATGGAGAAGTGTCAAAAACATGGGTGGGGAAGCAGATTGAAAAACAATTAGTATATAATTCTCATATAGTTCCCAACATTCAATGAAATAAGTTTGGAGAGAATGAACTAAAACAAAACTAAACTTTGCAGAGATATTTTGTACAATTTTCTGCTGTTAAGAACTAAGAAAATGTGTTTTAAGTTCTCTACACAAAATACAAATCTATTCAACCACTCGTCTTGTTTCATGAATGCTTAGCATTTAATAAGCAGAAACTTTTTCTCAACATAGAACTTGAATTTTGTTTATGAGGATAGTGCTATTTCTCAATGAGAAAAAAATTTGCTTCAAGAAATACAATTAGATATATTTCTGTGTTCTATCTGTAGGCATTAAGTGCTGTCTGACCTTCCTTAGCATGTGGAAAAGATCTCTATATTGTGTAATTGTAAAAGGGAAAGGACATGCTCTGAAACACTTTCTTGGGGGTATAGAATTTGATATGTAGGTCAGAATGTATGTACTTTTACCACTTAAGTATTTTTAGGTGAAACTGAGCAAAACTCGGTGTTTTTCTGTCTTTAATAACTATTTCTTTTTTAGGATGAATTTATAGAAGTGATATTTTGAGTATAAGTTTCCAGCAGGTTCTATTTATTCTTCAAGTAAAGATATATAATCTTGAAGAAAATCAATCAGGAAGGAAGATGTACTTTAATAAAGATACGATGTGCTTTAATTACGGTATTAGTGTTGTATGACCAAAGAGTTGTCCATTCTTGTGAAGTTAGGATTATGTAGATTATAGTTCAAGGAACACTGGAGCCAGTTTTCTTCCTTTAAAGGCACATCAAATCATATTTCTATGGGGACAATCAATAAAAGAAAATATTGTTTAGTAAGTAGCAGTAATAATTATAAACATCTTCCCTCTTCATTTCCTGCCCTTCTCACTCAATCTTCTCTGTTTAATGTTGTAGTATAATGAGAATGGAGTTAATAGTATATCTTGCCAGTTGCCTGATACAAATCATTTAACTACTCTGAGCCTCAGGTTTTTCATTGTTAAGTGAGAATAATACATAACCTGCCTGCATAGCAGGGTATTTGCCGGAATGAGAAAAGATGATAATGTACATGGAAGCCCTTTGTATGTTATGAAGTGCAGTGTGTAAAATATTAATTGTATTAAAATATTTGTATCATTTGGGGATACATTTTCTTTTTAAGAACTATGGATAACTGGTGCTACACATTTTTATTTTTCTAGTGCTTCATAATTTTATGATAATATTTTTACATTGTTTTCATCTACTTTATTTCCCTTTCCCTGTGAATGTCTTCCTTCTTGCCTTTAAAAAATCTTGCTGAAAGAATAAGCAATCATAAAAAAAAATGTAGATCAAGTTAAGTAAAAAGGAGGGGCTTGTCTGTGTGTATTTGAGTTAATAGATTTTAGTACAATTTTTAATAGACAGCAGTCACTTCAGGAGAGAAGTTGTTATGTATGCTTTTTCCTAACCAATTCGCATGTTTGTGTGTGTGTGTGTGTGTGTATCTTTTTAAATTGTTTATATTATTGAAGTAATATACATAAATGCATTCAATTTTACTGTGTAGCTCAATGAATTTTTATATGTATATGCATGCATAATACCACAGATAAATATACAGACTGCCAACAAACACATGAAAGAATGCTCAACATCATTAATCATTAGAGAAATGCAAATCAAATCTACAATGAGATATCTCACACCAGTCAGAATGGCCATCATGAAAAACTCTAGAAACAATAAATGCTGGAGAGGGTGTGGAGAAAAGGGAACACTCTTGCACTGTTGGTGGGAATGTGAATTGGTTCAGCCACTTGGAGAACAGTATGAAGTTTCCTTAGAAAACTACAAATAGAACTACCATATGACCCAGCAATCCCACTACTGGACATATACCCTGAGAAAACCATAATTCAAAAAGAGTCATGTACCAAAATGTTCATTGCAGCTCTATTTACAATAGGCAGGAGATGGAAGCAACCTAAGTGTCCATCATTGGATGAATGGATAAAGAAGATGTGGCACATATATACAATGGAATATTACTCCGCCATAAAAAGAAATGAAATTGAGCTATTTGTAATGAGGTGGGTAGACCTAGAGTCTGTCATACAGAGTGAAGTAAGTCAGAAAGAGAAAGACAAATACCGTATGCTAACACATATATATGGAATTTAAGAAAAAGAAATGTCATGAAGAACCTAGGGGCAAGACAGGAATAAAGACACTGAACTACCAGAGAACGGACTTGAGGATATGGGGAGGGGGAAGGGCAAGCTTTGACAAATTGAGAGAGTGGCGTGGACATATATACACTACCAAACTTAAAATAGATAACTAGTGGGAAGCAACCACATAGCACAGGGAGATCAGCTTGGTGCTTTGTGACCACCTAGAGAGGTGGGATAGGGAGGGTGTGAGGGAAGGAGATGCAAGAGGGAAGAGATATGGGAACATATGTATATGTATAACTGATTCACTTTGTTATAAAGCAGAAACTAGCACACCATTGTAAAGCAATTATACTCCAATAAAGATGTAAAATAAATTAATTAATGGATAAATGATATGGTTCATATATACAATGGAATATTACTCAGCTGTAAAAAAGAATGAAATAATGCCATTTGCAGCAATATGGATGGACCTGGAGATTATCCTACTAACCGAAGTAAGACACAGAAAAACAAATATCATATAGTATCTCTTATATGTGGAATCTTAAAAAAAATGATACAAATGACCTTATTTACAACACAGAAACAGACTCACAGGTTTAGAGAATGAACTTATGGTTACCAAAGAGGAAAGATGGTAGGGGGGAGGAATGAATTTTGAGTTTGGGATTGACATATATGTACTATTATATATACTGTGTAGTCAGCAGGGACCTACTGTATAGCACAGGGAACTCTACTCGATATTCTGTAATAACTTATATGGGAAAAGATTCTGAAAAATGATGGATATATGTATATGTGTAACTGAATCACTTTGCTGTAGACCTGAAAATAACACAACATTGTAAATCAACTATACCCCAATATAAAATTTAAAAAAGACAATTAAAAAAATACAGAACATTTCCAACATCCCCAAATTTTCCATTGTGCCACTCCCCAGTGCATTCCCTGAGATAATTAATATTCTTACTTCTATGACTGTTAGATAGTTTGCTTGTCCTCGAACTTCATAGAAATAGAATTGTACAGTTTATGCTATTTGTGTCTGGCTTTTTTCATTCAACAGTGTATCTGTGAGATTAATCCATGCTGTTGGATGTGTTAGAAGTTTGTCCATTTCTGCTGTGTACATGCCAGAGTTTATTTATTTATTTATGATATGAATAGAGATACTACAATGATATAACAAATAAACATGCTATGAGCATTATCGTACATGTCTTTGGTAGACATATGCCCTCATTTTTCTTAGATATACACCAAGGAATGGAACTGCTAAGTTATATGATAGGCATATGCTTGGTTTCAGTAGGTAGTATGAAAAAGTGGTCCAGAGAGGTTGAAACATTTTACATATCCATCAATAATATATGAGGGAGTGTTTCTGTAATTTCTCTTTCTGATTTTTCCTTGTTTTTAGTATATAGGAATGCAATAGACTTCTGTGATTAATTTTGTATCCTGCTACTTTACCAAATTCAGTGGTTAGCTCTAGTTGTTTTCTAGTAGCATCTTTAGGATTTTCTAGTTATAGTATCATGTCTTCTGCAAACAGTGACAGTTTTACCTCTTTTCCAGTTTGGATTCCTTTTATTTATTTTTCTTCTCTGATTGCCGTGGCTAAAACTTCCAAAACTATGTTGAATAATAGTGTTGAGAGTGGGCATCTTTATCTTGTTCCTGATCTTAGAGAAAATGCTTTCAGTTTTTCACCATTGAGAATGATGTTGGCTGTGGGTTGTCATAAATGGCCTTTATTATTTTTTTTTATTCTTTTTTTTTTTATTGCGGTGTGTGGGCCTCTCACTGTTGTGGCCTCTCCCGTTGCAGAGCACAGGCTCTGTATGTGCAGGCTCAGCGGCCATGGCTCACGGGCCTAGCCGCTCCGCGGCATGTGGAATCTTCCCAGACCGGGGCACGAACCCGTATCCCCTGAATCATCAGGCGGACTCCCAACCACTGCGCCACCAGGGAAGCCCGGCCTTTATTATTTTGAGGTAAGTTCCCTCCATGCCCACTTTCTGGAGAGTTATTATCATAAATGGGTGTTGAATTTGTTGAAAGCTTTTTCTGCATCTACTGAGATTATCATACAGTTTTTCTCCTTCAGTTTGTTAATATGCTGTATCACATTGATTGAATTGTGTATATTGAAGAATCCTTGCATTCCTGGGATAAACCCCACTTGATCATGGTGTATGATCTTTTTAATGTGCTGTTGAATTCTGTTTGCTAGTATTGTGTTGAGGATTTTTGCATCTATGTTCGTCAGTGATATTAGCCTGTAATTTTCTTTTTTTGTGACATCTTTGTCTGATTTTCGTACCAAAGTGATGGTAGCCTTGTAGAAGAAGTTTGGGAGTGCTATATTTTGAAGAGTTTGAGAAGGATAGGTGTTAGCTCTTCTCTAAGTGTTTGATAGAATTCACGTATGAAGGCATCGGACCCTGAGCTTTTGTTTGTTGGAAGATTTTAAATCACAATTTCAATTTCAGGGCTTGTGATTGGTCTGTTCATATTTTCTATTTATTCCTGGTTCAGTCTTGGAAAAAAATCAGAAAGAGAAATTAAGGAAACACTCTCATTCATCATTGCAAGAAAAGGAATAAAATACCTAGGAATAAACCTACCTAAGGAGGTGAAAGACCTGTATGCAGAAAACTATAAGACACTGATGAAAGTAATCAAAGACAATACAAACAGATGGAGAGACGCATACCGTGTTCTAGGACTGGAAGAATCAACATTGTGAAATTGACTGTACTACCCAAAGCAATCTACAGATTCAATGCAATCCCTATCAAATTACCAATGGCATTTTTCACAGAACTAGAAAAAAGTTTACAGTTTGTGTGGAAACATAAAAGACCCTGAACAGCCAGAGCAATTTTGAGAAAGGAAAATGGAGCTGGAAGAATCAGGCTCCATGACTTCAGACTATATTATAAAGCTACAGTAATAAAGACAGTATGGTACTGGCACAAAAGCAGAAATACAGATCAATGGAACAGGATAGAAAGCCCAGAGATAAACCCACACACATATGGTCACATTCTCTTTGATAAAGGAGGCAAGAATATACAGTGAAGAAAAGTCAGCCTCTTCAATAACTGGTGCTTGGAAAACTGGACGGCTACATGTAAAAGAAAAATTAGAACCCTCCCTAACACCATACACAAAAATAAAGTCAAAATGGATTAAAGACCTAAATGTAAGGCAGGATACTGTAAAACTCTTAAAGGAAAACAGGCAGAACACTCTTTGACATAAATAGCAGCAAAATCTTTTTTGATGCAACTTCTAATGAAAATAAAAACAAAAATTAACAAATGGGACCTAATGAAACTTAAAAGCTTTTGCACAGCATAAGAAACCATAAACAAGATGAAAAGACAAGCCTTAGAATGGGAGAAAATATTTGCAAATGAAACAACTGACAAAGGATTAATTTCCAAAATATATAAGCATCTCATGCAACTCAATCTCAAAAGATAAAACCCAGTATTGTGAAGCAATTATACTCCAATAAAGATGTATTAAAATTCTTTTAAAATTAACTTTTAAAACATACAAACACCCAATTCAAAAATGGGCAGAGGACTTAAATAGACATTTCTCCAGAGAAGACTTACAGATTGCCAACAAACACATGAAAAGATGCTCAACTTCACTAATTATTAGAGAAATGCAAATCAAAACTACAATGAGCTATCACCTCACAGCATTCAGAATGGCTGTCTTCAAAAAATCTAGAAACAATAAATGCTCGAGAGGGTGTGGAGAAAAAGGAACCCTCTTGCACTGTTGGTCGGAATGTAAGTTGATACAGCCACGATGGAGAACAGTAGGGAGGTTCCATAAAAAACTAAAAATAGAACTACCATACAAACCAGCAATCCCACTACTGTGCATATACCCAGAGAAAATCATAATTCCAAAAGATACATACACCCCAATCTTCATTGCAGCACTATTTGCAATAGCCAGGACATGGAAGCAACTTAAATGCCCATCAACAGAAGAATAGATAAAGAAGATATGTTACAATTATGCAATGGAATATTACTCAGCCATTGAAAAGAAATGAGATTGAGTTATTTGTAGTGAGGTGGTTGGACCAAGAGTGTCATACAGAGTGAAGTAAGTCAGAAAGCAAAACAAATACCATATGCTAGCACATATATATATGGAATCTAGTAAAATGGTACTGATGAACGTAGTGGTAGGGCAGGAATAAAGACGCAGACATAGAGAATGGAATTGAGGACACAGTGGGGGAATGGGAGGCTGGGAAGTAGTGAGATAGTAGCACTGACATATATACACTACCAAATGTAAAATAGAAAGCTAGTAGTAAGCTGCTGCAAAGTACAGGGAGATCAGATCAGTGCTTTGTGACCACCTAGAGGGGTGGTATAACGAGGGTGGAAAGGAGACTCAAAACGGGGGGGATATGGGGATATATGTATACATATAGCTGATTCACCTTGTTGTACAGCAGAAACTAACACAACATTGTAAAGCAATTATACTCCAATAAAGTTGTATAAAAATAATATATGAGGGTTTCAGTTGCTTCATATATCGAACAACATGTTGTATTGTCAGACTTTTACATCTTTTCCATTCAGAAAATTTTGTGCTTGTGTCTTAAAATCTATTTTTTTCTATAATAAAATAGTTATAAGAAGTGTCTTATGGTCCGGTTATGCCTGTTATTTCTTTTCCCATCATTTTATGTTCCATCTTTCCCTTTCCACGTGCCTTAGCTGTGTCTCATAAGTACCATTTTACATGATTTTTAAATCCAGTGTTACAACCTGTGCCTTCAAAATTGTGAGTTTATTCTGTTTTTTAAATGAAATTATTAATATAATAGATGCTTGCATAATAATTTCAGTGCCTTTTATCTATGTTGTTTTTATGTTTCTGATTTTAAATTCTTTTAAATATGTTTTTCACATATTTTTTTCCTTTCCCCTGGTTTGAAATATATGTACTCTATGCTTTTAGAGATTATTCTGGAAATTTAACCCTAAACAGTTAATTTCACAAAGTCTAAAACTGAACAATTAAACCATTTTCCAAACAATTTGGAACTCCAAACATATTAGCTTCAGTCATCCTCTCCTTATTTTATGTGCTTTGTTCAGTATTTTAGTTTGGTACTTCTGATAACTCCCCAAATTTGACATTATGTTTTTATACAGAGTTATATTTACTTTCTACTGAAAATGTTTAGCTGTACCCACATTTCCTTCTTGTCTCCATCATCCCTTCTTTTACTTCAGACCATATTTCTGGTATTGTTCTATGTTTTTCCGAAGTTCATCCTTTGGACATTCCTTTACTGAAGGCCTGAAAAGTCTGATGGTATTTCTCCATCTCCTATCCATGGCTCTTCTCTTTGATCCAACGTGGAAATTATACATAGTTCCATAACGAATTATCCATCATGAGATTCTTGTATAAGTCCTTCTAATAGGGGCCCAGAAATTGCTATCTTTTCTGCACAAAGTCCAAAGATAAATCTTCAAATGAGAATGACTACTGTAATGTGGTCTTTTTCTGTTGCCTGTGAGAGATGATAAGCAAGTAAAATAATTGTTCTATCTTGTGTCTCTTTTGCCTCAGCTCTAAAGCTCTGGGATGGAGTCTTGCCTAGATCTTCTACACTGAGAATGAATTCCTGGTTCCAAGTCTTACTTTCTTATCTCACATGAGCAGGCTTATTTCTGGAGAACAAGGAACTGTGGGCTTTTCGTGTAATTATTTTCATGTAATTGCAGATGTTTCTCCTAGTGTTGCTTATCTTTTCTTGTTTTCCCCTTGCTTCCTGTAAGAATTCAATTTTTGAAAATTATGGTAAAGAAATTAGTGAAGGACTTAGGAGTGGGTGTAGCAGAGATTGCTATTTATTGCTGTGGACATATTGTGTCCCCCTATAATTCATGCATTGAAACCTTAACCCCCATTTTGACTGTATTTGGAGATAGGGCCTTTAGGAGGTAATTAAGGTTAAATGAGGTGATAAAGATGGAGCCCTAAATCCAATAGGATTACTGTATTTATAAGAAGAGGCAGAGAGACCAGAACTCTTTCACTCTTTCATATGTGAAGACACAGCAAGAAAGCAGTAGTCTGAAAGTCAGGAGAAAGAGAGCTCTCAGCAGATCCTGACCGTGCTTACACCCTGATCTCAGATGTCCAGCCTCCATTTCTGTTAGGAAATAAATTTCTGTTGTTTAAGCCACCTAGTCTTTGGTATTTTTTATAGCAGTCTGAGCTAGTACATTTATTATCATAAAATGTAATTAACTACATGCTGCAGTTGGTTGTAATTATTTTAGACTACAGAATTTTTATTAGAAATATCACAAGAATATGGACATAAAATAAATGTTGAAAACAGCAACCTTTGGGTTTATCTCAAAGTTGGTACACAGGTAATTCAGTCTTTTATATCATGGACAGCTATAGCCTTACTCAGTGTTTTGATTTTCAGTTTAATGTCCTGAAAATCCTAGAGTGTCTTTGTTGTAAAACAAAGGTTTAATTATAGTTAGACTATACTTACTAAGACAGCAGAATAGACTCAGACTTCTATAGAATTATCAAAGAGAGCTCAATCAAGAAGGACTTGTTATTAACTCTGTGTCAAACTCTAAACACATTAAATCAAATCTGTATTACATGAACATTGTATGTTTTACTACAAATTTATTATGAAAATATTTAATATTATATAAAAATTCACATTTAATAAACTTTTATAAATTATTGATATTTTTATTCAACATTTGTATATATAGTCACCCCTTGGTATCCACAAGGGATTGGTCCCAGGAGCCACCACGTATACCAAAATCTGCAGGTGCTCAAGACCCATAGTCAGCCCTCTGTGTCCTCGAGTTTTGCATCTGGGTATTCAACCAAACACGAATGGAAATTTCAGTCTGTGGCTGGTTGAATCCGTGGATAAAAAACCCACAAATACAGAGGTCTGACTCTGTATTTATTGAAAAAAAATCAAGTATAAGTGGATACCCACATTTTAAACCCATGTTGTTCAAGAGTCAAATGTATTGGGAAAAGATCACCACAATAAGTAGTTAACATCCATCTCCATGCATAGTTACAGAATGATGAGAACTTTTAAGACCTACTCTCTTAGCAACTTTTAAATATGCAATGCAGTATTATTAAGTATATAGTTGTCACCCTGTATATTACATTCCCATGACATTTATTTTATAACTGGAACTTTGTACCTTTTGACTCCCTTCACCCACTGTGCATACCCACCACCCTCCACATCTGGCATGAACCAATATGTACTCTGTATTCCAAGAGTTTGTTTTGTTTTGTCTTTGTATTCCATATGTATGTGAGATCATGCAGTATTTGTCTTTCTCTGACTGACTTATTTCATTTAGCATAATGTCCCCAAGGTCCATCCTTGTTGTCACAAGTGGCAAGATTTTATTCCTTTTATGGCTGAATAATAATCCATTTTGTGTGTGTGTGTGTGTATATATATATATATATATATATATATATATATATATATATATAATTTTCTTTATTCCTTCATCCATTGATAGACATGTACATTGTTTCCATATCTTGTTTATTGTAAATAATGCTGCAGTGAACATGGGGTGCATATGCGTTTTTGAATTAGTGTTTTCATTTTCTTTGGACAAAGTGGAATTGTTGGATCATATGGTGGTCCTATTTTTAATTCTTGAGGAACCTCCGTACTGTTTTCCATAATGGCTGCACCAATTTACATTCCCACAAAATTGCATAAGGGTTTCCTTTTCTCCACATCCTCCTCAACATTTGTTACTCTTGTCTTGTTGATTATAGCCATTCTAACAGATGTGAGGTGATATCATATTGCAGCTTTGATTCACATTTCTCTTATGATTAGTGATGTTGTGCATCTTTTCATGTACATGTACATCGGCATGTTGTTTTTGGAAAAATGTTTACTCAGATCCTCTAACCACTTTTGAATTGGATTGTTTGTTTTTTTATTGAGTTGTATGAGTTTTTTAATATATATGGCTATTAACCCCTTATCATATGTATGATTCATAAATATTTTCTCCCATTCAGTAGGTTGCCTTTTAAAGTTATTGATGGCCTTCTTTGCTGTGCAGGAGCTATTTTGTTTGATGTAGTCCTACTTGTTTATTTTTGATTTTGTGCCTTTGCTTTTGGTGTCACATCCAAAAAATCATTGCCGAGACTGATATCAAGGACCTTATGGCCGACATTTTCTTCTAGGAGTTTTATGGCTTCAGGTCTTATATTCAAGTCTTTAACCCATTTTGAGTTAATTTTTGTGTGTGGTGTGAAATAGTGGTCTATTTTCATTTTTTGCATGCATCTATCCAGTTTTCTCAGCACCTTTTATTGAAGAGACTGTTCTTTCCCCACTGTATATTCTTGTCTGTTCTGTTGGAAATTAAATGACCATAATGCATGAGTGTTTCTGGACTCCTTATTTGGTTCCATTGATCTATATATCTGTTTTTATGCCAATACCATAGTGTTTTTATCACTATAGCTTTGTAATTAAGTTTGAAATCAGGGAGCATGATGCCTATAACTTTATTCTTCTGTCTCAAGATTGCTCTGTATTGTTTTCTCTGTGTGTGGTTCCATACAAATTTTAGGGTTGTTTGTTCTATTTCTGTTAAAAATATCTTTGGAATTTTGATAGGGATTGAAATGATTCTGTAGATTGCTTTGGGTAGTATGACCATTTTAACAATATTAATTATTCTAATCCATGAGCACTGAATATCTTCCATTTATTTGTGTTTTCATCAACTTATTTCATTAACTCCTTATAGCTTTCAGTGTACAGGGCTTTCACCTCCTTGGTTAAATTTGTTCCTAGGTATTTTACTATTTTTGATGCAATTGTAAGTGGGATTTTTGTAATTTCTCCTTTTTGAGAGTTTGTTATTAGTGTATAGAAACTCAACAGATATTTTGTACATTGATTCTTTATCCTGCAGCTTTACTGAATTTATTTATTGGATCAGTTTTTTGCTTGAATCATTAGGACTTTCTATATGTAATGGTATCGAGTATCTGCAAATAGTGACAATTTTGCATCTTCTTTTCTAATTTGGAAGTCTTTTATTTTTTTCTTGCCTAATTGCTCTGGCTAGGACTTCCAATACTACATTGAATAAAAATGGTGAGAGTGGGCATCCTTTGCTTGTTCTGCATCTTAAAGGAAAAGCTTTCAGCTTTTCAGTATTGTGTCTGATGTTTGTTGTGGGCTTGTCATATATGGTCTTTATTATGTTGAGGTACATTCCCTCTATACCCACTTTGTTGAGGGTTTTTATCATAGATATTGAACTTCGTCAAATGCTTTTTCTGCATCTATTGAGCAATCATATGATTTTTATCCTTCATTTTGTTAATGCTGTATATCACACTGTTTGATTTGTGGTTGTTGAAACATGCTTGCATCCCTGGAATAAAATCCCACTTGGTAATAGTGTGTGATCTTTTAATTTATTTTTGAATTTTTTGGCTAATATTTCATTGAGGATTTTTGCATCTATGTTCATCAGGAATTTTTACCTGTAGTTTTCTTGTTTTGTTGTGTCCTGGTCAGGTTTTAGTGTCAGGATAATCCTGGATACATAGAATGAGTTTGTAAGTGTTCCTTCCTCTTTTACTTTTGAAAAAGACTGAGAAGAATTGTTATTAATTCTTCTCTAAATATTGGTATAACTCACCAGTGAAGCCATCTGGTCCTGGGCGTTTTTTGTTGGAAAGTTTTTGATTATTGATTCAATCTCCTAGCTAGTAATAAGTCTGTTCAGATTTTCTGTTTTTCATGATTCAGTCTGGGAAGGTTGTATGTTTCTAGGAATTCATCTGTTTCTTCTAGGTTGTCCAATTTGTTGGTGTATACTTGTTCAGAGTAGTCTCGTATGATTCTTTGTATTTCTGTGATGTCAGTTGTAACCTTCCCTCTTTCATTTCTGATTTTATTTATATGAGTTCTCTGCCTTTTTTTCCTGACAAGTCTGTCGAAAAGTTTATCAGTTTTGTTTATCTTTTTGGAGAATCAGCTCTTGGTTTCATTCATCTTTTCTATTGTCTTTTTTGTCTCTATTTAATGTATTTCTGCTCTTATCTTTGTTATTCCCTCACTTCTACTAACTTTGGGCTTTGTTTGTTCTTCCTTTTCTATGTCTTTGAGGTGTAAAATTAGGCTTTTTGTTTGAGTCTTTTTGTTTGTTTTTTTGAGGTAGGCATCTATTGCTATGCACTTCCCTCTTAGAACTGCTTTTGTTGCATCCCATACATTTTGGCATGTTGTATTTAATTTTCATTTGTTTCCAGGTATTTTTTAAAATTTCTCTTGATTTCTTCATTGATTCATTAATTGTTCCACTCTATGTTATTTGGTTGGAGAATGTTGTCCATTTACGTTAAAGTAATTATTGATTGGTGTATACTTATTGCCATTTTGTTAATTGATTTTTGGCTGTTTTGTAATTCCTTTGTTCTTTTCTTCTTCTCTTTGTCTCTTCCTTTGTGACTTGACTATTTTCTGTTGTGATATGCTGATATTCTTTTCTCTTTGTATCTGTTACAGATTTTTGCTTTGTGGTTACCATGAGGCTTACATAAAACAACTTATATTAATTATAGTCTATTTTAAGCTAATGACAACTGAAGATTGAATGCATACAGGAGCTGTATATTTTTACTCTGCCCCCATGTTTTATGTTTTTGCTGTTAAAGTTTGCATCTTTTTACTTTCTGTATTCATTGATAAATTATTGTAGCTCTAGATTTGTTTACTACTTTTAACTTTCAACCTACATACTAGCTTACAAGTGATTCACCCACCACCCTTAAAACATTAGAGTATCCTGAATTTAACTCCATATTTACATTTGCCAGTATATTTATACTTTTATTTTTTCCTTGTTATTAATTAGTATATTTCCATCAGCTTGAATAATTCCCTTGAACATTCTTGTAAGGCTAATCTAGTGGCTATGAACTCTTTCAAGTTTTGCTTGTCTGGAAAATTTTTCATCTCTCCTTCAATTCTGAATGACAGCTTTGCCAGGAAGAGTATTCTTGTTTGACTGTTTTTTTTTTTTTTCTTTCAGTACTTTTAATTTATCATGTCACACACTTCTGGACTTCAAAATTTCTGCTGAAAAATCTGCTGATAGTCTTAACGGGGGTTCCCTTGTGATAAACAAGTTATTTTTCTCATGCTGATTTTAAGATTCTCTACTTGTCTTTATCTTTTGACAGTTTAATTTTAATGTGCCTTGTTGTGTGTCTCTTTGGATCTGTCTTATTGGTAATTTTCTAGGCTTCCTAAATCTGGATGAGTATATTTCCCCCATGTTAGGGAAGTTTCAGCCATTATTTCTTTGAAAAAGCTATCTGCAACTTTCTCTCTTTTCCTGGATCCCCTGTAATGTGAATATTGGTCTGCTTAATGGTGCCCCATAAGTCCCTTAAGCTATCTTCACTCCTTTTTATTTTTTCTTTTTGCTCTTCTTATTGGTTGAGTCTCATTGCCCTACCTTTGAGTTTACTAATTCTTCTTTCACCTGATGTAGTCTGCTGTTAAAACCCTCTAGTTAACTTATCAGGTCAATTATTGTATTTTTCAGTCCTATGATTTCTTCTTAGTACTTTTAAAAGTTTTATATATTTTTGTTGAAATTCTTACTTTTAAATGCATTGCCTTCCTCACTTTGGTGAGTGAGCATCTTTTTGATGGTTATTTTGTGTATTCAGTCAGGGAAATTATATATCTGTTTCATTAGGTTCAGTTTCTGGATTATTTTCTTGTTCCCTTTGGAATATTTTATGTTTGGAAAATATTTCCCTGTTTATTCATTTTCTATAACTCTGTTGGTATTTGTACATTTAAAAAAACAGCCACTCCTCCTATTCTTCAGACTGGCTTTGTACCAGAGAAACCCCCACCAGTCTGCCTGTCTAGAGATTTTCAAGAGCTCTCAAACTTTTTGCTAGTCCAACATTCTTTCATTGTTCTTAGCAGCCCCCAGGTGACTACAGTATGCCAAGTCTTGTCAGTAATCTGTGACAAGCAAGACTTGAAGAAGAAGTCAGTTCCTCAGGCAGCCTCCAGATAAGTTCAGTTGTTGGATGTACAGTGCACCATTTTCCCTCAAGTAAAAGTTGGGAGCAGAGGTTTTTCATCTGTCCAGTTCTATTGAGCCAGGGGCATTGTTATGGAGACTGCCTGAACTGCCATCTCCGTTCTCATTGGCCCTGAGTGGCTAGAGTTATGCCAGGTCCCAGCATTTCAAGACAGATATATAGATGTCAGTCCTCTGGGTGGTCCCTTTGAAAGTTGTAATTTTTGACACATGGTACACCTATTTCCTTCACCAGGAGTAAGATGGGAGCTGTTTTTTTTCCCACTCACTCTGTTGAGCCAGGGAGTGGCTATGGGGACTGCCAGACTGAAACCCCATCTCTTTTCTCACTGGTCCTGGGTGACTAGAGTATGATGTGTCCCATGTCCCATTAGTGATCTGAGACATGTTTGACAGATGCTAGTCTTCTTGATAGCCCCCAGAATAGTTGAGGCATAAGACATTTAATGTACCTCTTTCCCTCTCCAGGGAGAAGCTGGGAGCTGGGGTTTTTCAACTGCTTGCTCTTTGCTGAGCTGGGGTATTAGTTATGGTGACCATCAGTCCAAACTGCTGTGTCTGTTCTCACTGGCACTGAGTGGCTAGAATATGCCGTGTCCCTTGTCCCTTCAGTAATCTGAGACTGGCTAGACAGTAGTCAGTTCTCTGGGGAACCCATGGAAAAGTTTGGGCATTGGATATATGGTACACCTTTTTCCTACCCCACGGAGAAGCTGGGAGCTGGGTGGTTTTATCTCAATCATATGGTACTGTGCTGGTGGCAGGGATTATGGCAAGAGGATATCTGGAATTTCCCTACTAGGTTCAATGTGGCTGGTTTTGTTCCTGTCCATGGTGCTAGAGCCTCTTTAGTTAATTTATGGGTTTCTCACAATGGAAATCTGTCCATGAATTGTTGAATCAGTGTGCTCATGAGGGGAAGGAGGGTCCAGGGCTTCCTATTATGCCATCTGGCTGACTTCACTCTGCATCTTTTCTTTTTCTTTTGGTCATTACTTTATAGTTCTCTATACTTCCCAAATGGTAACTAGTTCTCATAAGTATAGTTCTTAAATGTATATCATATTAGTTTTCTATGGTAACTGTAACAAATTACCACAGACTTGGTGGACTGAAACAACCCAAGTTTATTATAATACAGTTATGGGGGTCAGTAGTCCAAATTCAGTTTCACTGCAGCGAAGTCAAAGTGTCAGCAGGGCTGACTCTTTCTGGAGGCTCTAAGGGGAGAATCTGTTTCCCTGCATTTTATAGCTTCTAGAGGCCTCCTAAATTCCTTGGCTACATCACTCCAACCTCTTGCTTTCATTGTCACATCTCCTACTATTTTATCTCCCTCTCCTTCCATCTTAAAAGACACTTGTGATTACCTTAAGGCTCACTCAGATAATCCAGAATATTCCCATATCAGGATACTTAATCATGTCAGCAAAGTCCCTTTTGCCATTCATTCACAGGTTCCAGGGTTTTGGATGTGGATATTTTATGGTGCCATTATTCAGCCTACTACATGTATTTACATGTAATGTGTGTTGCATGTAATAGGATCCTAGGCAGGAGTTTCCACTTTGGGGATTGAAAGACATATATAAATATGTTATAATGCATAACCTTGTTCATGGTTTATGGAGTCTACTTTTGTGAGAATAGAAAATATATAGATGAGGATGGCATAGCGAGCAGGAAGTAGGCAAGCAATATCAAGAATTTGAAAATACTGTAGAATAAAAATTTTCATGAAGTTTGCTTTTCTTGGCTTTTATTTGTAAGGCTACATAAGCAATGTTTAAATACAAGGAAAGTCTCTAGTGAAGGAAGGTTGGAGGAAAGTTTGATGCTAGAGAATAATAGCAGCAGTGAAAAAAATACAGCATTTCAGGGGGAGAAAACTATTTCTTTAAATCTAGATTTGAATTGAATTGAAAGAGCCACTCTTTTCATAGAGAAGCAAAAATAGTCAAAAGTAGCTAACTGAGGAATCATAGCACTGCTTTTCAAGGAGGTACTGGAGTGTTTGAATAAGTGTTAAGAATTGCCTGAGTTGATGATTCAAATGAAAAACCAATATAGTATAATTAACAGCATAAATATTTGTACACACTACCAGGGGACTGACTAACTAGAACGTTTAAGAAAAGTGATATAGAGGACAATTGGTTTTAGGCTTCCCTTTTGTCATCCAAGGTGATAAACAGCTAATGAATTCTGAAGAAGTTTTAACTCTACAGAGGACTGTTTCATATTGGTTTTTGTTTGTTTTCACTTTAAAGTAAAAAATGAGGAGAAAAGGGAGTGTGTGGGAAGATGAGTGTGTGGGGGGAGATTCAGATATAGGCTTCTTTAGCTAATTCCATAAATGAATGATGCCTATAATTTTTTTAGTAAAACGTGTCTACTGAATTTCATGTAGATTATTTTTTGTGGTGGTAGGGGAAGTATCAGCTTGGCATGATTTATCACTTTTAGTAGATTTCTAGTGGATTTATATTCACTCTAATAAGGTACATTCTGCAACACATTGTAACAGTCATGTCACTTCATTAAGACTCAGCAGTAACCTTTAGAATGTAAGTAATGACAAGCAACTACTAATTTTACAATTACTTTGAGAATAAAGGATGTTCAGCAGTGGCATATATTTGTATCTTTTGACAATCAATTTCCCTTAAAACCCAAATCTAATGTTTTTATTTTTTAACTTGTGGATATTTCAAATGTATACAAAGTAGAGACAATTGTATAATGAAACTGGAAACACCCATCATTTAGCTTCAATAATTAAGTTATGGTTAAAATGTTTCACCAGCACTATAATACCATTCCACCTAAAATTATCAGTCATTCTTACTATTTTAAAATAGTTACTCACTGTTTACATTTTACCAATTATCTTACAAAAATTGTTTAGCTTGTTTGTGTAAATAGAAACCCAAATAAAGCCCATATTTGCCATTGACTGACGTCTCTTTTAATCTATGTTGCATCTCTATTTCATTTTTTATTGCAAATTTTTGGTGTTGAATCAACTGATTTTCATCCTTATAGAATCTTGTAACATATTAATTTGTTCCCTATATTTCCTGTAGACTCCTTGTTATATGTAGATGTTAGATCACAAATCTGTTATTTTAAATAGCTCTATATTTTTATTCCTCATGTAAGATACAAGAGAGAAATCTATCCCAAATATCCGTTTGTCACTTTTATAATTCTTGGCATACAAAAGTTTAGTGAAACATCTAGAAATAAGCTAAATATTGCATTAGATGGAATAAAAAGAAATGACAGGGATCACTTTAGTTTTCAGCTGTTTGTTTTTATTGCCATGCAAACTAATTTAAAATGTTATTTGTAAGACTTTGCAAATAATTATAAGTGCTTGAGGTGATAGGAACTTGTGGAAAGGGCTTCTAATCGTATATAATTGTGTCATCTTGGACTAGTCACTTACCCCTCTGAGTCTCAATTTTACCACCCATTAAAACAGGGATAATACTAATGTTACATAGATTTGTGAAGATTATGTGAGACACTGCTTGTGGAACTCTATATCTCTATCATTTATCTATCATCTATCTATCTATCTATCTATCTATCATCTAACTAATCTAATCCATCATCTATATATCTGTCAAAGAGTTTAATTAAGAAAAAAGAAATATTCACTCACTCATAGTCATGAACTCTGCTTCTAAGTTTCCCCTTTAATTAAGTAATTATAATAGCTGGACCATATATATATACTATACTTTGTGTACCACCAGTCAGTGTAAGTTCTAAAGATTTGGCACTAACTTATTTGTAGTGCACCTATAGTAGTTTGACTTTTTCCTGCCAAGGCTTTTTGTTCATTTGCTCTAGTGATCAGCCTTTCTTAGTAGAGAGGAAACTGAGGCTCAGAATATTAACTGAGTTGTCATGGGAGCATAAGATAACTAGAGATCAGAACTCAGGTCTTCTGATTCCAGGTTTACTGTTCTTTCCATTTCATTGTCTAAGTGAGACTATAAAGGCAAGACCTACTTTTTCAAAGAAAATCTTACTTGTACGCTAGTGTAATACATATTGCATGTGAATGGAGCTAAACAGGTACTGGGGTGATTATTTGTAAATATGAGAAAGCAGGAGAAAAAAGGAAATATTTGCCAGCTGTGTTAAAATGACATCATACAATAGTAAGCCTTTTATATTAATATGAGCACAAAATACTGTAATACAGTCATTAAACAAACTTGTCAACAAATGGAATTTTGTTTGCAGACTGTTAAAAATATTACACACAGGAGTTGACAAGTGCTAACTTGTATGTATACATTTCTTAATTGTTACAGAACCTGAAAATCTTGAGACACAAAATGCCAAGTCTTAGTAATATGAGACAGGGTAAAGAGAAGCCTTATTTGGAAACAATAAATTCAATTCTGGGACCAGGAGAGAGAAATGAGAATTTAAAACTTCAAGTTGTATTTGTTTTTACAGTGATATAATGTTAGTGCATAATTGTTGATTATATTGACAAATCAATGTTGTTCATTCATTAATAATCTGAAATTGACAGGCAAGTGGGCATGGTGCACCATAATAATATTGGAAGAGAAATCATGCTCATTGGCCTGCACCAATTCTATGCATTGGGGTTGAGGCAGTAAGGAAATGAAAAAATATCCCATATTTGCAGGTGGTGGAGATCTCTGCTTGCCTCAATTAATCTAGAATAACTACTTTATGTAGTTAAGTGTCAGTTTGCTTTTATATCATGCCATACTGAGATACCAATCTACTAGGCTTTGAAGATAGAGGTGAAATAATTATTGGCTTTTGAAATGAGGGTACTCTCCTTTTGTTTAACAGCATAGAGATTGCCTATAATAAATATGGATAGCAATTATTTGATTTTGAATAAGTGTGGTTCCCTGTTCCAGGAGAGCAAACCTATTATTCCCAAGTAATTGCAACTAGAATAGGAGAGCCATTTTTATTTTCAGGAGTTATACAACATGAATGTATGAATCACAAAGACTTTATCTCTGAGAAGCTGTAGTGCTTTCTCCTCTTTAATGAGAAGAATGTACATTATAGAACTGTGGAAACTGTAGATTCCATTTAGAGATTATATAACTTTTATCATAAAGTCCATTAATAGATTAAAAATTATAAAAATGCAAATTAGAAAATTTTTATAGCCTCCATATTTTTTGGTCTCAATATTGAGGAATAGCAAATCAGATACATGGAATGCCAGTGCTAGAAGAAATCTTAGAGATATTTTAGTTCAACTTACTTATTTTTATGGATATAGAAACTGAAGCTCAGAATGTTCACACATCTTTTGAGTTGGGTGGTGGGTAGTGGCAGAGCTGTGTTTAGAATCCAGTTTTTCTGAATTCTAGTGCTTTTAAAACCACACACATTGTTCTTTTTTGATAGCTTTTGATTAGTAGTGTATGAAATTTAAATAACAGTCAATTCTTTAAAAATATTATCCTGGGATAAGACATAATCCCACATGCTTTAAAGTTTAGTTAGTTTAAAATTTAGTTTTCCATGTGAGATACACATATATATATATATATATATATATATATATATATATATAGAGAGAGAGAGAGAGAGAGAGAGAGAGAGAGAGAGAGAGAGAGAGACCTATTAAAGATATGCAAACCATATTTGAAAATTTAGGTTAATTTTAAATGCCAATCCTAAGATGTTATTTGAATAATACGTGACCAGTGCTCATTCCAGAATGGATTCCAGCCTACTGATACATTGCTTATTCTCTTCATAAAATACTTGTGAAGTTTGTGCTTTGATTCATTACTCCCCTCACATGAAATGACCTCCATTCATTTAATATGACTCATTAGTCAAGCTCGAAACCTATCCCTTCCATGAAACCTTTTTTTTCCCATTATAACATTCAGTGACTTTGTCTAATTTACTGTGATCACCATATGGTGACTCACAAAAATACCTGTTTGATCTCCCTTCACCAGTGATTTCAAATAGTACTTATAGTTTACTCTAGACATCACAATTTAACATTCAAACATCAGAGCTCTTGAGATTTACTTAAGACATTGGGATTAAGTTGCCTTTTGAAAAATTGGGTAAAATTGACCTACCAGAGCTAATCAAGCCATAAATAGGGTGTATAAATGAGATTATTCCCCCAGGGCACCAAAATTTAGAGAATACAAAAACATGTAAAATAATAGTAATACAATTTTTAGAGCCAATCCTAGCTTTGGAGTTAATACACTTTTGTGATAACAATAGTAGTTTTTAAGGTGGGCAAAGCAATAGGAGGGTATCAGAGGGGGTGGTCCTGATTATTCAGTTTAAGGTTAATCTCTCTCTCCTTCTTCCTACCTGTTGTAACTGTCATGAGTACTCCACTTTCTCTGTCCTTGGTCCTATTACTAATTATTCTTTAATATCAATAACTTCAGCATTTCTCATAAAAGTATGTTTTTCTTCTCAGAATCACTTATAATTAATATCACCATGTAATACACACTTGCCTAATATTTTTTTCCTTTAGAACAGTCATTTTTTTTGGCCGCATTGGGTCTTCATTGCTGCACACGGGCTTACTCTAGCTGCGGTGAGAGGGGGCTACTCTTCGTTGTGGTGCGCAGGCTTCTCATTGCAGTGGCTTCTCTTGTTGCAGAGCATGGGCTCTAGGCATGCGGGCTTCAGTAGTTGCAGCACACGGGCTCAGCAGTTGCGGCATGCAGGCCCTAGAGTGCGTGGGCTTCTGTAGTGGTGGAGCATGAGCTCAGTGGTTGTGGTTTGTGGGCTCTAGAGCACAGGCTCAGTAGTTGTGGCACACAGGCTTAGTTGCTCCGCGGCATGTGGGATCTTCCCAGACCAGGGATCGAACCCATGTTCCCTGCATTGGCAGGCGGATTCTTAACCACTGCGCCACCAGAGAAGTCCCTGGCACAGTCTTGACGCTAACAGGCAACAAGAATATTGTGGGGCTTTTAGCGCTGATTTTCTGCTTGGGAAATCTTGCACTGTTTTGGTGAATGTACGAAGGGAATCACAGGAGAAAATAGAGAATAAATTTACATTTCTGTATGGTCCTTTTGTTGTACATTTTTAAAGCCATATATTAAGTCCTTATGCCAGACACCACACCCAGTAAGAAGGAACTTATTCGGAGCTCTGTCAAGGTATGCTATACATTTAACACCATACATAGAGAATTGGCACAAATTGTGATTGAAAGACAGTTTGCATTTTTAGAAATATTCCACTCCTTAACGTGTTTTTTATAAGTCTATTTCCAACATATTCTTCCCCCTTTTCTAGTCTAAGGAAATGGTTGTTAACATTTTTCACCATTAAGATTCCTCTTATTATCTGTTTTTTCTCCAAGGTCCCCATATAGTAAAATATGTTTTTAACCAAAAATACATTTATTAAATAATTGTGTCAGTTTTTATAAGCCAACATGATTTCTGTCCACAACATTTGATCAGTAAGGTGCAACCATAGTAAGTTAATATAAATTCAACTTAAAACAAAAAATTTGGCTTTTAGTATACCTGTGTATCTTTATTACATCTAAATGTCTGATTTCTGTTAAGTTTTCTAAAATACTGAAAATAGCTTTGAAACTCATAACAACATTAATGAATCCACTTTATATATTCCACTATACAATTCATCCAAGTATGCTTAAGGAAATAAAATATCTTCAGGTTAATCCTGTAAAACTTCATCTTCTCAAATAAGCTTCTATTTAAGTTCATTTCCAAATGGTTTTGCAGATTTCTCCTGTATTAAATAATAAAAAATTATTAAATAATATTAAACAATATATAACACTTTGTGTTTGTTGCAAGATGGCTGGTAGAGCAATATTCTTACTACTAAGAATTGGTAGAGTAAGAATATTGCTTTAACAATATACAAATGGTATTTACAAATGTGTAATAGTTTATTTTACTTCACTTCCTGTCTAAACCAAATTCGTGGCTTTCAAGATCCTTTCATTTGCACACTTTCTGAGAGCTCATGTGGCCTTTCCATGGAGGAGTAAATAATCACTGTTGCTTCTGAGTGGAGAGAAGCTTCAAAATTTTCTGAGAAGATACCAAATGAAGACATTGGTTTATAAGGCAGTTAATTAAATGTAGATTACAGAAAAGGTAGATTTTTCATTCTCTTTGAAAGTCTGTAAAGTTCACAGTCATGAATACTATTTGGAAAATATTTAATATGTATGCCATTGATGTATTAAAATAACTGACAAAATTACAGTTATAGTCAGTGCAGGGACCTGAGCATATTATTGGAAAAACATTGCCAAAAATTACTAAGCAAAAATCATGATTTCTAAGGTTTTATGTGAGTAAATGAACCCCATTGAATCAGTTAAACTTGAGGCTAAATCACAAACTATCACACTGACTTTTTAAAGAATTCATACATCTATTAATCAATACAATTTAATAAATTAAATTAATAGATTTCAAAATTAATTTATAATAAAATAGTTTTAGAACAGCTTTAGGTTTACAGAAGAAATGATGAGAAAGTACAGAGAGGTCCCACATATTCCCTCTCCCAAACACACAATTTCCCCTGTTATTTGCATCTTATATTAGTGTGGTACATTCGTTACAATAGATGAGTCAATATTAATCCATTATTATTAACTAAAGTCATTTGTTTGCATTAGGGTTTCTATTTGTGCTTCACATTCTATGGGTTTTGACAAACATATTAATGACTTTTGTTAATCATTATTTTAATCATACAGAAAAGTTTCAGTGCCTTAAAAAAAAACCCTGTGCTCAACCTATTCATCCTTCCCTGGCAAACACTGTACTCCTGGCAATCACTGATCTCCATACTTTTGTATTTTACAGAACGCCATGTAGTTGGGATCATACACTATGCAGCCTTTTCAGAATGGTTTCTTTCACTTAGCTATATGCTTTTAAAATTCCTTCATGTCTTTTGGTAGTTTGATAGCTCTCTCTCTTTTATTAATGTCTAACAGTTTGTTTATCCATTCACCTATTGAAGTATATATTGGTTGCTTTCAAGTTATCGCAATTTGAATAAAACTGCTAGAAGCATCAATGTATAGGTTTGCACGGACATAAGTTTTTAGATCCTTTGGGTAATACGAAGGAGTGTGATTGCTTGATCATGTGGTGAAATAAGTTTAATTCTGTAAGAAACTGCCAAACTGTCTTCCGAATAGCACTCCTCTTGCATTCCCATCACCAGTGAATGGAAGTGCCTGTTGCTCGCCATCCTTACTAGCATATGGTACTGCCAGTGTTCAGGATTTTGACGATTTTAATATGGGTTTATAGTGGTATCTAATTGTTGTTTTTCTTTCTTTTTTTTTACATCTTTATTGGAGTCTAATTGCTTAACAATGGTGTGTTAGTTTCTGCTTTATAACAAAGTGAATCAGTTATACATATACATATGTTCCCATATATCTTCCCTCTTGCGTCTCCCTCCCTCCCACCCTTCCTATCCCACCCCTCCAGGCGGTCACAAAGCACCGAGCTGATCTCCCTGTGCTATGCCGCTGCTACCCACTAGCTATCTACCTTACGTTTGGTAGTGTATGTATGTCCATGCCTCTCTCTCGCTTTGTCACAGCTTACGCTTCCCCCTCCCAATATCCTCAAGTCCATTCTCTAGTAGGTCTGTGTCTTTATTCCTGTCTTACCCCTAGGCTCTTCATGATATATTTTTTCTTAAATTCCATATATATGTGTTAGCATACGGTATTTGTCTTTTTCTTTCTGACTTACTTCACTCTGTATGACAGACTCTAGGTCTATCCACCTCATTACAAATAGCTCAATTTCATTTCTTTTCATGGCTAATATTCAATTGTATATATGTGCCACATATTTTTTATCCATTCATCCAATGATGGACACATAGGTTGTTTTGATCTCCTGCCTATTGTAAATACAGCTGCAATGAACATTTTGGTACATGACACTTTTGAATTATGGTTTTCTCAGGGTATATGCCCAGTAGTGGGATTGCTAGGTCATATGGTAGTTCTATTTGTAGTTTATTAAAGAACCTCCATAGTGGCTGTACTAATTCATATTCCCACTAGCACTGCAAGAGTGTTCCCTTTTCTCCACACCCTCTCCAGCATTTATTGTTTCTAGATTTTTTGATGATGGCCACTCGGACAGGTGTGAGACGATATCTCATTGTAGATTTGATTTGCATTTCTCTAATGATTAATGATGCTGAGCATTCTTTCATGTGTTTGTTGGCAGTCTGTATATCTTCTTTGGAGAAATGTCTATTTAGGTCTTCTGCCCATTGTTGGATTGGGTTGTTTCTTATTTTGTTATTGAGCTGCATGAGCTGCTTATAAATTTTGGAGATTAATCCTTCCTCAGTTGCTTCATTTGCAAACATTTTCTCCTATTCTGAGGGTTGTCTTTTGGTCTTGTTTATGGTTTCCTTTGCTGTTCAAAAGCTTTGAAGTTTCATTAGGTCCCATTTGTTTATTTTTGTTTTTATTTCCATTTCTCTACGAGGTGGGTCAAAAAGGATCTTGCCGTGCTTTTTATCATAGAGTGCTCTGCCTATGTTTTCCTCTAAGAGTTTGATAGTTTCTGGCCTTACATTTAGGTATTTAATCTATTTTGAGGTTATTTTTGTGTATGGTGTTAGGGAGAGATCTAATCTTGTAGTTTTACATGTACCTGTCCAGTTTTCCAAGCACCACTTATTGAAGAGGCTGTCCTTTCTCCACTGTATATTCCTGCTTCCTTTATCAATGATAAGGTGACCATATGTGCGTGGGTTTATCTCTGGGCTTTCTATCTTGTTCCATTGCTCTATCTTTCTGTTTTTGTGCCAGTACCATACTGTCTTGATTACTGTAGCTTTGTAGTATAGTCTGAAGTCAGAGAGCCTGATTCCTCCAGCTTCATTTTTTTGTTCTCAAGATTGCTTTGGCTATTCGGGGTCTTTTGTGTTTCCATACAAATTGTGAAAATTTTTGTTCTAATTCTGTGAAAAATGCCAGTCGTAGTTTGATAGGAATTGCATTGAATCTGTTGATTACTTTGGGTAGTATAGTCATTTTCACAATATTGATTCTTCCAATCCAAGAACATGGTATATCTCTCCATCTATTTGTATCATCTTTAATTTCTTTCAGCAGTGTCTTATAAATTTTTGCATACAGGTCTTTTGTCTCCTTAGGTAGGTTTACCCTAGATATTTTATTTTACTGTTGCTATGGTAAATGGCAGTGTTTTCTTGATTTCACTTTCAGATTTTTCATCATTAGTGTATAGGAATGCCAGAGATTTCTGTGCATTAATTTTGTGTCCTGCTACTTTACCAAATTCATTGATTACCTCTAGTAGTTATCTGGTAGCATCTTTAGGGTTCTCTAAGTATAGTATCATGCCATCTGCAAAGAGTGACAACTTTATTTCTTTTCTGATTTTGATTCCTTTTATTTCCTTTTCCTCTCTGATGGCTATGACTACAACTTCCAAAACTATGTTGAATAAGAATTGTGTGAGTGGGCAACTTTGTCTTCTTCCTGATCTTAGTGGAAATGCTTTCAGTTTTTCACCATGGGAACGATGTGAGCTGTGGGTTTGTCATATATGGCCTTTATTATGCTGAGGAAAATTCCCTCTATGCCTACTTTCTGCAGGGTTTTTATCATAAATGGGTGTTGAATTTTGTCAAAAGCTTTCTCTGCATCTATTGAGATGATCACATGTTTTTTTCTCCTTCAATTTGTTTATATGGTATATCACATTGATTGATTTGCGTATATTAAAGAATCCTTGCATTCCTGGAATAAACCCCACTTGTTCATGGTGTATGATCCTTTTAATGTGCTGCTGGATTATGTTTGTTGGTATATTGTTGAGGATTTTTGCATCTATGTTCATCAGTGATACTGGCCTGTAATTTTCTTTCTTCGTGACATCCTTGTCTGGTTTTGGTATCAAGGTGATGGTGGCCTCGTAGAATGAGTTTGGGAGTGTTCCTCCCTGTAGTGGAACAACTGAGGACATGGAAAGGAGACGTGACCCATGAGTCCCCCCCCCCAGCAAACTGGGGGCTGGCGAATAAGCCAGAACTACAAACAGTCCTGATTGCTTTGAGCCCCCCCAGCAAACCAGGGTCATACGAATAAGCCAGAGTTGTGAACAGTTCTGAAAGCTTTGGGCACCCCCCACCCTGGCAAACCGGGGGCCTGCAAAGAAGCATTGAGTGCTTTGGGCACTGATCCATGAGATGTCCTCAGTATAATCAGAGTGGTGGGAGCGCAAGGAAATGTCCTTGTGCTACTTCAGTATAATCAGAATGGTGGGAACGCAAGGAAATGTCCTTGTGCTACTTCAGTATAATCAAAATAATGGTGGGAACTTTGTGCTGCTTTTGCACTCAAGGACGAAGCACAGCAGGTTCTCACGAAAGCCAATTATAGCTTGTATAATCAATAAAAATATAGGTTGCTGCTTTGGCACTTCTGAAATGTTAAGAAAACAAGTCTTAAAGTGTAAACCTAGCTAATGCTTTAATAAAAGTTACCACAGCAAGACAGCGCTGTTTTGCCTGAGCGAGTGGCAGCCCTCTACTGCTGTGCTTTGGCACAATTCATCTCGTGTGATGAGCTTACTTTCGGCCCTGTCATAAGAATAAACTACAACACTTGGCGCCCGAACAGGGACTTGAAGGTAAGTAATCCCGTGATCGCGGGACCGAAGGGGAAATTGGTCTGCTCAGAGTAAGCGAAACCTTCAGCAACAGTAGAGTAACTGTAATGGGGAATTCCCATTCAGTAGAATTTCAATACATTAAACTCCTGAAACAGTTATTATGGAGTTCAGGAGTAAAAGTGAAACCAGAATCTTTTGATGAATTGTTTGCCCTGGTACGTAAACATTGGTACTGGTTTCAATCTACTGGTCATAACCAGTTGAATTTAAAAGTTTGGAAACAGGTTATGCAAGCCTTAAGGAGAGCTCATCAGCATGGAGACCCTATATCTGTCCGTGTTTGGTCTCTTTGTAAATTAATTTCCCTTGCCCTGGAACCATTACAATTTGAAACAGAAAGTGACAATGGGGCGCATCCTCAGCGTCCGAATTCTGCTCCTGATCACTCTGCTACTTTTCTGCCCCCGCGCCGCGACCTCCTTACAGCCCGGCTGCTCAGTGAGTCTCCTATAGAGGACCTCCTCCACCTCTTCCTCCCCTTGTGTCTGAGACAGGAGAGGATTTTTCGGAATCCAATGATAAAGGGGCTTTTTCTGATGATGATAAAGGTTAGGAGCAGACTAGCAAACAAAATGAAATGCCACTTTCTCAACAGAATGAGATTCTGATATACTTTCAAAGTTAAAAAATTTGATGACTATATTGGAAGAAAATAAAAGCAATACTACCACTCCTTTATATCAGGAGCCATGTCCTACTATTCCTTCGGCTCCTCCTTTAGAATTAGCAGCTTATCCTGTTGGAGCCTCTCATCAGTTTTGCTTTCCTCTAAAACCTGAATCTAATAGACTATTGTTGGAAGAAGAGATGAATAAACAAGAAAAGCAATATTCTGAATCATTTTTTGCTTTCCCTATTGTTAGACAAGCTATGCCTGCTAATGATCAATTTCCAAATGGATATGTAAATGTTGAGTATAACCATCATGATATAAAAATTTCAAAAAATGCTAAAAGAAGCCATTAATGCATATGGGATGCATTCTAATTATGTTCGGGGACTTTTGTCTGGTTATGCTACTGAAAACATGTTAAAAAATTAATATGTTTTCAGAAGCATACCTAGATAAAAGACCTTGAAATAGTCACCGTGAACTTTCTCCCCAGGCTGAACAAGAACTTAAATGGATAGAAAAACATATACATGATGCACAATTGGATCGGATTGAATCTCTCGATCATTTACGACTTATTGTATTTCATACTCCTCATTCTCCTACTGGTTTACTACAACAACAAGATAATCTCATAGAATGGATATTTTTAGCTCATAAAGCTCAAAAGAAATTACAATCTTATGTACAAAAAATAGCTGATATTATTATTAAAGGTAGGTTACGATTAAGGCAATTATGTGGTCGGGACCCACATGAACTTATAGTCCCTTTTTCAAACAAAGAAATACAAACTCTTTTTCAACTAGAGGATAACTGGCAAATTGCCTGTGCTCATTATATAGGTAAAATAAATAATCATTATCCTTCTGATAAACGTTTACAATTTTTGAAAAAGACTCATTGGATTTTGACAAAAATAGTTCAATCAGATCCTGTTATAGGACCAACTTTTTTTAATGATGCCAATAAAACGGGAAGAGCAGGATATGCTAACAGTCATGATCAGAAGGTGTTACAATCTCCATATGTTTCAGTTCAAAAAGCAAAACTATTTACTGTAATACTATTGTTACAAGATTATCCAATTGTTCTTAATATAATTACAGACTCTCAGTATGTGGAATTTACAGTTAAAAATATTGAAACCACTTTTATCCCAGATAATGGATCAGAACTGCATTCTTTATTTTTGCAAATACAACATATAATTAATTAGACTACATACTGCACCACTTTATATTACTCATATTCGTGCTCATACTCATTTACCCGGTCCATTGGTAGATGGAAATGATTTTATTGATACTTTAGTGGGTACTGTACAATTAGCTACAGCAGAACATCATAGATATCATACTAATGCCAGAGGATTGAAAAATAAATTTAATCTTACTTGGAAACAAGCAAAAACTATTCTCCGTACATGCCCGCAATGTGCTGCTATTAATCAACCTTGTTTGAATATTGGAGTTAACCCTAAAGGCTTATCTGCTAATGCTATCTGGCAAATGGATGTAACTCAATATCCTGGTTTTGGAAAGTTAAAATATATTCATCATTCTGTAGATACCTACTCTCATTTCTCATGGGCAGCTCCATGATCTTCTGAAAAAGCTGATGATGTAATAACTCATTTATTAGAAACTTTTGCTGTTATGGGAATTCCTGACAGCATAAAAACTGATAATGCTTCTGCATATCATTCTCAAAACTGTCAGACTTTTTTTGCCACACATAATATACGGCATGTTACAGGTATCCCAGGAAACAGTACGGGACAAGTGGTTATTGAACGACAAAACCGCACTTTGAAAGAAATGCTTATAAAACAAAAAGGGGGAGATGAGGTACAAAGTCTTGCTTTATTTACTTTTAATTTTTTGAATCATGGAGAAGATGATCTTAGTGCAGCTGACAGACATTGGACAAAAATAAGTACACAAGAACTTAGACAGCCTGTTTTTACATTAAATGAAAATACTAACACTTGGGAACCTGGCGAGGTTCTTCGTTGGGGCCGAGGATATGCTTTTGTTTCTGCAGGAGCTGAATCCTATTGGGTGCCGGCTAAGAAGATAAAGTTTCAGGATGGCAAGTAAGCGTAGCCTTGATGTGACGGGAATGACGAAGGGATTTGTGGAGATGGATTTGAGCAAGAGAGCATTCCGTGTGCCATTGGATCGAACAAAGAAGGCGCCTTCATTGACCTGGGGGCAAGTGAAAAAGTTTGCAGGCACTGCTGAAAATCTTGTCATTTCGCAGGGTAAACTCCTCACTAGCACCAATCTTTTTGTAGCTATGTTGGCAATGTTGTCTGCACAGGTAATAAGCATATCAGCCAATGAGATAAATTGTACTAACCATACTTATTGGACTTATATTCCTAACCCTCCTCTTAATATGGGGGTTACCTGGTGGGATGCCCCAATTCTTGTATATGTAAATGAGTCTGGATGATTGCCTGGTCCTTTTGATGATAGAGGCCCTTTGAAGCCGGAAGAAGGAAGGATAATAGAAAATTACACTGCGGGTGTTAATGGACCTCCTATTTGTATGGGAAAGGGAGATCATTGCCTTAAAATGAATTATCAGGCATGGTTAAGTGTTGTCAAAAATGAAAGCAGATATCATGGGTTATATCTTTTGAGTGCTTATAGTTTTAAAAGTTCTAATTCCGCTCTTAATGAAAATGTTTCCACACCTTATTTGCCTCCATGCCAGGTGCCTCTTGTGGATCGATTATCGGATTGGGTCCATTGGACTCGATGCCGAGGAGAAATGGCTCGGGTTCTTGTTAATACTTCTTGGGGAAGCGTAATTGATTGGAACCCTTTTGCCTCCGCCCGAGGAAAAAAGCGTTTGAAGAATTCATACTGGCATAGAGAGGATAACACTATTTATAGCAATACTATTAATGATACCATAGTATGACATGCTGGAGGGTTTTCTCCTCCTGGTCCTCATTTAAATGGATATCCTATCCAAAGGGACTTGTGGAAGCTTATGGCAGCTCTGAGAAAGATTAATGCCTGGGTAGGACATATGGTTAACAAATCTAAAAATCATAGTTTGATTTTTCATAAAGATGTTACTCGGTATACTCGTAGTTGTGTGAAATTACCTTATATATTGTTAAAGGGACCAGCTGTATGGAATGAGACTCAAGGTATTATAATGTGTAAAAATTGCTCTCTGTATACCTGTATTAACTCTAGTATATCTTTTAACATAGCTACTGAAAGTTTGTATATCTTACAAGCTTGGACAGGTCTTTGGTTTCCTGTCCCTTCCCTTGGAAGGGAATGGCAAGAATCTCTTCCTATGGCTGTTTTGCAATATTTAGCTGTTGCATTAAAAAGAAGTAAAAGATTTATAAGAATGTTGATTACAGCTGTCATGGGTATTATAGCCATAACAGCTTCTACTGCAGGATTGCTAATGCTCATTATAATAATAATCATATGTTTAACTGTAGTCCAACAATGAATGAAAGCTACCCGCCATACAACATCACAACAAGCTGCTGTGTTTTCCTTAATGCTGCACAAGCTACAAAATAATTCCATGTAGTTTAGTACCGAGAGTAATGCTGCCATGTTCTCCTTGATGCTACAAAAATTAGAAAACAAAAAGGGGTAAATGTAGTGGAACAACTGAGGACATGGAAAGGAGACGTGACCCGTGAGCCCCCCCACCCCAGCAAACTGGGGGCTGGCAAATAAGCCAGAACTACAAACAGTCCTGATTGCTTTGAGCCCCCCTGGCAAACCGGGGGCATGCGAATAAGCCAGAGTTGTGAACAGTTCTGAATGCCTTGAGCGCCCCCCCGGCAAATTGGGGCCCTGCAAAGAAGCATTGAGTGCTTTGGGCACTGATCCATGAGATGTCCTCAGTATAATCAGAGTGGTGGGAGCGCAAGGAAATGTCCTTGTGCTACTTCAGTATAATCAAAATAATGGTGGGAACTTTGTGCTGCTTTTGCCCTCAAGGACGAAGCACGGCAGGTTCTCACGAAAGCCAATTATTGCTTGTATAATTAATAAAAATATAGGTTGCTGCTTTGGCACTTCTGAAATGTTAAGAAAACAAGTCTTAAAGTGTAAACCTAGCTAATGCTTTAATAAAAGTTACCACAGCAAGACAGACAGCGCTGTTTTGCCTGAGCGAGCGGCAGCCCTCTACTGCTGTGCTTTGGCACAATTCATCTCATGTGATGAGCTTACTTTCGGCCCTGTCATAAGAATAAACTACAACACTCCATTTGCTATATTTTGGAAGAGTTTGAGAAGGGTAGGTGTTAGCTGTTCTCTAAATGTTTGATAGAATTCGCCTGTGAAACCATCTGGTCCTGGGCTTTTGTTTGCTGGAAGATTTTTAATCACAGTTTCAATTTCAGTGCTTGTGATTGGCCTGCTCATATTTTATATTTCTTCCTGATTCAGTCTTGGCAGGTTGTGCATTTCTAAGAATTTGTCCATTTCTTCCATGTTGTCCATTTTGTTGCCATAGTGTTGCTTGTAGTAACCTCTCATGATCTTTTGTATTTCTGCAGTGTCAGTTGTTACTTCTCCTTTTTCATTTATAATTCTATTGATTTGAGTGTTCTCCCTTTTTTTCCTGATGAGTCTGGCTAATGGTTTATCAATTTTGTTTATCTTCTCAAAGAACCAGCTTTTAGTTTTATTGATCTTTGCTATTGTTTCCTTCATTTCTTTTTCATTTATTTCTGATCTGATGTTTATGATTTCTTTCCTTCTGCTAACGTTGGGGGTTTTTTTGTTCTTCTTTCTCTAATTGCTTTAGGTGCAAGGTTAGTTTGCTCATTTGAGATGTTTCCTGTTTCTTAAGGTAGGATTGTATTGTTATAAACTTCCCTCTTAGAACTGCTTTTGCTGCATCCCATAGGTTTTGGGTCATCATGTCTCCATTGTCATTTGTTTCTAGGTAGTTTTAAATTTCTTCTTTGATATCTTCAGTGATCACTTCGCTGTTTATTAGCGTATTGTTTAGCCTCCATGTGTTTGTATTTTTTACAGATCTTTTCCTGTAATAGATATCTAGTCTCATAGCGTTGTGGTCAGAAAAGATATTTGATACAATTTCGATTTCCTTAAATTTACCAAGGCTTGATTTGTGACCCAAGATATGAAGTATCCTGGAGAATATTCTATGAGCACTTGAGAAAAAATGTGTATTCTGTTATTTTTGGATGGAATGTCCTATAAATATCAATTAAGTCCATCTTGTTTAATATATCATTTAAAGCTTGTGTTTCCTTATTTATTTTCATTTTGGATGCTCTGTCCATTGGTGAAAGTCGGGTGGTAAAGTCCCCTACAAAGAATGTGTTACTGTCGATTTCCCCTTTTATGGCTGTTAGTATTTCCCTTATGTATTGAGGTGCTCCTATGTTGGGTGCATAAATATTTACAATTGTTATATCTTCTTCTTGGATGTATCCTTTGATCCTTATGTAGTGTCCTTCTTTGTCTCTTCTAATAGTCTTTATTTTAAAGTCTATTTTGTCTGATATGAGAATTGCTACTCCAGCTTTCTTTTGGTTTCCATTTGCATGAAATATCATTTTCCATCCCCTTACTTTCAGTGTGTATGTGTCTCTAGGTCTGAAGTGGGTCTCTTGTAGACAGCATATATATGCGTCTTGTTTTTGTGTCCATTCAGCCAATCTGTGTCTTTTGATGGGAACATTTAGTTCATTTACATTTAAGGTAATGATCGATATGTATGTTCCTATTCCCATTTTCTTAATTGTTTTGGGTTCGTTATTGTAGGACTTTTCCTTCTCTTGTGTTTCCTGCCTAGAGAAAATCCTTTAGCATTTGTTGTAAAGCTGGTTTGGTGGTGATGAACTCTCTCAGCTTTTGCTTGTCTGTAAAGGTTTTAATTTCTCCATCAAATCTGAATGAGATCCTTGCTGGGTAGAGTAATCTTTGTTGCAGGTTTTTCTCCTTCATCACTTTCAGTATGTCCTGCCACTCCCTTCTGGCTTGTAGGGTTTCTGCTGAGAGATCAGCTGTTAACCTTATGGGGATTCCCTTGTGTGTTATTAGTTGTTTTTCCCTTGCTGCTTTTAATATGTTTTCTTTGTATTTAAATTTTGACACTTTGATTAATATGTGTCTTGGTGTATTTCCCTTTGGATTTATCCTGTTTGGGACTCTCTGTGCTTCCTGGACATGATTAACTATTTCCTTTCTCATATTAGGGAAGTATTCAACTATAATCTCTTCAAATATTTTCTCAGTCCCTTTATTTTTCTCTTCTTTTTCTGGAACCCCTGTAATTCGAATATTGGCACATTTAATGTTGTCCCAGAGGTCTGGGAGACTGTCCTCAGTTCTTTTCATTATTTTTTCTTTATTCTGCTCTGTGTTTGTTATTTCCACTATTTTATCTTCCAGGTCACTTCTCCGTTCTTCTGCCTCAGTTGTTTTGCGATTGATCCCATCTAGAGTATTTTTAGTTTCATTTATTGTGTTTTTTTATCATTGTTTGTTTCATCTTTAGTTCTTCTAGGTCCTTGTTAAATGTTTCTTGCATTTTGTCTATTATTTTTCCAAGATTTTGGATCATCTTTACTATCATTATTCTGAATTCTTTTTCAGGTAGACTGCCTATTTCCTGTTCATTTGTTAGGTCTGTTGGGTTTTTATCTTGCTCCTTCATCTGCTGTGTGTTTTTCTGTCTTCTCATTTTGCTTATGTTACTGTGTTTGGCGTCTCCGTTTTTCAGGCTGCAGGTTCGTAGTTCCCGTTGTTTTTGGTGTCTCTCCCCAGTGGCTAATGTTGGTTCAGTGGTTTGTGTAGGCTTCCTGGTGGATGGGACTAGTTCCTGTGTTCTGGTGGATGAGGCTGGATCTTGTCTTTCTGGTGGGCAGGTCCATGTCTAGTGGTGTGTTTTGAGGTGTCTTTGGACTTATTATGATTTTCGGCAGCCTCTCTGCTAATGGGTGGATTTGTGTTTTTGTGTTTGGCATAGGATGTCCAGCACTGTAGCTTTCTGGTCGTTGAGTGAAACTGGATGCTGGTGTTGAAATGGAGATCTCTGGGAGATTTATGCCATTTGATATTATCTGGAGCTGGGAGGTCTCTTGTGGGCCAGTGTCCTGTAGTTGGCTCTCCAACCTCAGAGGCACAGCACTGGCTCCTGGCTGCAGCACCAAGAGCCTTTCATCCACATCACTCAGAATAAAAAGGAGAAAAAGTAGAAATAAATAATTAGTAGAAGTAGAAAGAAAGAAAGAAAGAAAGGAAGAAAGAAAGAAGGAAATAAAGAAAGATAGGAGAGAGTGAGGGAGGGAAGGAGGAAGTAAAGAAGGAAGGAGGGAAGGAAGCAAAAAAAGAAAGAAAGAAGATAAAGTAAAATAAAATAAATTAAGATAAAATATAATAAAGTTATTAAAATAAAAAATAATTATTAAGAAAATAAAAAAGAAAAACTGGGTGGATAGAACCCTAGGACAAATGGTGGAAGCAAAGCTATACAGACCAAATCTCATACAGAAGTATAGACATACGCACTCATAAAAAGAGGAAAAGTGGAGTAAATCATAAATCTTACTCTCAAAGTCCACCTCCTCAATTTGGGGTTATTCATTGTCTAAAGGAGGGAAGGAAGCAAAGAAAGAAAGAAAGAAAGAAGATAAAGTAAAATGAAGTCAATTTATTAAAATAAAAAATGATTATTAAGAAAAAAATTTTTAAAAAAACGGACATATAGAACCCTTGGACAAATGGTGGAAGCAAAGAAAAAAATCTCACAGAAATTTTTTCTATACAGAAAGAATCTCACACAGAAGCATACACATACACACTCACAAAAAGAGGAAATGGGAAAAAAATCATAAATTTTGCTCTCAAAGTCCACCTCCTCAATTTAGGATGATTCATTGTCTATTCATATATTCCACAGATGCTGGGTATATCAAGTTGATTATGGAGCTTTAATTCTGAGGCTGCTGGGAGAGAGTTCCCTTTCTCTTCTTTGTTCTCACAGCTCCCAGGGGCTCAGCTTTGGATTTGGCCCTGCCTCTGTGTGTAGGTTGCTGGAGGGCAACTGTTCTTCGCTCAGACAGGATGGGGTTAAAGCTGCTTCGGGAACTCTGGCTCACTCAGGCCTGGGGGAGGGAGGGGTATGGAGTGCGGGGCGAGCCAGTGTCAGCAGAGGCCAGCGTGACATTGCACCAGCCTGAGGCACACCGTGTGTTCAACAGGGGTAGTTTTCCCTGGATTCCGGGACCCTGGCAGTGGCAGGCTGCACAGGCTCCCCGGAAGGGTTGTGTGGGTAGTGACCTGTGCTCACACACAGGCTTCTTGGTGGTGGAAGCATTAGCCTTAGCGTCTCATGGTCGTCTCATGTGTCCGCGCTTTTAGCCACGGCTCGTGCCCGTCTCTGGAGCTCCGTTAAGCAGCGCTCTTAATTCCCTCTCCACGTGCCCTAGGAAACAAAGAGGGAAGAAAAAGTCTCTTGCCTCTTCGGCACGTCCAGACTTTTCCCTGGACTCCCTCTGGGCTAGCCATGGTGTACTAACCCCCTGCAGGCTGTGTTCACGCCGCTATCCCCAGTCCTCTATCCGTGCTCCGACCAAAACCCGAGCCTCAGCTCTTAGCCCAGCCCGCCCCGGTAGGTGAGCAGACAAGCCTCTCGGGCTGGTGAGTGCTGGTCAGCACCGATCCTCTGTGCGGGAATCTCCCCGCTTTGCCCTCCGCACCCCTGTTGCTGTTCTCTCATCCGCGGCTCCAAAGCTTGCCCCTCTGCCACCCACAGTCTCCGCCTGCGAAGGGGCTTCCTAGTGTGTGGAAACCTTTCCTCCTTCACAGCTCCCTCCCACTGGTGCAGGTTCCATCCCTATCCTTTTATCTCTGTTTATTCTTTTTTCTTTTGCCCTACCCAGGTACGTGGGGAGTTTCTTGCCTTTTGGGTGGTCTGAGGTCTTCTGCCAGCATTCAGTAGGTGTTCTCTAGGAGTTGTTCCACGTGTAGATGTATTTCTGGTGTATCTGTTGGGAGGAAGGTTATCTCTGCGTCTTACTCTTCTGCCATCTTCCCCTCGTCCCCCTAATTGTTGTTTTAATTTGCAATTTCCTGATGACATATGACATTGAGAATCTTTCCATATGCTTATTTGCCATCTGTATATCTTCCTTGATGAGATGTCTGTTGAGATCTTTTGCCCACTTTTAAATGTGATTGTTTATTTTCTCATTGTTGAATTTTAAGTATTCTTTGTATATTTTGGATGAGTCCTTTAGCAAATATATGTTTTTCAAATATTTACTTCCAGCATGTGGCTTGTCTTTTCATTCTCTTAGTATTGTCTTTCACAGAGAAGTTTTTATTTTTTTAATTTTAATGATATTTAAATTGTCAATTTTCTTCTTTCATAGATCTTGCTTCTGATACTATATATGTCATAGACAAACCCAAAGTCACTTAGATATTCTCCTATGTTAACTTCTAGTAGTTTTAGAATTTTACATTTATGTCTATAATCCATTTTGAGTAAATTTTTGTGAAAGGTGTAATATCTGTGTCTAGATACATTTGTTTGCATGTGGATATACAGTTTCTTTCAGCACTATTTGTTGAAAAGACTATCTTTCCTTTATTGAATCATAATTTGTTTTTGTTTTGTTTGTTTATGAAGAAGATAATATCATTGTGGGTTTCTCTGTTAGCCTGGAATGTTCATTAAAATTAATCTAGATTCTAGGTAGTGATACTCTTATGCTTTGTTTTCCCATATTTTTAATAGAAGTGATTGAATCACACAATAAATGTTTATTGAGCATTTACTATGTGTCAGACACAATGTTAACTGCTGGCAATACAATGGTGAACAAACACACATGATCCCTGTGTTTATGAGGTACACAGACTAGTGGGGGAAAATTAACAGCATTCATAGAATTTCAGAGTCAAAATGATCTTCTAAGATCTTACAGAGCAGCTAGTCTTACTTCATTTTACAGAAAAGGATATTAAGGTCAGAAAAGATAAAGTAAATTATTTGGTCCAGGCCCAGGCAACAGTGTTATTGGAAGAGATTAGATTAAAATCCATGTCACCTGGCTCCCAGTTAAGCATTATTCCTGCTTCTGTATCTTTTCTTTGTTTTCCTATGTGCTAATTAGAAATTCATAACACTCATGGTGAAAGAAAATATACTCTTTCAGTGAAAATAATTGCCAAGTGTTGTACCCAAAGAGAAAGGATTTTTACTAAAGAAAAACAGCAAGGCTAATAATATACAGTACTCTCCTGTCATGAGTTGAATCAGAGAGACAAAAACTGTTGGATGACTAAAGAAGAGAATCTTTCAAACTCACAGCTTCCTTCATCTCCCTGTAAGGTAAGGCATCATCATCCATAAGACTGACCTTTAAAACTGTAAGAACCAAAGAAAATGGAGCCACTTCATCATGTTTCATTACTGGTTCCTGAAGAAATGATTTAGAAGAAATTATAATTCTCTAGATGATACCTTCTTTGACTTAGAAAATTTATAATGAAGTTTTAAGAATTAAGTACAATCAAAGTGTAACATTTTCACATCATCCTCAATCTGCCTTGTATTTGTTGTAGTTTCATTTTACTATAAGGAAAGAAAATATGTATAATTTCTGAAGCATATTTTGATGGCTTAGGCCCTTGATACAAAAGTTAAAAAACAAACAAAAACTATTGTGCTGCTCACTCAGTAGACACTAGCACACTGGGGGCACCCAAAAGTATTTGTTTTGGAAAATAGTATTTTATTTGACTTTTAAAAATTAAACTATTTATTTTGAGATAATTGTAGTTCACATGTAGTTGTAAGAAATAATACAGAATGATCATATATACCTTTAAGCATCTTCCACCAATAGTAACATCTTTTAACATTATAGTACAACATTATAGTACAATATCACAGCTGGAATTTTGACATTGATAGAGACAAGATATAGAAAATTTCTATCACCACAAGGATCTCTCATGCTGTTCTTTTATAGCCACACCCAATTCCCTCCCACCTCACCACCTCCTTACCCTTTGGCAACAATTAGTCTGTTCTCGATTTCTATAAACTCATCATTTCAAGTATGTTATATAAATGGAATCATATAGTTTGTAAGCTTTTGTGTTCCTCTTTTTTTTCATCCAGCAGAAATCTGTGGCGATTTTTATCCAGTTTTTTATTTGTATCAAGAGTTCATTCATTTTATTGCTGGTTAGTAGTCAATGGAATGGTCAGTTAAATCACTCTTTAAAGGAAATATGGTTTGTTTTCAGTTTTTGGCTATTATTACTAAATCTTTTATAAACATGCATGCACAAGTTTTTGTGTAAATATGTCAATTTCTCTGGAGATAAATGTCTAGGAGTTCAATTCCTGAATTGTATGGTAGTTGAATGTTTAGATTTTTAAGCAACTGTCAAATTTTTCTCGAGTAATTATACCGTTTTACAGTCTCACCAGCAAAGTATGAGTAGTCCTGTTTTTCCACATCCTTGTCAGCATTTGGTGTTGTCACTATTTTTGTTTTCTTAATTTTAAGTCATACTATACGTATTTAGTGATATTTGATTGTAGTTTTATCTTTTCCTTGTATATCCTCCAACTGAGCTTTATTAATTGTAGTTTTAATTTGCACTTTCCAAATGGCTAATGAAAATATTTTCAAGTGCTTATCTGTTATCTATATATCCTTTTCAGTGAAATGTCTCTTCATGTTTTTTTGACCATTTTCTAACTGGATTGTTTATTTTTTGCTGTTTTGAGGTTTTTATATATTTTAGATATTAGTTCTTTTTCAAATATGTTACTTAAAAATATCTTCTCCCACTCTATAACTTGTCTCTCAGTCCTCCTAATAGGGCCTTTTACAGAGCAAAAGTTTGGTTTTTTAAAACAAATTATGAAGTCCAGTTTATTAATTTTTACTTTTATTGATCATGCTTTCAGTGTCAAGTCTAAGAAATGTTTGCCTAGCCAGATAGCCTGAAGATGTTCTCATAAGATCTATATTGAGGTAATTATTTTTTATGGTGTGAGGTTTAGGTAGAGTTTTATCACTTTGCCTATGAATGTCCATTTGCTCAACATCATTTGTAGAAAAGCTGCATTCCCACATGAGTTGATTTTGCACTTTTGTCAACAATCCATTGGGTATATTTGTATGATTCTATTCATGGATTCTCTGCTTTCTCCCATTCATCTACTTGCCTTTACCTTTGTCAATACCATACAGTCTATTTCTTATTATTGTGGTAAACTATACATAAATCATATTTATTTTAACCATGTATAATTATGCAGTTCAATGGCATTAAATACAGTCACAGTGTTGTGTAACCATCACCACTGTCTATAACAAAAACTTTTTCATAATCCTCAACAAAATCTCTGTAACCGTCAAACAGTAACAACCCCATTTTCCCTCCCACCAGCCCTAGTAACCTCTATTCTATTTTCTATCTCTATGAATTTGCCTATTCTAGGTACCTCGTGTAAGTGGAATCTACAATATTTGTCCTTCTATGCCTGGCTTATTTCACTAAACATAGTGTTTTCAAGGTTCATCCATGTTATAGCATGTAATGAAATGCCATTCCTTTTTTGGCTTAATAAATCCCATTGTGTGTATATACAATAGTTTGTTATTCAACGGTTGATTGACACTTGGATTGTTTCCACCTTGTAGGTATTGTGAATCATGATGCTATGGTCATTGGTGTAAAAATATTTGTTCAAATCCCTGCTTTCAGTTCTTTTAGATGTGCAGTGTAGGTAGTAGCAGAGTTGTTGGATCATATGGTGGCTCTACGTTTAACCTTTGAGAAACTGCCAAACTGTTTTCTACAGTGTTGTCTTGTTTTTAAACAATTATCACAAATTTTAAACATATACAAAAGTATAAAAATACTGTGAGTGTTCCTTGTATACTCATGAACTCATCCAGCTTTATTATTTACCAACTGATGGCTGTCATGTTTTATCTATAACCCCACCTGCTTCACCCTATTCCATATTATCTCGAAGCATCTCCGAGACAACATGTAATTACACCTATACATTTTTGGTATGTATATTTAAAATATAGGACTAATTAGGACTAATATAGGTCCTAATTTTTAATACTTTTTTTATTGTGCTTTCTTTGGATTTAAATGCCCTTCTTTTTCTAGTTACTGAAGGTAGAAGGTTAGATTACTGATTTTATGTCTTTCTTCTTTTAAAGTACATACATTCAATGCTCTAAATTTCCCTCTAAGCACAGCTTTTGCTATATCCCACAAATGTTAAGTTGTGTTTACATTTTCATTTAGTTCAAAATGTTTTTAATTTCTCTGGTGAGTCTTTTTTGACACATGTGTTACTTAGAAATGTGTTGTTTGATCTCCAAATATTTTGGGATTTTCCAGCTACCTTTCTGTTATTGACATCTAGTGTTACTCCATTGTTTCCTGAGGGTGGGTATATTATGACCTCTATTATTTTAAATTTGTGATGGTGTTTTTGATGATCCTGAATGTGGTCTATATTGCTTAATATTGCATGAAAGCTTCAGAAAAATGTGTGTTTTTCTGTATTTGGATGAACAAGTCCATAGATGTCAATTATATCCAGTTGATTGCTGGTGCTGTTGAGTTTAAATATATCTTTACTGATATTCTGGTTGCTCAATCTGTCCATTTCTAATAGAAGGGTTTTGAAGTCTCCAACTATAGCAGTAGATTTATTAACTCTCTTTGTAGTTTTATCACTTTTTGCCTTGTATTTTGATGATGTTTTTAGGTGCATACATATTAAGGATTGTTATGTCATCTTGGGCAGTTGACCCCTTTATCATTTTGTAATGCCCTTTTTTTTTTATCACTGATGCCTTTCCTTGATCTGAAGTCTGCTCTGTCTGATATTAATACAGCTATACCCAACTTATTTTGTTCAGTGTCAGCATGGTATCTTTCAGGAATAATTGTCATTGTATTCCTGTGAGTTTCTTATAGGTAACATATAGATGGGTCTTATTTTTATTCCCTCTGACAGTCTTTGTCTTTTAAGTATTTAGACCATTCACAGTTAAAGTCATTATTGGTATGATTTGATTTATATCTACCATATTTCTTACTATTTTCTATTCATTGCCTTTATTCTTTTCCCCATTTTTGTCTTCCACACTTTTTTTCTTCTGCTTTTGTGGTTTTAATTGAGTATTTTATATGATTCCACTTTTCTCCTTTCTTTTCATATCAGTTATACTTCTTTTTCTTTTTTTAGTATTTGCCCTAGAGTTTGCACTATATGTTTACCACTAATCCATGTCCATTTTCAAATAACACTATACCACTGTTGATCTGAACCGAATAGACTGAGAGATATTTCTCCAACAAAGATGGTTTATGTGGGGTCAGCAGAGAATTTAATTCAAGTCTTCAACCATGGCAAGGCATGTGCAAGGCCCCATATGGCAAGGGAAGGAGAACATTTCTTAATATAGAGAAAAAGGGAGTTGGGAGGATACAGTAAACAAAGAGTCCATGTTTTTTCAATGGCTGAGCCTTGCCAGGAAAGAACGGGAGCCTTTCTTCTCCTTGGGCTGTATCATGACAGGGTATGAGAGCTTCCCCTTCTGGTCTCCTAACATTATTTGAAGATTCTGTTTATTATTTTTTTACATCACAGATGCAAAAATCCTCAAAAAATACTAGCAAACTAAAATCAAGAGCAAATGAAAAGTATCATACATCATAATCAAGTGAGATTTACCCCTGGGATGCAAGAAGAGTTTAACATATGCAAATCAATAAATGTGATACATCATATTATCAGGATGAAGGATAAAAATCGTATATTTGTGTTAGATGTAGCAAAAGCATTTTAAAAATTTAACATTGTTTCATGATTAAAAACTCAACAAATTTGATATAGAAGGAATGTAGCTCAACATAACAGAGGCCATATATTATAAGCCCACAGATAACCTCATACTCAAGGATGAATAACTGAAAATATTCCTCTAAGATTAGGCACAGTGCAAGGATGCGCACTGTAACCACTTCTATTCAACACAGTACTGGAAGTCCTAGCCACAGCAATTAGGCAAGGAAGAGAAACAAAAGACACTTAAATTGGAAAGGAAGACATAAAATAGTCTCTGTTTGCAGATGATATAATCTTATATATAGAAAACCCTAAAGATCTCATCAAAAAACTGGTAGAACTAATAAAGTAATTCAGTAATCTTGAAAGATACAAAATAAACATGCACAAATTAGTTGCATTTCTGTATACTAACAATAAAGTATCTGAAAAATAGAGAAAACAATCCCATTTATAATTGAATCAAAAATTTTAAAATACCTAGAAATAAATTTAACCAGGTAAGTGAAATATCTGTACACTTGAAAAAATAAGACACTGATGAAAGAGATTGAAGACACAAATAAATGGAAAGGTATATTTTATTCATGGATTGGAAGAATTAATATTATTGAAGTGTCCATACCACTTAAAGCAATATACAGATTTAATGTAACCCTTATCAAAATTCCAATGATACCTTTTATAAAAATAGAATAAAATCCTAAAATTTGTATGGAGCCATAAGAGAACCCAAATAATGAAAACAATCTTGAGAAAGAAGAACAAAGCTGGAGGTATCACATTTCCTGATTTCAAACTATATTACAAAGCAGTATTAATCAAAAGAGTATGGCATTGTATAAAAACAGACACATAAACCCATGCAACAGAACAGAGAGCCTAGAAATAAACCCACACATATATGGTCAACTAATCTTTGGCAAGGGCTACAAGAATACACAATAGGAACAGGACAGTCTCTTCAATAAATGTTGTTGAGAAAACTGGATATCCATATGCAAAATAATGTAGATCCTTATCTTAAAATGCCATACAAAATATTAACTCAAAATGGATTACAGTCTTAAATGTAGGACACGAAACTATAAAACTTCTATAAGTAAATATAGGGAAAAATCTTTACATTGATCCTGGCAGCTATTTCATGAATATGACATCAAAAGCACAGGCAACAAAAACAAAAATAAATAAGTGGGACTACATGAAAATGAAAAGCTTCTGCACAGCAAAGGAAACAATCAACAAAGTGAAAATGTAACCTATGGAATGGGAGAAAATATTTTAAAGCTGTGTATCTGATAAGGGACTAATATCTAAAATATGTAAGAAACACATATAAATCAATAACAAAAAATCAAATAACCTGGTTAAAAAATGGAAAGAGAACTTTAATAAACATTTTTCCAAAGAAGATGTACAAATGACCAACAAGTAAATGAAGAGGTGCTCAAAATAACTAATCATCAGTGAAACTCAAGTCACTTGTTCTTGCATTGTCTAGTTTTTTCCCTTTAGAGCCTGTACCATATTAATCACAGTGGTTTTAAATTCTCAGTCTGATAATTCTGATATCCCTGTCATATCTTACTTTTGTTCTAATGCTTGCTCAGTCTCTTCAAACTGTGTTTTTTGCCTTTTATTATAACTTAAATTTTTTTTTGTTGAAATCTGGACATGATGTGCTGGGTTAAGGGAACTCCAGTTAAGTAGGCCTTCAGCAGTATGCTGGTGAGGTTTAGGGGAAGGGGAAACATCTGTGATTAGGTCTCAGTATTTTGTTGAGTCTGTGCCTCTGAACTGTGAACTTCATCAGTGCTTCTCTGTATTCCCCCCCCCATACCTTAAGTCAGAAAGGATAGCTAGAGGATGCTTTTGTTGGGTATTCCCCTTCCCTTACATGAAAGGCTAGAGGGAACTGGACTTGAGCACAGTTGACACTTGAACAACACATGTTTGAATTGCATGGGTACACTTATATGCAGATTGTTTTCAATAAATATACAATTGGCCCTCCAAATTTGTGAGTTTTGCATCCACAATTCAACCAACTAGGGATTGAAATTATTGTCCATGGCTGGGTGAATCTGTGGATGTCAAACCTGTGGATATGGAGGGCCAACTGTATTCGTTGTACTATGCCATTTTATATAAGGGACTTTAGCATCTGTGAATTTTGGTATATGATGGGTTTCCTGGAACAAATTCCCTGTAGATACCAGGAGATGATTGCATTTCTTTTCCACCATGTGAAAGGCTTAAGCAGGCTGGAGTAAGGAATTACACTTCCCTCAGGTATGTTAAGTTCTAGTAAAATAGATTTTCCTGAGAGCAGAAATTATTAAGAAGACCACAATGCTCTGGATTGTTTCAGAATGGTTATATATCCTCTTCCACTGCCACAAGCATAAAAGGGTTTTCCCCAGATTCTGAATGTGAAGACGTGGTAGAGGTCTTGGGGGTAAGACTTAGAAAAGCATAGGATCCTCTCTATGATTGGGTCTCCTTGGAGTTTTTAACTCTCATACTTGTCCACACTGAGCCTACTGCAATTCATCAATTACAGTTTGTGTTTTTCTATCTGGCACTGGTTCTCACAGAGTTTTCTGCTGGTGGATTTCTGCTCCAATTGTTGTGAGTCTCTGTATTTGCGTATCTGTCTCTCCAATTTTGAGGGAAACAGTTTGTCCTGTGACCTGACTTCTCTGACAATTGTAAGAAGAGTTGTTAATTTATTAGATTTTTCGGCTTTTTACTCGTTATTTATATGGTGTGGTGTCATCTCAGGTCCTAATATGTTAGACTGGAAACCAGAAGTTGCTGTCGTTTTTGTTTTTCTTTTGTTTTGTTTTCTTTTGTTAAAGAATCTCTTATCAGGTTGAGGAAAGTCCTCCATGTTCCTGGTTTCAACATCTAATTCTGAGTATTAGATTTTGTAAGATGCTTTTTCTACACCAACTGATGTGATCATGTGATTTTCCTACTTTAGTCAGTTTATATGGTGAATAGCATTAATCAGTTGATTTTTAAATAGTGAACTAGGCTTGCATCTATGGAATGAAACCCATTTGGTCATGGTGTTTAATTCTTTTGATGTATTGATGAATTTTATTTGCTAATATTTTGTTAAGGATTTTTGCAACTATTTAGTTTTCTTTCTCGTATTGTCTTTCTCTGGTATTGATATCAAGGTAATTCTAGCTTTAAAAAATTAATTGGAAAGTCTTCACTCCTTTTATATTTTCCAGAAGAGATTGTGTAGAATTGATGTTATTTCTTCTTTAAACATTTTGTAGAATTCTGCAGTGAAATCATGTGGGCCTGCTTTATATTGGATGAGTTACGCTGGTTTTGGCTTTTTGAGAAAGTGGTTATTTTCATCAAAGTTGTCTACCTTATGTGTGTAGGGTTGTTCATAGTACTTTCTTATTATCTTTTTGAGGTTATGTTCTGTAGTGATATCCCCCATTTAATTCCTGTTGTTAATATTTCATTCCAGGTATTTGTGTCTTCTTTCTTTTTCTCTTAGTACTGTCAGAGGTTTGTCAATTTTATTTATATTTTCAAAGAACCAGTTCTATTTAATTGACTGTTTATTTTCCTGTTTACTATTTCATATATTTTTTCTTTTAATCTATATTATTTCATTCCCTCTCTCTTCTTTGGATCTATTTTGCTCTTCTTGTAGCTTCCTGAGATAGGAACTTGGGTTATTCATTCAAACCATTTCCTGTTTTAGGGATGCATTCAAATTCAGCAGTATTTTACTGTCCCATACATTATGACATGTTGCATTTTTATTTTCATTTGGCTCAGTGTATGTGTTTTTCTTGAGACCTTCTCTTTGACTCATGATTTATTTCGGATGTGTTGTTTAGTTTCCAATTGTTTGGAGACTTTTTTCTATCTTTCTGTTATTGATTTTTCTTTTGATTTCCTTGTTGTTTGAGATCATAATTTGTATGACGTTTATTCTTTTAAATTTGTTAAAGTTTTTTTATGGCTCAGGATATTGGCCTAGCTTGATATATTTCCCATGGGCACTTGAAAAGAATGTGTAATCTTGCTTTTGGGTGATCCATTCTAGAAATACTGATATCTAGATCTGGTTGATGGATGATGTTGTTGAGTTCTCTTATACTTAGTAATTTTCTACTTGTTTTGTCAATTACTGAGAGCAGTGTTTTGAAACATCCAACAATAATTGTGGATTTGTTTTTTTCTCTTCTCAGTTCTGTTAGTTTTTGATTCATATATTTAGTAATTTTATTGTTTGGGGCATATATATTGAGGAGTGGTATTGGATCTTGGCAGATTGATAATTTTATTATCATATAATGTTCCTCTCTGTCTCTGGTAATTTTCTTTGCTCTGATGCCTACTTTATTGGATATTAATATAGCCACTCCTGCTTTACTTCCACTGATATATCTTTTCCATCTTTTAAATTTCAACTTACCTATATCATTATATTTGAAGTGAGGTTTTTTTGTACAAACATATAGTTGGGTTATGTTTTTAATCCACTCTGCCAATCTGTCTTTTATTTGGTATATAACCATTTACATATCTCATAACTGCTTTAATGAGATAAAATATACATACCATCATCCTTTAAAAGTACATAATTCAGTGTTTTGAAATATATTCACAGAGTTATGCAATGATCATCACTGTATACCTTCAGAAGATTTTCATAACCCTTAAAAGAAACCTCACATGAATTAGCAGTCACTCCCCATTCCCCTCTTCTCCAGCCCATGGCAACCACTTTTGGTCTCTGTGGAATTGCTGTTCTGAACATTTCATATCAATGGAATCATGTAACATGTAGCCTTTTAATTCTGGGTTATTTCATTTAGCATAATGTTTATCCATGTTGTATCATTTATCAGTACATCATTAATTTATATGGATGAATAATATTCCTCTTTATAGATATACCACATTTTATTTCCCCATTTATCAGTTTATGGACATTTGGTTTGTTTCCATATTTTTTTGGTTATTATGAATAATAACATTGCTATGAACATTTATGTACCTGTTGTTGGGTAGACATATGTTTTCAATTATTTGGGTATATACCTAGGAGTGGATTGCTGAGTCATATAGTAACTCTATGTTTAACATTTTGAAGAACTGCCTAACTGTTTTCCAGAGTGGCTTCATCATTTTGCATTCCTGTCAGCAATGTATGGGGGCTTCAGTTTCTCTACATTCTTGCCAACACTTGTCTGTCTGTTATTGTTGGTCTTCTTGTTATAGCCACCCTAGTGGATGTGAAATGGTAACTCATTGTTTTTATTTGTATTTCCTTAATGGTTAATGATGATGAGTGTCTTTTTAGGTGGTTTTGACCATTTGTATTTATTCTATTCTGAGAACTTTTTCTAGAAATCCTTTGTGTAGGTTTTAATTTTTTTAATTTTATGGGTACAAGTCTCATATAATATATAATTTGCAAATATATAATAATTATTTGCAAATAATATAAAATTCGCAAATATTTTTTTTCCATTCTTCAGGTTCTTTGTTCACTGTCTTGATGGTATTCTTTGAAGAAGAAAAGTTTTTAAATTTTTTTAAGCCTCAATTTATCTATTTTTCTTTTGTAATTTGTGCTTTTTATTTCATATCTAAGAAAACATTGCCTAATCCAAGTTCAGGTAGTTACTTCTATGTTTTCTTTTAAGAGTTGTATATGGGATTCCCTGGTGGCGCAGTGGTTGGGAGTCCGCTTGCCGATGCAGGGGACATAGGTTAGCGCCCCGGTCCGGGGGGATCCCACATGCTGCAGAGAGGCTGGGCCCGTGGGCCATGGCTGCTGAGCCTGCGGGTCCGGAGCCTGTGTCCTGCAACAGGAGAGGCCGCAACAGTGAGAGGCCCATGTACCGCAAAAAAAAAAAAAAAAAAGTTTTGTGTAGTTTTGGTTCTTACATTTAGGTCCAGAATCTATTTTGAGCTATTTTTGTGTATGGTGTGAGATAGGGGTACAAATGCATACTTTTGAGTATGGATATTCAGTTGTCTCAATACCATTTGTTGAAAAGGCTATTGTTATAGACAGTATGAAAGGGCTACATATTGTATGATTTCAAGTATATGATATTCTGGAAAATGCAAAACTATGGAGACAGTAAAAAAGATCACTGATTACAAAGGTTTCATGGGGAAGGAGGAAGGGACAAAGGTGTGGAGCACGGGGGCTTTTAAGAGCAGTATAAATATTCTATATAATACAGTGATGAAACAAGTCATTATACATTTAACAAAACCCGTAAAATATACAACACAAAGTGTGAATCCTAATGTAAACCATGGACTTTGGTTAATAAAGTGGTATCAAAGTTGATTCACCAAATGTTAAAAAAAAATAATTGCACTAATACAAGATGCAAATAATATGAGAAACTGTGTGTGGGGTGAGGAGATTGGATATGTGTGGATTCTATACTTTCCAATCAATTTTTCTGTAAACCTATATAAATCTGTTCTAAGAAACTGAAATTCTACTAATTTTTAAAGAGCACTATTTTTCTTATTAAATTATCTTATCATAATTATTATGAATGAATTTATCACCAATGTAAGGGCTTATTAGTGAGTTCTAAATATTGCATTGATCTATATGCCTAGCTTTATGCCAGTATTACTCTCTTTTGATTACTGTAGCTTTATAGTATGTTTTGAAATCGAGAAGTGTGAGGCCTTTAACTTTTGTGTTCTTTTTCAAAGTGTTTTGTCCATTCTGGGTTACTTACACCTCCATATGAGTTTGAGGATCAGTTTGTCAATTTCTGCAAAAAATCCAGCTGGTATTTTGATTGGGATTGTTTTGAATCTGTAGATTGTTCTGGGAAGTATTGCCATCTTAACAACATTAAGTATTCCCATCCATGAACATGAGACATCTTTCCATTATTTAGGTATTCTTTAATTTATTTCAACAATATTCTATATTTTTCATTGTACAAGTCATACACTTCTTTTGATAATATTTTACTCCTTTTGATTCTATTGTAAATGCAGTTGTTTTCTTAATTTCATTTTTGATTGTTCTTAGATGATGCGTAGAAATAACAAGTTATTTTTATGTTGATCTTGAATTTTGCATCCTTATTGCACTTGTTTATCAGTAATAAGTGTGTGTGTGTGTATGTGTGTGTGTTATCTAGGATTTTGTACATGCAAGATTATGCACTCTGCAAAAAGAGATAATTTTAGTTCTTCCTTTCCAAAGTAGATTTTTTTATTTCTTTTTCTTTCCTAGTTGCCCTGGCTAGAACCTCCAGTACGATGTTGAATAGAGTTGACAAGAACAAACATACTTGTCTTTTTCTTGATGTTAGGGGGAAAGCATCTAATCTTTCAACATTAAGTAGGATGTTCTCTTGGTTTGTAGCAGATTCCCTTTATACATTGAGTGTATAATTCCCTTTTCTAGTTTGTTTACTGTTTCATCATGAAAGAATGTTAGATATTGTCAAATGTTTTTTCTGCATCTACTTGATATGATTTGTTGCATTGACTCATGTCCACGTGTTGAAACAACTGCATTCCTGATATAAATCCCAATTGGTCATGTTAAACATTTATATTTAATGTAATTATTGATATATTAGCTTAGGTTTGTCATATCAATTTTGTTTGTTCTCTCTCTTTTTCATTTCTGTGTCCTTTATAGTTCTTTCCTGTGGATTACATGATTGTTTTTCAGAATTCAGTTTCAATTTATCTATAGTGTTTTTCAGTGTATCTTTCTGTATAGTCTTTTAAGTCGTTGCTCTAGGTGTACACACACGCACATGCAAACACACATACATTTTATGTACATAACTTACCACTGTCTACTGGTGTCATCACTTTACATGTTTGAGTGACGTATAGAAACCTTACCTCTTTTATGTCTTTTTACCCTCCCCTGTTTAAAATATAATTGATTTGAATATTTCTGCTATATGTTTAGGACCACATCGGTGTTATAATTTTCCTTCAAACATCAAACATAATTTAGCACACTCAAGAGAAGGAAAGCCTAATGAATTTACCCATATTTTTGCTTACCATATTTGTTTTTCCATACTGATAGTCCAAGTATCCTTCTTATATTTCCCTTTCTAGTTAGAAAACTTTCTTTAGCCATTCTTTTAGGGTACATCTTCTTGTAACAAATTCTCTTTGTTTTCCTTCATCTGAAGATATCTTGGTTTCTCCTTCATTCATGAAGGATATTTTCACTGGTTAAAATATTATGGGTTGACAGTTTTTTTTTTGGCCCTTGAAATATACTGTGCCACTTCCTTCTGGCCCTGTTGGCTTCTTCTAATGAGAAATCTGCTCTGATTTTAATTGTTTTTCCACTATCGGTGAGGTCCTGTTTCTCTCTCACTGTTTTCAAGATTTTTTTCCAAGATTTGTTGAGATATAATTAGCATAACATTTTGGAAATTTTAGGAGTACAACGTGATGATTTGATACACATACATATTGTGAAATAATTAAAATAAGGTTATTTACTACAATTATCACCTCACATAGTTATCATTGTGTGTGTGTGTGTGTGTGTGTGTGTGTGGTGAGGACATTTAGGATCTACTTTTTTAGCAGCTTTCAAGCATAGAACTTATTAGTCTTATAACTGTGTTTAAAGTATTTGTCAGATAATTCTAACATATCTGTCATCTCAGTGTTGGCATCTATTAATTGTCTTTTTTACACTCAGTTTGAGATCTTCCTGGTTCTTTGTATTATGAGTGATTTAAAATTGAAACCTGGACATTGTCACATTGTGTTATGAGATTCTGGATCTTATTTAAGCCTTCTGCTTTAACTGATTTTCCTGGACTCCAGCAGTGGAAGGGGTGGGGACATGAATTCACTATTTCTAGGTGGTAGTAGAAATCCAGTTTCTTCACTCAACGTCTGCTGACACCATAGTGAGGACATCTTGCTACTGCTGGCTAGGGATCCCAGTTCCCCAAGAGGTCTCCATGGACATCATGGTTGTCAGGGTTGGGGCTCATTACTGATTTGTGAAGATAAAAGTCTTGATTCCCTATTCTGTTTTTTCTGTTACCTCCCTGGTGGGAATGGCGGGTAAGGGGAAGTGAAACAACTTGTTAGCCTGGTGAGATTGGATGTGTAGGCTTCCTACTGGGCCTTTGCTGGCATGAGTGGGAGTTGTGACAGCTTTCACTGTGGTGTTTGGCTAGATTAGAGCAGCTAAAGGTTTTCTGTATTTGGATGTCTTTTTCTTGGTCCTTTGGCTGGAGAGAGCAGACTTCTGTTAGGGCTTGCTTTATCTGCACCTGTTGGTGTTTCTGAGTTCCTAGATTCTTTAGTTCCAAGTATGGAATATATGAGTCAAAAGGAAAACCAGGGGAAGTCACTACCATTTCATTCCTCAGATACCTAGGTTGCTAGTCAGTCTACCTTATTCTCTGCACATTTCAGAATCTTCTTATGTTTGCTTTGTATGTAATATCCGGGGTTTTTAGTTGCACTTAACAGAACAAATAGGGAAAAGTATATCTATTCTATCTTTGAGGAAGTGGAAACTGTTTTTTTTAAAGAGTAAAAGTGTTCATCATAGGAAAAACAAAATTTTGTGGATTTCCTTAGAGTCATTTTATGCTTTTGGTAGTATATATATATATATATATATATATATATATTTAGGTTGCATGGCTTGCAGGATCTCAATTCCCTGACCAGGGTTTGAACCTGGGCCACAGCTGTGAAAGTGCCAAATCCTAACCACTAGACCACCAGGGAATTCCCACAGTGTTTTTGTTTTGAATTACATAGTATTGGAAAGGGAGAACATATTTTACAATACTTAGGGCCTCTGGATATCTTACTCTGGCCATGAAATAAAAAAACCAAAAAGCCCAGTGCCTCCTGTAGTGCTATTTGATCAAGTCAACTTGTAGTAATATAGATCTTATAAAAGAGGCTAAGGATTATACCCCAGATTTCATCAGCCAATTAGAACATATTGAGTACCTAATAGGTACTCAGCAGGTGTGGTTGGGATTGGGATATATCCCCTTATTTCAATACTGACTGTTTGGAATTGTTCTTTATGATTTTCAAAGCACTTTTATGTCCTTTATCTAATTTGGCCTTAATAAGATAGGAAGGCATTAATGTCTCAATTTTACAGATGAGGAAATTAAGGCACAGGTAAATGAAATGGTAAATCAGTATTTACACAGATTAATCCTAGGTCTTCTGTCTACCAGTGCCTGACAATATCCATCATTGAGAAATTTGCTCTAAGGATAAGGATAGGATTAACCCTCACAGAATTATTAAAAAGTGATACAAGCTATTGCATAATGAAGTACTAAAAGTGAGAATGGAAAATTGATACCCCTACTCATCTAACAACCACAGTAAAATACTCTACAATTCAATTTTTATTTCTTACTGTAAATTACAAGAAGTTTAGGATTAATTTATTTGACATTTAAAATTACAAGATCTCAACTGTAGAATATGCTTAGAGTGTTGCTTTTAAATTAATATTTTATTATTGATTGAATCATTGATTTTATGTATATCTTTTAAAATTTCCTATGTCTAAATAAGACCAGAGTAATAATTAGGTATCTCACAATATTATAACAAGTAAGATTGTGGGTTTGGATACCAGTGTACTGGGTTTGGAATTCAAGTTCCTCCACATAATAGAAAATTATCCTCTCTGCCTCAGTATCCTCACTTGTCAAATGTTGACAATGATATCTATCTTATAGGATATCTTGGAGTATTAAAAATTATAATGCTTGTAAAGCATGTAGCATTGTTCCTGCAACATAATGGAATGATCTATAAATTTACTTACCTTTATTATATTTAGATTTTTTTTAAGTTTTATCTATGCTTACCAAAGGTTGTGATATATTTAAAATAGTTATAGGGGAGACCTTCAAGATGTCAGAAGAGTAAGACGTGGAGATTACCTTCCTCCTCACAAATACATCAGAAATACATATACATGGGGAACAACTCCTACAGAACACCTACTGAACGCTGGCAGAAGACCTCAAACTTCCCAAAAGGCAAGAAACGCTCCTCATACCTGAGTAGGGCAAAAGAAAAAAGACAAAACAGAGACAAAAGAATAGGGATGGGACCTGCACCAGTGGGAGGGAGCTGTGAAGGAGGAAATGTTTCCACACATTAGGAAACCCCTTCACTGGTGGAGATGGGGTGGGCGGGGGGAAGCTTCGGAGCCGCGGAGGAGAGCGCAGCAACAGGGGTGCAGAGGGCCAAGTGGAGAGATTCCCGCAAAGGATCAGTGCCGAGCAGCACTCACCAGCCTGAGAGGCTTGTCTGCTCCCCCGTCAGGGTAATTGGGAGCTGGAAGCTGAGGCTCAGGCTTGAAGCTCAGGTCCCAAGGAGAACACTGGGGTTGGCTTCATGAACACAGCCTGAAGAGAGCTAGTGCACCACAGGTAGCCTGGAGGGAGTCCTGGAAAATGTCTGGACCTGCCTAAGAGGCAAGAGACAATTGTTTCAGGATGCGCAAGGAGAGGTGATTCAGAGCACCGCTTAAACGAGCTCCAGAGACAGGCACCAGACACGGTTATCAGTGTGGACAACAGAGATGGGCATGAAATGCTTAGGCTGTTGCTACAGTCACCAAGAAGCCTGTGTACAGACACAGGTCACTATCCACACCTCCCTTCCTGGGAGCCTATGCAGCCTGCCACTGCCGAGGTCCTGTGATGCAGGGACAACTTCCCCAGGAGAACACAAGGCACGCCTCAGGCTGTTGCAATGTCACGATGGCCATTGCCACTGCAGGCTTGCCACACATTCTGTACCTTTCCCTCCCCCCTGGACTGAGTGAGCCAGAGCCCCAAATCAACTGCTACTTTAACCCCATCCTGTGTGAGTGGGGAACAGATGCCCTCAGGTGACCAGCACAAAGAGGAGGGTCAAAATCCAAAGCTGAACCTTAGGAGCTGTGTGAAAAATGAAAAGAAAGGGAAACCTGTCGAAGCAGCCTCAGAAGCAGCAGATTAAATCTCCAAAATCAACTTGATGTACCCTGCATATGTGGAATAACTGAATAGACAACAAATCATCTCAAAATTGAGGCAATGGACTTTGGGAGCAACAATATATATTTTTATCCTTTTTCTGTTTTTGTGAGTGTGTTTGTGTATGCAAATTTGTGTGAATTTGTCTGTACACCTTTGCTTTTACCATTGGTCCTAGGGTTCTATCTGTCCATTTGTTTTTTTATTTTCATTTTTTTGTAAAATTTTTAGCACATTTTATCATTGGTGGATTTGTTTTTCAGTGTGGTTGCTCTCTTCTTTCTTTCTTTCTCCTTTTTATTACTTTTTAATTTATAAAAATTATTTTTTATTTTTTACTTTAATAAGATTATTTTATTTTATTTTATTCTTTATTTCTTTCTTTTTTCTCGTGTGGCTGATGGTCCTGGCACTCCGTCCTGGTGTCAGGGCTATGTCTCTGAGGTGGGAGAGCCAAGTTCAGGACATTGGTCCACAAGAGACTTCCCAGCTCCACATAATATCAAACGGCAAAAATCTCCCAAGATCTCCATCTCCTCAATGCCGACACCCACATACATTCAATGACCAGCAAGCTACAATGCTAGACGCACTATGACAAACAAATAGCAGACAGGAACACAATGCAACCCATTAGCAGAGAAGCTGCCAAATATCATAGTAAGGTCACAGACACCCCAAAACACACCACCAGACACGGTCCTTCCCACCAGAAAGACAAGATCCAGCCTCATCCACCAGAACACAGGCACAAGTCTCCTCCACCAGGAAGCCTACACAACCCACTGAATCAACCTTAGCCACTGGGGGCAGACACCAAAAACAACGGGAACTATGAACTTGCAGCCTGTGAAAAGGAAACCCCAAACACAGTAAGTTAAGCAAAATGAGAAGACAGAGGAACACATAGCAGAAGAAGGAGCAAGGTAAAAACCCACCAGGCCAAACAAATGAAGAGGAAATAGGCAATCTACCTGTAAAAGAATTCAGAGTAATGATAGTCAAGATGATCCAAAATCTTGAAAATAGAATAGAGAAAATACAATAAATATTTAGCAAGGACCGAGAAGAACTAAAGATCAAACAAACAATGATGAACAACAAAATAAATGAAATTAAAAATTCTCTAGAAGGAATCAATAGTACAATAACTGAGGCAGAAGAACGGATAAATGACCTGGAAGATAAAATAGTGGAAATAACTACTGCATAGCAGAATAAAGAAAAAAAAATGAAAAGACTTGAGGACAACTTCAGAGACCTCTGGGAAAACACTAAATGCACCAACCTTCGAATACTAGGAGTCCCAGAAGAAGAAGAAAAAAAGAAAGAGACTGAGAAAATATTTGAAGAGATTATAGTTGAACATTTCCCTAATATGGGAAAGGAAATAGTTACTCAAGTCCAGGAAGTGCAGAGAGTCCCATACAGGATAAATCCAAGGAGAAACACACCAAAACACATATTAATCACACTATTAAAAATTAAATACAGAGAAAAAAATATTAAAAGCACCAAGGGGGCTTCCCTGGTGGTGCAGTGGTTGAGAGACAACTTGCTGACGCAGGAGACACAGGTTCATTCCCTGGACCAGGAAAATCCCACATGCCACGGAGCGGCTGTGCCTGTGAGCCATGGTCGCTGAGCCTGCGTGTCCAGAGCCTGTGCTTTGCAATGGGAGAGGCCAAAACAGTGAGAGGCCCGCGTACCGCAAAAAAAAAAAAGAAGCACCAAGGGAAAAATAACAAAAAAGTGAATCCCCATAAGTTTAACAGCTGATCTTTCAGCACAAAAACTGCAAGCCAGAAGGAAGTGACAGGACATATTTAAAGTGATGACAGGGAAAAATCTACAACCAAGATTACTCTACCCAGCAAGGATCTCATTCAGATTTGACAGAGAAATTAAAATATTTACAGACAAGAAAAACTAAGTGAATTCAGCACCAGCAAACCAACTTTACAACAAATGCTAAAGGAACTTCTCTAGGCAGGAAACATAAGAGAAGGAAAATACCTATGATTACAAACCCAACACAATTAAGAAAATGTTAATAGGAACACACATATCGATAATTGCCTTAAATGTAAATGGAATAAATGCTCCAACCAAAATAAATAGACTGGCTGAATGGATACAAAAACAAGACCCAGGGCTATTCTGGTGGCACAGTGGTTGGGAGTCTGCCTGCCAATGCAGGGGATACGGGTTTGAGCCCTGGTCCGGGATGATCCCACATGGCATGGAACAACTAGTCCCATGGGCCACAACGTCTGAGCCTGCAAGCCACAGCTACTGATCTTGTGTGCCGCAGCTATTGATACCCATGCACTGTGACAGGAGAGGCCACCACAATGAGAAGCCCACACTCCACAATGGAGACCCAGTGCAGGCAAAAATAAATAAAATTAAAAAAGAGGGGGTGCTGGGAAGATGGCGGAAGAGTAAGAGGTGGAGATCAACTTCCTCCCCACAGATACACCAGAAATGCATCTACACGTGGAGCAACTCCTACAGAACACCTACTGAATGCTGGCAGAAGACCTCAGACATCCCAAAAGGCAAGAAACTCCCCACGTACCTGGGTAGGGCAAAAGAAAAAAAGAAAAAACAGAGACAAAAGAATAGGGACGGCACCTGCAGCAGTGGGAGGGAGCTGTGAAGGAGGAAAAGTTTCCACACACTAGGAAGCCCCTTCATAGGCGGAGACTGCGGGAGGCAGAGGGGGGAGCTTCGGAGCCGCAGAGGAGCACAGCAACAGGGGTGTAGAGGGCAAAGCGGGGAGATTCCCGCACAGAGGATCGGTGCTGACCAGCACTCACCAGCCCGAGAGGCTTGTCTACTCATCCGCCGGAGTGGGCGGGGCTGCGAGCTGAGGCTTGGATTTCGGTCGGAGCGCAGGGAGAGGACTGGGTTTGGTGGCTTGAACATAGCCTGAAGGGGTTAGTGCACCACGGCTAGCCAGGAGGGAGTCCAGGGAAAAGTCTGCACCTGCCGAAGAGGCAAGAGACTTTTTCTTCCCTCTTTGTTTCCTGGTGTGTGAGGAGAGGGGTTTAGGAGCGCTGCTTAAAGGAACTCCAGAGACGCGCACGAGCCGTGGCTAAAAGCGTGGACCCCAGGGCCGGGCGCGAGCCGCGGCTAAAAGCGCAGATCCCAGAGACGGGTGTGAGCTGCGGCTAAAAGAATGGACCCCAGAGACAGGCGGGAGAAGCTAAGGCTGCTGCTGCCACCACCAAGGGACCTGTGTGCGAGCACAAGTCACTATCCACACCCCTCTTCCGGGGAGCCTGTGCAGCCTGCCATTGCCAGGTTCCCGGGATCCAGGGACAACTTCCCAGGGAGAACGCAGGGTGGGCCTCAGGCTGGTGCAATGTCACAGTGGCCTCTGCCGCCGCAGGCCCGCCCCGCATGCCGTGTGCCTCCCTCTCCCCGGCCTGAGTGCGCCAGAGCCGCCGAATCAGCGACTCCTTTAACCCCATCCTGTCTGAGCAAAAAACAGACGTCTTCCAGCGACCTACACGCAGAGGAAGGGCCAAATCCAAAGCTGAGCCCCTGTGAACTATGAGAACAAAGAAGAGAAAGGGAAACTTCTCCCAGCAGCCTCAGAAACAGCGGATTAAAGCTCCACAATCAACTTGATGTACCCTGGATCTGTGGAATACATAAATAGACAACGAATCTTCCCAAATTGAGGAGGTAGACTTCGAGAGCAAGATCTATAATTTTTCCCCCTTTCCTCTTTTTGTGAATGTGTATGTGTATGCTTCTGTGTGAGATCTTGTCTGTATAGCTTGGCTTCCAACATTTGTCCTAGGGTTCTATCCGTCCATTGTTTTTTTTAAATTTTTTTCCTTAATAATTAATTTTAATAACTTTATTATACTTTATCTTCTTTCTTTCTTTCTTTCTTTCTTCTTTCTTTCTTTCTTTCTTTCTTTCTTTCTTTCTTTCTTTCTTTCTTTCTTTCTTTCTTTCTTTCTTTCTTTCTTTCTTTCTTTCTTTCCTTCCTTCCTTCCTTCCTTCCTTCCTTCCCTCCTTTAGACCATGAATCATCCCAAATTGAGGAGGTGGACTTTGAGAGCAAGATTTATGATTTTTTCCCCTTTACCTCTTTTTGTGAGGGTGTATGTGTATGCTTCTGTGTAAGACTTTGTCTGTATAGCTTTGCTTCCAACATTTGTCCTAAGGTTCTATCTGTCCCTTTTTTTCCCTAAATAATTATTTTTTAATTCAATAACTTTATTATACTTTATTTTATTTTACCGTATCTTCTTTCTTTCTGTCTTTTTTCCTTCCTTCCCTCCTTCTTTCCTTCCTCCCTCCCTCCCTCCTTTCTTTCCTTCTTCTTTCTTTCTTCCTTCCTTCCTTCCTTCCTTCCCTCCTTTCTGTCTTTCTTTCCCCATAAGTCTACTAATTCTCTCTACTTTTTCTCCCTTTTATTCTGAGCCATGTAGATGAAAGGCTCTTGGTGCTCCAGCCAGGAATCAGGGCTCTGCCTCTGAGGTGGGAGAGCCAACTTCAGGACACTGGTCCACAAGACACCTCCCAGCTCCATATAATATCAAATGATGAAAATATCCCAGAGACCTCCATCTTAACACCAGCACCCAGCTTCACTCAACGATGAGCAAGCTATGGTGCTGGACAACCTATGCCAAACAACAAGGAAAATAGGAACACAACACCATCCATTAGCAGAGAGGCTGCCTAAAATCATAATAAGTCCACAGACAACCCAAAACACACCACCAGACGTGGACCTGCCCACTAGACAGACAAGATCCAGGCTCTTCCACCACAGCACAGGCACTAGCCCCCTCCACCAGGAAGCCTACAGAACCCACTGAACCAACCTTAGCCACTGGAGACAGACATCAAAAACAACGGGAACTACAAACCTGCAGCCTGTGGAAAGAAGACCGCAAACACAGTAAGATAAGCAAAATGAGAAGACAGAAAATCACACAGCAGATGAAGGAGCAAGATAAAAATGCATCAGACCTAACAAATGAAGAGGAAATAGGCAGTCTACCTGAAAAAGAATTCAGAATAATGATAGTAAGGATGATCCAAACTCTTGGAAATAGAATGGACAAAATGCAAGAAACATTTAACAAGGGCCTAGAAGAAATAAAGATGAAACAAGCAATGATGAACAGCACAATAAATGAAATTAAAAGTACTCTAGATGGGATCAATAGCAGAATAACTGAGGCAGAAGAATGGATAAGTGACCTGGAAGATAAAATAGTGGAAATAACTACTGCAGAGCAGAATAAAGAAAAACGAATGAAAAGAAGTGAGGACAGCCTCAGAGACCTCTGGGACAACATTAAATGCACCAACATTCGAATTATAGGGGTTCCAGAAGAAGAAGAGAAAAAGAAAGGGACTGAGAAAATATTTGAAGAGATTATAGTTGAAAACTTCCCTAATATGGGAAAGAAAATAGTTAATCAAGTCCAGGAAGCACAGAGAGTCCCATACAGGATAAATCCAAGGAGAAATAGTCCAAGACACATAGTAATCAAACTGTCAAAAATTAAATACAGAGAAAATATATTAAAAGCAACAAGGGAAAAGCAACAAATAACACACAAGGGAATCCCCATAAGGTTAACAGCTGACCTCTCAGCAGAAACCCTGTAAGCCAGAAGGGAGTGGCAGGACATACTGAAAGTGATGAAGGAGAAAAACCTGCAACCAAGATTACTCTACCCAGCAAGGATCTCATTCAGATTTGATGGAGAAATTAAAACCTTTACAGACAAGCAAAAGCTGAGAGAGTTCATCACCACCAAACCAGCTTTACAACAAATGCTAAAGGAACTTCTCTAGACAAGAAACAAAAGAGAAGGAAAAAAAGTATAATAACGAACCCAAAACAATTTAGAAAATGGGAATAGGAACATACATATCGATAATTACTTTAAATATAAATGGACTAAATGCTCCCACCAAAAGACACAGATTGCCTGAATGAATACAAAAACAAGACCCTTAAATATGCTCTCTACAAGACATCAACTTCAGACCTAGAGACACATACAGACTGAAAGTAAGAGGAAGGAAAAAGATGTTCCATGCAAATGGAAACCAAAAGAAAGCTGGAGTAGCAATTCTCATATCAGACAAAATAGACTTTAAATTAAAGACTATTAGAAGAGACAAAGAAGGACACTATATAATGATCAAGGGATTGATCCAAGAAGAAGATATAACAATTGTAAATATTTATGCACCCAACATAGGAGCACCCCAACACATAAGGCAAATACTAACAGCCATAAAAGGGAAAATCGACAGTAACACATTCATAGTAGGGGACTTTAACACCCCACTTTCACCAATGGACAGATCACCCAAAATGAAAATAAATAAGGAAACACCAGCTTTAAATGATACATTAAACAAGATGGACTTAATTGATATTTATAGGACACTCCATCCAAAAACAACAGAATACACATTTTTCTCAAGTGCTCAAGGAACATTCTCCAGGATAGATCATATATTGGGTCACAAATCAAGCCTTGGTAACATAAGAAAATTGAAATTGTATCAAGTATCTTTTATGACCACAACACCATGAGACTAGATATCAATTACAGGAAAAGATCTGTAAAGAATACAAACACATGGAGGCTAAACAATACACTACTTAATAACGAAGTGATCACTGAAGAAATCAAAAAAATACCTAGAACCAAATGACAATGGAGACACAGCGACCCAAGACCTATGGGATGCAGCAAAAGCAGTTCTAAGGGGGAAGTTTATAGCAATACAAGCCCACCTTAAGAAGCAGGAAACATCTCAAATAAAAAATCTAACCTTGCACCTCAAGCAATTAGAAAAAGAAGAACAAAAAACCTCAAAGCTAGCAGAAGGAAAGAAATCATAAAGATCAGATCAGAAATAAATGAAAAAGAAATGAAGGAAACAATAGCAAAGATCAATAAAACTACAAGTTGGTTCTTTGAGAAGATAAAAAAATAGATAAACCATTAGCCAGACTCATCAAGAAAAAAAGGGAGAAGACTCAAATCAATAGAATTAGAAATGAAAAAGGAGAAGTGACAACTGACACTGCAGAAATAAAAAAAGATCATGAGAGATTACTACCAGCAACTCTATGCCAATAAAATGGACAATCTGGAAGAAATGGACAAATTCTTAGAAATGCACAACCTGCCAAGACTGAATCAGGAAGAAACAGACAATATGAACAGACCAATCACAAGCACTGAAATTGAAACTGTGATTACAATTCTTCCAACAAACAAAAGCTCAGGACCAGATGGCTTCACAGGCGAATTCAATCAATCATTTAGAGAAGAGCTAACACCTATCCTTCTCAAACTCTTCCAAAATATAGCAGAGGGAGGAACACTCCCAAATTTCTTCCACGAGGCCACCGTCACCTTGACACCAAAACCAGACAAGGATGTCACAAAGAAAGAAAACTACAGGCCAACATCACTGATGAACATAGATGCAAAAATAATCAACAAAATATTGGAAACAGAATCCAACAGCACATTAAAAGGATCATACACCATGATCAAGTGGGGTTTATTCCAGGAATGCAAGGATTCTTCAATATATGCAAATCTATCAATGTGATAAACCATATTAAAAAATTGAAGGAGAAAAACCATATGATCATCTCAATAGATGCAGAGAAAGCTTTCAACAAAATTCAACACCCATTTATGATAAAAACCCTGCAGAAAGTAGGCATAGAGGGAACTTTCCTCAACATAATAAAGGCCATATATGACAAGACCACAGCCAACATCATCCTCAATGGCGAAAAACTGAAAGCATTTCCACTAAGATCAGGAATAAGAAAAGGTTGCCCACTCTCACCACTCTCATTCAACATAGTTTTGGAAGTTTTAGCCACAGCAATCAGAGAAGAAAAGGAAATAAAAGGAATCCAAATCGGAAAAGAAGAAGTAATGCTGTCACTGTTTGCAGATGACATGATACTATACATAGAGAATCCTAAATATGCTACAGGAAAACTACTAGAGATACTCAATTAATTTGGTAAAGTAGCAGTATACAAAATTAATGCACAGAAATCTCTGCCATTCCTATATACTAATGATGAAAAACCTGAAAATGAAATCAAGAAAATACTCCCATTTACCATTGTAACAAAAAGAAGAAAATATCTAGGAATAAACCTACCTAAGGAGACAAAAGACCTGTATGCAGAAAATTATAAGACACTGATGAAAGAAATTAAAGATGATACAAATAGATGGAGAGATATACCATGATCGTGGATTTGGAAGAATCAACATTGTGAAAATGACTCTACTACCCAAAGCAATCTATAGATTCAATGCAATCCCTATCAAACTACCACTGGCATTTTTCACAGAACTAGAACAAAAATTTCACAATTTGTTTGGAAACACAAAAGACCCCGAATAGCCAAAGCAATCTTGAGAACGAAAATGGACCTGGAGGAATCAGGCTCCCTGACTTCAGACTATACTACAAAGCTACAGTAATCAAGACAGTATGGTACTGGCACAAAACCAGAAATATAGATCAATGGAACAGGATAGAAAGCCCAGAAATAAACCCACACTGATATGGACACCTAATCCTTGATAAAGGTGGCAGGAATGTACAGTGGAGAAAGGACAGCCTCTTCAATAACTGGTGCTGGGAAAACTGTACAGGTACATGTAAAAGTATGAGATTAGACCACTCCCTAACACCGTACACAAAAATAACCTCAAAATGGATTAAAGACCTAAATGTAAGGCCAGAAACTATCAAACTCTTAGAGGAAACCATAGGCAGAGCACTGTATGTCAAAAATCACAGCAAGATCCTTTCTGACCCACCTCCTAGAGAAATGGTAATAAAAACAAAAATAAACAAATGGGACCTAATGAAACTTCAAAGCTTTTGCACAGCAAAGGAAACCATAAACAAGACCAAAAGACAACCCTCAGAATGAGAGAAAATATTTGCAAATGAAGCAACTGACAAAGGATTAATCTCCAAAATTTACAAGCAGCTCATGCAGCTCAATAACAAAAAAAAAACAAACAACCCAATCCAAAAATGGGCAGAAGACCTAAATAGACATTTCTCCAAAGAAGATATACAGTCTGCCAACAAACACATGAAAGAATGCTCAACATCATTAATTATTAGATAAATGCAAATCAAAACTACAATGAGATATCATCTCACATCAGTCAGAATGGCCATCCTCAAAAACTCTAGAAACAATAAATGCTGGAGAGGGTGTGGAGAAAAGGGAACACTCTTGCACTGCTGGTGGGAATGTGATTTGGTTTAGCCACTACGGAGAACAGTGTGGAGGTTCCTTAAAAAGCTGCAAATAGAACTACCATATGACCCAGCAATCCCACTACTGGGCATATACCCTGAGAAAACCATAATTGAAAAAGAGTCATGTACCAAAATGTTCATTGCAGCTCTATTTACAATAACCCGGAGATGGAAACAACCTAAGTTCCCATCATCGGATAAATGGATAAAGAAGTAGTTGCACATATATACAATGAAATATTACTCAGCCATAAAAAGAAAGTAAATTGAGCTATTCGTAATGAGGTGGATAGACCTAGAGTCTGTCATACAGAGTGAAGTAAGTCAGAAAGAAAAAGACAAATACCGTATGCTAACATATATATATATATATATAATTAAAGGAAAAAATGTCATGAGGAACCTAGGGGTAAGACAGGAATAAAGACACAGACCTACTGAGAATGGACTTGAGGATATGGGGAGGGGGAAGTGTGAGCTGTGACAGGGCGAGAGAGAGGCATGTACATATATACACTAACAAACGTAAGGTAGATAGCTAGTGGGAAGCCACCGCATGGCACAGGCATATCGGCTTGGTGCTTTGTGACCACCTGGAAGGGTGGGATAGGGAGGGTGGGAGGGAGGGAGACACAAGAGGGAAGGGATATGGGAACATATGTATATGTATAACTGATTCACTTTGTTATAAAGCAGAAACTAGGACACCATCGTAAAGCAATCATACCCCAATAAAGATGTTAAAAAATATAAAAAAAAAGAAAAAAGAAGAAAAAACACTTCTACCATTTGAAATAAAACACAAAAAAACAAAAGAAAATGACCCGTATATATGCTGTCTACAAGAGACCCACTTAAGACCTACAGATACGTATAGACTGATAATGAGAGGATGGGAAAGCATACTCCATGCAAGTGGAAATCAAAAGAAGGCTGGAGAGGCAATTCTCATATAGGACAAAATAGAGTTTAAAATAAAAATGATTACAAGAGACAGAGAAGGACACTACATAATGATCAAGGGATCAATCCAAAAGGAAGATATAACAATTGTAAATATTTATGCACCCAACATAACACTGCAATAGATAAGGCAAATGCTAACGGCGATAAAAGGGGAAATTGACAGTAACACAGTAATAGTAGGGGTTTTTAACACGTCACTTTCACCAATCGACAGATCATCCAAAATGTAAAAAAGTAAGGAAACACAAACTTTAACCGAAACATTAAAAAAGATGCACTTGATTTATATTCATAGGGCATTCCATCCAAAAACAATGGACTACACTTTCTTCTCAAGTGCTCATGGAACATTCTGCAAGATAGATCATACCCTGGGCCATAAATCAAGCATTGGTAAATTGAAGAAAATTGAAGTCGTATCAAGTGTCTTCTCTGAAAACAATGCTATGAGACTAGATATCAATTAAGGGAAAAAATTCTAAAAAAATAAAAACATATGGAGGCTAAACAATACACTACTTAAGAACCAAGAGAACACTGAAAAAAAAAAAAAAACAAAGAGGTAATCAAAAACTACCTAGAAAACCATGACAATGAAAACAATATGCCCCAAAACCTATGGAATGCAGCAAAAACAGTTCTAAGAAGGAAGTTTATAGCAATACACTCCTACCTTTAGAACGAAGAAACATCTAAAATAAACGACGTAATCTTACAACTAAAGCAATTAGAGAAAGAAGAGCAAAAAACCCCAAAGTTACTAGAAGGAAAGAAATCATAAAGATCAGATCAGAAATAAATGAAAAAGAAATGAAGGGAACAATAGCAAAGATCAATAAAACTAAAAGCTGGTTTTTGAGAAGATAAACAAAATTGATAAACCATTAGCCAGACTCATCAAGAAAAAAAGGGAAAAGACTCAAATCAATGGAATTAGAAATGAAAACGGAAAAGTAACAACTGACACTGCAGAAATACAACGGATCATAAGAAATTACTACAAGCAAATCTATTCCAATAAAATGGACAACCTGGAAAAAACGGACAAATTCTTAGAAAAGCACAACCTTCCGAGACTGAATCAGGAAGAAATAGAAAATGTAAACAGACCAATCTCAAGCACTGAAATTGAGACTGTGATTAAAAATCTTCCAACAAACAGAAGCCAGGACCAGATGGCTTCACAGGCGAATTCCATCAAACATTAAGAGAAGGGCTAACACCTATCCTTCTGAAGCTCTTTCAAAATATAGCAGAGGGAGGGACACTCCCAAACTCAATCTACAAAGCCACTATCACCCTGATACCAAAACCAGACAGATGTCACAAAGAAAGAAAACTTCAGGCCAATATCACTGATGAACACAGATGCAAGCATCCTCAACAAAGTACTAGCAAACAGAATCCAGCAGCACATTAAAACGATCATACAACATGCTCAGGTGGCGTTTATCCCAGAAATGCAAGGATTCTTCAATACCCGCAAATCAATCAATGTGATACACCTTATTAACAAATTGAAGGAGAAAAATCATATGATCAGTTCAATAGATGCAGAAAAACTTTTGAAAAAATTCAACACCCATTTATGATAAAAGCCCTCCAGGAAGTAGACTTAGAGGGAACTTACTTCAACATAATAGAGGCCATATATGACAAACCCACAACCAACATCGTTCTCAGTGGTGAAAAACTGAAAGCATTTCCACTAAGATCAGGAACAAGACAAGGTTGCCCACTCTCACCACTATTATTCAACAAAGTTTTGGAAGTTTTAACCACAACAGTCAGAGAAGAATAAGAAATAAAAGGAATCCAATTCAGAAAAAAAGAAGTAAACCTGTCACTGTTTGCAGATGACATGATACTATACATAAAAAACCCTAAAGACTCTACCAAAAAACTTCTAGAGCTAATCAATGAATTTGGTAAATTTTCAGGATGCAAAATTAATGCAGAGAAATTTCTTGTATTCCTACACACTAATGATGAAAAATCAGAAAGAGAAATTAAGAAAACAGTCCCATTTATCATTGATACAAAAAGAATAAAATACCTGGGAAGAAACCAAGCAAAGGAGACAAAAGACCTGTATGCAGAAAACTAGAAGACACTGATGAAAGAAATTAAAGATGATACAAACCGATGGAGAGATATACCATGTTCTTGGATTGGAATAATCCACAATGTGAAAATATCTATATTACCCAAAGCAATCTACAGATTCAATGCAATCCCTATCAAATTACCAATGGTATTTTTCACAGAACTAGAACAAAAAATTTCACAATTTGTATGGAAACATAAAAGACCCTGAAGAGCCAAAGCAATCTTGAGAAATTAAAACAGATCTGGTGGAATCAAGCTCCCGGACTTCAGAGTATACAACAAACGTACAGTAATCAAGACAGTATGATACTGGCACAAAGACAGAAATATAGGTCAATGGAATAGGATATAAAGCCCAGAGATAAACCCACACACAGGTGGCAAGAATATATAATGGAGAAAAGACAGCCTCTTCAATAAGTGGTGCTGGGAAAACTGGACAGCTACATCTAAAAGAATGAAATTAGAACACTCCGCTAAACCATGCACAAAAATAAACTCAAAATGGATTAATGAGCTAAATGTAAGTCCTGGCACTATAAAACCCTTAGAGGAAAACATGGGAAGAACACTCTATAACATAAATCACAGCAATATCCTTTTTGACCCCCCTCCTAGAGAAATGGAAGTAAAAACAAAAATAAACAAAAGGGACCTAATGAAGCATAAAAGCTTTTGCACAGCAAAGGAAACCATAAAGAAGATCAAAAGACGACCCTCAGAATGGGAGAAAATATTCACAAATGAAGCAACTGACAAAGGACTATCTCCAAAATTTACAAGCAGCTCATGCAGCTCAATATCAAAAAAATCTAACAACACAATCCAAAAATGGACAGAAGACCTAAATAGACATTTCTCTAAAGAAGTTATACAGATTGCCAACAAACACATGAAAGAATTTTCAACATCACTAATCGTTAGAGAAACGAAATCAAAAGTAGAATGAGGTATCAACTCACACCAGTTTGAATGTCCATCCTCTAAAAATCTATAAACAATAAATGCTGGAGCGGGTGTGGAGAAAAGGGAACGCTCTTGCACTGTTTGTTGGAATGTAAATTGATACAGCCACTCTGGAGAAGATTATGGAGGTTTCTTAGAATACTTAATATAGAACTACCATATTACCCAGCAATCCTACTACTGGGCATATCCCTTGAGATAACCATAATTCCAAAATTGTCATGTATGACAATATTCATTGCAGCTTTATTTATAATAGCCAGGACATGGAAGCAACCTAAGTGTTCATCAACAGATGAATGGATAAAGAAGATGTGGCACATATATACAATGGACTATTAGTCAGCCAGAAAAAGAAATGAAATTGAGTTATTTGTAGTGAGGTGGATGGACTTAGAGTCTGTCATACAGATTGAAGTAAGTCAGAGAGAGAAAAACAAATACCGTATGCTAAAACATATATAGTGAATTCAAAAAAAATTGGTTATGGATATCCTAGGGGCAAGACAGGGATAAAGACACAGACATAGGGAATGGATTTGAGGATACGGGAAGGGGGAAGTGTAAGCTGGGACAAAGTGAGAGTGGCATGGACTTATATATACTACCAAATGTAAGATAGATAGTTAGTGATAAGCAGCCGCATAGCACAGGGAGATCAGTTCAGTGCTTTGTGAACACCTAGAGGGGTGGTATAGGGATGGTGGGAGGGAGACACAAGAGGGAGGAGATATGGGGATATATGTATATGTATAGCTGATTCACTTTGTTATAAAGCAGAAACTAACACACCGTTTTAAAACAATTATACTCCAAGAAAGATATTAAAAAAAAATCAATAGAATTTTCTAACAGAAAAAATAAATAAATAAAATAAAATAGTTATAGCCTAAGTTTTACATTTTAGGGTTATATTTTAGTCAGGTTAAATGATTTAGTGTCAAGAGGATATAGAATTTTGATTCCGTTGTGCCTTTGGAATGAGCATTTCTAAGGTATAAATCAAATATAATCCCGATTAAGTACTGAATACATTCTTAGATTTGTAATGCTATCAAGGGAAGGCCCTTGAAGAATTTGGGATTTACTTCTAAAAATAAGCAAGCAAGGTATTTGATTTATTTACCAATATGTTTTATTCATCTTTATTAAACATTCCTTTACTCCGTTCCTTTACCTCATTTCTTCATTTAATTCGGTTGAACATTGTCCAGTATTTTCAAAAGTTTATATAGCATTTTCAGTTTTTTTAATTAGTGTGAGAAATCTGGTGGACCTGTGAAGAGAACCTCATTGAGAAATGAGTACATTGAAAGTGTGGTAGATGGTGGCATAACAGCAGTCATTTGCAGGGCCTACTCCTAGTTATATCATGATGTTTGCCTTTGGTAATAATGTCCCTTTTGACCACTCAGATGCCCTGAACTCTCATGCTCTCCCCTAGCTGTTCAAACTCCACACTGGTTCATTTGGAACTCAGGATTCAAATCTTGCTGCTTAGGATAGTTTTCAAAACCACCTTTTGACCCAACATTTCTCAGGATTAAAAAAAAGAAAAGTTTTAAAGATATAAAGAACAGGCTTCTGCAAGGTTTTTGGTTTTTTTTTAATCAGATTCAATTGAATAACTTTGGAAATGGTAGAAGGGTCATTCCTAGCTTGCTTTAAAGGAAGAAACCACCACATTTTAGTCTCTAGCCCTGCTTTTCACTTCACCTGAGCACACTGTAAATATTTCACACTTTAATACAGCTTTTTCTTAAGTGAAGAAACAAAACATTATATTCTTAACTTCTAGCAATAATGAGGTGCCAAATTGAGAAAACAGCAAGGCTTAATCCTGGGGAGTAACCTTATACCACCCATTTAGGTGATGTAGGGCTTAGCATTCAAATAACCAAAAGAGCTGTGTTTAAAATACTAGCCATTACTCCGGTAGACCTCCAAAGAAGAAAAGCATTGTTCTAATTGAAGATAAATTATTAATGATTATTTTTTTGTGAGTCGCTGTATTTCAAACAAGTGATGCAGATATTCTCAAGAGATTGTACTTTGTGTATCAAAGAGCAGATCTTTTCTGTGGTCATCCAACTTATAGCAGACAGTTTGCACCTGATAATTTGGTTTGTTCATTTAATTGTGGGTAATGTTATCTATCTCCAGTTTCACTAATTTGAAATTGATTTCTGGTAAGATTTTTTGTCATTATATATTTGTCCTGTCATTTCTTTATCCCTCTCCATTATACAGCACCATTACATCATATACTCCCCTCTTTAAGTTAAACCAGAATAAAGAAGAAAATGTTTAATGTAAAGCATTGGTGTAGCTGCATATCAGTTGGCTGTACTTTTAATGGGGGAAAACTTTAGAATGGTGAATTCTGTGAGTATTTACCAGGCTAGAGAGCAGAGTTCTCCCCAAACCTAGTCAATCAAACATTAATTTACTGAGCACCAACTTGTGTGTCCAACACTTAATAGTGACATAGGGAATATAAGACATGTAAGTCATGGTCTTTCTTCTCAAAAGACCACACAATACAGTTGTAGAGAGAAGTATAACAGACTTCAGCCAATTGGAAAGCACTATACCCCAAATTAGGAATAATGATGATCTTTTCTGTTGATCTAATTTAGCTCTGAGTTGAGTAGTTGTCAGATGAATATTGAAAATCAAGTTTTTTAAATATATACTTCACCATTAAACGTTTAGCAGAACTAAGTCACCACTCTCACGAAACCAAACTTATCTAAAAAACTCAGAACTAGAAAACTCAGTTTTCTCTCCATTGTCTAAAACACTTTGAATTCATAGATAAGAGAAAGTATAAAGTTAAAACTATCACGAAGCCTACTTATATTGTTTCCTCTCTAATAAATTTGATGACTATATAATAGTGATTTAGAAGAAAGAGTAGTAACTTATTAAATTGATAGTATGGGCACTGTCTTCTTCTGATACTGAGTAGAAATTACATAATTTACAAAGAGCTTTCACACATAGTATCTCATTTCACCTTCACAATATTCAATTAAGGTTGTTTGTATAATCCTCATTTAGTTGATTTAATAGATAGTTCAGAAAGACTGCGATTTTCTCTTGCTCACACTGTTATAAACTTCCAGAACAGATGCTTGAACTAAGGTCTTTCAAATCTGATCCCCATTATTCTTCCAAATATACCATAACTACCACTTTCAAAATGTAGATGCTAGAGTAAATGCCATTAAGACATAGATAATTTAGGTTTCCAAGTGAAAGTCTCTTAAGATCAAATAAAAAAAGAAGGCCTCAAATTAATGAGTATGAAATTTTGTCATACCTTGTAGAGGAAATGAGATAAAAGATTTGTTTAATTTTTTGTTTTGTATTTTAGAAAAGCAAACTGTACGAAAAAGACTTTCATCTTTTAAAGAGACTTTTTATTTAAATGTAATGCCCATACAGGAAATGGCTCACTAATAAGTACATAGCTGATGAATTTTCATGAAATATATATATACCTGTGCAATCCCAAATCAGATCCTGAAATAGAACAATACCAGCAACCAAGAAACCACTCTAACACCATCTTCCAGTCACTACCTCCCGTGGAAGAGTAATTATTATCCTGATTGCTAATGCTTCAGATTGGTTTTGCCTGTTTTTGAACTTTATATAAGTGGAATCATGCAACTCAGGAATAAATTAAAGTTCTCAAATTAGAAAATAGTGCAGGGTTTCACTTTTTAAATTGTGGCCCTAATTATTGTATGGTATTATGAACAGTGAAACTCATTAGGATAAAAGAACAATGTGAAAAATGTTATTTTCCGTTATTAGTTTGCACCCATTCTCTAATAATATGTAATGTGCCTTCCTGGTGATCAAATACAATAACCTGCACTTTACATTTTATGGAAAAACAATTTCTCCCTATTTGTATCCCATCCTTAGCGGTGAGCAAGAGGCTTGTTCAATGATCCCAGTCTCTTTTGCAGTATTTAAAAAGATAAATTATAACTAATTTTTGTGGAAAATGAAAAATTCTACAGTTTTTAATTTAACATAATTATTCACCAATCCACTTAAATTTTCTAGCCATCTGAAAATTAAGCTACTACTTTTCCTGAAATGGAAAATGTGATTACAATGTGATGTTGATTTCTCAAACAGGTTTTTGAAATTAAACCAAAAATAGGTTCCATGAGAGATTTCTGCTTATTCAACATAGTTCCTTTGCCATTTACAAGGATAAATGACTGAGAAATTTTCATTTATCTACATCTTAGATAAAAGGGAATGGGGAAACATTGGTCTACTTTCAAGATACTAGAGTTGGATTATGATTCAATTATACACAAATTCATCAAATATAATGATAAAATCAGAACTAATTTTCTTTAGAGAAAACATCAGAATAAATGTATATAGAAAATTTATGGCATCAAATAGGAAGTGGTAATGAGATAGAGATGTAGAATAATACTGCCTGACATATTCAGCTAGTGTCACCAAGAAGGACAGCTCTTCTATAAATGTGATAAACTGCCACTAAATTTTAAGAATTAATTATATGCCCCTGTGTGTTCTGGACATATTTAATGAATGTCAATGAAAGTGTTGGAATCTGGGACTGAGAGAATGCTATTTTACCAATATATTATACTTATTTGATATGGAGTCAGATATAACCAGAAAAAATAATTCACAACTGTATTATCAGTAATAGAAGTGATTGCATATATGATCACAGGAATACTATGGACAAAAGGAAAAGTCATCAGTTAAACTGTTGGGAGTCATTTTGCTAACAGTGGAGAAGAAAGGATTAGGACCAAATAGCATAAGTGAGCAGTAACGTTTCATATAATCTGGAGTTAGAAGGAAAGCTTGTCACCAAATATTCATGTTAACAGAGAGAGAGCAGTGACTGGCTCCTCTGAAATGAATAAAATGAAAATTATTTGTGTTTGCTTTATAATGCTTATGCTTTTGGAAAGGGGGCAATTTGACCTTCCCGATGATGTTCAATTTGCTGAGGTTCCTGTTTGCAATCTTAGTCCTCATACTGAATAATGGTAGCAAAAGTTCAAGGGACTATGGATATTCACAAAATGGAGATGCAAAATGTGTATAATTAAGACTTACAGTTTTCTTTTCCTACTGACATTAAGTATAATGTATATGGAGTGCTGTTTGTGGAGGTATGAACATATGCATGTGTTGGTTTTGTGGTGGTGGAACCTCAGTGGAAAGTAGTATAGAGAGATATGGTAGAATATGCAAATTTATGCACATTTTTCTTTGGTTTGAAAGTGATTATTTAATTTCAGGTCATAATATTCTTGACAAATGATTTTCATAGAGGATTTTTGATGAAGCTCTTTAATATATTTGTAACTGGTGAATGAAATTTGGTTTCACTGGGAATTTAAAATCATGATAAGAGCTAAGTTCTCCTTATCTAGAATGGATCCTGTCATCATTTGGATTTAAATATTGAGATTAATAACCAGTGAGTCTGGAAGTCCTCAGTTACAGAGGAATTAATGTACATAAAAACAAGCCTTCAAAGGTGACATACTCCATTGGACATTGGACTGCCAAACTACAACTCTAAATAATCATAGTACTTTCAGAGCCTGGAGGCTGTAATCTGAAACCAAGTAGTTGCTCTTTCTTGGGAAAGGCAGTGGGTCTCGAGGCTAGAACTGTGTTTTTTGATTCATAGAAAGGAATCTGAGAGGTGAATAAAAGGCTATCATATCAATAATTTGTCTTTTGGACAGGTTAATTTTCAAGTCTTGAGTTAAATTGATTTACTAATTACATTGATTTCTGTTTCAGGTGTAGCTATAATGAATGCATGTAGATCATCTCTAAGACTTCCATGTGCTGATTTTATGCTTAGAGGCCTTTTATCATAGTGCCACTTGGGAACTGATTGATAGCTACAAAGCATAAAGTATGGGTGCAGAATTAAGTAGTGAATGCTACTTTGCTTTGTTTGGAGATTGGTTGTTAGATTTACTTAGCTCCCCATAGTATTTTCCTCCAAAGATAATCATGGCCTTGAATGCATCAAGAGCAGCATGTTGAGAAATATGACTGAAGTGATGAGGGGCATTTTTTAGTTTCTCTAACACTCTAAAAGGTTTTTGTCACTGTCATTTATCAGTTCAGTATTTTGAGATTTTCCACTTAACCTTTTCATTCCATGAATGCCAGTAGCACCGCTGACACAAAACAACTTTATTTGAAAATTACATGCCAAACCATAGACAATCATCTTGTCTTTGAATACTTATAACTGTGGTTCACAGTGTTTTGATGGAACATTTTATTTTCATAATATTATGTACATCTTCATCAACAAAAACTTTGCCTCTGTAAAGTTTAACACTTGCTCACCCCTTTCTGCACTTGACTCACCTCATGCTATCAGCAGGGAAGAAAGAAAAGGGAGCAATAATAATAACTATCATTTACTCTGTGGTAGGTGGTCTGTTAAGTGTTTGTTTTAGTCTGTTCAGACTGCTATAACAAAATACCATAGACTGTGTGGCTTATAAACAACAGAAATTTATTTCTCAGAGTTCTAGAGGCTGGAAAGTCCAAGATCAAGGTGCTTGCACATTTGGTGTCTAGTGAGGACCAACTTCCTGATTCACAGATGGCCATCTTTTCACTAAAACCTCACATAGAAGAAAGGGGGAGGGAGATCTTTAAGACTTCTTTTATAAGGGTACTATTCCCATTCATAATGTCTCCACTCCCATGCCATAAGCACCTCTCTAAGGCCCCACCTCCAAATCCCATCACATTAAAGATTAAGTTCAATATATGAGTTTTTTGTGGGGGACACAATCATTTAGGCTATATTAGTGTTTTACACCTGTTTTTTGGGTATTAACCCTTAAATTTCTTCAGTGAGGTAAGTGCTACTATTATCCCCATTTTACAAATGTGTAAATTGAGATTTAGAGGTATGAAATAGTTTGTTTACAGTAATTCAGGAAGTAAGGGGAAATGCAAATTCAGATAGTCTGATTGGAGTCCCTGTTCTTAATTACTATGTTTTATGATCATGTTGGATTGACCAATAATGTGAAGCAAATATTCCATATTTATACATGGGGCACTTTAACAGCTACTTGGTGATATCAGCCTTTCAAGAATATCCAGAATTAAGTTTAAAAATATATTTAATATTTTAAATATGAGAATGAATTTAGTGGAATTTTAGCTCCATTCAACAAAAAATCAATGATTCTGTAATTCATTTTCATCTAATATCATTTAATTCAGTCTCCATCACTGATTAATATTTAGATGGTATAATATGTTTAGGCTAGGATAAGAGTCTACTGTCATAAAAGAATTGAACCACCTTAAGTTGAATAACACTTCAATTAACTTGACCCCAACTGTCTGGAATTCTTAGCTCAGTAGAAAGTTTTATTTATTATATTTTTCTTTACTATTAGATGTAGACAAAACAGAAGAAATAAGAAATTTGTATAAAAGAACAATTATCGATTCTGATTAAAAGCCCATGAGATACATGTTTTGCACATAGACTTTCCCAGTCTGTAGCTTGTCGTTTCATTCTCTTAATGGTGTCTTTTGAAAAGACGTTTTATAGTTTAATGGAGTTCAATTTATCAGTTTTTCTTTTATGTGTTATGCTTTTGGTGTTATATCTAAGAAACCTTTCCATAAATCCAAGATCACAAAGAATTTCTCTTATATTTTCTTCTAGGAGTTTCATAGACTTAGTTTTATATATATATATAAAATTAATTTATAAGTCACATGATGGAAATTGAAATCAAGGGTGATTATCAGTCACTGACATACAAAAACTAATTATAATAGAGGGTCACATAAATGAATATAAATCAAATTACATTTAGTTTTGGGAGAGGTTCAAGATGTCATGTTCATCCAATTTTCTGTCTTATTGTACAGTATACAAATAACTTTTGGTATGTATATTCTTTTTTAACATCATTATTGGAGTATAATTTCTTTACACTGTTGTGTTAGTTTCTGCTGTATAAAAATGTGAATCAGCTATGTGTACACATATATCCCCATATCCCCTCCCTCTTGCGTCTCCCTCCCACACTCCCTATCTTACCCATCTAGGTGGTCACAAAGCACAGAGCTGATCTCCCTGTGCTATGTGGCTTCTTCCCACTAGCTGTCTATTTTGCATTTGGTAGTGTATACAGGACAATGCCACTCTCTCACATCGTCCCAGCTTACCCTTCCCCCTCCCAGTGTCCTCAAGTCCATTCTCTACATCTGTGTCTTTATTCCTGTCCTGCCCCTAGGTTCTTCAGAGTCATTTTCTTTTAGATTCTATATATATGTGTTAGCATGTGGTATTTGTTTTTCTCTTTCTGACTTACTTCACTCTGTATGACAGACTCTAGGTCCATCCACCTCACTACAAATAACTCAGTTTCGTTTCTTCTTATGGTTGAGTAATATTCCGTTGTATAATGTGCCACATCTTCTTTATCCATTCGTCAGTCGATGGACACTTATGTTGCTTCCATGTCCTGGCTATTTTAAATAGTGCTGCAATGAACACTGCCATACATGATTCTTTTATTTTTTTAATTTTTTAAACACTTTTATTGGAGTATAATTGCTTTACAATGTTGTGTTAGTTGCTGATGTATAAAAAAGTGAATCAGCTATATGTATACATATATCCCCAGAATCCCTCCCTCTTGTGCCTCCCTCCCACTCTCCCTATCCCACCCCTCTAGGTGGTCACAGAACACTGAGCTGATCTCCTTGTGCTATGCAGCTACTTCCCATTAGTTATCTGTTTTACATTTGGTAGTGTATGTCAGTACGACTCTCTCACTTCGTCCCAGCTTGCCCTTCCTCTTCCCCATGTGCTAAAGTCCATTCTCTACATCTGCACCTTTATTCCTGTCTTGCCCCTAGGTTCTTCAGAACCATTTTTTCCCTTTAGGTTCCATATATATGTGTTAGCATATGGTATTTGTTTTTCTCTTTATGACTTACTTCACCTATCCACCTCACTATAAATAACTCAACTTCATTTTATTATGGCTGAGAAACATTCCATTGTACACATGTGTGATATTTTTTAATCGACTAATCTGCCTATGGACACGTTGGTTTTCTCCATGTCCTGGCCATTGTAAATAGTGCTGCAATGAACATTGTGGTACATGACTCTTTTTGAATATTGGTTTTATCATGGTATATGCCCAGTAACGTGGTTGCTGTGTCATATGGTAGTTCTACTTTTACTTTTTTAAGGAAACTCCATACTGTACTCCATAGTGGCTGTATCAATTTACCTTCCCACCAACAGTGCAAGAGGGTTCCCTTTTCTCCACACCTTCTCCAGCATTTATTGTTTGTATATTTTTTGATGATGGCCATTCTGACTGGTGTGAGGTGATACTTCATTGTAATTTTGATTTGCATTTCTCTAATGATTAGTGATGTTGAGCATCCTTTCATATGTATTGACAAGCTGTATATCGTCTTTAGGGAATTGTCTGTTTAGGTCTTCTGCCCATTTTTGGATTGGGTTGTTTGTTTTTTTGATATTGAGCTGCATGAGCTGCTTGTATATTTTGGAGATTAATCCTTTGTCCATTGCTTCGCTTGCAAATATTTTCTCCCATTCTGAGGGTTGTCTTTTAGTCTTGTTTATGGTTTCCTTTGCTGTGCAAAAGCTTTTAAGTTTCATTAGTTCCCATTTGTTTATTTTTGTTTTTATTTCCATTTCTCTAGGAGGTGGGTCAAAAAGGATCTTACTGTGATTTATGTCATAGACTGTTCTGTCTATGTTTTCCTCTAAGAATTTTATAGTGTCTGAACTTACATTTAGGTTTTTAATCCCTTTGAGTTTATTTTTGTGTATGGTGTTAGGAAGTGTTCAAATTTCAACAACATTTATTTATCTGATATTTTCTGTTATTCAAGAACCTTTGCATGTCATATCTAGTTTCTCTGGTTCAGTCTTTCACAAGGCTGCAGTCATGGTGTTGGCTGGGGACTCTAGTCATCTCAAGGCTTGACTGGAAACAATCCACTTCTAAACCCCTCATGTGGTTGTTGCCAGGATTCAGTTCCTTCTGTTTTGTTAGATCTTGGGCTTTGGTTCATTGCTAGCTGTTTGCTGGAGGCTGCCCTCAGTTCCTCAGCATGTGGACACTTCCATAAAGAAGCTCACAATATGGTGACTGGCTTCATCAGTGAACAAGCATAAAAAAGAGTGCCAGCAAGATGGGAGTTAGAGAATTTTGTGACCTAATTTTGAAAGTGACATCCCATCACTTTCACCATATTCTGTTGGTTATAAGCAAGGATCTAGGTCCAGCCCATACTCAAGAGTAGGTAAATACAGAAGGACATGGATACCAGGATTTGGAAACTGCCTACCCCAGTACTCTAATGGCCAGAATAGGGTTAGTGCATCTCTCAAAATACTTAATGTAACATATTTTCCAATTTATGAGCCATTACCCTTCAGTGATGTTCTAAAATTCATAAAATTATCTTGAGGGTTGAGGCATTATATATGATAAGTAGAAAGTCACAGGATGAGTTTAGTAGTAAGAAAAGGGAGGTAGAGAGATGAAAAGCCATTAGAATAAAATAACTGAAAAGAAGTAAAAGATACATGGGTTTGCCATAATTTTATAGAACACTAATATTTCTATGTAATTATTATTTTTTATTAAATGGTTATGTGCCTTCTTGGGTTCTAGCTTTTCGTACAACTGTAGGATTCAGGGGCTGTAGACCATCTTAGCAAATTCTACCATAATATGTAACAAATAAACATGGCAGATCACAGGGAATTCGCTTCACTGCAAAAACATTCAACAACTGGGAAACTGTGGATTTTTAGTTTCCTCCCACAATATGATCTTTCTATGTATAATTTACCATTTGTTCTGTCCCGCAATGAGTTTTGATGTTAACTAGTTCCTTTCCCTGCCCCAAATACAAACCCTGCTCTGAGACTCCATCATCTTTGGTGTTCTTATCTCTCTTCTCTAGGTTGAGCATCAAAAAGAATATGCAGGAGGTGATTTATCTCAGAATACCCTAGTTTCATATAATTATGGCTATTACTGTGTCAATTGACAAAGTTAATTACAAGTACTTAAAAAGACAGTTTCTGAAACTTTTTTCTCTACTAAGAATGACATTTTTAATTCCTAAGAATGGAGAGAAAACCAAATAAATAAATACTTCCCTAAGTAGCACAAAGGAAATCTGGTGGTTTATCAGGGGTCTCTCTGAAGTGGTGAAGAGATCCTTTTTCCATGCCCAAGGGTAACACATGAACTTTACCTGCTGTTTTAAAATGTAGCTTTTATTATTATTCAGGTATGATGAGGCCAAAAGATCAGGAGATGATTGCCATTGAGAAGGTAGTTTGTTATACTTCCCAAGTGGAGAGGGGAAAACACCCCACCATTCAGGGTCATTTAGGGAAGCAACTGGGTCAGCCAGGAGGGAGAAAGAGTGAGGAAAAAACATGGGCAAGAGCCTTATTGATGTTTCCACAAAAAGGAACAGGTGAAGGGGTGAGCAGGTATAGAATTGGCTAATTTGAATAATTTCATCAGACTGTGTGGTGTAGGAGCTGTCTCTAGTTTTCTGATAATCTGGCGTGATGAAGGCAGGAAAATAGCTTCACAGAGTGTAAAATCCAGATAGAGGAAATGGTGTGTGTGGGGGGTGTGGGCTCTGGGTTGGTTAGATTTCATGTGAAAGTGTGCTTATAGAGGAGTTGTCCTTTACTATCTCTAGCAATTGGCTAGCCCTGGGAGGGTCGATCTCTCTAGGGTCAGCAAAGTCCCAAATGTCATAGCATCAGAATTATAAACAATAAAAAGTTATGATAAATACACTTGACCTCAACTTATGATAAACTTTTTGCAGAATAGAGTCTCCACACTTTTAATTTTTAAAAAAGTTTTATTTTTAAAATTGACACAAAATGAAATTGGCCTTTTTAATGTACAGGTATACCTTGGAGACACTGCAGGTTTAGTTCTAGACCACCACAATAAAGTGAATGTTGCAATAAAGCAAAGCCGCACAGATTTTTTGTTTCCCAGTGCATACAAAAGTTATGTTTACACTGTAGTCTTTTAAGTGTGCAATAGCGTTATGTGTAAAAAACAATGCACATATCTTAATTAAAAATACTTTATTGCTAAAAAATGCTAAACGTCATCAGACAACGCTGTGTTGCCACAAATTTTCAGTTCGTAATAACTGCAGTAGCTGTGAATTGCAATAAAGCAAAGCACAATAAAATGAGGTATGCCTGTAAAATTCTATGAATTTTAATACATATATAGAGTCATGTAACCACCAGCACAATCAGGATATAGAGCAGTTCCACTGTTCAAAAAATCTCCCTTGTGTTATATCACATGCTTCCATCACCCCTAACCCCTGGCAACCACTGATCTTTTCCATTACCATACTTTTGTCTTTTTGAGAATGAAATATAAATGAAATCATACAGTATGTAACTTTTTGAGACTGGCATATTTTACTCAGCAAATGCATTAAGATTCATCTAAGTTGTTATGTGTATCAATAGCTTATTCTTTGATACTGCTGAGTAGTACTCCATGGTATGGAAGTACCATGTTTTGTTATGGATTCACCCATTGAAAGACATTCGGGTTATTCCCAGTGCTTGGCAATTATGAATAGATCTACTAAAAATATTTATGCACAGGTTTTTGTTGTTCCATACATTTTTGTCTACAGAATGGTGAATATAAAGTCACATTCTACTCCAAACACCATTCTTTGTGAATGCTCTCAGATTCAGTACTTTAATTCACTCTCTGACCAAGGAAATTCCAATTCTAAGTAAATTCCACTTCTTTAGAGGAAGAAATTATGAAAAGCATCTTCTACTCTTTTGGAATTTAAGGCAGACATAGACATATTTGCTAATCCTTCAATATGTCTCTGCCAACTCTTATCTCTTTATATACGTTAGCACTGGAGATTTTAAGATTTAAAGAATTCTTCAGACTCAGTTGGTTCCCTTAAAGATTACTTGGCTTTTTTAGGGGGAACATTCTAACCCTGCTCTGACATTTGTTTAGCGCAAACAAAAACTGAGTCCCTTTAAGCCCAAATCTTTTGTGGATGATAAATTTACTTTAAAGTAAAGCAACTTTGAAACACTTATTGATTGACACCTGCATCTGGGAAGGTAGGTCTGTATTTTATTGAATTAATATAAAGCTATTAATATAAAGCATTGACATTCTGAGTAAAAAGTAATATGTATAACATGTTCTTTTCCTTTTTTATAAATACATTATTTATCCCGAAGAGAGAAAAAGGGGAAGAAATAGCTATTTTTATTGTAAATTTGAGCCTTTTAGGGACCAAAGAAAACAATAACAAAAAAATTGTTTATTGATGCAATAATCAGGGTTTTAAATTTGGAACTTTACATGAGATTTCCAAATGTGCTTTAACAGAAGTAGTAAATACTCCATAATAGTCTGATACAATTAGGAACAAATACTAATGGTGGGTAAAAATAAGCGTTCCCTGGGCCAGTTTTCATTCTAATATAAATCTCTGAAGTCTTTTCACTATTTTAGAATTTGGGATATAGGTGGAGAAATGTTTGTGATATGTAGAGCTACAGAGAATTGTGGGATAGCCTGATTCCTTGTTGAAGCCAGTTCTCTGGAGCAAATCCTTTCTTAACAGCTCTCTGACATGTACTTGGTAGGTCAGTTTCTTGCTCAGTTAATGGAATTTCTCTCTGTTATGATAGTAAACATGACTATGATCTCACCCAAACAGGGTTAGAATTTCTGGCACTTTTGTAACAAAGAAAACCTCCCCCCAAACCAAAAAAAGCTATGCAATGATTTTTCACTTGTTTATCTGAGAGTTGTAGGATATTGGAATTGGAAAGGAACATGAAGATGATTTAGTGCATTCCTCCTGTTTTACAATACATTTAGTAAAGTCCAGCAAGGTTAACTTGCCCAAATCTGCAGGTATAAACAGAGCATGACACAACTCAGATCTCCTGACTTTGGCACTCAGGGTATTTCATTCCAACGATGAAAATATTAGGTAACAGATCAAAGCCAGTGGGAGAGGCAAAGACAGTGTTTCTCAAAGTTCATTCAGTTAAACATCTGAATTTCAGGATGTGAGGAAGTAAGATACTTTTAAAAAATTCAGAATCCAAGATACAGGATCATGCACTAGATCTATTGCCATAGACTTTCTGGGGATTGGGCTTGAGATTCTGTGTTTGAAACAAGTATCCCAGGTGATTATAATGTACCCTAAACTTAAAGACCCACTGGGCTAGTGGGTCACACCGAACTAAATATAAATTTCAGCATGTGTCTTCTAATCTCTAATGATGGGAATTATGGACAATTATTTTTGGCAAGACAAGATATTTTGGCACATTAAAAATCATACCTTGTTCTATTAACTAACTTTCCAGAGTAGCCTCACTGTCCAGGTTTCGGAGGGAAATATTATGACACAAATAGGACAGCAGCATTAAATATAAATTCAACAGTATTATATAAACTTTTATTTATTATTGACATAACTATTATATAAATGATTTTCATAATAAATAAGTTATAACTTACATTATTTATATGATAAATAAATTATAATTGTATAATATTATACAAATAAACACAACAGCAGCCGTTCTCTATGCTCCAGGCTACCGGGGGAAATGGTACAGACTAAGGTGGAAGAGAAAGTTGTACTCTATGCAAAAATATAAGACATTAACATCATCTTAGGTTGTATTCAATTAGTTGGTAGATCCCTGCCTAGTAATAAAAATGAAAAAGGGATAGAGTTAGAGAAAAGGGTGAAAAGAATCCAGCATAATTTCACTTATATAAATGTCATAATTTCATGTATACAAAATGTTTCAACAATATATTCAAGAATAAGTATGTTTCCATGAAGGAACAGTAAAATGTTTAGTGTTTAGTGATCTTCTAAAAAAATGTATGCTGAATGCAATGCAGCCAAGATGAAAATAGTGCATCTCCAATCCTTTTTAAAATTAGTTATCAGTTTATCTGGTATTACAAGTTTCCTTGGTATATATATTTAAATCCTGGTGAATCTAAGCTATTGTTTTATTTAAATTCCATTATATAGTTACTGTTATATTTAAATTTCATCATATTTTAGACATTTTGGAACATTTCATGTTTGCAGTAGTTTATATAAATCAATCTGTGTGTACACACATTTGACTAACTTCTCCTCTAAAGAGCGCTATTTACATTGGGCATGCTTGCAGCCCATCTTTCTGAGTTCCCATAAGCTTCTGGGCTGGCTCCTCAATATGAGACCATGAGAGATACAGGGACATAAAATACCACAAACATTTTATTTATGAATGCCATCGGGAGTAAAAAAAAAAAAAAACAGAAGAATGTACTTCTTTGTCACTTCTCTTTTCTTTTTTCATTATGCTATTGACTACAAGAAATGCCAAATAAAGTTCCTGAAACAAGGATTTACAGCTTTGAAAAGCATTTGGATTTTATCTTATTAGTGAATAGGATTATAATGTGCCTTGGGTTTGGGAATAGCCTTCCACTGAATACCTAGCCTTTGCAGTAGACTTATATAGTATTATTGTATGACATATAGTCATCATATGATGTGATCTATTGGTACTTTAAGCAAATGAGAGACTTTAGCAACATTTAGTCAAGCTAGATGTGATTAACTGGAATAGTTTTCTGAGTAGGATGTGTTTGAGTATTGAAAAACAATTTGAAGTGTGAAACTTTACATGTGACAATCTGGTTGTATTCACTTTAACAATTAGATGAGCTATTTTGACTCAATTTACTAATTTCTAATTTAATTAAATATTGATTAGCATAGTATAGTATTAATATATTATATTAAACCAAGCATGCATATAAATATTTGTATATAGTTCAGACTTGGTAACTTGTAGATTAATTTTATCCTTTATACTCATTGCATTGAAAATTTTTTAGACATCACACTAGTGAAAGTTATGGGTGGGAGGAACTAATATTTATGGATAATATGTGTTTTTGAAATTTTCATTCTCAAAAGGAACTTTAGTATAGATAATACTCAAAGAGTGGAACCATATTTATGCACCCAACATAGGAGCACCTCAATTCATAAGGCAAATACTAACAGCCATAAAGGGGAAATCGACAGTAACACAATCATAGTAGGGGAATTTAACACTCCATTTTCACCAATGGACAGATCATCCAAAATGAAAATAAATAAGGAAACACAAGCTTTAAATGATACATTAAAGAAGATGGACTTAATTGATATTTATAGGACATTCCATCCAAAAACAAGAGAATACACATTTTTATCAAGTGTTCATGGAATATTCTCCAGGATAGATCATATTTTGGGTCACAAATCAAGCCTTGGTAAATTTAAGAAAATTGAAATCGTATCAAGTATCTTTTCTGACCACAATGTTATGAGGTTAGATACCAATTACAGGAAAAGATACGTAAAAACTACAAACACATGGAGGCTAAACAATACACTACTTAATAACAAAGAGATCACTGAAGAAATCAAAGATAAAATCAAAAAATACCTAAAAACAAATAACAAAGAAAACATGATGACCCAAAACCTATGGGACACAGCAAAAGCAGTTCTAAGAGGGAAGTTTATAGCAATACAATCCTACCTTAAGAAACAGGAAACATCTTGAATAAACAACCTAACCTTGCACTAAAGCAATTAGAGAAAGAAGAACAAACAAACCCTAAAGTTAGCAGAAGGAAAGAAATCATAAAGAGCAGATCAGAAATAAATGAAAACGAAATGAAGGAAATGAGAGCAAAGATCAATAAAACTAAAAGCTGGTTCTTTGAGAAGATAAACAAAATTGATAAACCATTAACTAGACTCATCAAGAAAAAAAGGGAGACGACTCAAATCAGTGGAATTAGAAATGAAAAAGGAGAAGTAACAACTGACACTGCAGAAATACAAAGGATCATGAGAGATTACTACAAGCAACACTAAGACAATAAATTGGACAACCTGGCAGAAATGCACAAATAATTAGAAATGCACAACCTTCTGAGACAGAACCAGGAAGGAATAGAAAATATGAGCAGACCAATCACAAGCATTGAAATTGAAACTGTGATTAAAAATCTTCCAACAAACAACATCCCAGGACCAGATGGCTTCACAGGTGAATTCTATCAAATATTTAGAGAAAAACTAACACCAATCCTTCTGAAACTCTTCCAAAATATAGCATAGGGAAGAACACTCCCAAACTCATTCTACGAGGCCACAATCACCCTGATACCGAAAGCAGACAAAGATGTCACAAAGAAAGAAAACTATAGGTCAATATTACTGATGAACATACATACAAAAATCCTCAACAAAATAATAGCAAACAGAATCCAGCAGCACATTAAAAGGATCATACATGATGATCAAGTAAGGTTTATTCCAAGAATGCAAGGATTCTTCAATATATGCAAATCAAGCAACGTGATACACCATAAACAAATTGAAGGAGAAAAACCATATGATCATCTCAATAGATGCAGAGAAAGCTTTTGACAAAATTCAACACCGATTTATGATAAAAACCCTGCAGAAAGTAGGCATAGAGGGCACTTTCCTCAACAGAATAAAGGCCACATATGAAACCCACAGTCAACATTGTCCTCAATGGTGAAAAACTGAAAGCATTTCCCCTAAGATCAGGAACAAGACAAGGTTACCCACTCCCACCACTATTATTCAACATAGTTTTGGAAGTTTTAGCCACAGCAATCAGAGAAGAAAAGGAAATAAAAGGAATCCAAATTGGAAAAGAAGAAGTAAAGCTGTCATCATATATCAGATGACATGATACTATGCATAGAGAATCCTAAAGATGCTACCAGAAAACTACTAGAGCTAATCAATGAATTTGGTAAAGTGGCAGGATGCAAAATTAATGCACAGAAATCTCTGCCATTCCTATACACTAATGATGAACATCTGAAAGTGAAATTAAGGAAACACTCTCATTTACCATTGCCACAAAAAGAATAAAATATCTAGGAATAAACCTACCTAAGGAGACAAAAGACCTGTATGCAGAAAAGTATAAGACACTGATGAAAGAAATTAAAGATGATACAAATAGATGGAGAGATATACCATGTTCTTGGATTGGAAAAATCAATATTGTGAAAATGACACTACTACCCAAAGCAATCTACAGAATCAATGCAATACCTATCAAATTACCACTGGCATTTTTCACAGAACTAGAACAAAAAATTGCACAATATGTATTGAAATACAAAAGACCCAGAATAGCCAAAGCAATGTTGAGAATGCAAAATGGAGCTGGAGGAATCAGGCTCCCTGACTTCAGACTACACTACAAAGCTACAGTAATCAAGACAGTATGATACTGACACAAAACCAGAAATATAGATCAATGGAAAAGGATAGAAAGCCCAGAGATAAACCCATGCACATATGGTCACCTTATATTTGATAAAGGAGGCAAGAATATACAGTGGAGAGAAGACAGCCTCTTCAATAAATGGTGCTGGGAAAACTTGGCAGGTACATGTAAAAGTATGAAATTAGAACACTCCCTAACACCATACACAAAAATAACCTCAAAATGGATTAAAGACCTAAATGTAAGGCCAGACACTATCAAACTCTTAGAGGAAAGCATAGGCAGAACACTCTATGACATAAATCACAGCAAGATCCTTTTTGACCCACCTCCTAGAGAAATGGAAATAAAAACAAAAATAAACAAATGGGATCTAATGAAACTTAAAAGCTTTTGCACAGCAAAGGAAACAGTAAACAAGACCAAAAGACAACCCTCAGAATGCGGGAAAATATTTGCAAATGAATTAACTGACAAAGGATTAATCTCCAAAATTTACAAGCAGCTCATGCAGCTCAATAACAAAAAAACAAACAACCCAATCCAAAAATGGACAGAAGACCTAAATAGACATTTCTCCAAAGAAGATATACAGACTGCCAACAAACCCATGAAAGAATGCTCAACATCATTAATCATTAGAGGGATGCTAATCAAAACTACAATGAGATATCATCTCACACCGGTCAGAATGACCATCCTCAATAAATCTAGAAACAATGAATGCTGGAGAGGGTGTGGAAAAAATGGAACCGTCTTCCACTGTTGGTGGGAATGTAAATTGATACAGCCACTATGGAGAACAGTATGGAGGTTCCTTAAAAACTAAAAATAGAATTATCATATGACCGAGCAATCCCACTGCTGGGCATATACCCAGAGAAAACCATAATTCAAAAAGACACATGCACCCCAATGTTCATTACAGCTCTATGTACAATAATCAGGACATGGAAGCAACCTAAGTGTCCGTCAGCAGATGAATGGATGTAGAAGATTTGGCACATATATACAATGGAATATTACTCAGCCATAAAAAGAAACGAAATTGAGTTATTTGTAGTGAGGTGGATGGACCTAGAGTCTGTCATACAGAGTGAAGTAAGTCAGAAAGAGAAAACAAATACCATATGTTAACACATATATATGGAGTCTAACAAAATAAAATGTCATGAAGAACCTAGGGGTAAGATGGTAATAAAGACACAGACCTAGTAGAGAATGGACTTGAGGATATGGGGAGGGAGAAGGGTAAGTTGTGACAAAGTAAGAGAGTGGCATGCGTATATGTACACTACCAGAGGTAAAATAGATAGCTAGTGGGAAGCAGCCACATAGAACAGGGAGATCAGCTCGGTGTTTTGTGATCACCTAGAGCGGTGGGATAGGTAGGGTGGGAGGGAAGGATATGCAAGAGGGAAGAGATATGGGAACATATGTATATGTATAACTGATTCACTTTGTTATAGAACAGAAACTAGCACACCATTTTAAAGCAATTATACTCCAATAAAAATGTTAAAAAAAGAAAACCTCACCCTGCAATAATGAATCATGTCAGCTGAGGAAGGTGTTAAAAGCTGGAGAGGTACCAAGTGCTTGTCTTCAACTTTGAGGCATGAATTACAACCTCACAGGAAAATTTTTCACTCAGAATTTTAATTAAAAAAATGGTTTAAAAGCACAACATGAGTTTAATTGTATATTTTTCCCACTATGTCTGAAGAGGAAGTGTTTTCTTGCATTATTTTCTGCAGTGGTATGAAAATTCTTTACTAAAGCATGGATCTTATGCCCTTTTCTCCTCACTTACCAAAACTTAACAGTTATCCCAATAAGATAATAAATGTTGAAGTAAGGAAGACAAGGAGACAACATAGGAGAAAATAAAGGAGAATGCAAAGTATGGCTAATGCTACAGGTGTAGAGAAATCCAGATGGCTTTCTAGTAACTGAATAAAATGTGTACGTGAACTTAGTAAATATGCTGTTGGTTTGTAGGAGCTTTCTATTTTTAGCATTTTAGAATAATTAAAAAACGGTGACTGCCAAAAAAAAAAAAAAAAAGGGGAACCAACCCAGATGTCCATCAAGTGACAAATGGATGTTTATACATTAGAATATTTTTCTGCCACAAAAAGGAATAAAATACTGATGCATGCACAACATGGATGAACCTTGTAAACATTATGCCAAGTGAAAGAAGCCAGACGTAAAAGGCCATCAATTATATGATTTCATTTATTTGAAATGTCAAGAATGGGCAACTTCATAGAGACAGAAAGTAGATTACTGTTTGCCTAAGGCTGGGGATGATAGAGAAATGGAGGGTGAGAGCTAATGGGTATGGTGTTTCTTATTAAGGTGATGAAATGTTATAAAATTGACTGCTTTGATGGGTGTACATAACTGAATATACTAAAAACCATTGAGTTTTGTGCTTTAAAAGAGGGTGCTTTGTGGTATGTGACTTACACCTCAGTAAAGTTATTGTTTTAAAAGGAATTTTAGGTTGAATTTAAAGAATTAAGAAATTTTCCGAGGGTGGAGATTTGTGAGTGGAGAAGTCCATTAATCCTTTATATTACCATGTTGTTGTTTTCATGATATACAAATACTCATGGCTGAAGTAGGGCTGATTTTGATGTATAATTATCATTTAAGGAAAAAGTCTGTAAGTTGTAGCTTTAGCAAATATATAATAATTATGATTAGGCTGTACTGAAATCAGTATTTGATCTATGTGGCCATGGCTTTTGTCAATAACTTCATTTTCCATAAGATAAAATATCATTTGGATTGCTATGAACTTTTAATATCCCTTGTTAGTTAACATCTAGTCATGATTATATAATTCATAACATACTCCTTAGCAATAAGTTAAGGATTCATTTTTGTGAAAATAATAATATATAATGACCATGAATAACCCTACTGAATGATAGACTCATTAGACCCTTTGAAGCTCTCATTTTCTTGAAATACTGTAATGCATTATAGTAGAAATGTCACTGGACTAGATTTTAGAAAGATGGCCACTTAATCACTGCTCTACCAGTAACTGACTGCAATATATGACCTCTTTAAGCCTTATTTTCTTCATTTTTGAAATAAGAGCGTTGGCCTAAGTTTTCTTCAAGGTAAATTCTAACTGCAGAGTGTAATATTTGATTTTAACTACCTTGTATGGAATCGGCTTAAAGACTCTCCCCTCAACCTAAGAAAATACCCCAAAACTACCAGGTACATTTGGCCATTTATTATTACAAAAATAAACATCCAGTGTTCCTGTAACCAGAGAAAGTGGGTATAAATTTTAGACCTCATTTTTAGACCTCATTTTGAATAAGAGATACTGTTTTAATATTCTTTGGCTATCATACCTGAATTTAACAGACTGGGTGACTTAAACAACAGGCATTTATTTCTCATAGCTCTGGAGGCTGAAAGTCCAAGATTAAGGTGCTAGCAGAGATGGTTTCTAGTGAGACCTTTCTTCCTGGCTACAGATGGCTGCCTTCTCACTGTGTGACCTAACGTGGGCTTTTCTCTGTTCACATGCACATACCTGGCATCTTTTCCTCTTTTTATAAGGCCACTATAACTTTATGACTTAATTTATCTTTATCTCACTAAAGGTCCTATCTTCAAATGGAGTCACATTGAAGGTTAGACTTCAACCTATGAATTTTGGGGCAATGCAATTCAGTCTATAATTTTCCATCCTTGCTCCCCATTCACATCCTTCTAGCATGCAAAATACACTTACACCAGTCCAACAGCCCCAAAAGTTTTAACCCATTCCAGCATACTCCAAGTCCAAATTCTCATCTATTTATCCTTGAAATCAGGCATGGGTGAGACTTGAGATATGATTCATCCTGAGGCAAAATTCCTCTCTAGCTGTGAACCTGTGAAAACAGAAAACGTATGCACTTCTAAAATACAGTGGTAGGATAAGTGTAGGATAGACATTCCCATTCCATAAGGGAGAAATCAGAAAGAAAGTGTGACATGTCCTAAGTAAAGCCAAAACCAAGCAGGACAAATTCCATTATGTCTTAAATATCAAGAATAATCCCTTAGTTTCAATTATCTTCCCTCTGGGCCCACTGGGGTAGGGGTCCCACCCCCTTGGCCATGGGCTGTGACCCCATCCCCTTTGTGATGGGTGGTAGCTTTGTCCATGAGACTCTGAGCAAGGGTAACATGTTCTGCTGAAAGTGAAGTGGTGGCCTTACTTCCCCGAAACTAAGGAGGAAACAAACAGCTTTGCCCCACAAGGCTGTGTGTTCTGGGCCTGTGGTGGCAGTGTAGCCTTGCCAATCTCTAAATCATCCTCACAGTCATTCTTCCCTTTTCTTGACATGTTGCAGCTACGTAGCTCAATTTTTTCCATCCTCTAGATTTCCAGAATTTCAAAAGCCCTCCTTATTTTGTCCTGTTTCTGTTCCTCTTAGCCCAAATTGGTAGGGTCTCTGCTGGTATAATCCCATATTTAATCCTGGTTTCTGATGAGATGGCTGATTAAATCCATGGGTAGTCTCTTTATAGAGTGATTATCTAGCCACATTCTTGGTATTCTTTCCAGTACATGCTTTCTCATTTTTGCAAAATGGATACGCTGATAATTTTCCAAATCTTCAAGTTCTGGCTCCTTTTTGCTTAACAATTCCTTCAATTTCTTTCTCTCCCTTTGCCTTTTACTATAAGTAGTAAGGAGGAACCAGGTCACACGTTGAACACATTGCTTAGAAACTGCCTCTGCTAAGTGTCCAAGACTGTCACTCACAAGTTCTGTCTTTCATAAAACAATAGATAAAATTCAGCCAAGTTCTTTGCCATTCTGTAACAAGGATTGCCTATACTCCAGTTTCCAATAACAAGTTCCTCATTTCTTTCTGAGGCCTCACCAGGAGCACTTTTAAAATTCTTCTTCTTCATTTTATAATCAACAGTCTCTTCAAATAAATCTAGGCTTTTTCTTACATACATCACAAAGCGTTTCTGGCATCTATCTATTACCCACTTCCAAAGCCACTTCCACGGTGTTAGGTATTTGTTAGAGCAGCACCTCACTTCTTGGTACCAAAATCTGTATTAGTCTGCTAAGCCTGTCATAAGAGAAGACCACATACAAGGTAAATGAAACAATAAGCATTTATTTTCTCATAGTTCTTGTGGCTGGAAATCTGAGACCAAGGTGCCAGCAAGATTGGTTTCTGGTTAGGCCTTTCTTCTTGGCTTGCAGATGGCTACCTTCTCATTGGGCCTTCATGTGGTCTTTCCTCTGTTCATTTACACACTTCTGATGTCTCTTCCTCTTCATATATGGACACCTAATCCTATTGGATTGGGGCCACATCCTTGTGGATGACATCATTTAACTATATTTCCTTAAAATCTGTATCTCCAAATACAGTCACACTGGGGATTAGGTTTCAACCTATGAATTTTAGGGGAACACAATTTAGTCCATAGCAAATATTTTCTGGGACAATTGTCTAAAGTTGAAATTTTGGGCATAAAATTCTATTTCAAATATACTATATAGACTCATTACTTAAGGCAGCTAATAATAGTAACTTTGTAAAGAATTTTTTTTATTATAGTATTAGTAGTAATAGTAATGGTAGTGGTGGTGGTGATGGTTACAATAGAAGTAACAAATTATATGAAATCTCACATGTACCAAGTACAGTTGACTCGAACAATACAGGTTTGAATTGTGCGGATCCATATATAAGCAGATTTTTTCAAAAAACTCATACTATAGCACTACTGATCCAAGGTCGGTTGAATTCATGGATGCGGAACCTTGGAAAAAGAAGACCAACTGTAAAGTTTTACGTGATTTTCAACTGTGTGGCAGGTCAGTGCCCCTAACTCCCATGTTGTTCAAGAGTCAACTATAATAGAGATATAAATCTTCTATTGCCCATCATCAAAGCTCAGGAGCTTAACTATTATGTTACATATTATTAAAGTCCAGATGAAAAAAATAGCAATTATCAACACCATCATCATTGTTATAGGAGGTGATCTGGCCAATCTGAAAGTGAAAGTGTCTTGAATTGCTCTTCCTTCTTTCCCTTCTTTCTTTTTTCCTTCCTTCTTTCCCTTAGTCTCATATTTTTTCTCAAATATTTGTTGAATATATATACACAAGGCACTATACTGGGGAATGGGGTATAGTGGTGAATTGACACTTTCTTTGCACTTATACATGTTCTTCCAACAATTTGGAATTTGGGCGTATCCATTTTTTAAAATTTCCATTTTAGTACATAGGCTTTGTCATCGATACTATAGTAAAACCATATCTCTGTAACATAATATATTGGATATCATATGTTGAGTTAATTAAATATGAATGATCTAATCTCACCCAATTGAGAAATATCACTTTAGGGCTTCCCTGGTGGCTCAGTGGATAAGAATCTGCCTGCCAATGTAGGGGACACAGGTTTGATTCCTGGTCCGGGAAGATCCCCCATGCCGTGGAGCAGCTAAGCCCTTGCGCCACAACTACTGAGCCTGCGCTCTAGAGCCTGCAAGCCACAACTACTGAAGCCCGCCTGCCTAGAGCCCATGCTCTGCAACAAGAGAAGCCACTGCAATGAGAAACCCACTCACCACAACGAAGAGTAACCCCAGCTTGCAACAAATAGAGAAAGCCTGCATGCAGCAACGAAGACCCAACAGAGCCAAAAAAATAAACAAATAAACAAATAAAAATAAAAGAAATATTGCCTTAGTATTTTTGCTTAACCATGTTAATGCTTTCTTATGACTGTTCAAATCCTAACTTAAAACGTAAGTGACTTTTGACACATTGTAAAATGCCTTATTCAGGTGAATTTCCAAAGAAAAATTCTCCCAATAATTTTGCTGTGGGTAATAGAAAAAGGTGACTTCTGGATTATTCATTACTTCATTTCACCTTCTAGAAATAGTATATTATTATGTACTATTTGGACTAAAATCTCTTATTGTTAATATTAATCCACTTATTCATAAAATTATGCATTGCAGTGTATTGTTTCTTAATGTTAAAAATATATTAATCAGGGCCATGGTTTTGAAAGAGTTTTTTTTCAAGTGGAAATGTCACCTTTCACTCCAATTTATGTTGGAGAAGCAAATATTTAGATTAGACTAATAAGTTTACCTGGGCACTTGTAAATCTAGCTGCTATATGATTTATTAGAAATAATGATTGTGTATTTATTCATCTTAAATTTATAAGAGATTTTATTTTATAAATTGACAACTTTTAATATATATCACACAATAGAAATTAAAACATTAACTGGACTTCAGTATATATTGTTTGGAATAGGGGATTTTTCTGCAGCTTCATTTTTCATGATTTAAAACTTAAATGCAATATTTGTATGTAAATATATTATACAATATACACATATAATACTGGGAAAAGCCACATTCTTCTCATTATTAACTGATTTTATAAAATATACTATATCAAGAATGTACCTTTCTAAGTTAAATCATCTTTATTAAGACATAATATGAAAGCAACAGGGCTTCCCTGGTGGTGCAGTGGTTGAGAATCTGCCTGCCGATGCAGGAGACACGGGTTCGTGCCCTGGTCTGGGAAGATCCCACATGCTGCGGAGCGGCTGGGCCTGTGAGCCATGGCTGCTGATCCTGTGCGTCCGGAGCCTATGCTCCACAATGGGAGAGGCCACAACAATGAGAGGCCCACACACTGCAAAAAAAAAAAAAAAAAAAAAAAGCAACAATCAACATTTTCAGAGGCATTATCTATATATACTTACACATTCAATGGAACAACATGGGCTATTTTATTATCATTCACCAATATTTTCTTTTTCAGTTTTTTATTTAAAAATTTTTATATTGACATATAGTTGATTTACAATGTTTCAAGTGTACAGCAAAGTTATTTAGCTATACATGTATGTGTATATATATATTGTTTTCCAGTTTATTTTCCATTATAGGTTATTACAAGATATTGAGTATAGTTCCCTGTACTATAGAGCAGGTCCTTGTTGTTTATCTACTTTATATATAGTAGTGTGTATCTGTTAATGCCAAATCCCTAATTTTTCCCTCACCTCCCTTGCACCTTTAGTAACCATAGTTTGTTTTCTATATCTGTGAGTCTATTACTGTTTTGGAAATAAGTTCCTTTGTACATTTTTTTTAGATTCCACATATAAGTGATCTCATATGATATTTGTTTTTCTCTGCCTGACTTATTTCACTTAGTATGATACCTCTAGGTCCATCCATGTTACTGCAAATGACATTATTTCATTATTTTTTATGGCTGAGTGATATTCCATTGTGTGTGTATATATATATATATATATATATATATATATATATATATATATATATATATACCACATCTTCTTTATCCAGTCATCTGTAGGTGGACATTTAAGTTGCTTCCATGTCTTGGCTATTGTAAATTGTGCTTCTATGAATATTGGGGTGCATGTATCTTTTTGAATTAGAGTTTTCATCTTTTCCAGATATATGCCCAGGACTGGGATTGTTGGATCATATGGTAACTCTATTTTTAGTCTTGTAAGAGAGAGTGATTCCTCCAGCTCCATTCTTATTTCTCAAGATTGTTTTGGCTATTCAGGATCTTTTGTGTTTCCATACAAATTTTAAGTTTCTTTGTTCCAGTTCTGCGAGAAATGTCATTGGTAATTTGACAGAGATTGCCCTGAATCTGTAGATTACCTTTGGTAGTATGGTCACTTTAACAATGTTGATTCTTCCAATCCAAGAACATGGTATATCTTTTCAACTGTTTGTGTCGTCTTCAATTTTTTTCATCAGTGTTTTATATTTTCCTCTGAAAAAGTGGGGAAAATGGGACTGAAAAAATGAGCAGAGCCTCAGAAACTCATGGGACAATAATTAAAAATCCAACACTCATATCATCAGAGTCCCAGAAGGGGAAGAGAAAGAGAGTATGGCTGAAAGAGTATTAAAGAAATAATGGTTAGAAACTTCCCAAGTTTGGGAAAAGATATACACCTACACGTAAAAGAATCTGAAATAACCCCAAAGAAAAGGAAATTTTGGATGGTTCATCTTTAGGATTAACACAAAGAAATGCATGTGAAGACACATCATAACTACTTTTCTGCAAACTAAAGACAAAGAAAATATCTAGAAAGCAGCCAGAGAGAAATGATGCATTACTTATGGGTGAACATCAATTAAATTAACAGCAGATTTTTTATCTGACACTGTAAAGGTCAAAAGAAAGTATCATAGCATATTCAATAGTTGAAAGAAAATTGTCAACCATGAATTCTATATTTGGTGAAAGTGAATGAAGGAAATAAAAATATTCTAGATGAAAGAAAATTAAAATAATTTTTCCCTAAAAGTGTTGCTAAAGGAAATTTTTAAACAGAAAGGAAATGATGAAAAGAGGAAATCTGGAGCATCAGGAAGGAAGTAAAATTAAAGAAAGAACACAAATATAGGTACATACACAGACTGTCCCTCTCCTCAGGAGTTTTAGGAATTATGTTTGATGATTGTGAAAAAAATTGTGTAATCTGATACTCAAGACAATGCTATTTAAAAGTGGGGAGAGTAGACACCTAAATGAAAGTAAAGTGTCTACACATCACTTGGAGTGGTAAAATGTTGATACACTTAATAGAGTGTGATAAATCACATATGTATATTGTAATACCCACATCAACCACTAAGAAAACCACACAATGAGATACACTTAGAAACACTGAAAATATTTAAATAACCTACAAGAAGGCAAGAAATGGGAAATAGAGGAATGAGAAACAGAGGAAACAGATAGAAACAAATAGTAAAATGGCAGACTTAAGCTCTAATGTATTAATAATTACTTAAATATAAATAGCTTAATATATACCAACTGAAAAGAAAAGATTGGCAGAGTGGATAAAAGAAAGTATGATCCAGTTAAATGGTGGTTACAGGAAACTAACTTCAATTTCACTGACATAGATTGAAAGTAAAAGGATAGAAAAGACACACCATGAAAATGTTAATTTAAGCAAACAGAAGTAGTTGTATTAATATCAGATAAAGTAGAGTTTAGAGCAAGGGAAATTTAATGAAGATGAAGAGGAAAATTACATAATGATAAAAGAATCAATCTACCAGGAAGTCATATGTGTACACACCAAAAGAGCAAATCTTTAAAATACACAAAGCAAAAACTGATAGAAATGAAAGGAGACAAATCAAAATTATTGTTGAGTAATTCAACATACTCTTGTTAGAAACTACTAGAACTACTAGACAGAAAATAAGCAAGTCTATAGAATACATGAACAGCACAATCAACCATCAATATCTAATTGACATATATAGAACACTGAATCTAACAATGACAGAATGTAAATATTTTTCAAGTGCCCACAATACATATACTAAGACAGACCATATCCTGGGGTATAAAACAAATTTCAACCCATTTAAAGAACTGAAATCATAGAAAGTATGTTTTTTGACCCTAATGGAATCAAATAAGAAATCAATAACAGAAAGAAACAGCAAACTGTCTAAACACTTGGAAATTAAATAACATACTTCTAAATAAAACATCGATCAAAGAAGTCTCAAAAAACTAAAGGTGTACATATAACTGAATGAAATAAAAATACAATATTTGTTGGATGCACTCTATAAAGCAGTCCTGAGAGGGAAATTTACAGCATTAAGTGCTTACACTAAGAAATAGTAAACATCTCTAATCTTAATCTAAGTTCCTACCTTAAAATAAATCTAAAGCAAGCAGAGTGAAGGAAATAATAAAGATAGCAGAAATCAATGAAATTGTAAATAAGAAGGCAGGGAAAATAAATGAAACAAAAATATAGTTCTTTTTAAAAATAAGTAAAATTAGTAAATATCAGACAACACTTTTGAAGGTAAAGAGAGAAGAAACAAATCACCAATATCAGGAATGAAACAGGGAATATCACTATAGATCCTATACTATACTGTAATCCTATAGACCACTACAACAATTAAAATGATGAAAATGAACACTGCAAACAACTTTAAAATAATACATTTGACAACCTAGTAAAAATGAACCTATTTCTTAAAAGCTGTAAACCACTGAAACTCAATCAAGAAGTAGATTATCTGAATGTCCAATAAATATTTAAAAAGTTGAATTATAATACCAAAAACTCTCCAAAAAAGAAATATCCAGGACAAAATTGTTTTACTAGAGAATTCAATTAAATATTTAAAAAGAATTACCACCAATTTTATATAGTCTTTTTCCAGAAAATAGGAGAGAGCAGTTCCCAGCTCATTTTATGAGGACAGTATTGTCCTGATACCTAAACTAAGCACATGCAGAAAGAAAAAGAAAACTGCAGACAAATATTATTCAGGAACTTAGACACAGGATCCTTAACAAAATAGTATCAAATAGAATTCATCAATATATAAAAGTAATCATATACCATATTCAAGTGCAGTCTATTCCAAGGATACAAGGCTGGTTCAACATTTGAAAATCAGTATAATCTATCAACAGGCTAAAACAGAAAAATTTCATGATCATATCAACTGATGAAAAAGACACATGACAATTTTCAATACACATTCACAATAAAAATTCTCAGAAAACTTGTAAATATGAAGAAAAAGAAATAAAACTGTTACTATATGGAAATGACATGGTTGTCTACATAGAAAACCCCAAGGGATTTAGCAGAAAAAACACCCTTATAGAACCAAAAGTGAGTTCAACTAGGGTGCAGAATAAAAGGTCAGAGGCAATTAATTGCAATTTCATATACTAATAATAAACATGTGGAAATAAATACAAACAATACCATTTATAATCACTCCAAAGAAAATTAAATGTTTAACTATATACCTAACAAATCATGTACAGAATGCATAATATTAAAACTTTAAATTGCTGATGAAAACTATCAGAGAAGAATTAAATAACTTGAGAAATATAGTGTGTTCATGGATTGGAAAATTTAGCATATTGCTATGTCAGTTTTCTCTAAACTGATTTGTAGGCAGATTCCTATCAAAACACTGCAAAATTCTGTAGGAAAAGACAATCTTATTCTAAAATGTATACGGAAAGGTACAGGCCTAGAAGAGCAGAGAAAATTCATGGTAAAGAAGAATAAAGGTGGAGGAATTACTTTACCCAATATTAAAGGCTGCTGTATGATTGCAGTAATCAGGAGTGTGGTATTATCAGAGTGTATACACACAGTCAGTGGAACAGAATAGAGAAAACACACCCACATAAATATCCCCAACTGATTATTGGCAAAGGTGAAAATGAAATTTAATAGAGTAAGGACAGCCATTTCTACAAAATGGTGCTGAAACAATTGGATATCCATAGGTGAAATAATGAAATTGGACCTAACCTTACATCTTATATAATAATTTCAAAATGGATCATAGAATTAAATATAAAATTTAAACTATAAAACTTAGAAACAAAAAATGATAGAAAATCTTAGAGATTTCAGGCTAAGCAAAGAGTTCTCATAATTTGAAACCAAAAGCACAATTCATAAATGGAAAACCTGATAAATTGGATCTCATTTGTAATAAGATCAAAAGACAAGTTAAAAACTGGGAGAGAATGTTTTCTAATCACAGCTCTGACAAAGAAAGAACTCAAATCTCAACATTAAAAAAAAATCAAACAGAGGACCTTCAAGAGGGCAGAGATGTAAGACGTGGAGATCACCTTCCTCCCCACAAATACATCTACATGTGGAACAGCTCCTACAGAACACCTACTTAACGCTGGTAGAAGACCTCAGACTTCACAAAAGGCAAGAAACTCCACACGTACATGGCTAGGGCAAAATTAAAAAGAAAAAACAGAGACAAAAGAAAAGGGATGGGACCTGCACCTCTGGGAAGGAGCTGTGAAGGAGGAAAAGTTTCCACACATTAGGAAGTGCCTTCACTGGTGGAGACGGAGGCATGCGTGGGTGGGAAGCTTTGGAGCCATGGAGGAGAGTGCAGCAACAGGGGTGCAGAGAGCAAAGTGGAAAGATTCCCACACAGAGGATTGGGCCAACCAGCACTCACCAGACTGAGAAGCTTATCTGCTCACATGCCAGGGTGAGTGGGGGCTAGGAGCTGAGGCTTGGGCTTCGGAGGTCAGATCCCAGGGAGAGGACAGGGGTCGGCTGCATGAACACAGCCTGAAGGGGGCTAGTGCGCCACAGCTAGCTGGGAGAGAGTGCAGGAAAAACTCTGGACCTGCCTAAGAGGGAAGAGACCATTGTTTCAGGGTGCTCAAGGAGAGGAGATTCAGAGCACCACCAAACTGAGCTTCAGAGACAGGCAGGAGCTGAGTTACCAGCACAGACACGAGAGGTGGGCATGAAATGCTAACGCTGCTGCTGCAGCCACCAAGAATCCAGTTTGCAAGCATAGGTCACTATCTACACCTCCCCTCCCAGGATCCTGTGCAGGCCACCACTACCAGGGTCCCATGATCCAGGGACAACTTCCCCAGGAGAACACACGGCATGCCTCAGGCTGTTGCAACATCAAAACGGCCTCTGCAGCTGCAGGCTCACCACGAATACTGTACCTCTCCCTCCCCCTGACCTGAGTGAGCCAGAACCCCCTAATCAGCCACTCCTTTAACCCCCTCGTGTCTGGGTGAAGAAAAGATGCCAGAGGGCGACCTACAGGCCAAATCCAAAGATGAACCCCAGAAGCTGTTCGAACAAAGAAGTGAAAGGGAAATTTTTCTGTGCACCTTCAGGAGCTTCAGATTAAATTTCCACAATCAACTTTACGTACTCTGCATCTGTGGGATACCTGAAAAGACAAAAAATCATCCCAAAATTGAGGTGGTGGAGTTTGGGAGCAACTGTATACTTGGGGTTTGCTGTATGCGACAGACTATTTTCTGAATTTTATGTTTATTTTAGTATAGGTTTTAACACTTGTTATCATTGGTGGGTTTGTTTATCGGTTTGGTTGCTCTCTTCTTTTTTTATTACATTTTTATTTTAATAATATTTTTAATAACTTTATTTTATTTTTTTCTTTCTATTTTTCCCTCCCTTTTCTTCTGAGCTGTGTGGCTGACAGCATCTTGGTGCTCTGGCCGGGTGTCAGGACTAAGCCTCTGAGGTCGGACAGCCAAGATCAGGATATTGGACCACCAGAGACCTCGCGGTGCCACATAATATCAATTGACGAGAGCTCTCCTGAAGATCTCTGTCTCAGGACTTACACCCAGCTCAAGTCAATGACCAGAGGGCTCCAGTATTGGACACCTCATGCCAAACAATTAGCAAAACAAGACCACACCCCCACCCATTAGCAGAGAGGCTGCCGAAAATCATATTAAGTTCACAGACACCCCAAAACACACCACCAGGCATGGTCCTGCCCAACAGAAAGGTAAGATCCAGCCTCACCAAGCAGAGCACAGGCACCAGTCCTCTAAACCAGGAAGCCTACAAAACACACTGAACAAAGCTTACCTACTGTGGGCAGACACGAAAAACAACAGGAACTAGGAACCTGAAGGCTGTGAAAAGGAGACCCCAAATGCAGTAACTTAAGCAAAATGAGAAGACAGAGAAACACACAGAAGATGAAGGAGCAAGGTAGAAACCCATCTGACCAAACAAAAGAAGGGGAAATAGGCAGTCTACCTGAAAAATAATTCAGAGTAATGATTGTAAAGATTATACAAAATCTTGGAAATAGAATGGAGAAAATACAAGAAATGTTTAACAAGGACCTGGAAGAACTAAAGAGCAAACAAACTATGCTGAAAAACACAATAAATGAAATTAAAAATTCTCTAGAAGAAATCAATAGCAGAATAACTGAGGCAGAAAAATGGATAAGTGACCGGGAAGATAAAATAGTGCAAGTAACTACTGCAGAGCAGAATAAAGAAAAAACAAAGAAAAGAATTGAGGACAGTCTCAGAGACTTCTGGGACAACATTAAATGCACCAACATTCAAATTATAGGACTCCCAGAAGAAGAAGAGAAAAAGAAAGGGACTGAGAAAATATTTGAAGAGATTATAGCTGAAAACTTCCCTAATATGGGAAAGGAAATAGACAATCAAGTCCAGGAAGAGAAGAGAGTCCCATACAGAATAAATCCAAGGAGAAACACGCCAAGACACATTTTAATCAAACAATCAAAAAATAAATAAAAAGAAAAATATTAAAAGCAGCAACGGAAAAGCAACAAATAATGTACAAGGGAATCCCCATAAGTTTAACAGCTGATCTTTCAGCAGAAACTCTGCAAGCCAGACACGAGTGGCAGGATATATTTAAAGTGATGAAAGGGGAAACCTACAACCAACATTACTCTACCCAGCAAGGATCTCATTCAGATTTGATGGAGAAATAAAACCTTTACAGAGAAGCAAAAGCTAACAGAATTCAGCACCACCAAACAAGCTGTAAAACAAATGCTAAAGGTTCTTCTCTAGGCAGGAAACACAAGAGAAGGAAAGGATCTACAGAAACAAACCCAAAACACTTAAGAATATGGCAATAGGAACATACATATTGATAATTACCTTAAATGTAAATGCATTAAATGTTCCAACCAAAAGACATAGACTGGCTGAATGGCTACAAACACAAAACCCATATATATGCTGTTTACAAGAGACCCACTTCAAACCTAGGGACACAGAAAGACAGAAAGTGAGGGGAAGGAAAATAATATACCATGCAAATGGATATCAAAAGAAAGCTGGAATATCAATTCTCATATCAGAAAACGTAGACTTTAAAATAAAGACTATTACAAGAGACAAAGAAGGACACTACATAGTGATCAAGGGATTGATCCAAGAAGAAGATATAACAATTTTAAATATTTATGCACCCATCATAGGAGCACCTCAATATATAAGGCAAATGCAAACAGCAATAAAATGGGAAATCAAAGTAACACAGTAAGAGTACGGGACTTTAACCCCCCATTTTCACCAATAGATAGATCATCCAAAATTAAAGCAAATAAGGAAACACAAGCTTTAAATAATACATTAAACAAGATGGACATCATTGATAATTATAGGACATTCCATCCAAAAAATACAGAATACACTTTATTCTCAGGTGCTCATGCAACATTCTCCAGGATAGGTCATATCTTGGGTCACAAATCAAGCCTTGGTAAATTTAAGAAAATTGAAATCATATCCAGTATCTTCTCTGACCACAGTGCTAGGAGACTAGATATCAATTACAAGAAAAAAACTGTAAAAAATACAAACACATGGAGGCGAAACAATATGCTACGAAGTAACCAGGAGATCACTGAAGAAATCAAAGAGGAAATTTAATAAATACCTAGAAACAAATGACAATGAAAACACGACAACCCAAAACCTATAGAATACAGCAGAAGCACTTCTAAGAGGGAAGTTTATAGCAATACAATCCTACATCAAGAAAGAAGAAACATCTCAAATAAACAACCTAACCGTACACCTAAAACAATTAGAGAAAGAAGAAGAAAAAATACCCCAAAGTTAGCAGAAGGAAAGAAATCATAAAATTCAGATCAGGAATAAGTGAAAAAGAAATGAAGGACACAATAGCAAAGATCAATAAAACTAAACACTGATTCTTTAAGAAGATAAACATAATTGATAAACCATTAGCCAGAGTCATCAAGAAAAAATTGGAGAAGACTCAAATCTACAGAACAAGAAAGAAAAAAAGGAGAAATAACAAATGAAACTGCAGAAATACAAAGGATCATAAGAAATTACTACAAGGAACTACATGCCAATAAAATGGACAACCTGGAAGAAATGAAAAATTCTTAGAAAAGCACAACCTTCCAAGAATGAATCAGGAAGAAATAGAAAATAAATATAAAAATAAATATAAATCAGTAGAACTGAAAATGAAACTGTGATTAAAATCTTCCATCAAATAAAAGCCCAGGACCAGATCGCTTCACAGGCAAATGCTATCAAATATTTAGAGAAGAGCTAACACCTATCCATTTCAAACTCTTCCAAAATATAGCAGGGGAGGAAAACCCCCAAACACATTATACGAGGCCACAGTCACCCTGATACCAAAACCAGACAAAGTTGTCACAAAAATAGAAAATTACATGCCAATATCACTGATGAACATTGATGCAAAAATCCTCAACAAAATAGTAGCAAAAAAATTCAACGGCACATTAAAAGGATCATACACCATGGTCAAGTGAGGTTTATCCCAGGAGTGCAAGGTTTCTTTAATATACACAAATCAATCAATTGATACACCATATTAACAAATTGAATGATAAAAAACATATGATAAACTGAAGAGATGCAGTAAAAGCTTTCAGCAAAGTTTAACACCAATTTATTATCAAAACTCTCCAAAAAGAAGGCATAGAGGTAACTTACCTCAACATAATAAAGGCCACATATGACAAACCCACAGGCAACATCATTCTCAATGATGAATAACTGAAACCATTTCCACTAAGATCAGGAACAAGACAAGGTTGCCCACTCTCACCATTACTCAACATAGTTCTGGAAGTTTTAGCCACAGCAATCAGAGAAGAAAAAGAAATAAAATGAATCCAAATTGAAAAACATGTAAAACTGTTACTGTTTACAGATGACATGATACTATACATAGAGAATCCTGAAGATGCTACCAGAAAACTACTATAGCTAATCAATGAATATGGTAAAGTAACAGAATACAAAATTAATGCACAGAAATCTCTGGCATTCCTATACACTAATGATGAAATATCTGAAAGAGAAATTAATGAAACACTCCCGTTTACCACTGCAGCAAAAAGAACAAAATACCTAAGAATAAACCTACCTAAGGAGACAAAAAACTTCTATGCAGAAAACTATAAGACTCTGATGAAAGAAATTAAAGATGATACAAAGAGATGGAGAGATATACCATATTCTTGGATTGGAAGAATCAACATTGTGAAAATAATTATACTATCCAAAGCAATCTACAGATTCAATGTAATTCCTTTCAAACTACCAATGGCATTTTTCACAGAAGTAGAACAAAAAATTTCACAATTTTTATGGAAACACAAAAGACACCGAATAAGAGAGGCCGTGATAGTGAGAGGCCTGTGTACTGCAAAAAAAGAAAAAAAAAGAGGACCCTGAAGAGCATAAGCAACCTTGAGATAGAAATACAGAGGTGGAGGTATCAAACACCCCAACTTCAGACTACACTACAAAGCAACAGTCATCAAGACAGTATGGTACTGGCACAAAAACAGAAATATAGATCAGTGGAACAGGATAGAAAGCACAGAGATAAAGGCATGTACATATCGTCAACTTATCTTTGATAAAGGTGGCAAAAATATACAATGGAGAGAAGGCAGCTTCCTCAATAAGTGGTGCTGGGAAAACTGGACAGCCACATATAAAGAATGAAATTAAAACACTCCGTAACACCATACACAAAAATAAACTCAAAATTGTTTAAAGACCTAAATGTAAGACCAGGCACTATAAAACTCTTAAAGGAAAACATAGGCAGAACACTCTATGACATACATCACAGCAAGATCCTTTTTGACCCACCTCCTAGAGAAATGGAAATAAAAACAAAAATAAACAAATGGGACCTAATGAAATGCAAAGGAAATAATGGACAGCAAAGGAAACCATAAACAAGACCAAAAGACAACCTCAGAATGGGAGAAAATATTTGCAGATGAAGCAAGTGACAAAGGATTAATCTCCAAAATATACAAGCTGCTCATGCAGCTCAATATCAAAACAACAAACCACCCAATCCAAAAATAGGCAGAAGACCTAAATAGACATTTCTCCAAAGAAGATATACAGATTGCCAACAAACACATGAAAGGATGCTCAATGTCACTAATCATTAGAGAAATGCAAATCAAAACTACAATGAGGTGTCACCTCACACCAGTTAGAATGGCCATCTTCAAAAAAATCTGCAAACAATAAATTCTGGCAATGGGGTGGAGAAAAGGGAACACCCTTGCGTTGTTTTTGGGAATGTAAATTGATATAGCCACTATGGAGAAAAGTATAGAGTCTCCTTAGAAAACTAAAAATAGAACTACCTTACAACCCAGCAATTCCACTATTGCACATATACCCTGAGAAACCATAATTCAAAAAGAGTCATGTACCACAGTGTTCATTGCAGCACTCTTTACAATAGCCAGGACATGGAAGCAACCTAAGTTTCCATTGAGAGATGAATGGATAAAGAAGATGTGGCACATATGTAAAATGGAATATTACTCAACCGTAAAAAGAAATGGAATTGAATTATTTGTAGTGAGGTGGATGGACCTAGAGTCTGTATACAGAGTGAAGTATGTCAGAAAGAGAAAAACGTATCATATGCTAACACGTATATATGGAATCTAAAAACGAAATGGTTCTGAAGAACCTAGGGGCAGGGCAGGAATAAAGATGCAGACATACATATTGGACTTGAAGATACTGAGGGTGGGAAGGGTAAGCTAGGACGAAGTGAGAGAGTTGAATTGATATATATATACTACCAACTGTAAAATAAATAGAAGTGGGAAGCAGCTGTGTAGCACATGGAGATCAGTTCCGTGCTTTGTGACCAGCTTGAGAGGTGGGATAGGGAAGGTGGGAGCAAGATGCAAGAGGGTAGGAGTATGGGGATATATGTTTACATATACCTGATTCACATTGTTATACAGCAGAAACTAGCACAACATTGTAAAGAAATTATATTCCAATAAAGATGTTAAAGAAAATCAACCAATCCTATTAGAAAATGGGCAAAAGATGTATAGAGACATTTCTCTGACCAGGTAATAAAGATAGCAGGTAAGCACATGCAAAAATCTTCAACATCATTAGCCGTCATGAAATGCAAATCAAAACCATGTGGTTTTCGTACACAGCCATCAGAATGGCTAAAATTTTAAAAAGGATGACAACCTCAAATGCTGATGAGAATGTAGATAATCTGGATCACTCATACATTGTTGGTAGGAATAGTCATTCCAGAAAACATTTTAGCATTGTCATATAAAACTAAACTTTTAATTACTGTATAACACAGAAGTTGCATGCTTGGACGTTTATCCCAGAGAAATGAAAACTTATGTTCACACACAAACATGAAACTTGCACATGAATATTCCATAGTTATTTATTTGTAATGGCTGAAAATTGGAAATGACCCTGATATCCTTCAAAAGGTTAATAGTTTTAAGAAATGTGGTACTTCCATACCATGGAATACTACTCACAAATATAAAGGAATAAACTGTGGATACACACAACAATTTGGAGGAAATCATCAGGGAACTAGGCTGCATGTAAAAATCCAGTCCCCAAATGTTATATATTGTATGATTCCACTCAAACAACATTTTTGAAATGACAGAAGGTTACTGTATGATTTTAATGAATTAATCATGTAAAGTGTTGAGAATATTGCCTTGCCATAGAGTAAGCACTCTATTATTATTATTATTATTGAAAAAGAAAAATGGGCTTTTGTTTCATTTTTTTAAATTTGCTATTTTATTATGTATTCTTAGGGACTGTATTGAGAGAGATTGATGACAGAAGCTGTAAGAAAAGAAATTATTTGAAGTAGTTTACACAAGTTTTCATGTTCCCTATATCAATTTGGCCTAAACGTCAACCATTCTTTATTTTTTTATTGAAGTATAGTTGATTTACAATGTTGTGTTAGTTTCTGGTGTATAGCAAAGTTATTCAGTTATACACACACACATACATATTCTTTTTCATATTCTTTATAGTATTTTTCATATCATTTTTGTGTTCATTTTGCAATTCAGTTACAGCAACTTTAATGGACAAAATTATGTAAGGCTTGGGAGAGTTTTGGAATTTTTTTACCTTGATTATATAGATGTAGAAAACGATTTTGTTTTAGGTATAGGAAAAGAGTTTCAACTTTTATAATACTAGAGAAATGACTCAGGGAGAACTCCAGGAAGATAATGTTATTGTTGGTGTGAATCTTTCTCATGCTAAAGTGATTTTAGGTCAGATTTGCCAAATCAAATAGTCCACAAGCAGGATATTAAGCAGTATTTACACAGAGTTTTAATGAGCAACTGGGGAGTCAACTGAAGCATGCTGGGTGGCTTTGAGGTTAGAAAATTCACTCCAAAGGTACAGATTTTTTTATACTTCAGTTTCCTTATTCCAAAATGAAGATCCAACATTTCAGCTTGTGGATTGTTTATGATGTTCATTAAGGAGCATAAGGTGCATTTTACTCCAGTGGAAACCTGGTTGACACAATGCTTCAGGAATAGTCAGGGTTCCATCTGTCTTCCATGTAACGTACACAATGAAGTAATAATCTGAGGTTACTTGTAGACTAAGGTAACAGACTATTTTGAAAGTATCTTTGTTAAGGGTACCATTCTGAAAGTAGTTTGTAATAGAACAGCATCAGCTGTAGTTGATTATAGGAGTAGATTCATCCCCAAAGAAAAAAATATTACTCATAGATCATCAGGGTTGTAGAGTGTAAGAGGGTAAGAGTGGGAGCAAGGAGCCTATGGCAAATAATTCTGTAGGCCTGCTGAAGGATGTTAGTTTGAATAAAAGATGTAGCAATGAGTATGAAGGAAAAATGGTGGGCTATTATGCACCCATTCCAAAATATCTTTTTTTCCCTTTTTAAAAAAATGTATAGTTGACATACGTTATATTAGTTCCAAGTATACAACATAGTGATTTGACATTTAAATACGTTATTAATTGGTCACCACAATAAGTCTGGTAACCATCTATCACTAAATTCATTAAACATTATTGACTATATTCCCTATGTTGTACGTTACATCTCCAAGACTTATCTATTTTATAACTGGAAGTTTGTACATGTTAATCCCCTTTACCTATTTCGCTCAACCCTCCACCCCCTCCCCTCTGGCAACAACTAGTTTGTTCCCTGTATCTATGAGTCTGTTTCTATTTTGCTTTGTTCATTCATTATCTTTGTTTATTTAGGTTCCACATATAAGTGAAATCGTATGGTATTTGTCTTTCTCTGTCTGACTTATTTCACTTAGCATAATACCCTGTAAGTCCATCCATGTTGCTGCAAATGGCAAGATTTCATTCTTTTTCATGGATGAGCATTATTCCATTTTATAAATATACAAAATATTATATCCAATGAATGGATACACACACACACACACACACACATATACATATATATATATATATATATCACATCTTCTTTATTCATTATCCATTCAACCACCTTATGTCTTTTTGTTGTTGTTCTTTTTTTATTTAATTTTTATTGGGGCACAGTTGCTTTAAAATATTGTGTTAGTTTCTGCTGTAATGCAAAGTGAATCAGTTATACATATACATATGTACACTATTAGATTATTTTCCCATATAGATCATTACAGAGTATTGAGAAGAGTTCACTGTGCTATACATTAGGTCCTTATTAGTTATCTATTTTATATATAATAGTGTGTATATGTCAATCCCAATCTCTCAATTTATCCCTCCCTCCTATTCCCCCCTGATAACCATAAGTTTGTTTTCTACATCTGTGACTCTATTTCTCTTTTGTAAATAAGTTCATTTGTACAAATTTTTTTAGGTTCCACGTGTAAGTGATATCATATGATATTTTTCTTTCTCTGTTTGACCTACTTTACTCAGTATGACAATCTCTAAGTCCATTCATGTTGCTGCAAATGACATTGTTTTGTTCTTTTTTATGGTTTATGCCTTTTGATTGGAGTATTTGTAGTCTATTTACATTTAAAGTGATTATTGATAGGTATGTACTTATTGCCATTTTGTTAATTGTTTTCTGGTTGTTTTTGTAGTTCTTTGTTGTTCTTTTCTTCTCCTCCTGTTCTCTTCCCTTGTGAGTTGATGACTTTCTTCAGTGTTGTTTGTATTCCTTTCTGTTTATTTTCTTTGTATCTCTTATAGGGTTTTGGTTTGTGTTGCCAGGAGGTGACACATATATAAAAACCTATGTATATAGCTGTCTAATTTAATTTCATGGTCACTTAAGTTTAAGCACATACTAAAAGCATTGCTTTTTAACCACCGCCTCATGGTTTATGTTTTTGATGTCATAATTTACATCAAAATTTTGATGTATTGCTTAAGTAATTATTTCAGATACAGATAACTTTACTACTTTTGTCTTTTAACCTTCATACTAGCCTTACTATATGTTTACCTTTACTAGTGAGATTTTTTTCTTTCTTAATTTTCTTATTTCTAGTTATGGCCTTTTCTATTTGAAGAAAAGTTCCTTTAATATTTCTTTTAAGGCTGGTTTAGTGTTGATGAGCTCCTTTAGCTTTTGTTTGTCTGGGAGACTCTTTATCTGTTCTTCAATACTGAATGATAACCTGCCAGGTAGAGTATTCTTAGCTGTAAGTTTTTTTTTTCCCTTCCAGTACTTTGAATATATCATGCCAGTCTCTTCTGACTTATAAAGTTTCTGCTGGAAAATCAGCTTATGGTCTTATGGGGGTTCCCTTGTACAAAGCTAGCTACTTTCATCTTGCTGCCTTTAAGATTCCCTCTTTAACTTTCAAAACTTTAATTTTAATGTGTCTTGGTGTGAGTCTCTTTGGGTTCACCTTCTTTGAGACTCTCTGTGCTTCCTGGACTTGGATGTCTGTGTCCTTCACCAGGTTAGGGATGTTTTCAGCTATTATTTCTTTAAATAGGCTTTCTAATCCTTTATTTCTCTCTTCTTCTTCTAAGATCCCTACAACATTAATCTTAGTGCTTGAAATTGTCCCAGAGGCCCTTTAAACTATCATCATCTTTTAATTATTTTTTTTTCTTTTTGCTGTCTGGATTAGGAGATTTCTACTATCCTGTCTTCCAGATTGGTGACCCATTTTTCTGCACCCTCTAATCTGCTCTTGTATTTTTTATTTCTGTTATTGTATTCCTCAGTGATGATTGGTTCTTTTTTATATTTTCTATCTCTTTGTTGAAGTTCTTACTGCGTTCATACATTCTTCTCCCAATTTTGGTTAATATCTTTATGACTATTACTTTGAACACTTTATCTGGTAAATCACTTATGTCCATTTTGTTCAGTGATTTTTCTGAAGTTTTGTCCTGTTCTTTCATTTGGAAACTATACCTTTGTCTTCTCATTTTGCTTAACTCTGTGTTCGTTTCTATGTATTAGGCATATCAGCTATGTCTTTTTTTTTTTTTTACATCTTTATTGGAGTCTAATTGCTTTACAATGGTGTGTTAGTTTTCTGCTTTATAACAAAGTGAATCAGTTATACATATACATATGTTCCCATATCTCTTCCCTCTTGCATCTCCCTCCCTCTCACCCTCCCTATCCCACCCCTCCAGGTGATCACAAAGCACCGAGCTGATCTCCCTGTGCTACTGGGCTTCTTCCCACTAGCTACCTACCTTATGTTTGGTAGTGTATATATGTCCATGCCTCTCTCTCACTTTGTCACAGCTTACCCTTCCCCCTCCCCATATCCTCAAGTCCATTCTCTAGTAGGTCTGTGTCTTTATTCCTGTCTTAGCCTAGGTTCTTCATGACATTTTTTTTCTTAAATTCCAAATATATGTGTTAGCATACGGTATTTGTCTTTCTCTTTCTGACTTACTTCACTCTGTATGACAGACTCTAGGTCCATCCACCTCATTACAAATAGCTCAGTTTCGTTTCTTTTTATGGCTGAGTAATATTCCATTGTATATACGTGCCACATCTTCTTTTTCCATTCATCTGATGATGGACACTTATGTTGATTCCATATCCGGGCTATTGTAAATAGAGCTGCAATGAACATTTTGGTACATGACTCTTTTTGAATTTTCGTTTTCTCAGGGTATATGCCCAGTAGTGGGATTGCTGGGTCATATGGTAGTTCTATTTGTAGCTTTTTAAGGAACCTCCATACTGTTCTCCACAGTGGCTGTATCAATTTACATTCTGACCAACAGTGCAAGAGTGTTCCCTTTTCTCCACACCCTCTCCAGCATTTATTTTTTCTAGAATTTTTGTTGATGGCCATTCTGACTGGTGTGAGATGATATCTAATTGTAGTTTTGATTTGCATTTCTCTAATGATTAATGATATTGAGCATTCTTTGATGGGTTTGTTGGAGGTCTGTATATCTTCTTTAGAGAAATGTTTATTTAAGTCTTCTGCCCATTTTTGGATTCTGTTGTTTGTTTCTTTGTTATTGAGCTGCATGAGCTGCTTGTAAATTTTGGAGATTAATCCTTTGTCAGGTGCTTCATTTGCAAATATATTCTCCCATCCTGAGGGTTGTCTTTTGCTCTTGTTTATGGTTTCCTTTGCTGTGCAAAAGCTTTGACGTTTCATTAGGTTCCATTTGTTTATTTTTGTTTTTATTTCCATTCCTCTAGAAGGTGGGTCAAAAAGGATCTTGCTGTGATTTTTGACATACAGTGCTCTGCCTATGGTTTCCTCTAAGAGTTTGATAGTTTCTGGCCTTACATTTAGGTCTTTAATCCATTTTGAGGTTATTTTTATGTACGGTGTTAGGGAGTGATCTAATCTCATACTTTTACATGTACCTGTCCAGTTCTCCCAGCACCACTTATTGAAGAGGCTGTCCTTTCTCCATTGTACATTCCTGCCTCCTTTATCAAAGATAAGGTGACCATATGTGCGTGGGTTTATCTCTCGGCTTTCTATCCTGTTCCATTGATCTATCTTTCTGTTTTTGTGCCAGTACCATACTGTCATGATGACTGTAGCTTTGTAGTATAGTCAGAAGTCAGGGAGCCTGATTCCTCCAGCTCCATTTTCGTTCTCAAGATTGCTTTGGCTATTCGGGGTCTTTTGTGTTTCCATACAAATTGTGAAATTTTTGTTGTAGTTCTGTGAAAAATGCCAGTGGTAGTTTGATAGGGATTGCATTGAATCTGTAGATTGCTTTGGTAGTAGAATCATTTTCACAATGTTGATTCTTCCAATCCAAGACCATGGCATATCTCTCCATCTATTTGTATCATCTATAATTTCTTTCATCAGTGTCTTATACTTTTCTGCATACAGGTCATTTTTCTCCTTAGGTAGGTTTATTCCTAGATATTTTATTCTTTTTGTTGCAATGGTAAATGGGAGTGTTTTCTTGACTTCACTTTCAGATTTTTCATCATCAGTGTATAGGAATGCCAGAGATTTCTGTGCATTAATTTTGTATCCTGCCACTTTACCAGATTCATTTATTAGCTCTAGTAGTTTTCTGGTAGCATTTTTAGGAATCTCTATGTATAGTATCATGTCATCTGCAAACAGTGATAGCTTTAGTTCTTCTTTTCCAATTTGGATTCCTTTTATTTCCTTTTCTTCTCTGACTGCTGTGGCTAAAACTTCCAATACTATGTTGAAAAAGAGTGGTGAGAGTGGGCAACCTCCACTTGTTCCTGATCTTAGTGGAAATGCTTTCAGTTTTTCACCATTGAGGATGATGTTGACTGTGGGTTTGTCATATATAGCCTTTATTATGTTGAGGAAATTTCCCTCTATGCCTACTTTCTGAAGGGTTTTTACTATAAATGGTGTTGAATTTTGTCAAAAGCTTTCTCTGCATCTATTGAGATGAGCATATGTTTTTTCTCCTTCAATTTGTTAATATGGGGTATCATGTTGATTGATTTGCGTATATTGAAGAATCCTTGCATTCCTGGAATAAACCACACTTGATCATGGTGAATGATCTGTTTAATGTGCTGTTGGATTATGTTTGCTAGTATTTTCTTGAGGATTTTTGCATCTATGTTCATCAGTGATATTAGCCTGTAGTTTTCTTTCTTTGTGACATCCTTGTCTGGTTTTGGTATCAAGGTGATGGTGGCCTCATAGAATGAGTTTGGGAGTATTTCTCCGTCTGCTATATTTTGGAAAAGTTTGAGAAGGATAGGTGTTATCTCTTCTCTGAATGTTCGATAGAATTCGCCTGTGAAGCCATCTGGTCCTGGGCTTTTGTTTTTTGGAAGATTTTTAATCACAGTTTCAATTTCAGTGCTTGTGATTGGTCTTTTCATATTTTCTATTTCTTCATGATTCAGTCTTGGCTGGCTGTGCATTTCTAAGAATTTGTCCATTTCTTCCAGGTTGTCCAATTTTTTGGCATAGAGTTGCTTGTAGTACTCTCTCATGATCTTTTGTATTTCAGCAGTGTCAGTTGTTACTTCTCCTTTTTCATTTGTAATTCTATTAGTTTGAGTCTTCTCTCTCTTTCTTCATGAGTCTGGCTAATGGTTTTTCAATTTTGTTTATCTTCTCAAACCAAATTTTAGTTTTCTTGATCTTTGCTATCATTTCCTTCTTTTCTTTTTCATGTATTTCTGATCTGATTTTTATGATTTCCTTCCTTCTGCTAACTTTGGTTTTATTTTTGTTCTTCTTACTGTAATTGCTTTAGGTGCAGGGTTAGGTTTTTTATTTGAGATGTTTCCTGTTTCTTAAGGTAGGATTGTATTGCTATAAACTTCCCTCTTAGAACTGCTTTTGCTGCATATCATAGATTTGGGGTTGTCGTGTCTCCAGTGACATTAGTTTCTAGGCATTTGTTTTAATTCCTCTTTGATTTATTCAGTGATCACTTCGTTATTAAGTAGTGTATTGTTTAGCCTCCGTGTGTTTGTATTTTTTACAGAACTTTTCCTGTAATTGATATCTAGTCTCATAGTGTTGTGGTTCAAAAAGATACTTAATACAATTTCAATTTTCTGAAATTTACCAAGGCTTGATCTGTGACCCACGATATGATCTATCCTGGAGAATGTTCCATGAGCACTTGAGAAAAATGTGTATTCTGATGATTTGAATGGAATGTCCTATAAATATCAATTAAATCCATCTTGTTTAATGTATCATTTAAAGCTTGTGTTTCCTTATTTATTTTCATTTTGGATGATCTGTCCATTGGTGAAAGTGGGGTATTAACGGTCCTACTATGAATGTGTTTCTGTCAATTTCCCCTTTTATTGCTGTTAGTATTTGCCTTAGGTATTGAGGTGCTCCTATGTTCGGTGCATAAATATTTACAATTTTTACATCTTCTTCTTGGATCGATCCCTTGATCATTATGTAGTGTCTTTCTTTCTCTTCTAATAGTATTTATTTTAAGGTCTATTTTGTCTGATATGAGAATTGCAACTCCAGCTTTCTTTTCATTTCCATTTGCATGGAATATATTTTCCTATACCCTGACTTTCAGTCTGTATGTGTCTCTAGGCCTGAAGTGGTTCTCTTGTAGACAGCAAATGTATGGGTCTTGTTTTTGTGTCCATTCAGCCAATCTGTGTCTTTTGGTGGGAGCATTTAGTACATTTACATTTAACATAATTATTGATATGTATGTTCCTATTCCCATTTTCTTAATTGTTTTGGGTTCGTTATTGTAGGTCTTTTCCTTCTCTTGTGTTTCTTGCCTAGAGAAGTTCCTTTAGCAGTTGTAGTAAAGCTAGTTTGGTGGTGTGAACTCTCTCAGCTTTTGCTTGTCTCTAAAGGCTTTAATTTCTCCATCAAGTTTGAATGTGATCCTTGCTGGTAGAGTAATCTTGGTTGCAGGTTTTTGTCCTTCATCACTTTAAATATGTCCTCCCAGTCCCTTCTGGCTTGCAGAGTTTCTGCTGAAAGATCAGCTGTTAACCTTAGGGGATTCCCTTGTGTTTTATTTGTTGTTTTTCCCTTGCTGCTTGTAATATGTTTTCTTTGAATTTAATTTTTGACAGTTTGATTAATATGTGTCTTGGTGTATTTCTCCTTGGATTTATGCTGTATTGGACTCTCTGTGCTTCCTGGACTTGATTAACTGTTTCCTTTCCCATATTAGGGAAGTTTTCAACTATAATGTCTTCAAATATTTTCTCAGTCCCTTTCTTTTTCTCTTCTTTGGAATCCCTATAATTCGAATGTTGGTGCGTTTAACATTGTCCCAGAGGTCTCTGAGACTGTCCTCAGTTCTTTTCATTCTTTTTTCTTTATTCTGCTCTGCAGTAGTTATTTCCACTATTTTATCTTCCAGGTGACTTATCCATTCTTCTGTCTCAGCTATTCTGCTATTGATCCCATCTAGAGTATTTTCAATTTCATTTATTGTGTTTTTCATCGTTGTTTGTTTCATCTTAATTCTTCTGGGTGCTTCTTAAATTTTTCTTGCATTTTGACTATTTTGTTTCCAAGATTTTGGATCATCTTTACTATCATTATTCTGAATTCTTTTTCAGGTAGACTGTCTATTTCCTGTTCATTTTTTAGGTCTGGTGGGTTTTTATCTTGCTCCTTCATCTGCTGTGTGTTTTTCTGTCTTCTCACTTTCCTTATCTTAGTGTGTTTGGGGTCTCCTTTTTGCAGGCTGCAGGCTGTTAATTCCCATTATTTTTGGTGTCTGACCCCAGTGGCTAAGTTTGGTTCAGTGGGTTGTGTAGGCTTCCTGGTGGAAGGGACTAGTGCATGTGTTCTGGTGGATGAGACTGGACCTTGTCTTTCTGGTGGACAGGTCCTTATCTCGTGGTGTGTTTTGAGGTGTCTGTGGACTTATTTTGATTTTATGCAGCCTCTCTCCTAATGGGTGGATTTGTGTTCCTGTCTTGCTAGTTGTTTGGCATAGGGTGTCTAACACAGTAGGTTGCTGGTCATTGAGTGGAGCTGGGTGCTGGTGTTGAGATGGAGATCTCTGGGAGATTTTTGCCATTTGATATCATGTGGAACTGGGAGGTCTCTTGTGGACCAGTGTTCTGAAGTTGGCTCTCCCACCTCAGAGGCACAGCACTGACTCCTGGCTGGAGCATCAGGAGCCTTTCATCCACATGGCTCAGAATTAAAGGGAGAAAAATTAGAGAGAAAGAATTAGTAGAAGTAGAAAGAAAGAAAGAAAGAAAGGAGGGAGTGGGGGAGGGAGGAAGGAAGGAAGGAAGGAGGGAAGGAAGGAAAAAAGAAAATAAAGGTAAATAAAATAAAGTACGGTAAAATATTGTACAGTTATTAAAATAAATATATAATTATTAAGAGAAAAACATTCAAACAAACAAACAAACAAACAAAAATGGACAGTTAGAACCCTAGGACAAATGGTGGAAGCAAAGCTATACAGAAAAAATCTCACAGAGAAGATACACATACACTCTCTCAAAAAGAGGAAAAGGGGAAAAATCATAAATCTCTCTCTCTCAAAGTCCCCCTTCTCAATTTGGGATGATTCACTGTGTAAAGGAGGAAGGAAGGAAAGAAAGAAAGAAAGAAAAAAGTTCAAGTAAAATAAAATAAATTTATTAAAATAAAAAATAATTATTAAGAAAAAAAAATTTTAAAAAACCGCACAGATAGATCCCTAGGACAAATGGTGGAAGCAAAGCTATACAGACAAAATCTCACACAGAAGCATACACATACACACTCACCAAAAGTGGAAAAAGGGAAGAAATCATAAATCTCTCAAAGTCCACCTCCTTAATTTGGGATGATTCGTTGTCTATTCATGTATTCCACAGATGCAGGGTACATCAAGTTGATTGTGGAGCTTTAATCCTCTGCTTCTGAGGCTATTGGGAGAGATTTCCCTTTCTCTCCTTTGTTCTCACAGCTCCCAGGGTCTCAGCTTTGGATGTGGCCCCGCCGCTGCGTGTAGGTCGCCTGAGAGTGTCTGTCCTTTGCTCAGACAGGACGGGGTTAAAGGAGCAGCTGCTTCGGGGACTCTGGCTCACTCACGCTGGGGGGAGGGAGGGGCACGGAGTGCAGGGTGAGCCTGCAGCAGCAGCGGCCGGCATGACGTTGTACCAGCCTGAGGCGTGCCGTGTGTTCTCCTGGGGGAGTTGTCCCTGTATCCTGGGACCCTGGCAGTGGCGGGCTGCACAGGCTCCCCGGAAGGGGATTGTGGATAGTGACCTGTGCTAGTACACAGTCTTTTTGGTGGTGTCAACAGCAGTGTTAGTGTCTCATGCCCGTCTCTGGGGTCCGCGCTTTTTGCCACAGCTCCCGCCCATCTGTGGAACTCCTTTAAGCAGCACTCTTAATCCCCTCTCCTCGTGCAGCAGGAAGCAAAGAGGGAAGAAAAAGTCTGTTGCCTCTTCGGCACGTCCAGACTTTTCCCCGGACTCTCTCCCGGCTAGCCGTGGTGCAGTAAACCCCTGCAGGCTGTGTTCATGCTGCCAACCCCAGTCCTCTCCCAACGTTCTGACCGAAGCCCGAGCCTCTACTCCTAGCCCCGCCTGCCCCAGCGGGTGAGCAGACAAGCCTCTCAGGGTGCTGAGTGCCGGCCAGCCCTGATCTTCTGTGCGGGAATCTCTCTGCTTTGCCCTCCGCCCCCCTGTTGCTCTGCTCTCCTCCGCGGCTCCGAAGCTTTCCACCTCCGCCACCTGCAGTCTCTGCCCGTGAAGGGGCTTCCTAGTGTGTGGAAACCTTTCCTCCTTCACAGCTCCCTCCCACTGGTGCAGGTCCTGTCCCTATCCTTTTGTCTCTGTTTTTTCTTTTGCCTTACCCAGGTACGTGGGGTGTTTCTTGCCTTTTGGGAGGTCTGAGGTCTTCTGCCATTGTTCAGTAAGTGTTCTGTAGTAGTTGATCAACGTGTAGATGTATTTCTGGTGTATCTGTGCAGAGGAAGGTGATCTCCACATCTTACTCTTCCACCATCTTCCTGGAAGCCTCCTGAGCTATGTCTTTTGGTCTTGAAAGAGTGGACTTATGTAGAAGATATCCTGTGGAGCGCAGTGACACAATCTCCTCTGGTCATCAGAGCTAGGTGCTCCAGGGGAGTGCCTTGTGTAGGCTACACGTACCCCCCTGTAGTGGTTGGATCACCAGTGCCACAGGTGTGCTGGTGTGTGGGACTGGCCCCCCAGAGCAGGAGCTGCTTTAGAGGGGGGCTAATGCCAGCAAAGGCCACTTGCTAAGTGGGGTGGGGCACACAATGTTAGCCAAGTTGGTGGAGACAGAAGTGGCCCCGACAGGTGGCAAGTCAGCTAGGTGGAAGGAATGTAAAAAAAAATGGCACCCACCAGGACTTCCATCCTTGGAGAATGTTCCACCAGGTTCCTGCCACCCTGCCAGTGCATGCCTTAAAATTAGTTAATGAATCTCCTTTGCATATGACCCAGGTGCTTTTCAAGCTGCTCTGTACTGGGACTAGGATTGAGTGAGTTTGTGTGGGAGCCCTTCAAGAACAGAGTCTGTTTCCCACACCCCTCTGGCTCTCCTGGACATAAAATCTGCTGGTTTACAAAGCCAAATGTTATAGGAACTTGTCTTTTTCATGCAAGTCTTCCAAACTGGGGAGTCTTATGTGGGGCTTGGACACCTCAGTTCTCAGGGAGGACGTCTGGTTGTAATATTGCTCGTGCATATGAGTTACTATACCAAGTTCTGAATAGACCACATCTCTGGCCTTCCTACACATCTTGATATGACATTTTCTTTATATCCTTAGTGGTAGAAAATTTGTTCTGTTACACCCAGGCCATTCTCAGAGGTAGTTGTTCTATGTATAGTTGTGGTTTTGGTGTGTCCTTGGAAGGAGGTGAACTCAGGTGAACTCAAGATGTTAGGTGAAATCTGACGTCTTGATCTGGAATCTCCTCCTCAAATGTCTTTTCTGAAGAACATTAATGCTGTGGGAAAATGCTCAAGACGTAACTTTAATGTTAAGGAAGACTAGTTACAAAACTGCATAAGCAGTATGGATATACACACAAAAAATACTTTGAAAAGTAATTACCATTTACTTCCTTGTGTCTTTATGTAACTTCCAAAATTCTATCCAATGAGCAGATATCAATTGTTTAGGTGATAAAAAAAAGGTTCAGAGTAAAACACATTGTGATGTACATAGAAAGAACACTGGACTGGGAGCTTTATTTCTGTACCAGTTTAATTTGAATGACTTTTAACAAGTGATTGAAATTTTATTGGGTTTTTCTTTCTTTCTCTTTTTTAAAATTGAAATACAGTTGCTGTATTTCAGCAATATATAACTTATATAATATATATTATATAATTTATATAATATATATTTTATAACTTATATAATGTATAATTTACAGGTGTACAAAATTGTTATTCAAAATGTTTAATGAAACTAAAAGCTTGTTCTTTGAGGAGATACACAAAGTCAATAAACCTTTAGCCAGACACATCAAGGATAAAAGGAAGAGGACTCAAATCAATAAAATTAGAAATGAAAATGGAGAAGTTACAACTGACACTACAGAAATACAAAGGATCATAAGAGACTACTACAAGTGACTATATGCCAATAAAATGGACAACCTGGAAAAAATGGACAAATTCTTAGAAAGGTATAACCTTCCAAAACTGAATCAGGAAGAAAGACAAAATATGAACAGACCAATCACAAGTAATGAAATTGAAACTGTGATGAAAAATCTTCCAGCAAACAGAAGTCCAGGACCAGATGGCTTCACAGGTGAATACTGTCAAACATTTAGAGAAGAGCTAACACCCATCCTTCTCAAAATTTTCCAAATATTGCAGAAGGAGGAACACTGCCAAGCTCATTCTAAGAGGTCACTATCACCCTGCTACCAAAACCACAGAAAATTATCACAAAAAAAGAAAATTACAGACCTATAACACTAATGAACAGAGCCACAAAAATCCTCAAAAAAATACTACCAAACAGAAGCCAACTACATATTAAAAGTTTCATACACCATGATCAAGTGGGATTTATCCCAGGGATGCAAGGATTCTTCAATATATGCAAATCAATCAATGTGATACAACATGTTAACAAATTGAAGAATAAAAACCATATGATCATCTCAATAGATGCAGAAAATGATTTTGACAAAATTCAACACCATTTATGATAAAAACTCTCCAGAAAGTGAGCATAGAGGAAACCTACCTCAACATGATAAAGGCCATAATCGACAAACCCACAGCCAACATCATTCTCAATGGTGGAAAACTGAAAGCATTTCCTCTGAGATCAGGAACAAGACAAGGATTTCTACTCTCTCCACTATTATTCAACATAGATTTGGAAGTCCTAACCATGGCAATGAGAGAAGAAAAAGAAATAAAAGTAATGCAAATTGGAAAAGAGTAAATAAATCTCACTATTTGCAGATGATATGATACTATACATAGAAAACCCTAATGATGACACCAGAGAACTACTAGAGCTAATCAATTAATTTGGTAAAGTTGCAGGATACAAAATTAATATACAGTAATCTCTTGCATTCTGATACACTAATGACAAAAATTTAGAAAAATAAATTAAGGAAATGATCCCATTGCAACAGAAGAATAAAATACCTAGGAATAAATGTACCTAAGGAGACAAAAGACCTGTATGCAGAAAATTATAAGAAACTGATGAAAGAAATCAAAGATGATATGAACAGATAGAGAGATAAACCATGTTCCTGGATTGGAAGAATCAGTATTGGGAAAATTACTATACTACCTAAAGCAATCTACAAATTCAATGTAATCCCTATCAAATTACCAATGGCAATTTTTACAAAATTAGAACAAAAAATTTTATAATTCGTATGGAAACATGAAAGATCCCAAATAGGGTAAGCAATATTGAAAAAGAAAAATGGATTTGGAGGAATGAGGCTCCCTGACTTCAGAGTATACTACAAAGCTACAGTCATCAAAACAGTATGATACTGGCACAAAAATAAATATAGATCAGTGGAATAGGATAGAAGACCCAGAGATAAACCCATGCACGTATGGGCACCTAATCTATGACAAAGGAGGCAAGAATATGCAATGGAGAAAACAGAGTCTCTTCAATAAGTGGTGATGGGAAAATTGGACAGTTAAATGTAAAAGATTGAAATTAGAACGCTCCCTAACACCATACACAAAAATAAACTGAAAATGGTTTAAAGACCTAAATGTAAGATGAGACACTATAAAACTCATGAAGGAAAACATAGAACACTCTTTGACATAAATCACAGCAAGATCTTTTTTGACCCACCTCCTAGAGGAATGAAAATAAAAACAAAAATTAAAAAATGGGACCTAATTAAACTTAAAAGTGTTTGCAGAGCAAAGGAAACCACAAAGAACGTGAAAAGACAACCCTCAGAATGGGAGAAATTATTTGCAAATGAAGAAACTGACAAGGGATTAATCTCCAAATTTTATACAAACAGTTCATGCAGCTCCATATCTAAAAAGCAAACAATTCAATCAAAAAGTGGCAGAAGACCTAAATAGACATTTCTCCAAAGAAGACACACAGATGGCCAGACACATATAAAAAGACGCTCAACATCACTGATTATTAGAGAAATGCAACTCAAAACTACAGTGAGGTATTACCTCACACCAGTCAAAATGGCCATCATCAAAAAAACCTACAAACTGTAAATGCTGGACAGGGTGTGGAGAAGAGGGAACCCTCTTACACTGTTTGTGCGAATGTAAATTGATACAGCCACTATGCAGAACAATATGGAGGTTCCTTACAGAACTAAAAAAAGAACTACCATATGACCCAGCAATCCCACTCCTGGGCATATACCCAGAGAAACCCATAATTCAAATGGATACATGCACACCAATGGTAATTGCTACACTGTTTACAATAGCCGGGACATGGAAGCTTCCTAAATGTCCATCAACAGAGGAATGGATAAAGAAGATATGTTACATATATATATACAATGGAATATTACTCAGGCATAAAAGGAAGGAAATTGTGCCATTTGCACAGATGGGGATGGACCTAGAGACTGCCATACAGAGTGACGTAAGTCAGAAAGAGAAAACAAATATCGTATATTAATTCATATATGTGGAATCTCTAAAAATGTTAAAGATGAACCTACTTGCTAAGCAGAAATAGAGACACAGACGTAGAGAACAAACTATGGACACCAAAGGGGGAAAGAGGGTGTGGGATGAATGGGAGATTGGGATTGACTTATATACACTACTATGTATGAAATAGATAACTATTGAGAACCTACTGTATAGCACAGGGAACTTTACTCAATGCTCTGTGGTGACCTAATTGGGAAGGAAATCAGAAAAGTAATGCAAATAAGTATATTTATAACTGATTCACTTTGCTGTACAGCACAGACTAACACAATGTTGTAAAGCAACTATACTACAGTAAAAAAGATTAGATAACCTATAGAAATTTCGAATCACTATGCTCTACACCTGAAACTAATATAATATTGTGAATCAATTCTACTTAAATAAAAAGAAAGAAAGAAAAAAATATTTAGGAAGGTAAACTGCAAACTCATTCTAATGATGGGAGGGAGAGAAATGGTATTGAGATGTTGGGATCAGCAGTTAACAGAAATTTACTTTATCTGTTAATTTTTATCTCTTAAGAAAGAAAGCAAAAGAACTGGAAGACTATGAAAAATAGTCAAGATCGGCATTGCCTCTGGGCTGGGGGAGATGAGGTTTGGTGGGTGATCAAAACACCTTGTATGTACATCATTTGATTCCCTTGTTCAAGGTTTAATCTATGCTTTAAGACTATTTGGTGCCTTGGAGATATGCCTCATCAAAGAAAAGATATCATGAAGTAGACTTTGGAAGAGAGAATGGATTCCTTATTTGTGATGCTGGAACTTTCCCTTTGATAGATCTTTTGTTAATATTTTAGATCTTTTATTTAATGTTAAGCATATACCTTAACTGAATAAAGACTGATGAGTTTTATTGGTTTAAAATGTTTAAAGTTTATGGTCCATTTATAGTTATTATGAAATATTTCCCATATTCCCCATGCTGTACAATATATCCTTTTAGCTTATTTTATACCTAATAATTTGTACCTCTTACTGCCCCATCCCTATATTGTCCCTCCACCCTTCCCTCTCCCACCTGGTGTTTGTATCTGTAAGTCTGCTTTTTTTTTTCTTTCATCAGTGTCTTATAGTTTTCAGAGTACAGGCCTTTTGTTCCCTTAGCTATGTTTATTCCTAGGTATTTTTTATGTGATAGTAAATGGTATTGTTTCCTCAGTTTCTTTTTCTGATGGTTCATTGTTAGTGAATAGAAATGCAACAGATTTCTGTATATTAATTTTGTACCCTGCACCTTACCAAATTCACTGATAAACTCTTGTAGTTTTCTAGTAAGATCTGTAGGATTTTCTATTTATAGTATCATGTCACCTGCACACAGTGACAGTTTTACTTCTTCCTTTCCAATTTGGATTACTTTTATTTCTTCTTCTTCTCTGGTTACTAGGACTTCCAAAACTATGTTGAATAAAAGTGATGACAGTGTGCATCATTGTCTTGTTCCTGATCTAAGAGGAAATGCTTTCAGGTTTTCACCATTGAGTATACTGTTAGTTGTGAGTTTGTTATATATGGTTCTTATTATATTGAGGTTTCTTCCCTTTAAACCCACTTGTGGAGGGTTTTTATCATAAATGGATGTTGAATTTTGTCAATAGCTTTCTCTGCATCTATTGAGATGATCATATGGTTTTTATTCTTCAATTTGTTAATGTGTTGTATCACATTGATTGATTTGCAGATATTGAAAAATCCTTGCACCCCTGGGATAAATCTCACTTGATCATGGTTTGTGATCCATCTAATGTGTTATTGGATTTGCTTTTCTAGGATTTAGTTGAGGATTTTTGCATCTATGTTCATCATTGATAGTCATCTGTAATTTTCGTTTTTTGTTATATGTTTTTCTTTATGTGTGCCTTCTGTCAATGGACATATAGGTTGCTTCCATGTCTTTGCTATTGTAAATAGTACTGCAATGAACATTGGTGTGTATGTATGGTTTTCTACAGATATATGTCCAGGAGTGGGATTGCTGGGTCATATGGTAGTTCTATTTTTAGTTTTGTAAGGAACCTCCATACTGTTCTCCATAGTGGTTGTACCAATTTACATTACCACCAACAGTGTAGGAGGGTACCCTTTTCTCCACGCCCTGTCCAGCCTTTATTGTTTGTAGACTTTTTGATGATGGCCATTATGACCCATGTGTGGTGATATGCCATTGTAGTTTTGATTTGTATTTCTCTAATAATTAGTGATGTTGAGCATCTTTTCATGTGCTTTTTGACAATCTGTATATCTTCTTTGGAACAATGTCAATTTAGATTTTCTGCCCATCTCTTGGTTGGTTTGTCTGCTTTTTTGATATTGAGTTGCATGTGCTGTTTGTATATTTTGGAGATTAATCCTTTGTCAGTCACTTCATTTGCAAATATTTTCTCCCATTCTGTGGGTTGTCTTTTTGTTTTGTTTATTGCTTCGTTTGTTGTGCAAAAGCTTTTAAGTTTAATTAGGTGCCATTTGTTTGTGTTTTTATTTTCATTCCTCTAGGAGGTGAATCAGAAAAGATCTTGCTGGAGCTTATGTCAGAGTGTTCTTCCTGTGTTTTCCTTCAAGAGTTTTATAGTGTCTAGCATTACATTTAGATCTTTAATCAGTTTTGGGTTTATTTTTGTGTATGGTGTTAGGGAGTGTTCTAATTTTATTCTTTTACATGTAGCTTTCCAGTTTTCCCATCACCACTTATTGAAGAGGCTGTCTTTTCCCCATTATATATTCTTGCTTCCTTTGTCCTAGATTAATTGACTATAGATGTGTGGGTGTATTTCTGTGCTTTCTATCCATAACAGTCTTTGTGTTAAATTTTATTTTGTCTAATTATTGCTACTCCAGCTTTCTTTTGGTTTCCATTTTTATGGAATCACTTCCTATCTCCTCACTTTGAGTCTGTGTATTTATGTGTCTGGATCTGAAGTGAGTCTCTTGTAGGTAGTGTATATATGGGTCTTATTTTTGTATCCATTCATCCACTCTAATCTTTTGGTTTTAGCATTTAGTCCATTTACATTTAAGGTAATTATTGATATGTATGTTCTTGTTGTCATTTTGTTAATATTTTTGGATTTGTTTTCATAGGTCTTTTTTCCCTTTCTTCTTCTTTTGTTCTCTTCTCTTGTGATTTAATGCCTATCTTTGCTGGATTTGTTTTTCTTTCTTTTGCATATATGTCTATTATAGATTTTTGGTTTGTGGTTACCATGAGGTTTTTGTGTATCAATCTATATATATATACATGGTTGTTTTAACTTGCTGATCTCTTAATTTCAAATACATTTTAAAAACCATGCATTTGTACTGTCTTTTCCTCATGATCACTGCCTTTCATATCACATTTTACATCTAATTTTTTCGTGTATCCTTTAACTGATTATTGTAAATCTAGACGATTTTCCTGCTTTTGTCTTTTAACCTCCCACTAGCTTTGCATGTGAGTGATTTCCTACTTTTACTGTCTGTTTGCCTTTACCAGTGAGTTTTTCATTTAATATTTTTTCTTATTTCCAGTTGTGACCTTTTCTTTTTCACCTAGAGAAATTCCTTTACATTTGTTGTAAAGCTGGTTTCATAGTGCTGAATTCTTTTGTTTTTTTCTTGCCTGTAATGATTTTGATCTCACCATCAAATCTGAATGAGAGCCTTGCTGAGAAGAGTATTGTTTGTTGTAGGTTTTTCCCTTTCATCACTTTAAGTATATTTGTGCCTCTCCCTTCTGGCCTGCAGAGTTTCTCCTGAAAAATCAGCTGATAGCTTTATGGTAGTTCCCTTGTATGTTATTTGTTGCTTTTCCCTTGCTGCTCTGAATATTCTCTCTTTATCTTTATTTTTTGTCATTTTAATTAGTGTGTCTTGTTGTGTTCCTCTTTGGGTTTATCATGTATGGGACTCTGCATTTCCTGGACTTGTGTGACTGTTTCTTTTTCCAGGTTAGGGAAGTTTTCAGGTGTTGTGTCTTCAAGTACGTTACGAGGGCCTTCCTCTCTCTCTTCTATTTCTGGGACGCCTATAATGAGAATATTAGTGCACTTGATGCTGTCCCAGAAGTCTCTTAAACTGTCCTCATTTATTTTCATTCTTTTTCTTTTTTCTGTTCAGTGGCAATGATTCCCACTACTCTGTCTTCCAGCTCATTCATTCTTTCCTCTGTATCATTTAGTCTACTGTTGATTCTTTCTAATGTAGTTTTCACTTCAGTTGTTGTATTCTTCATCTCTGTTTGGTTGTTCTTTATATTTTCTAACTCTTTGTTGAGAACTTCTAAATTCTCTGTGCATACATTATTCTCCTGAGTTCTTTGATCATTTTTGCAATCATTACTCTGAACTTTTTCTTGGGTAAATTGCCTATCTCCACTTCACTTAGTTCTTCTTCTGGGGTTTTATCTTGTTCCTTCATCTGAACATGTTCCTCTTTCACCTCATTTTTGTCTAAGTTTTTATTTGTGTTTTCATGTATGTGGTAGGTTGTTTACATTTCTCAACCTTTGAGAAGTGGCTTTCTATAGGAGATTTCCTGTGCATCCCTGCAGTGCACTTCCCTCTCATCACCCAAGCTATATGCTTTAGGGTTTCCCCCTAAGAGTGCTGTGTGTTTTTCTGTTGTGGTAGGCTGACTATGTGGGTGGTCTGATGGTCGTGGTTTGGGCCCTATCCAGTTGGTTGACAGACCATATGAGACCCTATCTTTTTTGGAGGCTGCTGGCTTGTGGGGCCTGGCCACCAGGCAGCTGACTGCAGAACCCCAGGGTTAGTGCTGGCTCATTTGTAGGCAGAGTCAGGTTCCAGAAGACTCTGGGGTTGTTGCCTACCCACTAGTGTGTGAAGCAAAGTCATGGGGTGAGTGCCAAACTACTGGAAGGAAGAGACAGGTCCTGGAGTCTGGATTCAGGGCCCAGGGATCCCAGAACTAGTGTCAGATTGTTGGTTTGTGGTGTGGTTCCTGACATATCCTGGGGGCCCCAGGATGTCCTGAAGCTTGCATTGACTCACTAGAGGGCAGGGTCAAGTCCCAACTGGTCCCAGGGTAGGGTCTGGATTTCTGTGGGCAGGCTGGGTCTGCAGGCTGTGGTTTTACAGTTTACTTGTGTCTGGTGTCTGCCCCCTTGTGGATGAGTCTGGTCTAGAGGCTAGTGCAGGCTTCTTGGACGGCAAGAATGGTGCCTGCCCACTGGCGAGTGGAGCTGGGTGTTGGCCCTCTGGTGAGCGGGACCATGCCTAGGGACATGTCTAGATGCAGCTGTGGTCTCAAGAAGACTTTAGGCAACTTGTTTCTGCTAATGAGTGTGTCTGTGTCCCCAGCCAGTTAGTTATTAGGCCTGAGGCTTCCCAGCACTGACACCTAGAGCCTCTTGGTTTGCACAAGGTCTTGGTGTTAATGAACTGGAGGGAGGATCCCAGGATGACACCCACCAGTGCTGGCTTCCGAGGAGTAGAACAGAGCTCCTAAATATGGCTGTCACCAGTGTCTATGTCCCCAGGGTTAGCCTCAGCCACCCTCACTTCTCCGGGAGTCTTTCCAAAGCCCACAGGTAGGTCTGGCCCAGGCTTCTAACAAATTATTGCTTTTGCCCTGGGTCCCAGTGCATGTGAGATTTTGTGTGCACTCTTTAGGAGTGAAGTCTCTTCATCACCCAGTTCTGCAATGCTCCTGAAAATAAGCCCCACTGCCTTTCAAAGCCAAATTCTCTGGGGGCTCATCTTCCGAGTGCAGGACCCATGGCCTGGGGATCCTGACTTGGGACTCAGAACTGTCACACCTGTGGGAGAATTCTGCAATATAATTATTCCCAAGTTTATGTGTTGCCTACTTTGGGGTATGGGACTTAGTTATATCATGAATCCACCTCTCCTACCTATCTTGTTTTGGTTCCTTCTTTATGTCTTCTGTTGTAGAAGATCTTTTCATTGATGATTGTTCTGCATATAGTTGTGATTTTTGTGTGCTTGTGAGAGGAGGTGAGCTCAGGGTCTTTCAACTTCTCCATCTTTTGTTAATTATTTTGGGTTTTCAGTGGCTTAGCCAAAAATGAAGAGGTTGGAGTAGTTGACCCCTAAAACCTTTTCAACTGTTCCTCAACTTAAGGGACAATATTTTCCCCTTTTATAACCCCCTTCAGTTTATGACAATGTCCAATAAATTGGGGGCTTATTTACAATAATTAATTGCCTTGAATTATATAGGGAGCATGTAATTATACCTCCATTTTTATGCTTTAGTATAGCATTTTCTTTTTCATTTCCTACCTTTGCTAGGAGATGAAATTCAGTGTGTACCAGCCAATGTTACACATCATCTTTAGAAAATGTGACTATATGACTTTGGATCGTGTTTACCCTTGGTAGAAGTATTGAAGTGCAGAGTGTGTTTCCTTTTTTATTTTATTTTTTTCCTGAAAGAGTAGCAGGTTGGTTTGACCATGATGGAAATAGTAAAACTCATTTTCAAATTGCTAGTAAGTTGGCCAGTGTTTAAACAATCAAAAACACTATTCAAAAGTATCTAGCTGAAAAATTTTATCTTTTAAATTTATCTCAGAATGTAGCATTTAGTTTTATTTTAAAGCCTGATTTCCAAGTGAGTTCTTTTTTATTATACAGGGTATCCAAATGGGTGGTTCCCACTTATCTGTTGAAATACCAAATGGAGTATTACTTAACAAGGGAGAAGTAAGTTCCTATGTGTTAGTCATAAGCAAAAGGAGAATTTTAAGATAAAATTGTTTTAGAACAGGCCTTTGGAAATTCCTTTATTTCTTTTAATTCTAATAATGATTAAAAAGCAATTTTTGTCTCCTACATACATACACCAAAGTTATTTGTGAAGCACAGTCAAATTTTTTAAAGATCTGGAAATATTTAACAGAATAAAATGAATACATGTAGTCATACTAATAATTTATTTGCAACAAAAAAGTCTATTATGTTGTTTTAAAATGTGGGATAAGATAGTTATTTTGTGCATAATTTCTTCTGTGTTGTGTTATATTTTTACATTTTCCTTTATTTGTATCAGTGATAAAAGTTTAAATTTGCCTCTTATCCATTGAATCTAATAATTTATAAAGATATTTTGAGTCCTTTTCTTTGAAAGTTGGGGAATTTAATTTACTTTGACAACAGAATCTGAAGACATATTATCAGATTCAGTAATAAAAAATACACATGATCTCACTGTTAGAAAAGAAGTACAGCAAATCTGCTTTCAATTTAAACAACTGAAACTCTGAAATAATTGCATTTTCCATTGTATATGCCTATGTTTTAAAAAAACTTGTAAATCATGATTTAAAAAAAATCAGGGAATGATTTGAGTTTAGTTCAAATGCAGTTTAGTATTTCATAACTTCTATCTATCATAAGTTCATAGACATTTATTTATTTAATGGATTTTTTGTTTATTGTAATATGAGTTAGAGATCTCAGTGTGCAAACCTCTGGCGCCTGTGTTGTACAGGTAAAGAGAGAAAATAGTCCCATCCTCTGAAGTTCCAGGCACAGTTCTGTAAAGGAAGGCATAAAGTGAGAAACGGAAAAAATATATCCTTGTACTCATGAACTTACGGCTGTAGAGGTTTTCTGCCACTTACGTGGTCCTTCCTTCAGTATGTAGCAGATAGAATTCCTCTTTCATGGATGGAGAAACCAAGACACAGGGAAGCTGATTTTCCCCAGTAAGGTCAGAATGGGATCATGAATTTTCTCCTCCCAAGTCTTGACCCTTTTTCACTTCATTGTAATATTTGTTATAAAGAATAGTCACAGGAAGGAGGCTTATGTAAGTTCAAGTTTCTCAACTATATCACTTTCCGTCTCTGTGAAGAATTTCTTTTAGCATTTCCTTCAAGATATGCCAACTGGCAATAAATTTCCTCAATTTTTGTCTGAGAAAGATTTTATTTCTCCTTCAACTTTTTTTCTTTTTTTGGACCTCTTTTTAATTTTTTTTTTTATTTTTTAACATTTTTTATTGGGATTGGAGTATAATTGCTTTACAATGCTGTGTTAATTTCTGTTGTATAACAAAGTGAATCAGCTATATGTATACATATATCCCCATATCCCTCTTGAGTCTCCCTCCCACCCTCCCTATTCCACCCCTCTGGGATGGACCTAGAGTCTGTCATACAGAGTGAAGTAGGTCAGAAAGAGAAAAACAAATACCGTATGCTAACACATATATATGGAATTCTCTCCTTCACTTTTGAAGTACAGTTTTTCACTCCATTCCCTTCTTGCTTGCATGGTTTCTGAGAAGTCAGATGTAATTCTTATCTTTGCTTTGCTTATAAGGAAAGGTTTTTTTTTTTTCTAATCCGGATTGTTTCAAGATTTTTTTCTTTACCTTTGATTTTCTATGTTCGAATATGATATACCTAGGTGTAGCATTCATAGACATTTCAATTGGAAAGTGTGAAAATAGGTCAGTTTTTAAATGTTGTCCTAATTGTACTCTGTGTAGAATAAAACTTTGAACTTCAGGGGAGACGTGGTCTGTTAAAATTAAAGTGGATATATAAAATTTTAATTCCAAAAAATTGTAATGGAATGATTATTGGACTGAAAGTCAGAAGGTCTAAGAAAATCACTTAGCCTTTCTGTAAAATTGAAATGTATAATTCTTTCCATGTTCAAACTCACAGAAGAGTTGTAGAAAATTAATATACTATTAAAAGTGTTTCTAGAATCATAAAACCTTGCACAAAAATGAAGACAATTGTTATTATTGTGTCCACAGTTTAACCCAACTCAGATTTATCCAAAGCAGTATCCATAACAATATACAGTGATAAAAAAAACCCATCCTAAAAGTTGGATTATATGCTCCAATTTAAATATTCTTTACTCTATCCTTTATTTCCCTATTCAAAAACCTATATAGTAAATCAGCTGTTATTCATTCTATATTTTGCAGTTTTAAATAGAGATGTTTCTTTATCTTTATTGTTACAAATGAAGGGAGAAAATTACTCCCAGTTCAAGCCAAGTACCTTTTCCAAGAGTCTCCTTGCAAGCCTAATAGTTCAACTATAGAACCACAGTTCAACCTCAAGGTTAGGTTTCTAGGGGAACCATCTCCATTATAGCATAGTACTTAAGAGCGTGGGCTGTGGACCGAGACTAACCTAGTTGAAATTCACCTATACCACAGACTAGCTACTTGTTTCCACCTTTTTTGGGAGAATAGGCTCTTCTAGGCTAGGCTTCCAAGAAACACTTTCCTCATGGAAGCTAAAAAACAGAATTCAGTATTGGCTTCTTAAGTAAAATTATAATCTAAACATTATTTTACTGTCATGTGGGAACTTTTTTCTTAAAAATGATTCATGTAGAGTAGTTTTAGGTTCACAGCAAAATTAAGAGGAAGGCACAGTGATTTCCCATATACCCCCTCTCACTCATTACACCTCATGCATTACACCTCATGCATAGCCTCCACCATCATCAACATCCCCCACTGGAGTAGGACATTTGTTACATTTGCTGAACAGATATTGACACATAATAATCACCCAGTCCATAGTTTACGTTAGGATTCACTCTTCATGTTGTACATTTTATAGATTTGGGCAAATATATAATGCTATGTCCATTATTATAGTGTCATACAGAGTATTTCTACTGCGCTAAAAATTTTCTGTGCTCTGCCTATTCATTCCTTCCCACCTTTCCCCCAACCTCGGGCAACCACTGATCATTTTACTGTCTTCATAATTTTGTTTTTTCCAGAAGGTCATATAGTTGGAATCACACAACATGTAGTCTTTTAAGGTTGGATTTTTCACTTAGTAATATGCATTTAAAGTTTCTCCATGTGTTTTCATGTCCTGATAACTCATTGCCTTTTACCACTGAGTAATATTCCATTGTCTGGATGCAACTCAGCTTATTAATTCATTCACATTTTGGTGGACCTCTTGGTTGAAATTTTGACAGTTGTGAATAAGGCTACTATGAATGTGCATATGCAGGTTTGTGTGGTCATAAATTTTCAACTCTTTTGTATAAATACCAAGGAGAATGATTGCTGGATCTTACAGTAAGAGTATGTATAGTTCTCTAAGAAACTGCCAAAATGTCTTACAAAATAGCTCTACCATTTTGCATTCCCACTAGCAATGAATGACAGTTATTTTTGCTCCACATCCTCACTAAAATTTGATGTTGTCAGTATTCAGAATTTTGGCTATTCTAATAGGTGTGTAGTCATATCTCATTGGTGTTTTATTTTGCATTTTCCTGATGGCAAATGATGTGGAGCATCTTTTTATATGGTTACTTTCCATATGTATACCTTCTTTGGTGAGATTTTTGTTAAGATATTTGTCCCATTTTTGATCCAAAATGTTTATTATTGTTGTGTTTTAAGACTTCTTTGTATATTTTAGATAACAGTCCTTTATTTGATATGTGTTTTGAAAATATTTTCTTCCAGTCTGTGGTTTATCTTTTCATTCTTTTAACATTATCTTTTGCAGAGCAGAAATTCTTAATTTTAATGAAGTCCAGTTTATCAGCTCTTTTTTTCAAGGATCATCTTTTGGTGTGTATCTAAAATGTCATTGCCAAGCCCAGTGTCATCTAAATATTTTCCTATGTTATCTTACAGGAGTTTTATAATTTTGTGTTTTACATTTAGGCTTATGATCCATTGATTTAGTTTTTGTGAAAGGTGTAAGATTTATATCTACAGTCATTTTTTTTCATATGGACCTCTAGTTGTCCCAACACCATTTGTTGAAAAGACTACCTTTGCTTCATTGTATTGCCTTTGCTCCTTTGGCAAAGATCTGTTGACTATATTTGTGTGGGTCTAGGTCTCGGCTCTGTATTCTGTTCTCTAGATCAATATTTGTCTATTATTTCACCAATATCAGACTGTCTTGATTACTGTAGCTTTATATTAAATCTTAAAGTCGGGTATTGTCAATCCTCCAACTTTGTTCTTTTTCAATATTGTGTTGGCTATATTGGATATTTAACGACTCCATATAAGTATAGATATAGTTTGTCAATATCCACAAAATGACTAGCTGGGAAGGATAATGTTCTTTAATTAAACTCTTTTTATTCATCCCTTTAGAATAGTATCTTATCATCAAAGAACATGTTGGCTTTATTTTTTTCTTAAGTGGAATCATTTTCAAAAAGTAAAGCCTATATCAGGTTATAAATTGAAGTGATAACAAACTACATGCCTAATAAAATTTTCTCCAAGAGAGTGAGTTAAACACATGCTTCTGATGAAGAAAGAAAAAGGACTTTCTGTTCTTGACCAACTTGCATGATGTCCTTATTCTCTAGCTTAGTTACAAAGTCCATTAGACTCTGTCCAAGAACTTGTGTTAATTCATGTACTTGCCAGGATGTGCATAAATTGTACCATTTATTCAATTGACTTCTTTTCTTTCAGAGAATAAGCAAGGCAATTTTTTTCTTAAACATAAATCTTAATCTGTAATATGTGAGCTCCATAAATACTTTCTATAAACCAGTACATTTATCACCAGTTTTCACAGCCCTGATAATTTAAATGGCTAGCACACACCGAAAGCTGTCTTTGGTTTGTGTATAGTTATTCCAACACTTATTTTGGTTTAAAGCCTTTGTAGAGGTTGTGATAGAATCATACTTTATACACACTCATAAACTGAGTTTCAGGCTGAGGGACAGTATTACTGCTGGGTATCTTTTAATGAGCATCTACCTTATTCTGAGCACTCTTCTAAGTACATTGCTTGTATTGTTTCATTTATTCATCACAATAACTGACTAAGGAAACTGAGACACAGAGATGTGAAATAATTTGACCAAGGTCACATAGTTATTATGTACTGCACCTATGATTTAAACATAAACACTTTTATTGCAGAGTCAAAAATCTTAGCAACTATTTTATGTTGTGTTCTAAAATTTGCTGAGCAATTACCATGTGCTAATCACTATTCTAAATGTTTTAAATGGATTGGTAGTGTATGAGGTTATCCTTTCTTTATTCTACTGACTGCCCTCACTCAGCATTCAAACTAACCTTACACCTAGCCTTAACATTTTTGCCATGCTAGGAACATTTTACTTAAAATAGAGGTGATAATATTGAACAGTTAATTGCTGGATATATCAAATAAGTACCAGTGGTTGAAGTGTCTTTCATGTCCCTGAGCTATTTTATAATAAGAGCCCTCGAAGCTTTATCACTCCTCTTAATATCTCCTCTTCTATCTAAGCAAATAAATATCATCGTGATATTAAAAGCCTATTTCATCTTCATTGAAAAAGATTATTCATTGGAAAAGATTTTTCTGAGAGATTTGGGATTTCTTTCTAAATCATTGTTTCTTAATCCTTTCTCAGCTCTGAGTATAATGATAGGCTTTTCTTATGTGTTCCTATCTCCTTGGAACTGATTGCATTTACCTTTAAACATACTAAATGGATCCCTAAGGTCTACAATGAAGTGAACGATTTTAAATCTTCGTGTACTTATTAATCTACAGTTATATTTTTTGTTTCAGAATAGCTCTAGCTCTGCTGTTAATATTGTACAGCACAGGGAAATATAGCCATTATTTTATAATAATTTTAAATAGAGTATTATCTATAAAAATATTGAATCATTATGTTGTACACCTGAAACTAATATAATGTTATGAATCAACTATATTTCAATAAAAATAAGACTTTAGCACACATGCTTTAAGTATTCCAAGGCCAAGTTTTTCTAGCACATGGAATATTCTAGTCCCTCTCTGGAAGCCAAAGAGTAACAGTGAGCCCTCAGATTTATGGCAAAGTAGGTTCATCACAATATGGGCTTCAGCTATTTTCTCCTTTTTTCTTCTAGACCTATTTTATGTATGATACTTTCTCAACACTTCAGCCCAGATACATCACTCCCTTCTATTAAGTCATAATACTTATGGTCTATACCTATTATTTGGCAAGTAAAAACCTCCTTGAAATGTCTTTTGCACTGTTGTCTTGCTTGTTGACTTTTTTTTTTTTTTGTGGTACACGGTCCTCTCACTCTTGTGGCCTCTCCCGTTGTGGAGCACAGGCTCCAGACGCGCAGGCTCAGCGGCCATGGCTCATGGGCCCAGCCGCTCCACGGCATGTGGGATCTTCCCGGACTGGGGCACGAACCCGTGTCCCCTGCATCGGCAGGCAAACTCCCAACCACTGTGCCACCAAGGAAGCCCCAACTTGTTGACTTTTTATCATTAAATAGATTTTAAGCACCTCAATCACAGGTACCACGCTACTTACTTGCTGTCTCCACAGACTATAAGATAATACATAGTAGATATGAGGGTTCAATAGATATTTGTTGATTTATTTGTTTGTTTATTTAAAAGGAAATACTAGTATATTCTGTTCTAAAACTTACTGTGTATATAGAAGAACGCAGTTTCTTTCTCAGAATGACGGTTAGGGTTGAGGTAGTAGGGGTAGCAATTGGAGTACAAATGTATGTGGCGTGGGAGATAGGCTATTATAGGGGTTTAAACATCAGTTGTCAATCTTTTAAAGTTTTATATCAACAACAATGTATTGAATTTCAGTGACAAAAGATTGGAATTATAGGAAACATGAGATTAAAATCATAGATCTTAGAATAAAAGTAAATATCAGCAGATGCACTGCCTTTTCATACAGGTATATTATTTTTTATTTCTTGTATATTACAACTGAGGCTCAAAGAGGTTAAGTTACTAAAATGTTCAAGTGATGAAGAGAGAGTTAGAACCCAGGACACTGTTAATATATGGCATAGCTTGCCACTTTCATCTTTACTAAAGTTTCTATGTGGGTTATGTGGCTCACTAAAGTAAGAAAGACTTAAAACTCATCTTTTGGTGTACAGCAGGATAGGGAAGACTGATTGAGGAAAGCAATAGACTGATCAGGAAAGAAAAATGTCATGGTGGGAAGGAGATAGAGACTAAGGAGTGTTATGGATGATTCCAGGCTCCTAAGCTTCAAGTAGTGAGAGAAGATTGTGGCAGTGACTTTTCAAGAGAGCAGAGAAGGAACATAACTACAGAGGTGTCTTGACAAAATTGAGTGAATTTGTTATAAAATCTATTAAAATTTTTAAACAACTTTTTCTTGTGCAAATGGGTCATGGTGTGCAGGGCAATTGTGTAATTTTGCAGACAGAAAGGTTAGAGGATAGAGCAATTTGCGAGAAATGTTTGAGCAATGATCTTACTGATATGAAGAAAAAGAATAGTGAGTCAAATAAACAACCTAAATTTACACCTAATTATAAAAGGAACAAAGTCCAAAGATAGTAAGAGGGATGAAATAATAAACATCAGAGCAGAAATAAATGGAATAGAGACAAAAAAATAGAAAACATCAAAGAAACTAAGAGCTGTTTTTTTAACATCTTTATTGAAGTATAATTGCTTTACAATGGTGTGTTAGTTTCTGCTTTAGAACAAAGTGAATCAGTTATACATATACATATGTTTCTATATCTCTTCCCTCTTGCATCTCCCTCCCTCACACCCTCCCTATCCCACCCCTCTAGTTGTTCACAAACCACGAGCTGATCTCCCTGTGCTATGTGGCTGCTTCCCACTAGCTATCTATTTTACGTTTGGTAGTGTATATATGTCCATGCCACTCTCTCACTCTGTCACAGCTTACCCTTCCCCTCCCCATATCCTCAAGTCCATTCTCTAGTTGGTCTGAGTCTTTATTTCCATCTTACCCCTAGGTTCTTCATGACCTTTTTTTTTTTCTTGGATTCCATATATATGTGTTAGCATACGATATTTGTTTTTCTCTTTCTGACTTACTTCACTCTGTATGACAGACTCAAGGTCCATCCACCTCACTACAAAGAAACTAAGAGCTGGGTTTTTTAATGTTAAAAAAATTGATAAACTTTTAGCCAGACTCACCAAAAAAAAAAGGAAAAGAGAGAGAGAGAGAGAGCCCAGATAAATAAAATTAGAAATGAAAAAAGGAAAAGTCACAACCCATATTACAGAAATACAAACAATTACAAGAAAATTCTAAGAACAATTACAGGCAAACAAATCAGAGAACTTAGAAAAATGGATGAACTCTTAAAAACATACAATCTTCCAAGACTGAAGCAGGAAGAAACAGAAAATCTGAACAGACCAACTACTAGTAATGAAATTGAATTATTAATTCAAAAAACTCACAACAAATGAAAGTCCAGAACCAGACGGTTTCACAGGTGAATTCTACCAAACATTCAAAGAAGAGTTAACACCTATCCTTCTCAACTTCCCAAAGTTTGAAGTGGAGGGAATACATCTGAACTCATTCTGTGAGGCCAACATTATCCTGACAACCAAATCAGACAAACACACTCCAATAAAAAAGAAAACAATAGGCCAATACCCCTGGTGGACATGGATACAAAATTCTCAACAAAATATTAGCAAATCATTTTCAATAATACTTTAAAAGGTTCATACATCATGGTGGTCAAGTGGGATTTATTCCATAGATGCAAAGATGATTCAACATATGCAAATCAATCAACCTGATAACCACATAAACAAAATGAAGGATAAAAATCACGTTTTTGTCAATAGATGAAGAAAAAGCTTTTGAAAAAATTAAATATCTGTTCATGAAAAATCTTTCAACAAAGATGGTATAGAGGGAACATACCTCAGCATAATAAAGGCCATTTTTGACAGACCCACAGATAACATTATACTTGATGGTGAAATTTTTCCTCTAAGATCAGGAAGAAGACAAAGATGCTCACGGTTGCCACTTTTATTCAACATAGTATTGGAAGTCCTAGCCACAGCAATTAGACAAAAAACTAAATAAATAAAACACATAAAAATATGGTGAGATGTTTTGCATTGAGAATCTAGCATTCTTTTAAACTTGTTTGTGATTAAATAAGTTTGAGTGATGAACTATAAGAGAGGGTAAAATTTCACTCCTGAGCAAAGGAAAAATGTTGCATTTCAACTTCAAAAGTCTTTCTGCCTGCTTCTAAATGATCATTACAGGGTTTCAAAACAATTAGGTAAAATGAAATTAAAACATGAATATGGTTAATCCTATGCAAGACTATTTGGACAAAAGTTTATATATATATATATATATATATATATATATATATATATCTCAACAGTTTAAGCTATAATATAACAAGATATGAGACAAATTACTGAGCCAAGTGCCGAACATGGGCAGTAGTACCTGTCAAATTTGATCTCCTGTGTAGAGACCACAGAGAGAATATCTCTGTAACTCTAGAAATGAAAAGTTCAGTTGTATTTATGCTCTTTGCCCAAATTACAGCAGAAGCCTTGCCTATTTAGTTTTGGCCACCCATAAGAGGTAAGCAAGCATTATGTAAGTACCCTTTAGCAGAACCAAAATTGACAATAATGCTTGATTCGGCCCAGTATAAACATGTATATGTTTTTGAAGTGTCATTTTGACACTGACAGCATTTTTCTAATGTTAGAAGATAAATTATGACTAGGTAATATCAGGCAAGGATGAGAAAGAAAACACTGATGGTGTTTCCTTTTAGGTATTTAGCCTTATACTTTTTTAGCCTTGAAAGACTGGTCTTAGGTATAAATGATATTTGTCAACAGGAAAAGAAAGTTCATTGATTAAATGATCTCCTGGGAATGGTCAAAAAGATGCCAGATTTTATGTAATCAGTTGGCTAGGAGATGTTTTAAATATGTGTATAGTTGGATAGTACTTTAGAGATCATCATTTTATAAATAGGAACAGTGAGGTCAAGAGTAAGGAAGTTATTTAATTAAGATTTCTTTAATAGATCTTAATTTTTAGAGCAGTTTTAGGTTCACAGAAAAATTGAGTGGAAGATACTGAGATCGATCTATTTGAATATCCTTTCACCAATATGAGACTGTCTTTATTACTGTAGCTAAATAATTTTACTGATTTCTGCTCTAATTCTTATTATTTGATTTGCTTACCTTGAATTTAATTTTCTCTTCCTTTTCTAGTTTTCTAAGTTGGAAAATTATATCTTTGATTTTAGATCTTTCATTTTTCTTAATACATGCATTCAATGCTCTAAATTTCCCTCTAACCACTGCTTTTTCTGCGTCCCCCAAATTTAAGTTGTATTCCCATTTTCATGTGTTTCAAAATATTTGTTCAATATCTCTGCAGAGTTCTTCTTTGACACATGTTTTTTAGAAGTTTGTTGCTTAATATCCAAGAATATTGGGATTCTGTAGATATCTGTTATTGATTTCTAGTTCAATTCCATAGTAGTCTGATAGCAGACATTGTATGATTTATATTACTTTAAATTTGTTAAGGTGTGTTTTATAGGCCAGAATGTGATCTAAGTGGATGTTCCATATGAGTTTGAGCAGACTGTGTATTTTGCTTTTGTTGGAGTAAGTAGTCTATAGCTGTTCATTATATCTAGTCGATTGATGGATTTTTAAGTTCAGCTATGTCCTTACCGAATTTCTGTATACTGCTGCTGTCTGATTCTGACAGAGGATTTTCAAGTCTCCAACTATAAGGGTGAATTCATCTAATTCTCTTTGTAGTTCTATCGGTTTTTATATCAAAATGTTTTTAATTTTTTTCAACTTTGCTGAGCTGTAGTTAACAAAATTGTATATATTTAAAGTATACAATATGATGCTTTAATATAAATGTACATGGTGAAGTGATTGAAACAATCAGGCTAATTAGCATTCATTGCTTCAAACAGTTACATTTTTCTTTTGTACAGTTTTTTCTTTTTATCTTCCAATCCCCTTTCCCTCTGACAACCACGTTTGTTCTCTGTATCTATGACTGTTTCTTTTGTTTGTTTGTTCATTTGTTTTGTTTTTTAGATTCCACATATAAGTGAAATAATATGGTATTTGTCTTTCTCTGTCTTATTTCATTTAGCAAAGTGACCTTTAGTTCCATCCATGTTGTGACAAATGGCAAGATTTCATTCTTTTTTATGGTTGAGTAATATTCCATTGTATGTATATATATGCCACATTGTCTTTATCCATTCATTCATCGACAGACACTTAGGGACATTCATTTATCAATGGACACAAGGTTGCTTCCATACCTTGGCTCTTGTAAATAATGCAGCAATGAACATAGGGGTACACATGTCTTTTTGAATTACTATTTTTGTTTTCTTCAGAAAAATACCAAGAAGTAAAATTGCTGGAGCATATGTGATATCTATTTTTAATTTTTTGAGGAACCTTGATACTATTTTCCATAGTGGCTGCACCAATTTATATTCCCACCAAAAGTGCACAAGCATTCCCATTTCTTCACGTCCTCAACAACACTTGTTATTTGTTTTTTTGATAATAGCCATTCTTACAGGTGTGAGGTAATATCTCACTGTGGTTTTGATTTGCATTTCCCTGATGATTAGCAATGTTGAACAGCTTTTCATGTGTCTCTTGGCCATCTGTTTGCCTTTGGAAAAAATGTCTATTCAGGTCCTCTGCCCATGTTTTAATCAGGTTGTTTGTTTTTGAGATGCTGAGTTTTATAAGGTTTTTGTATGTTTTGGATATTAACCTCTTATCAGGTGTATTGTTTGCAAATATATTCTTCATTAATAGGTGGCATTTTTGTTTTGTTGACATTTTCCTTCACTGTACAAAGCTTATTAGTTTGATGTAGTCCCATTTGTTTATTTTTGCTTTTGTTTCCGTAGCCTGAAGACACAATTCCAAAAAATTATTACTAAGACCAATGTCAAAAAGCATACTACCTATATTTTCTACTAGGAGGTTTTTGGTTTCAGGACTTATATTTAAGTCTTTAATCTGTGTGAGTTTATTTTTGTACATGATGTGAGAAATAGTCCAGTTTGATTCTTTTGCATTGCAGCTGTCCAGTTTTCCCAACACCATTCATTGAAAAGACTGTCTTTTCTGCTTTATATATTCTTACCACTTTTGTAGTAGATTAATTGACCATATAAGTATGGGTTTACTTCTGGGCACTTTATTCAGTTCCATTGCTCTATGTGTCTGTTTTTGTGCCAGTACCATACTGTTTTGATTACTGTAGCTTTGTAGTATAGTTTGAGAGCAGGGAGCATGATACTTCTAACTGTATTCTTCTTTCCCAAGATCGTTTTTGCTCTTTGGGTTATTGTGTGCTTCCATACAAATTTTGGAATTATTTGTCCTAGTTCTGTGAAGAATGCCATTGGTATTTTGATAAGGATTGCATTAAATTTGTAGATTGCCTGGGATAGTATGTCATATTAACAACATTAATTCTTCCAGTCCATGACCATGGTATATCTTTCTATTTGTTTGTATCATCTCCAATTTCTTTCACTGATATCTTATATTTTTCTGAGTACAGATATTTTAGCCTCTTAGTTGGATTAACTCCTAAGTATTTTATTATTTTTGTTACAGTTGTAAATGGGATTGTTTTCTTAATTTCTGTTTCTGATACTTTGTTGCTAGTGTGTGGAAACACAACAGATTTTTGTATATTAATTTAGTATCCTACAAATTTACTGAATATATTTATTTGTTCTAATAGTTTTTTGCTGGCATCTTTAGGATTTTCTATATATAGTATCAAGTCATACGCAAACAGTGGCAGTTTTATTTCTAACATTCTGATTTGGATGACTATATTTATTTTTGTCTGGTTGCTGTGGCTAGGATTTTCAATAATATGTTGAATAAAAATGGCAAAACTTGGCATCCTTGTCTTCTCCCTGATCTTAGAGGAAATGCTTGCAGCTTTTCACCATTGAAAGTGTTGTTAGCTGTGGGCTTGTCAAAAATGGCCTTATTATGTTGAGGTATGTTCCCTCTATACCCACTTTTTTGAGAGTTTTTATTATGAATAATTGTTGAATTTTGTCAAATGCTTTTTCTGTATTTATTGATATGATCCTATGATTTTTATTCTTTAATTTTTTAATGTGGTACATAACATTCATTGACTTGTGGATATTGTACCATCCTTCATTTCTGAGATAAGTCTCACTTGATCATGTTGTATGATGTGTTGTTGAATTCAGTTTGCTAATATTTTGTTCAGGATATTTGCATCCATGTTCATCAGGGATATTGGCCAGTAATTTTGTGTGTGGTGTCTTTGTCTGATTTTGGTATCATGGTGATTTGTACTTGTAGAATGAGTCTGGAAGTGTTCCTTCTTTTTCAAGTCATTGGAATAGTTTGAGAAGGATAGGTGTTAACTCTTCTTTAAATGATTGGTAGAATTCACCTGTGAAATGTTCCAGTCCTAGACTTTTGTTGGTTGGGAGTTTTAAAAATTATTACTGATTCAATTTCATTACTGGTAATTGGTGGATTAATATTTTCTATTTCTTCCTGATTCAGTTGGGATACTGTACTTTTCTAGGAATTTATTCATTTCTTCTAGGTTATCCATTTTATTGGCATAAAATTATTCATAATGATCTCTTTTACTCCTTTGCATTACTGTGGTGTCAGTTGTAGCCTCTCCTTCTTTATTTCTAATTTTATTTTTTGGGCTGTCTCTTTTTTCTTGATGAATCTGGCTAAAAGTTTAACAATTTTGTTTATCTTTTCAAAAAACCAGCTCTGAGTTTCATTGATCCTTCTTTATGTTTTTTTTTCTTTAATTTAACTTAAGTGCTGCTATAAATGGGACACTGTTGGTTATACCATTCTTATACATGGTCATGGTGCTTTTTATCACCAGCCTCACTATTTGTTTTCATTATTCAATGAAAATATAATGGAAAAGGACAGCTTGCCTTCCATTATGGTCATAAAACAAAACAATCTCATCTTAAAAACATTGCATTTGGAATGATACAAGTTCAGCTTTTGATGGAGTTTGTATTTCTCTTAAGGTACTAAAACTAGATTTTACTCCAATTATAAACTTTCATAGAAATAACTTGCCATTTTATAGAGCTATTTTTGTGTTGATATGGAAATTAACATTTAGAAAATGAGAACACACAAAGACGAAATTTAGGATATCTGGTAAGGTATTTTAAAAATCTAATAATAAAACAAATTGGCAAGTAAGTGTACTTTTAATGGTATTCTCAGAGAGATGTTGGACTATATAGATGAACTATTATTAGATTCCCCTTCTGTTGACCATTTTTCATTTGTTGTAATAGAGTTGTATTTTCCTAACCAGCTTGATTTATTTGCTGATGAATCAATTCTACTTTTGGGCAATTGAGTTTATAGAGAAGGTATCAAAAATGCTGAGCTTGGAGGAAAATTGTGAAAATAAGTCTTATGGGAATAGACTGATGAATTCATTAAAATAATTTCAGGTAATGGTGTACTAACCCCAAAATGACTTTTCTTAAAGTTCTCTTTGAACATATTTTCATTTATCTTACTTGAATTATGCCTGTGTTAAAGAGGTCAAAAATAACATAACATAAATATAATACAATACATAAATTTAATAACATAAGTAGCTATTTCATCCAGGAAAAATCCCAAGTACTATAAAGGGAGATAAACAAACAATTGACCTTTTGGAAAATGGTGTTTTATTTCACTAGTCACAAACATTTTTCTTCACCTAATTATTTACATCAATTTTATTGAAGTATAAGTTGATATACATAAAAATGCACCCATTTTAAATGTACAGTTTAATGGGTTTTGACACACACATACATCCATGTAACATGACCACAATCAGGGAGAATCATCCCAAGAAGTTCTCTTGTGCCTTTTTGCCCTCCATGCCTCCATGTTTTACCCCAGATAACCACTGATCTGCTTTCTATCATTTTATATGACTATTATATTATTTAGAATACAAAATAAATTTGTACTATTTTCTTTCTTGCTTCTTCTGCTCAGCATAACGTTTTCAAGATCCATTAATGTTGTCATGTGTATTAGTGGCTCATGTTTTGTATCTTTGTAAAGTATACCATTGTATGGATACGCCACTATTTATTCATTCATCTGTTGATTGGTTTTTCTCTTGGTTGTAGGTTATATGCTTCTCCTCATATCTAGTGAACTTTTATTGGATGCAATACATCACAAATTTTTATGCTGTTTATTGCTGTATTTTGTTTTATCCTTTAAAAGGTGGTTTGTTTGTTTTTCTCTCAGGTGGTTAAATTACTAGTACATCAGCTTGATCATTTCCGTGTTTGTATTTAAACTTTTTTTAAGGTTGACACTAAAGAACCCTTAATTTTAGCTAATTTACTCTGCTACTAAAGTGTGACACTTCTTTTGTCTCTACAGAATGTCTCACCTGTTTAACGAAGTCTCTCCATTATTGCTCATAGGATCTCAAGCTATTCTCTGTCCTTTTTGTACTCTGGGAAATATTCCGCTTAAATCTCCCAATAACTGGTCTTTCTTGGTAGTTGTTGTTCTTTCCTGGACTCATAGCATTTTACCCTCCACTTGCAGAGAATAGTGTTCAGCCAAATACTCAAGGTAGCCATGACATAGATTTATGGATCTCTTTCTAAGTACGATGTTCTTCTCTCTAGTACTCTGTCTACATATTCTAGACAATTCAGCTTCCCCAAAGTCCATTTTTGTATCCTCATCTCAGTAAGAGTGTCAGGAATTTTTGGGCTCTCCCTTCCTCTTCTGTGGTCTGGAGATTGCCTCCAGGTAGGAAGACAAAATCTTATAGGGTTTACCACTTTTGTATCTCATATGTTGATTCATAATATTGTGCTACTTATCCAACACCTAAAAACTGTTGTACAGATATTTGGTCTAGTCGTTTTAGGTGTTTGCAGCAAGAGTGAAAATCCCATAGTCCATACTCCTTCATAGGGGGCAGTGGACATGATCCAATTTTTTTTTTCTTAACATCTTTATTAGAGTCTAATTGCTTTACAATGGTGTGTTAGTTTCTGCTTTATAACAAAGTGAATCAGTTACACATATACATATGTTCGCATATCTCTTCCCTCTAGCGTCTCCCTCCCTCCCACACTCCTTATCCCACCCCACTAGGTGGTCAAAAAGAACCAATCTGATCTCCCTGTGCTATGTGGCTGCTTCCCACTAGCTATCTATTTTACATTTGGTAGTGTATATATGTCCACGCCACTCTCTCACTTTGTCACAGCTTACCATTCCCCCTCCCCATATCCTCAAGTCCATTCTCTAGTAGGTCTGTGTCTTTATTCCTGTCTTACCCCTAGGTTCTTCATGATATTTTTTTTCTTAGATTCCATATATATATGTTAGCATATGGTATTTGTCTTTCTCTTTCTGATTTACTTCACTCTGTATGACAGACTCTAGGTCCATCCACCTCACTACAAATAACTCAATTTTATTTATTTTTATGGCTGAGTAATATTCCACTGTATATATGTGCCACATCTTCTTTATCCATTCATCCAATGATGGACACTTAGGTTGCTTCCATCTCCTGGCTATTGTAAATAGAGCTGCAATGAACATTTTGGTACATGACACTTTTTGAATTATGGTTTTCTCAGGATATATGCCAAGTAGTGGGATTTCTGGGTCATATGGTAGTTCTATTTGTAGTTTTTTAAGGAACCTCTATACTGTTCTCCATAGTGGCTATACCAATTCACATTCCAACTAGCAGTGCAAGAGTGTTCCCTTTTCTCCACACCCTCTCCAGCATTTATTGTTTCTAGATTTTCAGAAGATGACCATTGTGACCGGTGTGAGATGATATCTCATGGTAGTTTTGACTTTCATTTCTCTAATGATTAATTATGTTGAGCATTCTTTCATGTGTTTGTTGGCAATCTGTATATCTTCTTTGGAGAAATGTCTATTTAGGTCTTCTGCCCATTTTTGGATTGGGTTTTTTGGTGTTTTGTTATTGAGCTGCATGAGCTGCTTGTAAATGTTAGAGATTAATATTTTGTCAGTTGCTTCATTTGAAAATATTTTCTCCCATTCTGAGGGTTGTCTTTTGGTCTTGTTTATGGTTTCCTTTGCTGTGCAAAAGCTTTGAAGTTTCATTCGGTCCGATTTGTTTATTTTTGTTTTTATTTCTATTTATCTAGGAGGTGGGTCAAAAAGGATCTTACTGTGACTTATGTCATAGGGTGTTCTGCCTATGCTTTCCTCTAAGAGTTTGATAGTATCTGGCCTTACATTTAGGTCTTTAATCCATTTTGAGCTTATTTTTGTGTATGGTGTTAGGAAGTGTTCTAATCTCATACTTTTATATGTACCTGTCCAGTTTTCCCAGCACCATTTATTGAAGATGCTGTCTCTTCTCCACTGTACATTCCTGCCTCCTTTATCAAAGGTAAGGTGACCATATGTGCGTGGGTTTATCTCTGGGTTTTCTATCCTTTTCCATTGATCTATATTTCTGTTTTTGTGCCAGCCTTGATTACTGTAGGTTTGTAGTAAACTCTGAAACCAGGCAGCCTGATTCCTCCAGGTCCATTTCTCGTTCTCAAGATTGCTTTGGCTATTCGGGGTCTTTTGTGTTTCCCTGCAAATTGTGAATTTTTTTGTTCTAGTTCTGTGAAAAATGCCAGTGGTATTTTGATAGTTATTGCACTGAATTTGTAGATTGCTTTGGGTAGTAGAGACATTTTCACAATGTTAATTCTTCCAATCCAAGAGCATGGTATATCTCTCCATCTATTTGTATAATCTTTCATTTCTTTCATCAGTGTCATAATTTTCTTCATACAGGTCTTTTGTCTCCTTAGGTAGGTTTATTCCTAGATATTTTATTCTTTTTGCTGCAATGATAAATGGGAGTGTTTTCTTGATTTCACTTTCAGATTTTTCAACATTAGTGTATAGGAATGCCAGAGATTTCTGTGCATTAATTTTGCATCCTTCTACTTTACCAAATTCATTGATTACCTCTAGTAGTTTTCTGGTAGCATCTTTAGGACTTTCTAAGTATAGTATCATGTCATCTGCAAACAGTCACAACTTTACTTCTTTTCTGATTTGGATTCCTTTCATTTCCTTTTCTTCTCTGTAGCTAAAACTCCCAAAACTATGTTGAATAAGAGTGGTGAGAGGGGGTAACCTTGTCTTGTTCCTGATCTTAGTGGAAATGGTTTCAGTTTTTCACCATTGTGGACGATGTTAGCTGTGTGTTTGTCATATACGGTCTTCATTATGTTGAGGAAAGTTCTCTCTATGTCAATTTTCTGCAGGGTTTTTATCATAAATTGGTGTTGAATTTTGTTAAAAGCTTTTTCTGCATCTATTGAGTTGATCATATGGTTTTTCTCCTTCAATTTGTCAATATGGTGTATCACATATACACCATATACACCATTGTTTGATTTGCATATATTGAAGAAACTTTGCATTCCTGGGAGAAACCCAACTTGATGATGGTGTATGATCCTTTTAATGTGCTTTTGGATTCTGTTTGCTAGTATTTTGTTGAAGAGTTTTGCGTCTATGTTCATCATCAATATTGGCCTGTAGTATTTTTTCTTTGTGACATCTTTGTCTAGTTTTGGTATCAGGGTGATGGGGCCAACGTAGAATGAGTTTGGGAGTGTTCCTCCCTCTGCTATACTTTGGAGTAGTTTGAGAAGGATAGGTGTTAGCTCTTCTCTAAATGTTTGATAGAATTCGCCTGTGAAGCCATCTCGTCCTGGGCTTTTGTTTGTTGGAAGATTTTCATCACAGTTTCAATTTTGGTGCTTCTGTTTGATCTGTTCATATTTTATATTTCTTCCTGATTCTGTCTTGGCAGGTTGTGCATTTCTAAGAATTTTCCATTTTTTCCAGGTTGTTCATTTTATTGGCATAGAGTTGCTTCTAGTAATCTCTCATGATCTTTTGTATTTCTGCAGTGTCAGTTGTTACTTCTCCTTTTTCATTTCTAATTCTATTGATGTGAGTCTTCTCCCTTTTTTTCTTCTTGAGTGTGGCTAATGCTTTATCATTTTTTTTGTATCTTCTCAGAGAACTAGCTTTTAGTTTTATTGATCTTTGCTATCGTTTCCTTCATTTCTTTTTCATTTATTTCGGATCTGGGCTTTATGATTTCTTTCCTTCTGCTAACTTTGGGGTTTTTTGTTCTTCTTTCTCTAATTGTTTTAGGTGCAAGGTTAGGTTGTTTATTCGAGATTTTTCCTGTTTCGGCAGGTAGGATTGTATTGCTATAAATTTCCCTCTTAGAACTACTTTTGCTGCATCCCATAGGTTTTGAGTCATTGTGTCTTCATTGTGTTTTCTTTCTAGGTATTTTTTTGATTTTCCCTTTTATTTCTTCATTGATCACTTCATTATTAAATAGTGTGTTGTTTTGCCTCCATGTGTTTATATTTATTACAGATATTTTCAGATCTTTTACAGATTAATTGATATCTAATCTCATAGCATTGTGATCAGAAAACATACTTGATACAATTTCAATTTTCTTAAATTTACCAAGGCTTGATTTGTGACCCAAGATATGATCTATTCTGGAGAATATTCCATGAGTACTTTAGAAAGATGTGTATTGTGTTCTTTTTTTTTTAATGGAATGTCCTATAAATATCAATTAAGTCCATCTTGTTCAATGTATCATTTAAAGTTTGTGTTTCCTTATTTATTTTCATTTTGGATGATCTATCCATTGGGGAAAGTGGAGTGTTAAAGTCCCCTACTATGAATATGTTACTGTTGATTTATCTTTTTATGGCTGTTAGTATTAGCCTTATGTACTGAGGTGCTCCTATGATGGGTGCATAAATATTTACAATTTTTATATCTTCTTCTTGGATCAATCCCTTTAACATTATGTAGTGTCCCTCTTTGTCTCTTCTAATAGTCTTTATTTTAATGTCTATTTTGTCTTATATGAGAATTACTACTCCAAATTTCTTTTGATTTCCATTTGCATGGAATATCTTTTTCCATCCCCTCACTTTCAGTCTGTATATGTCCCTAGGCCTGAAGTGGGTCTCTTGTAGACAGCATGTATATGGGTCTTGTTTTTTTTTTACCCATTCAGTCAGTCTGTGTCTTTTGGTGGGAGCATTTAATCCATTTACATTTATGGTAATTATTGATAAGTATGTACCTATTCCCTTTTTCTTAATTATTTTAGTTTTCTTATTGTAGGCCTTTTCCTTCTCCTGTTTTTCTTGCCTAGAGAAGTTCCTTTAGCATTTGTTGTAAAGCTGGTTTTGTGGTGCTAAACTCTCTCAGCTTTTCCTTGTGTGTAAAGGTTTTAATTTCTCCATCAAATCTGAATGAGATCCTCACTGGTTAGAATACTCTTGGTTGTAGGTCTTTCTCCTTCATGACTTTAAATATGTCCTGCCACTCCCTTCTGGCTTGCAGAGTTTCTGTTGAAAGATCAGCTGTTAACTTTTTGGGGATTCCCTTGTGTGTTATTTGTTACTTTTCCCTTGCTGCTTTTAATATATTTGTTTGTATTTAATTTTTGACAGTTTGATTAATATGTCTTGGCATGTTTGTCCTTGGATTTATCCTGTATTGGACTCTCTGTGCTTCCTGGATTTGATTAACTATTTCCTTCCCCATATTAGGGAAGTTTTCAACTATAATCTCTTTAAATAATTTTTCAGTCCCTTTCTTTTCTCTTCTTCTTCCTGGACCCCTATAATTCGAATGTTGTGGTGTTTAATGTTGTCCCAGAGGTCTGTGAGACTGTCCTCAGTTCCCCTATTTCTTTTTTCTTTATTCTGCTCTGCAGTAGTTACTGCCACTATTTTATCTTCCAGGTCACTTATCCGTTCTTCTGCCTCAGTTATTCTGCTGTTGATCCCTTCTACAGTATTTTTAAATTCATTTATTGTGTTGGTCATCGTTGCTTGTTTCCTCTTTAGTTCTTCTAGGTCCTTATTAAATGTTTCTTGCATTTTCTCTATTCTATTTCCAAGATTTTGGATCATCTTTACTATCATTATTCTGAATTCTTTTTCAGGTAGACTGCCTATTTCCTCTTCATTTGTTAGGTCTGGTGGGGTTTTATCTTGCTCTTTCATCTGCTGTGTGTTTCTCTGTCTTCTCATTTTGCTTATCTTACTGTGTTTGTGGTCTCCTTTACGCAGGCTGCAGGTTCATAGTTCCCATTCTTTTTGGTGTCTGTCCCCAGTGGCTTATGTTGGTTAAGTGGTTTGTGTATGCTTCCTGGTTGAGGGGACTAGTGACTGGTTTCTCGTGGATGAGGCTGGATCTTTTCTTTCTGATGTGCAGTTCCACATCTGGTGGTGTGTTTGGGGGTGTCTGTGTCCTTATTATGATTTTAGGCAGCCTCTCTGCTAATGGTTGGGGCTTTGTTCCTGTCTTGCTAGTTGTGTGGCGTATGGTGTCCAGAACTGTAGCTTGGTGGTCGTTGAGTGAAGCTGGGTGTTTGTGTTGACATGGAGATCTCTGGGAAATTTTCACCATTTGATACTACGTGGAGCTGGGCGGTCTGTTGTGGACCACTGTCCTGAAGTTGGCTCTCCCACGTCAGAGGCACACCACTAACTCCTGGCTGCAGCACCAAGAGCCTTTCATCCACACGGCTCAGAATAAAAAGGAGAAAAGAAGAAAGAAAGAAAGAAAGAAAGAAAGAAAGAAAGAAAGAAAGAAAGAAAGAAAGAAAGAAAGAAAGAAAGAAAGAAAGAAAGAAAGGAAGAAAGAAAGAAAGAAAGGGGATAAAATACAATAAAATAAGATAAAATAAAGTTATTAATATAAAAAATAATTATTAAGAAACAAAATTGTTATTTAGAAGAAAAAAAAATGGACAGACAGAACCCTAGGACAAATGGTGAAAGCCAAGCTACACAGACAAAATCTCACACAGAAGCATACACATACACACTCACAATAAGAAGAAAAAGGGAAAAATTATGAATCTTGCTCTCAAAGTCCACCTCCTCAATTTGAGATGATTCGTTGTCTATTCAGGTATTCCAATTCTGCAGGGTACATCAATTTGATTGTGGAGATTTAATCCGCTGCTCCTGAGGCTGCTGGGAGTAATTTCCCTTTCTCTTCTTTGTTCGCACAGCTCCCTGAGTTCAGCTTTGGATTTGGCCCCACAGCTGTTTGTAGGTCACCTGAGGGTGTCTCCTCTTCACTCAGACAGGATGGGGTTAAAGGAGCAGCTGACTCTGTGACTCTGACTCACTCAGGCCTGGTGGGAGGAGGGGCATGGAGTGCGGGCGAGCCTGCGGTGGCAGAAGCCGGCATGACATTGCACCAGCCTGAGGCGCTCTGTGTGTTCTCCCGGGGAAGTTGTCCCTGGATTATGGGACCCTGGCAGTGGCAGGCTGCACAATCTCCCAGGACGGGAGGTGTGGTTAGTGACCTGTGCTCAGACACAGGCTTTTTGGTGGCAGCAGCCGCCGCCTTAGTGTCTCATGCCCGTCTCTGGGGTCTGTGCTGATAGCCGTGGCTCCCGACTGTCTCTGGAGCCCCTTTAAGCAGCACTCTTAATCCCCTCTCCTCGTGCACCAGGAAACAAAGAGGGAAGAAAAGTCTCTTGCCTCTTCGGCAGGTCCAGACTTTTGCCTGGACTCCCTCCCGGCTAGCCGTGGTGCACTAACTCATTCAGGCTGTACTCATGCTGCCTGTCCTCTCCCTGCGATCTGACCAAAGCCGGAGCCTCAGCTCCCAGCCCCCACCCACACCGGCAGGTGAGCAGACAAGCCTCTCAGGCTGGTGAATGCCAGTCGACACCAATCCTCTGTGCGGGAATCTCTCTGCTTTGCCCTCTGCACCCCTCTTGCTGTGCTCTCCTCCACGGCTCCAAAGTTTCCCACCTCTGCCACCCGCAGTCTCTGCCCACGAAGTGGCTCCTAGTGTGTGGAAACATTTCCTCCTTCACAGCTCCCTCCCACTGGTGCAGGTCCCGTCCCTATTATTTTGTCTCTGTTTATTCTTTTTTCTTTTGCCCTACCCAGGTACGTGGGGAGTTTCTTGTCTTTTGGGAGGTCTGAGGTCTTCTGCCAGCGTTCAGTGGGTGTTCTGTAGGAGTTGTTCCATGTTTAGATGTATTTGTGATATATCTGTGGGGAGGATGGTGATCTCTGCATCTTACTCTTCTGCCACCTACCTCCTCTCTCCTGGTCTAATTTTTAAAAGGCAGAAATAGGGACTTCAGATCTCATGTCTCCATAGCTCTGGCTATCAATTTGCCTTTCTTCATGGTACAAATTGAAAATGAACAATGTGCAACACTTTGCAGGAATTATATATATATTTATAATACCGCAAAGATTAAAGTTTAGAATTATTCCTATGTTAGTATTCAACCCTAATTACATAGATGAGAAAAATGAGATGCATACATAGTGACTAGGTTCTGAAGAAATTGGACTAAACATCAAATTTTCTGACTCCCTAGATAGTATTCTTTCCTCCGTACTAATCATTTTTTTGTTGTTTCTTAACATCTTTATTTGCATATAAATGCCTTAAAATGTTGTTAGTTTCTGCTGTTTAAAAAAGTGAATCATCTATATGTATACATATATCCCCATATCCCCTCCCTCTTGTGTTTCCCTGCCACCCTCCCCAATCCACCCCTGTAGGTGGCCACAAAGCACAGAGCTGATCTCCCTGAGCTATGAGGCTGCTTCCCACTAGCTATCTAATTTACATTTGGTAGTGAATATATGTCCATGCCACTCACTCCCTTCATCCCAGATTACCATTCCCCCTCCCAATGTCCACAAGTCCATTCTCTGCATCTGTGTCTTTAATCCTGTCTTACCCCTCGGTTCTTCAGGACCATTTTTTTTAGATTCTATATATATATGTGTGTTAGCATACTGTATTTCTTTTTCTCTTTCTGACTTACTTCACTCTGTATGACAGACTCTAGGTCCATCCACCTCACTACAAATAACTCAATTTCGTTTCTTTTGATGGCTGAGTAATATTGCATTGTATATATGTACCACATCTTCTTTATCCATTCATCTGATGATGGATATTTAGGTTGCTTCCATGTCCTGGCTATTGTGAATAGTGCTGCAATGAATATTGTAGTACATGACTCTTTTTGAATTATGGTTTTCTCAGGGTATATGACCAATAGTGGGACTGCTGGGTCGTATGGCAGTTCTATTTTTAGTTTTATAAGGAACCTCCATACTGTTGTCCATAGTGGCTGTATCAAATTACATTCCCACTAACAGTGCAAGAGGGGTCCCTTTTCTCCACACCCTCTCCAGCATTTATTGTTTGTAGATTTTTTGATGATGGCCATTCTAACCAGTGTGAGGTGATAACTTATTGTAGTTTTGATTTGCATTTCTCTAATTATTAGTGATGCTGATGGTGAGCAAGTGTACTAGTCTTCTAGTAACTGTGATTGTAGATGAATGATTTACTTGCTCAGGGTTCTGTAGTCAGGAAATTATAGACTCATAATGGTGTTGCTCTTTGCATAGATGACTATACACAAACTTTTATTAGAATTTTCACTCACTTGTTCCCCAAAGCAGGAACATATCAAATATTTAAAAGCAAAGTGCGTGGTCTTAAACTCTAGAGCATTTTCCCCTCACCAACACACTTACAAATGTCATGATTAACTTATTTGAGGTACTGATGTGTAGTAACATTTACCTTCCTACCCTGACAATGACTAGGCTGTTTATAAATCTGCACACAGAAAGGATCTAGCTGTAGTATCTTTAAGCATCACATTAAATTTGTAGTAATACATTTAGAAAGTGGTACAATTCCTTACTTTAGTAAGTACTCCTCAGGGTTTGTGGGTTTATTTCACAAGGGTGAAGAAAATATAAGGCACTGAGGATATAACATAGTTGTAACCACATAGTTAAAAAAATTGCTCTATTTTTAGTATTTAAGCATTGTTGAAAATGGTTGTAAAGCCACGCTTTTTATAATGTAAGTTATTATGTATTGACTGATGTTATATAGTGATACAAGTGATGGATGATATATGTACAGCTGAACTAAGCCAACTTAATTAACTCTTTTTTTGTTCGTTTTATTTCATTTTTAATTTTTATTGGAGTATAGTTGATTTCAATGTTGTGTTAGTTTCAGATGTGCAGAAAAATGATTCCGATATACATATATATATTATATAAATATATATATATAATATATATATATATTATATATATATATATCCACCCTTTAGATACTTTCCCCATATAGGCCATTACAGACTATTGCGTAGAAGTCACTGTGCTGTATAGTAGGTCCTCTTAGTAATCTATTCTATACATAATTGTGTGTATATATCAATCCCAACCTTCCAATTTATCCCTCCAATCACCTTACCCCCAGTAACCATGAGTTTGTTTTTTCTCTGTAATTCTATTTCTGTTTTGTAGATAAGTTCATTTGTACACTTTTCTTAGATTCCACATAAAAGCGATATCATATGATATATGTCTTTCTGTTACTTACTTCACTCAGAATGACAATCTCTAGTTCCATCCATGTTGCTGCAAATGGCATTACTTCATTCTTTTTTATGGTTGTGTAATATTCCATTATATATATATATATATATATATATATATATATGTACCACATCTTCTTTATCCATTCATCTGTCGATGGACATTTAAGTTGCTTACATGTCCTGGCTATTGTAAATAGTGCTTCAGTGAATATGGGGGCTCATGTATTTTTTAAATTATGCTCTCATAGTTTTCTGGTAGCATCTTTAGGATTCTATATGTTTAGTATCATGACATCTGCAAACAGTGACAGTTTTACTTATTTTCCAATTTGGATTCCTTTTATTTCTTTTTCTTCTCTGATTGCTGTGGCTAAAATTTCCAAAACTATGTTAAATAATAGTGGTGAGAGTGGGCAACCTTGTCTTGCACCTGATCTTAGTGGAAATGCTTTCAGTTTTTCACCATTGAGGACGATGTTGGCTGTGGGTTGGTCATATATGGCCTTTATTATGTTGAGGAATGTTCCCTCTTTGCTTACTTTCTTCAGGATTTCTAACATAAATGGGTGGTGAATTTTGTTGAAAGACTTCTCTGCATCGATTGAGATGATCATATGTTTTTTCTCCTTCAATTTGTTAATATGGTGTATCACATTGATTTATTTGCATATATTGAAGAATCCTTGCATTCCAGGAATAAACCCCACTTGATCATGGTGTATGATCCTTTTAATGTGCTGTTGGATTCTGTTTGCTAGTATTTTGTTGAGGATTTTTGCATCTATGTTCATCAGTGATATTGGCCTGTAGGTTTATTCCTTTGTAGCATCTTTGTCTGGTTTTGGTATCAGGGTGATGGTGGCATCATAGAATGAGTTTGGGAGTGTTCCTACCTCTCCTATATTTTGGAAGAGTTTGAGAAGGATAGGTGTTAGCTCTTCTCTAAATGTTTGATAGAATTCGCCTGTGAAGCCATCTGGTCCTGGGCTTTTGTTTGTTGTGAGATTTTTATTCACACTTTCAATTTCAGTGCTTGTGATTGGTTTGTTCATATTTTCTATTTCTTCCTGGTTCAGTCTCAGTAAGTTGTGCATTTCTAAGTATTTGTTCATTTCTTCCAGGTTGTCCATTTTATTGGCATAGATTTGTTTGTAGTAATCTCTCATGATCCTTTGTATTCCTGCAGTGTTAGTTCTTACTTCTTTTTCATTTCTAATTCTATTGATTTGAGTGTTTTCCCTTTTTTTGTGATGAGTCTGGCTAATGGTTTATCAATTTTGTTTACATTCTCAAAGTACCAGCGTTTAGATTTATTGAACTTTGCTATCATTTCTTTCATTTCTTTTTCATTAATTCTGACCTGATTTTTATGATTTCCTTCCTTCTGCTAATTTTGTTTGTTTGTTTTTTTCTTCTTTCTCTAACTGCTTTAGGTGCAAGATTAGGTTGTTTATTTGAGATGTTCCCTGTTTCTTAAGTTAGGATTGTATTGCTATAAACTTCCCTCTTAGAACAGCTTTTGCTGCACCCCATAGGTTTTGGGATGTCGTGTCTCCATTGTCATTTGTTTCTATGTAGTTTTTGATTTCCTCTCTGATTTCTTCAGTGATCACTTGGTTATTAAGTAGTGTATTGTTTAGCCTCCATATGTTTGTACTTTTTACTGATCTTTTCCTGTAATTAATATCTAGTCTCATAGCATTGTGGTCGGAGAAGATTCTTGATACAATTTCAATTTTCTTAAATTTACCAAGGCTTGATTTGTGACCCAAGATATGATCTATCCAGGAGAATGTTCCATGAGCACTTGAAAAGAATGTTAATTCTGTTGTTTTTGTATGGAATGTCCTTTAAATATCAATTAAGTCCATCTTGTTTAATGTATCATTTAAAGCTTGTGTTTCCTTATTTATTTTCATTTTGGATGATCTGTCCATTGGTGAAAGTGGGGTTAAATGTCCCCTACTATGATTGTGTTACTGTCGATTTCCCCTTTTGTAGCTGTTAGTATTAGCCTTATGTACTGATGGGCTCCTATATTGGGTGAAATATGTTTATAATTTTTATATATTCTTCTTGGATCGATCCCTTGATCATTATGTAGTATCCTTCTTTGTCTCCTGCAATAGTCTTTATTTTAACATCTATTTTGTCTCATATGAGAATTGCTACTCCAGCTTTCTTTTGTTTTCCATTTGCATAGAATATCTTTTTCCATCCCCTCACTTTCAGTCTGTATGTGTCTCTAGGTTTGAAGTGGGTCTCTTGTAGACAGCATATATACGAGTCTTCTTTCGATCCATTCAGTGAGTCTGTGTCTTTTTGTGGGAACATTTAATCTATTTACATTTAATGTAATTATTGATATGTATGTCCCTATTCCCATTTTCTTAACTGTTTTTTTTTGTTGTTCGTTATTGTAGGTCTTTTCCTTCTCTTGTGTTTCCTGCCTAGAGAAGTTCCTTTAGCATTTGTTGTAAAGCTGGCCTGGTGGTGCTGAACTCTCTCAACTTTTGCTTGTCTGTAAAGGTTTTAGTTTCTCCATCAAGTCTGAATGATATCCTTGCTGGGTAGAATAATCTTGGTTGCACGTTTTTCTCCTTCATCCCCTTAAATATGCCCTGCCACTCCCTTCTGAATTGTAGAATTTCTGCTGAAAGATCAGCTGTTAACCATGTGGGGATTCCCTTGTGTGCTATTTGTTGTTTTTCCCTTGCTGCTTTTAATATGTTTTCTTTGTATTTAATTTTTGATAGTTTTATTAATATTTTTCTTGCCATGTTTCTCCTTGGGTTTCTCCTGTATGGGACTCTTTGTGCTTCCCAGACTTGATTAACAATTTCCTTTCCCATATTCGTGAAGTTTTCAACTATAATGTCTTCAAATATTTTCTCAGTCCCTTTCTTTTTCTCTTCTTCTTCTGGAACCCCTATAATTCGAATGTTGGTGCCTTTAACATTGTCCCAGAGGTCTGTGAGAACGTCCACATTCCTTTTCATTCTTTTTTCTTTGTTCTGCTCTGCCATAGTTATTTCCACTATTTTTTCTTCCAGGTCCCTTATCCGTTCTTCTGCCTCAGTTATTCTGCTATTGATCCCTTCTAGAGGATATTTAATTTCATTTATTGTGTTCTTCATCACTGTTTGCTCTTTAGTTCTTCTAGTTCCTTGTTAAGCGTTTCTTGTATTTTCTCTATTCTATTTCCAAGATTTTGGATCATCTTTGCTATCATTATTCTGAATTATTTTTCAGGTAGACTGCCTATTTCCTCTTCATTTACTAGGTCTGGTGGGTTTTTACCTTGTTCCTTCATCTGCTATGTGTTTTTGTGTCTTCTCATTTTGTTTCACTTACTGTGTTTGGGGTCTCCTTTTCACAGGTCACAGGTTCATAGTTCTTGTAGTTTTTGGTGTCTCTCTCCAGTGGCTAAGGTTGGTTCAGTGTGTTGTTTAGGCTTCCTGGTGGAGGGGACTAGTGCCTGTGTTCTTGTGGATGAGGCTGGATCTTGTATTTCTGGTGGGCAGGTCCATTTCTGCTGGTGTGTTTTGAGGTTTCTCTGGCATTATTATGATTTTTGGCAGCCTCTCTGCTAATGGATGGTACTGTGTTCCTGTCTTGCTAGTTGTTTGGCATAGGATGTCCATCACTGTAGCTTGCTGGTCATTGAGTGAAGCTGGGTCTTGGTGTTGAGATCAAGATATCTGGGAGATTTTTGCTGTTTGACACTATGTGGAGATGGGAGTCCTCTTGTGGACCAGTGTCCTGAAGTTGGCTCTCCCACCTCAGAGGCACAACACTGAGTCCTGGCTTGAGCACCAACAGCCTTTCATCCACACAGCTCAGAATAGAAGGGTGAAACAATAGAAAGAAAGAAAGAAAGAAAGAAAGAGGATAAAATAAAGTTATTAAAAGGAACATTAAATGATAATTATTAAGAAAAATATTTTGAAAATTAAAAAACAAAACCTAAAAAAAAAAGGGCAGACAGAACACTAGGACAAATGGTGAAAGCAAATCTATACAGACAATATCGCACACAGAAGCATACACATACACACTCACAAAAAGAGAAAAATAGGGAAAAAATAATATATCTTTGCTCCCGAAGTCCACCTTCTCAATTTGGGATGATTTGTTGACTATTAAGGTATTCCACAGATGCAGGGTACATCATGTTGATTGTGGAGCTTTAATTCACTGCTCCTGAGGCTGCTGGGAGAAATTTCCCTTTCTCTTCTTTGTTTGCACAGCTCTGGGCATTCAGCTTTGGATTTGGACCCACCTCTGCGTTTAGGTCACCTGAGGGCATCTGTTCTTCGCTCAGACAGGATGGAGTTAAAGGAACAGCTAATTCGGGAGCTCTGGCTCACTCAGGCCGGCGAGAAGACAGGGTATGGATGCGGGGTGAACCTGCAGCAGCAGAGGCCATTGTGACGTTGCACCACCCTGAGGCGCTCAGTGTGTTCTCCTGGGTAAATTGTCCCTGGATCACGGGAATCTGGCAGTGGCGGGCTGCACAGGTTCCCAGGAGGGGAGGTGTGGATAGTGACTTATCCTCACACACAGGCTTCTTGTTGGCGGTAGCAGCAGCCTTAGCATCTCATGCCTATCTCTGGGGTCCGCGCTGATAGCTGCAGCTCACGGCAGTCTCTGGAGCTTCTTTAAGCAGTGCTCTTAATCCCTTCTCCTAATGCACCAGGAAACAAAGAGGGAAAAAAATGTCTCTTGCCTCTTCGGTAGTTCCAGAACTTTTCCTGGACTCCCTCCCCGCTAGCAGTGGTGCACTAACCCTTTCCGGCTGTTTTCAAGCAGCCAACCCCAGTCCTCTCCCTGCGATCCGACCAAAGTCTGAGCCTCAGCTCCCAGCTCCCGTCCATTCCAGCGGGTGAGCAGACAAGCCTCTCGGCCTGTTGAGTGCTGGTCTGCGTGGATCCTCTGTGCAGGAATCTCTCTGCTTTGCCCTCTGCACCCTTGTTGCTGTGCTCTCCTCCATGGCTCTGAAGCTTCCCAATCCACCACCCACAGTCTCCACCCATGAAGGGTCTTCCTAGTGTGTGGAAACTTTTCCTCCTTCACAGCTCTCTCCCACTGGTGCAGGTCCCATCCCTATTCTTTGTCTCTGTTTTTTCTTTTTTCTTTTGCCCTACCCAGGTACGTGGGGAGTTTCTTGCCTTTTGGGAGGTCTGAGGTCTTCTTTCAGTGTTCAGTAGGTGTTCTATAGGAGCAGTTCCACATTAGATGTATTTCTGATGTATCTGTCAGGAGGAAGATGATCTCCACATCTTACTCTTCCGCCATCTTGAAGCTCCTCTCTTGTATCTTCTTGATTGGTGCTTCCATTCTTTTTCTGAGATCTTGGATAATCTTTACTGTCATTACTCTGAATTCTTTTTCAGGTAGATTGACTATCTCATTTTCATTTAGTTGTTCTTGTATGTTTGTTTCTTGCTCCTTTATCTGCAACATATTTCTTTGTCATTTCATTTTGTCTAACTTACTGTGTTTGTGGCTTCCTTTCTACAGGCTGCAGGATCATTGTTCCTCTTGCTTCTGGTATCTGCCCACTGGTGGGTGAGATTGTTCCTGAGACTTGTGCTGTTATCCTCATATTTGAGGGCTGACTGGTGTTGTGGTGACCAAAGCCTGCTCTGGATATTGAGTGGGGCTTCCCCTTTTCTCTGTGGTTGTTAATGCCCTATCAGGGGTAGGGTCTGCTTCCCATTTGTTGGAGTAGAGCACCCAAGATCTGATTCTTACCTGTGTTTCTGATTTTTGGTGTGAGGTAGTTGGGATTTGAGCACTCCCACTGGGAGAGAAGTCACTGGCTATTCCTTCTCTGGAGCTGTTTACTTGTGAATGTGCCCTGTTGTGTCCCATTTCGCTCACTGTGTGGGCTCACAAAGTACAGTGTTGTTGGCACTGCTCCTGGTCCCACCTTACCTATGCATATGCCAACAGTTGGCCCTTGTGACACTCAGGCATTGTTTACACCAAGCCAGTAGCACAGATCCACTGAGGTCAGGTCCCAGGGTCTGCAGTAGTCATGCACCTGGACCCACTGTGGGAGCTATGGAGGAAGCTCAGATTCTGACCTGGCCCAACCTCTCCATGAATGTGTCCACAAAGCCCAAAGCTGCTAAAGCCAGACCTGTCCCAACTTCAGAAGTACTTGTTGTCCTTTTCGATATCTCATAGGTGGTGAATTTAGCAAGCTGTCAGTGGAGGTGTAACTCCATGGTTCATGCAGTCATGAGGAGAGATTTCTGCTCTTCTTCTTTAGTTATATGGCCCCTGGTGCTCAGTTGTGATTTCATCCCCACCTCTGCATATTTTCCTCCCACCGTAGTCTGCTCCAGAATTTTCTGTAGCACATGAGCCTGTCAGGCAAGAAGAAGCTGAGGCAATGATTGCAGTGAGCAGGCCACCCAGGTGGGAGGGTGCTGGGGTAGTGATTGGAATGCACAAGCCAATCAGGTGACAATTGGGATGAGCCGGTCACCCAGCCGAGGATGGAGGTGGTGGAGAAGGTGATGGGAGGTGCATGCCATCTGGCTCTAGCCAGAGCCCTCCCCAGTGCCTGTGGAGGCAGGAGCAGCACATGAGGTGAGAGACTGCAATGTTGGCCCTTCCCTTTGTGCTTCACTCAACAATGGCACTTTGCTTCTGCGGCAGTTCAGGCTTCCTCCATGTGCATACCTTGTTGCAGAGCTCCTAACTCCCATCCCCTCTAGCTGTCTCCTCACAGCCAACAGTAGTCCCCTACCCGAGTCTGCTCTCCAAAGCCCACGTTCCAGCACCCGCCCCCATGCACAACAGTGGACACCTGTATCAGGCTGAGGTGCACAGGGCTGTGGCACAGACTATCTGTATAGGTCTCATGCTGTCCTGCCTGCTGCAGTACAGTTTCTGGGCTTTCCTCCAAGCCCCCCAAATTCCCCTTCTGTCCCAGTTGATCCCACTGGTGAGGGAGCTTCCCCAGATGTGGGAACCTCTCCTCACTTTCAGCTCCCCGCCAGGGGTTCAGGTCCCAACCCACTTCCTCTCCTCTTCCTTTTCTCTTCTTCTTTCTTTCATCCTACCTGCTTACGTGGGGATCTTTCTTGTCATTTTAGGTGTCTGAAGTCATCTGCTGGTGTTTATCAGGTACTCTGTGAGAATTGTTCCATTTGTAGATGTATTCTTGATCCGTTTGTGGGGAGAGATGAACTCCATGTCCTCCTACTCCTCTGCCATCTTGGAAAGTCCTGAGTTAACTCCTTTACTTTTTTTTTAAAGTTTTTTTTTTTGTGGACAATTTTAAAGTCTTTATTGAATTTGTTACAATATTGTTTCTGTTTTATGTTTTGGTTTTTTGGCCACAAGACATGTGGGAGCCCAGCTCCCCAACCAGGGATCTAACCCACACTGCCCACATGGGAAGGTGAAGTCTTAACCACAAGGAAGTCCCCTGAATTAACTCTTGATAAAAAATTATTTTAAAAAATATATCTGGTGGTAAGGTAGCTATTTCACTCTCAGTTAAAACATTTGAAAAGAAGTCAGTAATCTTTCTTTTCTTGACTACATGAAGCTTTTTTTCTTTTCTTTTTTTCCCTCTTTTTTAACAAAATTGAGAATAATGAATTAATAAGTGAATAGAAGATCTGGTCTATTACCTAAAGAATACAGTCTTCATCATTTTTTTTGGAAAGTGCTGGTTATTTTATCACATTGCATTTAGTAATTTGTTGGCACAGGTAGGATTAAAGTAATTTCTAAGGAGTTCTCTTTCAAGGTTCTTTCCTTGAAGTACACATTAATGAAAAGCAAAATAATTTAGCCAGTGGTCTGACATGCTTTCATAGGGCAGTACCCCACTCCTTTTTCCATTATCCCTGTATGTTATATTCCCACAAGCGTGCATATGGAATCAATAAGCTCTAAATGTAATCTGGCATAACTAGGTGCCTAGGCACAGTGGCTTTGCATTTTTACCCAGGTTTTCCTTCACAGGCCTGAACAATTGAAATGTTTGTTGACTATTTAAGTCACATATGGGGGTGGTGAGAGGAGCTATTTTCCTGTACTCGTAATGGCAGCACTATTAAAAATGACATCTTATTCCATCTTCTATGTTCACTCCACTGTTCCTTATAGAACCATTCATAAAAGTCTAGTAGAGAGCAAGAGAATATATATGTATGCATATATTTTCACACATACACACTTATTATATAAATAAGCAAACTGACACAAGAGAAATCAGTGATTTTTCTTTATAACAAAAGTAGCATATGCTAGAACTAGTCTCATTTTCTGACTTGTGGTCTAGTGCTTCTTCTGGATCACGTTCATTGCATAGTGCTAGAATGAATTGCTCAAAAGAGTGAGGATATCAAGGTTCCAATTCTCAAAGATCTATTACTAAAAAGTGTTTAAATCCTAATATTTTCATACAGGGACATGTTTGGTTTTTCCTGATAAATTGGACATATTCTGGAAACTATTAAACTTTAGATAAAAACAAATTGTGTATTTTTGGTTTGTTTGAAATAAAGAAAATATTTCTACAGTTATTATGCTTTTATTTTCTGAGTATTTATTACTCTCTGATTTACTATAATAAGCTATCATTCTTTCTTTCAGTTTATAGAATTTTCTATCCCTTATCCTTTCAGATACTTTTTGTAATTCTTTTCCCATTTTTGTGTTACATTTTACAAAGCAATGTCAAATTTCTAGTAAGGTTGTATAGTATTGACTTTGGACTTTCTTTCTTGAAGCACTAATATGACAAATAATATGATTGCCAGAAGAAAGTAATGTGTTATGCTGTATTTCCTTTGGGAAGAGACCATTTTGTAAAACCTCAGACCATAGGAATGTCCATTGATAGCCTTTTGCTTAGTACATGTACTGAAGCAGTCACTTAGATAGTTTTCTGAAGTTTGGAACCCATTTCATTATAGTAGTGATAGAAGACTAGGTTTACATATGATAAATCAGTATTTTATTAAAAGCATCAACTGTTTTTGCATAAAGTCATTTTAAACTGGCAGAAATACAAGTGCTATAGACAGATGATTAAAATTGCATTTAGTTACTCTGAGTCTAATATAATTGGTTTCATTATATCAGGAGAAAATGCAGAGAGATGAAGACTCATAATGAATAAAAATATTCTAATGCACAATCAAATGTTATAGGACTAGAGGACATATATTTTAGGAACATTCAGTACTTTAACTTAACCAGCTAGAATTCTATTTTTTAAAGCTCCATTTTATTTAACATTTTGAAATTAAGAATTTTTTAATAACAAATAAGCGTTTTAGTACAAAGAGGGTCACAATGTCCTTGACTTCATTAGTTTCAAAAGCTAACCCTCTTTTACCCGGAATATTTGACATTTAAAAAGGAGAAATTTCATATAATTGATTCTAGGAATATGTAGACCTATATATAGATAGAGAAAATAAAATATATGGCCTCCACTTTTATGTTATCATTCTAAGGGCTATGATGGCCACTCCTGCTGGCTAACATCTAAAAGAGCTTCACAAAAAAAGAGAAAATGGTATTTTGATTCAATATCTGAAGAGACAATTGTGTGGTTTGACACAAGATTTGACTCAATTTGACTCAAGATTTTTTTAGCCAATTACCACTATAATGAGGATGCATCAGGGCAGGGTAGACTTATGGATTTGGTGAAAACATAAAAGGAAAAAATCATGAAAAGAGAGAAAGGAATCAATACAGTCAGAGGAAGATCTGTTTGGCTTTATTGGCTTGCTTCAAAGAACAGTCTCTTCAATATTCATCCTTTTCAGTCCTTTGTGCCAGGCTAGCTTCAAGGGAACATTCTGATCTTTCTCAGATGTAGTTCTGTCATGGGCATGAAGTTACCAGTGAACAACACTGAGAGTTTTGACAATGAATGCAACACTTGTACATGAGGTATCTTGAGGAATTATTAGTTTTTTGAACTTAAAAAAATAATTTTTTTTTATATTGTTTAAAACAATTTGTAGTCTTTTGATAATTAAGAATTGATATTTTGTAGTTTGATATGAAGAAAATTAGTTATTATAAGTGGGAAAATAAGAATATGGATAAAGTTAATTGAACCTTATTCTTAGTATAAAAATTATAAAGAGAACACATCACATAGGGGAAGTCTGGTGATTTATATTGAGGTATAAAAACTAGAGGCTAAAGGTATGCTCAAGAAATCCCTAGCAAGAATACTTTAGTATTTTCTCTTTTACACTAAAAATGGGATCATTAGTAATCAAGTCAGGAGTGCTGGCCCATAAGATGGCTGAATTATCCAAAAATTGTGAAATAGAGAAACTTTCTATCTCCTTTTTGCCTGGCTTTTCATTGACCTTACTCCCTCTCCCTGGTTCAGCCCTTATGATTCATTATCAGTGTTCCATCAACATACATAATTTCATAACCTTCCATTCTGTATCCTGGACTAGTCTTGGTTGCAGGCACAATTACTTAGGGTTTATATATGTGTGCATGTGTCTATTCTCTTAGTCTAGTATGTAAGCCACAAAGTAAAGGAAATATTTTTTTTCTCATTCATTTTCAGTAGGTTGCTAGCCTCATTCTCATGGATTAGCTATCTGGATCCACAGACACAGAAATTATGGGATCTTTATGAAATCACTTGAAAACATAATAATGAACTAATAATTGAGTAATATTAAACATTATTATTGATTAAGCCATTTCTCCTAAAACTGGTATTGGGTAGTGGGAATTAAGAGTCTGAGTCAAATTTGCATATTGGAGGACTTCATTTTTTGTTGTTATTAGATATTTGTGTTGATTCAATTAAACCATGTTATCGATCATCAGTTGAGGAAAGATTGAAAAAAAAACATGCTCTTAAGCAGGTCTTTTTCCAAGAAATCTTGTGATCCTGATATGAAATCTTGTGAAAATGGATAACCTGTAGATGAATTTCTCTGTGAATGTAGTGTGGTGTTAGTTTGCAAATTGCAAATGATTAAGATTTGAACCCAAAACTTTCTCAGTGTTTTTTTAAAAGATGAAAGTTTGGATACCATTCTCTTCTATTTCAAGCTCTAGGGTTTTTTGGGGGGGGTGGGGTGGGGGAGGAGAAGCCCACAAAAGAGCAGAATGCATACATATGCAGATACTTTCATATAATGAATTCATGACTTAGATTCCAATACAGAGATTGAGCCAACAATTTTGGAAATTTGACCAGACATCATTAGTTACATGTTAAAACTAATACTGTTGAAATAGTAGCCTCTTGTTAGTTACATTTTTTCATTTTAATTTTATTGGAGTATAGTAGATTTACAATGTTTTCTTAGTTTCAGGTGTACAGCAAAGTGATTCAGTTATACATATACATATATTCATTCTTTTTTAGATTCTTTTCTCATATAGGTTATTACAGAATATTGGGTAGAGTTTGCTGTGCTATACAGTAGGTCCTTGGTGGTTATCTATCTTATATATAGTAGTATGTGTATGTTCAGCCCAAGCTCCTGATTTATCCCCCTGCCCATGTTTCCCCTTTGGTAACCATAAGTTTGTTTTCAATAACTGTAAGTCTGTTTCTGTTTTGTAAATAAGTTCATTTGTATCATTTTTTATATTTTTTAATTATTTTTTTTGTGGTATGTGGGCCTCTCACTGTTGTGGCCTCTCCCATTGCAGAGTACAGGCTCTGGACACACAGGCTCAGCGACCATGGCTCACGGGCCCGGCCGCTCCACGGCATGTGGGATCTTCCCGTGTCCCCTGCATCGGCAGGCAGACTCTCACCCACTGTGCCACCAGGGAAACCCGCATGTATCCTTTTGAAGTATGGTTTTCTCTGGATATATGTCCAGGAGTGGGATTGCTGGATCATATGGTAGCTCTATTTTTAGTTTTTCTTTTAAGGAACATCCATACTGTTCTCCATAGTGGCTATAGCAACTTACATTCCCACCAACAGTGTACGAATGTTCCCTTTCCTCCACAGCCTCTCCAGCATTTATTGTTTGTAGACTTTTTATGATGGCCATTTTGACTGGTGTGAGGTGATACATCACTGTAGTTTCGATTTGCATTTCTCTGATAATTAGTGATATTGAACATTTTTTTCATGTGCTTTTTTGGCAATCTGTATATCTTCTTTGGAAAAGTGTCTATTTAGATCTTCTGCTCATTTTTTGATTGGGTTGTTTGTTCTGTTGTTTTTTTATATAGAGCTGCATGAGCTGTTTGTAAATTTTGGAGATATATCCCTTGTCAGTCACTTTATTTGCAAATATTTTGTCCCATTCTGTGGGGTGTCTTTTCACTTTGTTTATGGTTTCCTTTGCTATGCAGAAGCTTTTTGAGTTTAATTAAGTGCCATTTGTTTATTTTTGTTTTTATTTCCATTTCTCTACGTGGTGGATCAGAAAAGATCTTGCTGCAATTTATGTCAAAGAGCGTTCTGCCTATGTTTTGCTTTAAGGGTTTTATAGTGTTTGTCCTTACATTTAGGTCTTTGATCCATTTTGAGTTTATTTTTGTGTATGGAGTTAGAGAATATTCTAATTTCATTATTTTACATGTAGCTGTCCAGTTTTCCCAGTGCCACTAATTGAAGAGACTTTCTTTTCTTCATTTTATATTCTTGCCTCTTTTGTCATAGATTAATTGACCTAATTAACCATAGTTGCATGGGTTTATTTCTGGGCTTTCTATTCCGATCTGTTGGTTTATACTTCTGTTTTTGTGCCAGTAACTGTTTTGATTATTGTGGCTTTGTAGTATAGTCTGAAGTCAGGGAGTTTGATTCCTCCAGCTCCTGTTTTCTTTCCCAGGATAGTTGCTTTTTGATGTAAACAAGCATATGCTTTAGTTAAGTCATATTTGGAAACAACACCTTCCCTTTGGAGATTGAAGTGTACTTTTGCAGAGTCAGGAGGATGATAAGGCTTCCTAAAGTAATAGACAAATGTCTCTGTATCCTGGGGAAAGGAGAGTAATAAATGTTGTTATATGAGTGATTCCACTTTTTGCTCTACCTCTTTCATAAATTCCAAGCCCATTGTTTAGTCAATTTTTGGTTATGACCTCCCATATCTCTACCTTTTATTTTTTCCTGCTTAGTCTGTGATATACTTTTAGGTGGTTTCTACTTTTTGGCTATTATCAATGATGCTGTTATAAATACACTTCTACAAGTTTTTCTGTGTATGTATATTTTCAATTCTCTCGGGTATATAGCTAGGAGTGGTACTGCTGTGTCATATAGTCATTCCATGTTTAACTTTTTAAGGAACTGTCAAACTGTTTTCCAAAGTAGCTGCACCATTTAAAATTCCCACCAGCAGTGTATGAGGATTCCAATTACACCATATCCTTCTCAATGTGTATTAATTTTACTGTCAGATTTAATTAAATGCTTTTATTGATTTATATAATTTAATTATTGTCTTTTATTATAGCTATTCTACTGGGTATGAAATGGTATCTCATTGTAGGTTTGATTTGTTTTTCCCTAATGATGAATCATTTTGAGCACCTTTTCTGGTGTCTATTAGCCATTTGTGTATCATCTCTGGAGAAATGTCTATTCATGTCTTTTGTCCATTAAAAAAAATACCTAGATTACTTGTCATTTTATTGTTGAGTTGTAGGAGTACTTTACAGATTCTAGATCCAAGCCCCTTACCAGATACATGATTTGAAAATATTTTCTCCCACTTTGTGGCTTGTCTTTTCAATTTGTTGATAGTGTCCTTTGAAACACAAGTTTTTAATTTTGGTAGTCCATTTTATCTATTCTGTTTATTTTGCCTCTGTGGTTTTGATGTCATATGTAAGAAATCATTGCCTAATCTGTGGCCATGAAGATTTACTTGTTTTCTTCTAAAAGTTTTATAGTCTTAGCCCTTATATTCTGGTCTCTGATCCATTGTTAGTTAATTTTTGCATATGGTGAGATATAGAGGTCTATTTTTATTATTTTGCACGTGGCTATCCAATTGTCTCAAGACCATTTGTTGAAAAAATATTCTCTGTGCATTGAATTGTCTTGGCACATTTGTCAAAAATCAAATGACCATAATGATCATAAATATAAGAATTTCTACACTTGTTTTGTTGTTTAATGGAGTTATTGAGACTTTGATACCAGTTCTGTCAAGATATGGAATTTGCTTCCGTAAATGGGTCCTTCTATTGAAATGGCATTTATTAAAATGAATGTTTACTGATATGAAAATGAATTAAATTCTCCAGAAAGTTGGCAGATGCAACAGGAAAAAGTAGAAAACTAGATCTGTAAAAATAAAATACCAAACATCAAAGTAGGAGGGCCTAAAATCCTGGAAATATATATATATATATATATATATATATAATGTAATATGAATGATTTCACTTATCTGCCAATATGAGAAATTCATTTAAAATATTTCTATTTTTTTGCCCATACATATGTTCAAGGGAACAAAGAAAAACCTGTTAATATCAAGTGAATTCATAATCCAATATAGTTGGTATGTAAAACTGCTAGATCCCTAATTCTCTTTGAATACATGATGGTCCTAGTTCATTTACATACTTTCAATCTTCGCTGTCAAATAGTATTTTCTAACTGATTTTCTAAAAAACTGTGCTTTTCTGCCCAAGAAAATATGTTTCCAGAAATTGGATTTCTGGATACATTTTTGTTGCTACACGTGCAAAGAAGAATGGCATGTTTCCTTCTTTCATTCTCCTCCACCTTATTTATTTTTGAGCTTTCAAATACATTTACTCCTCTCTGAATGAAAAATATCCATTGGCTTGTTGCTCTAACACCATGAATTAAAATGTCAGCCCAAATTTTATGTGAAATAGATTCTGATTTCTATGGTAGATTTCAGAGTTAGAGAATATTTCTGGAAATTTGATTGACATAGTTTCCAAAATTGCTTGTATTTATGTCTGGGCTAAAAGTCAAAATGCCTCTTGCAGCAGGAGGTAAAATATGTCCAAGAGCCAAACTCTGGAGTAATCTTTAACTAGTATGGCTGAAATAAAAATTTGTATTACAAGTTATTTATGTAAGTGAATATTTTTATTCACATTGTATTCACAAATACATGTATTCATATAAGTGAATGTTCATTTGTTCAAAGTTGTGAACACCATGGCTAAAATTATTTTCTGATACTATATAAAACATGTAGGTTCCATTTCCAGAAAGTCAGTGTGAGGAGCTCCACAGACCCATTCCCCAGACAAATAATCATAACTAATAATAATTGTGAGACAAAACAAAACCATTTAAATTACATTTAAATTATCTGGAAGTTGTTCTAATGGCATAGAGCAAATTAAGAAACATTTATTCAAGAAAATATACTAAATCTTGGGAAGAACAGTGAGAAACACTTGAGCTATGCATGACCCACTCTTCATTCCCCCTAACAAACTCCGGATGATGGAAGCTCCACTTCAGCTGATGTGGACATAAAGATTGAACTCCTTCTCCCTTCAGCTCCCAGTCAAGCAATATGGCACCAAAAAGGGAAGCATTTTTCATTCCGTGAAAAATATTTGGCATAGGTGCAGCCATGAGATTAGGAGCTCCCTTCCTCCACCCAATCTCCACTCATAGGTTCGGCAGTTTCAGCAGGCAACAATACTTGGGCCCCTATTATATCTGTATCTATATATCTATATCTATCTATCCTTAAGGGTAAGGATTGAGCCCTACATTTTGTATTTACTTCAGTGCTTGATAGCCATGTATTGGTCAGTTGAAAATTAAAGCACAAAGTAAGCAATTTCTTTTAGGAAAGGACAAAATAAATTGAATATTTTCTGATGTCGTGTGGTATATAGATTTTCTGCCTCATTCAACATGTAAAGGTAGAAAACTATGTCCATAAAAATAAAATGCCAAACATAAAAGTAGGAAGGCCTAAAATCCTGGAATAAAAAAAAAATCCTGGAATAAATAAATAATCATTTATTTTCAATTTCCATGCAGTGAGAAGCTGAGAGATGTTTTAAAACTTGGGGGACACTTTTCAAGATGTAGTTGGGTGCGTGGAAAAGGTGGTCTTGAACATACTCAGGGCTTCTATAGGTTGATCTTCAGAAAGTGATTATCTACATTCTTTCTATCAAGTTCTCTCTTGGAAAAAGAGAGATGTTTTAAAAGTGAACTCTTCATTTCCTTCAGTACCTAAATTTCTCCAAATAAGCTCAGATTTTTACTGTCTGATAAATCACAAATGATTTTATCATTTTGGCCACTTTAAGTTCACCTTAAATTATGACTTCAGTTAGTCGAATTTTATTATTTATTACTTAAGATCAAATTGAGTCTAAAAAGGAACAACCACACAGCAGTAGTGGTAGTAGAGAGAAGGGCATGGACATTATTTCTGTATAATTTTGAATTCTATGTTATTGCTTCTTATGTGTATCATTTCAGTAATTTGTTTCATTAGCTGTAATTCTCATACTTTTATCACAAAACAGTTTTGGAATCATAATTGATCAGTTTATTAGATGTAAGTATTAATGACATTTGGAAAATTAGTTTAGGTGGAAATGAGATGTAAAGTTAATTTTTCATAACCTAATAAATGGTTTTCAATCTGAAAATTAGGGAAGACCTTAACACTTCATAGGAAAGAAAATAGCTTATACTAGAAATGTTATAGGGCTTACCAAGAATGTGGTCTATGAATTTAAAAGCCCATTAATGGAACAAATCTTAGATTTGTTGGATAGGACACCTATTTTAATGCTATGACCTAAAGAAGCTTATGATAAAGCCTAATCCCTAATTATTTTCTCACTCATAACTGATAATATCTTGGGTTCATCATAGAGAAATACTGAAATATATTAGGCAAGAGAATAACCTAATCTGATTTGCCTTTAAGAAAGATCACTCTGGTCATTTCCTGTTCATGTAAGAGAATGGGACTGGTCCATTTTGAAGAGAAGAAAAGGGAAAGGAGAGTAATGCTTGATACCATGTAGTCTGGTAGGTTGCCATTATAGAAAATCCAGGGCATTACAAGAAAATAAAAGAGGGAAAGGACTCTGAAGACAGTTTCCATTCTACAATTTCCTTTCAAGAAAGAGCAGAAAGGCAATTATTTTATCTAAGATAATTTCTGAAAAGCTTCTAAATAAAATTAAGGATTCAAAAATCAATACTACTTGCATCAGTTTCCTTTTTGTGCTTACAGGTGATCTAAATTTGACACCTATCAACCAATATGTGCTTATAAATTTATATGAAAAGTTTGCATTATTAATGTGAATGAGTATGGAGAATATTATAACTTTTTTAGTCTGTTGCTTTCTTACTACGAGAGGTTCTTCCTATGTGCTAAGGGTCTGGCATCATGGGACTAATTCCCAGTCTGTTTGGAATATATTGTTCTATTTTTCTTTAGTTCTATATCTTGTAAAAGCATCCTTATCAGATGTTCATTTTTAATTTGTTAAATTTATGAGAGCTTTTGAAACCTTATGGAAGTATTTGAATCTAGTGTAATACCACCAGATATAGTATAATATTACAAAATAGAAAGATCCTTGGCCAGAGTTAGAACACTAGTTCTAGTCCTAAAAATGCTACTAACGAGCTGTGTTACCAGGTTTGCTAGGCTTCCATACAGCTGTAAATTTCTTTGATTTCACAGAGCTAAATTTCAAATATAAAATCTATGCTTCAAGGAAAATTTCTATGTGTATTTTTTATTTTTATTTTATTTACTTATTTATTTTTTTTTACGGTACCTGGGCCTCTCACTGTTGTGGCCTCTCCCGTTGTGGAGCACAGGCTCCGGATGCACAGGCTCAGCGGCCATGGCTTACAGGCCCAGCCGCTCCACGACATGTGGGATCTTCCCAGAGCAGGGCATGAACCCGTGTGCCCTGCATCGGCAGGCGGACTCTCAACCACTGCGCCACAAGGGAAGCCCTATGTGTACTTTTTGATTGCACCTAAAATAAAATTAGCTGAAGACTCTTGGTCTTCTCACTTTATTTCCACATTTAAGCATAAATCAAGAAAGTAACTGGTGTGAATACGCTTGTGCAACACTTCCCATTTTAGTGTCATATTTCCTTGACAGCATGTTATTTTATTGTCTATAGAACACTTTGTTGAAAAAGAAACATGATTAAGAATGTGGTCATTAGTAATTTTGTTTTTTTCTCATAGTTAAATGACATGACATCAAGTTCAAAAGCTAATTATTTGCACAAGATAAAAGGGAAGTTTTGCTGCATGTCTTATTACCTATTGTGCTCTTCTTTCCTAGAAGAAAAGCATATATTTACCACTATGATTACCACTATGATTTACCACTATGATTACTATAAAGATACCTTGCAAAAGTTTTTGAGCCCCAGCATTGTATTTTCTCAGTCAAATAACAAGAACATTCTATTTTCTCCCATTTTGACTTTGATTCATTTTTTTAGGTATGATGGAAAATTCATTATTATTATTACTATTTTTACCATTTAAAAAAATTGAAGTATAGCTAATTTACAATGTTGTGTTAGCTTCAGGTGTACAGCAACGTGATACAGTTTTATATATATATATATATATATTCTTTTCCAGATTATTTTCTCTTATAGGTTATTGCAAGGAATTGAATATAGTTCCCTATACTATACAGTAGGTTTTTGTTTATCTATTTTATACATAGTAGTGTGTATATGTGAATTCCAAACTCCTAATTTACTCCCCCCACTCCGCTATACTCTCTGATAAACATAAGTTGTTTTCTATGTTGGTCGGTGTTGACTTTGATTCTTCTTTTTTTTAATAAAATTTATTTTTTACAGCAGGTTTAGGTCCACAAAAAAATTAAGCAGAAGGTACAGAGATTTCCGAGTGTATATTTTTAATCTCTATATACTTTATCATCAAGCATAAGGTCTGGAACAGAGATGAATAAATACATATGTCATTTTCAAAATGTTTTATAATTTTTGTTTTAAGAAATTCTTGCCTACACTGATATCTATGCTTTCTTCTGCATATTTAAAGTTTTGTCTTTCAGATTTAGTTCTGTAATATACCTGGAATGTATTTTTCTGTTTGGTATGATTAAGAGACTTACTATAATTTTTTTTTCTTTTTGCCATATGGGTATGCCCAGCATCATTTACCACATAGTTAATTCTCTTTTCCTCCAGTCAATTGTTTTAAATTTTTATTTTATATTGGAGCATAGTTGATTAACAATATTGTGTTAGTTTCAAGTGTACAGCAAAGTGATTCAGTAATACTTATACACATATCTAGTCTTCTTCAAATTCCTTTATCATTTAGATTACTTCAGAGTATTGGGCAGCATTCCCTGTGTTATACAGAAGGTCCTTATTGGTTATCTATTTTAAATATAGAAGTGTTTACATGTCAGTCCCAAACTCCCAATCTATCCCTCCCACCCTTCCCCCTGGTACCCATAAGTTCATAGTCTTAAGTCTGTGAGTCTGATTTTGTTTTGTAAACAAGTTCATTTGTACCTTTTTTATAGATTCTGCACATAAGGCAATATCATATGATATTGTCTTTCTCTATCTGCCTGACTTCACTCAGTATGACAATCTCCATGTTCCTGCATGTGGCATTATTTCATTCTTTTTAATGTCTGAGTAGTATTCCACTGTATATATGTACCACATCTTCTCTATCCATTCCTTTGTTGATGGACATTTAGGTTGCTTTTATGTCCTGACTATTGTAAATAGTGCTTCAATGAACATTGGTGTGCATGTATATTTTTGAATTATGGATTTCTCTGAATATATGCCCAGGAGTGTGATTGCTGGATCATATGGTAGCTCTATTTTTAGTTTTTTAAGAAACCTCCATACTGTTCTCCATAGTGACTGTACCAACTTATATTCCCACCAACAGTGTAGGAGTGTTCCCTTTTCTCCACAGCCTCTCCAGGATTTATTGTTTGTAGATTTTTTTGATGATGGCCATTCTGACTGCTGTGAGGTGATACCTCATTGTAGTTTTGATTGGCATTTCTCTAATAATTAGTGGTGCTTAGCATCTTTTCATGTACTTTTTGGCCATCTTTATGTCTTCTTTGGAGAAATGTCTATTTAGGTCTTCTGCCCAGTTTTTGATTGGGTTGTTTTTCTGACATAGAGCTGCATGAGCTGTTTACAAATTTTGCAGATTAATTTCTTAAGAGTTGCAACATTTGCAAATATTATCTTCCATTCTGTGGGTTATCTTTTTGTCTGTTTATGGTTTCCTTTGTTGTGCAAAAGCTTTTGAGTCTAATTAGGTCCAATTTTTAATTGTTGTTTTTATTTCCATTACTCTAGGAGACAGATTGAAAAAGATATTGCTGGGATTTATATCAAAGAGTGTTCTGCCTATGTTTTCCCCTAAGAGTTTTATAGTTTCTAGTCTTACATTTAGGTCTTTAATCCATTTGAATTTATTTTTGTGTATGGTGCTAAAGAATGTTCTAATTTTATTTTTTTACATGTAGCTGTGTAGTGTTCCTAACATAATTTATTGAAAATACTGTTTCTTCTCCATTGTATAGTCTTGCCTCCTTTGTCATAGATTAATTGACCATAGGTGCATGGGTTCATTTCTGGGCTTTCTATCCTGTTCCATTGATCTATATTTCTGGTTTTGTGCCATATAATACTGTTTTGATTACTGTAGTTTTGTAGTATAGTCTGAAGCCAGGGAGCCTGATTCCTCTAGCTCTATTTTTCTTTCTCAAGATTGGTTTAGCTATTTGGGGGTCTTTTGTATGTCCATACAAATTTTAAGATTTTTGGTTATAGTTCTGTGTAAAATGCCATTGGTAATTTGATAGGGATTGCATTGAGTCTGTAGATTGTCTTGGGTAGTATAGCCATTTTGACAATATTGATTCTTCCAATCCAAGAACATGGTCTATCTTTCCATCTGTTGGTGTCATGTTCAATTTCTGTCATCAATGTCTTATTGTTTTCAGAGTACAGGTCTTTTGTCTCCTTAGGTAGGTTTATTCCTGGGTATTTTATTCTTTTTGATGAGATGGTAAATAGGAGTGTTTCATTAATTTATCTTTCTGATCTTTCATTGTTAGTGTATAGAAATGCAACAGATTTCTGTGTATTTATTTTGTATGCTGCAACTTTCCCAAACTCATTGATGAGCTCTAGTAATTGGTAGCATCTTTAGGATTTTCTATATGTAATATCATGTCATCTGCAAACAGTGAGAGTTTTACTTCTTATTCTCCAATTTGGATTCCTTTTATTTCTTTTTCTTCTCTGATTGCCATTGCTAGAACTTCCAAAAGTGTGTTGAATAAAAGTGGCAAGGGTGGACATCATTGTCTTATTCCTGATCTTGGAGGAAATGCTTTCAGCTTTTCACCATAGAGTATGATATTACATGAAGGTTTGTCATATGTGGCCTTTATTACATTGAGTTATGTTTCCTCTATGCCCACTTCCTGGAGAGTTTTGGGGTTTCCTTTGTTTGTTTTTTGTGGTATGCGGGCCTCTCACTGTTGTGGCCTCTCCTGCTATGGAGCACAGGCTCCGGATGCGCAGGCTCACAAGCCTGGCCACTCCGCGGCATGTGGGATCTTCTGGACCAGGGCACGAACCCGTGTCCCCTGCATTGGCAGGTGGACTCTCAACCACTGAACCACCAGGGAAGCCCTCTGGAGAAGTTTTATCATAAATGGGTGTTGAATTTTGCCACAAGCTTTTTCTGCATCTGTTGAGGTGATCATATGGTTTTTATTTTTCAATTTGTTGTGATGTATCACACTGACTTATTTGCCAATATTGAAAAATCCTTGCATCCCTTGGATAAATCCCCCTTGATCATGCTGTATGATCCTTTTAATGTATTGCTGGATTTAGAGTGCTAATATTTTTTGAGGATTTTTGCATCTATGTTCATCAGTGATAGTGGGCTGTAATTTTTCTTTTTTTGTGGTATCTTTTTCTGGTTTTGGTATCAAGGTTAGGGTGGCCTCATAGAATGTGTTTCAGATTATTCCTTCATCTGCAAATTTTTGGTATAGTTTCACAAGGATAGGTGTTAACTCTTCTCTAAATGTTTGATAGAATTTGCCTGTGAAGCCATCTGACCCTCGACTCTTGTTTTTTGGGCGTTTTTAAATCAGTTTCAATTTTAGTACTTGTGATTGGGCTGTTCATATTTTCTGTTTCTCTTGGTTCAGTCTTGGGAGATTGTACATTTCTAGGTATTTGTACATTTCTTCTAGGTTGTCCATTTTATTGACATATAGTTTCTTGTAGTAGTCCCTAATGATCGTTTATATTTCTCTGGTGTCTGTTGTGATTTTTCCTTTTTTTTGTAGTATTTATTTATTTGGTTGCACCCGGTCTTAATTGTAGCAGGCAGGCTCCTTAGTTGCAGCTTGTGGGCTTCTGCATTGCAGCTCACCATCTCCTTAGTTGTGGCACACTGGATCCTTAGTTGTAGCATGCAAACTCTTAGTTGCTGCATGCATGTGGGATCTAGTTCCCTGACCAGGGATCAAACCTGGGTCCCCTGCATTGGGAGCATGGAGTCATAACCACTGTGTCACAGGGAAGTCCCTGTAACTTCTTTTTAATTTCTAATTTTATTGATTTGAGCCCTCTCGCTTTTTTTCTTGATGAGTCTGGCTAAAGGTTTATCATCTTTGCTTATCTTTTCAAAAAAGCAACTTTTAGTTTCATTGATCTTTTCTATTATTTTATTCAATCCATTTCATTTATTTATGCTCTGATATTTATGATTTCTTTCCTTCTACTTACTTTCAGTTTTGTTTGTTTTTCTTTCTCTTGTTGTTTTAGGTGTAAGCTTAGGTTGTTCACTTGTGCTTTTTATTGTTTCCTGAGGTAAGAATTTATTGCTACAAACTTCCCTCTTAGGATGGCTTTTGACACGTCCCATAGGTATTTGGATTGTTGTGCTTTTGTTTTCATTTGCTTCTGGTATTTTTTGATTTCCACTTTGATTTCTTCAGTGATCCCTTGGTTGTTTAGCCGTATATATTTTTTACCTCCATGTGTTTGTGTTTTCTACATTTTTTTCCTTATAGTTGATTTTTAATCTCATAGCATGGTGCTAAGAAAAGATGCTTGATATGATTTCAATTTTCTTAAATTTACTAAGGCCTGCCTTATGGCCCAGCATGTGATCAATCCTGAAGAATGTTCCAGGTGCATTTGAGAAGAAAGTGTATTCTTCTGCTTTTGGATAGAATGTTCTATAAATATCAAATCCGTCTGATGTAATGTGTCATTTAAGGCCTGTGATTCCTTACTGATCTTCAGTCTGGATGATCTCTCCAGTGATGAAATTGGGGTGATTAAGTCCCTCACTATTGTTTTACTATTGATTTCCCCTTTATGGCTGTTAGCATTTGCCCTATATATTGAGGTGCTCCTATGTTGGGTGCATATATATTTACAATTGTTTTATTTTCTTCTTGGATTGATCCCTTGATCATTATGGAGTGCCCTTCTTTGTCTCTTGTTAACAGTCTTTATTTGAATGTCTATTTTGTCTGATATGAGTATTGCTACTCCAGCTTTCTTTTGATTTCCATTTGCATGGAATACCTTTTTCCATCCCCTCATGTTCAGTTTGCACGTGTTCCTAGATCTGAAGTGGGTCTCTTGTAGACAGCACATATATGGGTCTTGTTTTAGTATCTATTCAGCCAATGTTTGTCTTTTCATTGAAGCATTTAATCCATTTACATTAAAGTAATTATCGATATGTATGTTCCTATTGCCATTTTGTTAATTGTTTTCTATTTGTTTTTATAGGTCCTTTCCTCTTCTGTTCTCTTTTCTTGTGGTTTGATGACTAACTTTAGTGTTGTGTCTGGTTTACATTTTCTTTTCTTGTGTCTGTAGCTATTGTACATTTTTGATTTCAGTTACCAGGAGGTTTTAATATAGAAGTCTGTAAATAAACAAGATTGTTTTACATTGCTGGTCTTTTCATTTCAAATGAATTTCCAATAACCTGCATTTGTGCTCTCCTCTTCTCACAATTGCTGGTTTTAAAATAATGTTTGTGTGTGGGTGATTTCCTACCTTTCCTTTACATTTGCCGTTACAGGTGAGCTTTTCCATTCATAAGTTTATGGTTTCTTGTAGTGACCTTTTCTTTTCCACTTAGAGAAGTTTCTTTAGCATTTATTGCAAAGCTGGCCTGGTGGTGTTGAATACTCTTAGCTTTTTCGTGTCTGTAAAGCTTTTGATTTCTCCATTGAATCTGAATGAGAGCCTTGCTGCATAGGGTAATCTTGGTTGTAGGTTCTTCCCTTTCATCACTTCAAATATATTGTGCCACTCCCTTCTTGCCTGTAGAGTTTCTGCAGAGAAAACAGCTGATAACCTTATGGGAGTAGAAAACAGCAGGTAACCTTATGGGAGTTCCCTCATATGTTATTTGTTGCTTTTAATATTCTTCCTTTGTATTTAAGTTTTGTCAATTTGATTACTATATGTCTCAGCTTATTCCATCATGGTTTTATCCTGCCTTGGACTCTCTCCACTTCTGGACATGAGAGACTGTTTCCTTTCCCATGTTAGGGAAATTTTCAGCTTTTATCTCTTCAAATATTTTCTCAGATTCTTTCTCTCTCTCTCCTCCTTCTGGAACCAGTATAAAGCAAATGTTGGTACCTTTAATGTTGTCCCAAAGGTCTCTTAGTCTGTCCTCATTTCTTTTCATTTTTATTCTTTATTATCTTCCATGGCAGTGATTTAAACCACTTTGTCATCCAGCTCACTTATCCATTTTTCTGCCTCAGTTATTGTGCTATTGATTCCTTCTAGTGTATTTTTTTCTTTTTTTTTCTTTTCCTATTTTTTTCTTTTTTTTACTGGGGTGTAGTTTTTTACAATGTTCTGTTAGTTTCTACTGTACAGTGAAGTGGAGTTCCCTGTGTTATACAGCAGGTTCTCATTAGTTATCTATTTAATACATATTACTGTATATATGTCAATCCCAATCTCCCAATTCTTCCCACCACCCCTCTTTCCTCCCTTGGTGTCCATAGGTTTATTCTCTACATCTGTGTCTCTATTTCTGCCTTACAAACTTGTTCATTTGTACCATTCTTCTAGAATCCACATGTATGCATTAATATAGGATATTGGTTTTTCTCTTTCTGACTTACTTCACTATGTATGACAGTCTCTAGGTCCATCCACCTCTCTACAAATGACCCAATTTCATTCTTTTCTATGGCTGAGAAATATTCCATTGTATATATGTACCACATCTTCTTTATCCATTTGTCTGTAATGGACATTTATGTTGCTTCCATGACCTGGCTATTGTAAATAATGCTGCAGTGAACATTGGGGTGCATGTGTCTTTTGGAATTATGGTTTTCTCTGGGTATATGTCCAGTAGTGGGATTTCTGGGTCCTATGGTAATTCTATTTTCAGTTTTCTGAGGAGTCTTAATGCTTTTCTCCATAGGGTGTATATCAATTTACAGTCCCACAAAAAGTGCAAGAGAACTCCCTTTTCTCCACATCCTCTCCAGCATTTGTAGTTTGTAAATTTTCTAATGATGACTATTCTAACTGGTGTGAGCTGATACCTCATTGTAGTTTTGATTTGCATTTCTCTAATAATTACTGACATTGAGCATGTTTTCATGTGCTTCTTCGTCATATATATACCTTCTTTGGAAAAACGTCTATTTAGGTCTTCCATCCATTTTTTGATAGGGTTGTTTGCTGTTTTTATATTGAGCTGCGTGAGCTGTTTATATATTTTGGAGATTAATCCTTTGTCCATTGATTCATTTGCAAATACTTTCTCCCATTCTGAACGTTGTCTTTTCATCCTGTTTACGGTTTCCTTTGCTGTGCAAAAGATTTTAAGTTTCATTAGATCTCATTTGTTTTTTTGTTTGTTTGTTTGTTTTTATTTCCATTTCTTTAAGAGGTGGGTCAAAAAGGATCTTGCTGTGATTTATGTTATAGAGTGTTCTGCCTATGTTTTCCTCTAAGGGTTTTATAGTGTCTGGCCTTAAATTTAGGTCTTTAATCCATTTTGATTTTATTTTTGTGCATGGCATTAGGGAGTGTTCTAATTTCATTTTTTTACATGTAGCTGTCCAGTTTTCCAAGCACCGCTTATTGAAGAAACTGTCTTTTCTCCATTGTATATCCTTGCTTCTTTTGTCAAAGATTAGTTAGCCATAGGTGCATGGGTTTTTCTTTGGGCTTTGTATCATTTTCCACTGATCTATATTTCTGTTTTTGTGTCAGTACCACACTGTCTTGATTACTGTCGCTTTGTAAAGCTTTGTGTAGCTTCCAGGTTAGTATAGTCTCATGTCAGGGAGTCTGATTCCTCCAGCTCCATTTTTTGTTTTGTTTTGTTTTTTTTCCTCAAGGTTGTTGTTGTTTTTCGGTGTCTTTTGTGTCTCCATACAAACTTTAAGATTATTTTGTTCTAGTTCTGTGAAAAAGACCACTGGTAATTTTCTAAGGATTGCATCGAATCTTTAGATTGCTTTCGGTAGTAGAGTGATTTTCATAATATTCAGTCTTCCAATCCAAGAACATGGTATATCTCTCCATCTGTTTTTGTTGTCTTTGTTTTCTTTCATCAGTGTCTTATAGTTTTCTGAGTACAGGTGTTTTACCTCCTTAGGTAGGTTTATTCCTAGGTATCCTATTCTTTTTATTGCAATGCTGAATGAGATTGTTTCTTTAATTTCTCTTTCTGATCTTTTGTTGTTAGTGTATAGGAGTGCAAGAGCTTTCTGTGCATTAATTTCATATCCTGCAACTTTGCCAAATTCATTGATGAGCTCTATGGTTTTCTAGTGGCATCTTTAGGATTTTCTATGTATAATGTCATGTCATCTGCAAACAGTGACGGTTTTACTTCTTCTTTTCTTATGTGGATAATTTTATTTATTTTTATTCTCTGATTGCCATGGTTAGGACTTGCAAAACTATGTTCAATAATAGAGGTGATAGTGGACATCATTGTCTTGTTCTTGATCTTAGAGGAAATGCTTTCAATTTTTCACCATTGAGAATGATGTTTGCTGTGGGTGTGTTGTATATGGCTTTTATTATGTTGAATTATATTCGCGTTATGCCCACTTTCTGGAGAGTTTTTTCATAAATGGATTTTGAAATTTGTCACAAGCATTTTCTACATCTATTGAGTTGATCATAAGGTTTTTATTCTTTAATTTGTTTATATGGTGTACCACATTGATTGATTTGCGTATATTGTAGAACACTTGCATCCCCTGGATAAATCCAACTTGCTCATGATGTATGATCCCTTTAATGAGTTGTTGGATTCTCTTTGCTAGTATTTTGTTGAGGATTTTTTCGTCTATGTTTATCATTGTTATTGGTCTGTAATTTTCTTTTTTTATAATATCTTTTCCTGGTTTTGGTATCACGGTGTTGATGACCTAATAGAATGAGTTTGGAAGTGTTCCTTCCTCTATAATTTTTTGGAAGAATTTGAGAAGGATGGTGTTAGTGCTTCTCTAAATGTTTCATAGAATTCACCTGTGAAGTCATCTGGTCCTGGAACTTTTTTTCTTGTAAGATTTTTAATCACAGTTTCAATTTCATTACTTGTGATTTCTGTTCATGTTTTCTATTTCTTCCTGGTTCAGTCTTGGAAGGTTGTGCCTTTCTAAGAATTTGTCCATTTCTTCCAGGTTTTCCATTTTATTGGCATATAGTTGCCTGTAATAGTCTCTTGTGATGCTCTATACTTCTGCAGTGTCTGTTGTAACTTCTTTTTCATTTCTAATTTTATTGATTTGAGTCTTCTCCCACTTTTTCTTCATGAGTTTGTCTAAAGTTTTAACAGTTTTGTTTCTCTTCTCAAAGAACCAGCTTTTAGTTTTATTGATTTTTGCTAGTGTTTTCTTTGTTTCTATTTCAAAAATTCTGCCTTGATTTTTATGATTTCTTTCCTCAAACTGACTTTCAGTTTTTCTTTTTTTCTTCTTTCTCTAGTTGCTTTACGTGTAAACTTAGATTGCTTATTTGAGATTTTTCTTGTTTCTTGAAGTAGGTTTGTATTGTTATTAACTTCCCTCTTAGAATTGCTTTTGCTGCATCACAGAGATTTTGGGTCATTTTGTTTTTGTTGTGATTTGTTTCTAGGAATTTTTTGATTTCCTCCTTGATTTCTTCAGTGATTTCTTTGTTATTTAGGAGCATATTGTTTAGCCTCCATGTGTTTGTATATTTTACATTTTTTTTCCTGCAGTTGATTTCTAATCTCATTGCCTTTCATCTGAAAAGATGCTTGATATGATTTCAATTTTCTTAAAATTACCAAGGCTTGATTTGTTATCCAAGATATGATCTATCCTGGAGAATGTTCCATGTGCACTTGAGAAGAATGTATATTCTGTTGTTTTCAGATGGAATGTCATATCAATATCAATTAAATCTCTCTGGTCTACTGTGTCATTTAAAGCTGTGTTTCCTAATTAATTTTCTGTGCAAATTGGTGTAAGTGAGATGTTAAAGGCCCCTTATCATTGTGTTACTGTCATTTTCCCCATTTATAACTGTTAGTATTTGCCTTATCTATTGAGGTGTTCCTATGTTGGGTGAAATATGTTTATAATTGTTATATATTCTTCTTGGATTTATCCCTTCATCATTATGTAGTGTCCTTCTTTGTCTCTTGTAATCTTTATTTTAAAGTCTATTTTACCTGACATGAGAATTGCTACTCCAGCTTTCTTTTGATTTCCATTTGCATGGAATACCTTTTTCCATTCCCTCACTTTCAATCTGTATGTGTCCCTATGTCTGAAGTGGGTCTCTTGTAGACAGCATATATATGAGTCTTGTTTATGTATCCATTCAGCCAGTCTATGTCTTTTGTTTGGAGCATTTAATCCATTCATATTTAAGGTAATTTTTGACATGTATGTTCCTATTACCATTTTCTTAATTGTTTTAGGTTTGTTTTTGTAGGTCCTTTTCTCGTCTTGTTTTTCCCCTTAGAGAAGTTCCTTTAGCATTTGCTGTAGAGGTGGTTTGGTGGTGCTGAATTCTCTTAGCTTTTGCTTATCTGTAAAGGTTTTAATTTCTCCATCATATCTGTATCAGATCCTTGCTAAGTAGAGTAACCTTGGTTGTAGGTTTTTCCCTTCCATCCTTTTAAATATATCTTGCCACTCCCTTGTCACCTGCAGTTTCTGCTGAAAAATTGGCTGACAACCTTATGGGGATTCCCTTGTATATTATTTGTTGCTTTTCCCTTGCTGCTCTTAATATTTTTTCTTTGTATTTAATTTTTGATAGTTTGATTATGTGTCTTGGCATGTTTCTCTTTGGGTTTATCCTGTGTATGACTCTCTGCACTTCCTGGACTTGATTGACTTTCATTTCCCATGTTAGGGAGGTTTTCAACTATAGTCTCTTCAAATATTTTGTGAGACCATTGCTTTTTCTCTTCTTATTTTTGGCCCCTATAATTCGAATGTTGGTGCATTTATTGTTGTCCCAGTGGTCTCTGAGACTGTTCTCAATTCTTTTCATTATTTTTTCTTTATTCTGCTTCTTGGTAGTTATTTCTACCATTCTATCTTCTAGCTCACTTATCTGTTCTTCTGCCTCAGTTATTCTGCTATTAATTCCTTCTTGAGTTCTTTTAATTTCATTTATTGTGTTTTTCATCACTGTTTGTTTGCTCTTTAGTTCTTCCAGGTCCTTTTAAACTGTTTCTTGTGTTTTCTCCATTCTGTTTCCAAGATTTTGGATCATCTTTACTATAATTACTCTGAATTCTTGTTTATGGAGGTTGCCTCTTCCCTCTTCATTTGTTTGGTCTTGTGGATTTTTACCTTTCTCCTTCATCTGCTGCATATTTCTCTGTCTTCTCATTTTGCTTAAATTACTGTGTTTGTGGTCTCTTTTCCATAGGCTTCAGGGTCGTAGTTCCTCTTATTTCCGTTGCCTTCCCCCAGTAGGTTAGGTTCATCTGGTGGTTTATGTAGGCTTCCTGGTGGGAGGTGTTGTGTCTCTGTTCCTGTGGGTTGAAGTGGATCTTGTCCCTCTGAAGGTCAGGGCCACATCCAATGGGGTGTTTTGCAGTGTTTGTGAGCATGGTATGACTTTAGGCAACCTGTCTGATACTGTGTTGGTTTATGGTCCTGTCTTGCTAGTTGTTTTGTGTGAGGTGTCTAGCAGTGGGGCTTGCTTGCCGTTAGGTGGAGCCAGGTCTTAGTGTTGAGATGGAGACCACTGGGAGATTTTCACCACTTAATATTCCATGGTGTCAAGAGTTCTCTGGTGGTCCAATATCCTGGACTTGGCTCTCCTACCTTGGAGGCTCAGGTCCATATCCTGGTTGGAGCACCAAGGTCCTGCAAGCTGCACTGTGTGCAAGAGAAAGAAAAATTAAAAATGAACAGACAAAACCCCAAGGCGAATGGTAAAAGCAAAACTAAACAGGTAAAATCACACAAAGAAACTTACACGCACACTCACAAAAGGAAAAGAAAATAAAAAGAAAAGAAAGAGAAAACAAAAAAGATGAGAGCAATCGAACCAATAAACAAACCCCAAATTTAAAACAGACAGTAAAAAATAAACTAACAAAAACAAAATACCCCAAAACAAATCAAATGCAGAAAGCAAAGTAAAAAAAGGCAAAGAAAGCATAAAAAAACACAAAAATGATGAAAAAAAAGTAAACAAAGGAAAGATGAAAACAAAAGGAAAAATACAAAACAACAAAGAAGTAGAAACAGAAAAATATAAAATATAGGTAAAAATAAGATAAAGCAAAACAAAGGAAAAAACAAAAACAAGGAAAAATGTAATGAAGAATTACAGTAGAAATAGGAAAATTAATAACTGAAATAAAAATATATTAAAAATAAAAGCATAAAAAAGAAAAGTCAGTAAAAATAACAATTATAAGAATAATTTAAAGAGTAGCAACAGAACAAAGCAAAAAAATTGGTAATAATATTTTCCTGTGGCCTCAGCTCTGTGTCCTGGCTCCTACAGTGAGCCACAGCCAATCCCTGCCTACACAGGAAGTCTTCCAATACTTCTAGGTAAGTCTCTGGACATGCTGTGGGCACTGTGGGGCCAGCTCAGACTCTGACCTGGCCTTACTCCTGCATGTACTTACCTGCAAAGTCCACAGTTGCCCCCAACTTCCACAGCCTCAATTGTGGGAATACTCATTGTCTCTTCAGATATTCCATAGATGCAGGGTTTACCAAGTCAACTGTGATGATTAATCCAGTGCTCCTGTGGCTGCACAGAGAGAGTCCCTTCCTCTTCTTTGGTCACACAGCCTCTGGAGTTCAGCTTTGCCACACTTAGGCATCTGTTTCCTACCCAGGCAAGAAGGTGCAAAAGCAGTGGCTAATTAGGGCTCACTTGCTCACTCAGGCTGGAGAGGTGGAGGGATACGGCATTCACATTTGGGATGTGTGGGGAGTGCCTGTGACAGCACAGGCTAGCAGGAAGTTTCAACAGCCTGAAGCATGCTGTTTGTGCTCCTGGGGAAGTTGGCCCTGGATAGTGGGACACTTGGCAGTGGCAGGTTGCACAAGGTGCAAGGTGAGGGCAGTGACCTCCACTTGCACATAGGACCCTTGGTGGCAGTGGTGACAGCAGTTGCCCTCTTCTGGGGACTGAGATAACAGCCATGGCTCATGCCCACCTTTGGAGCTTGCATAGGCAATGCCTTGCCATCTGTGAGTGCAAGGAGCAGGAAGCTCCTATGGCAGGCCTGTCCCTCTCCTCACGCATCCTGCAATAACAGTCTCTTGCCTCTCTGGAAGGCCCAGGCATTTTTCTGGACTCCCTCCCAGCTAACTGTGGTGCACTAACCCCCTCAGGCTGTCTTCACGCAGCCAATCCCAGTCCTCTCCCTGGGGTTTGACCCCAGTCCTCTCCTTGGGGTCTGACTTCTGAAGCCTTAGCACCCAGCCGCCACCCCTCCCAGTGGGTGAGCAGACAATCATCTCATGCTGGTGAATGCTAGTTGGCACCAATCCCCTATGCGGGAATCTCTCCACTTTGCCCTCTGCACCCCTGTTGCTGCTCTCTCTGAGGCTTTGCAGCTCCCCCCCTTCAATTCCTGCCAGTGAAAGGGCTTCCTAGTGTGTGGAAACTTTTCCTCCTTCACAGCTCTTTTCTAGAAGTGCAGGTCTCATCCTGATTCCATTGTCTCCTTTTTTTTTCTTTTGCACTATCTAGTTACATGGAGATTTTCTTGCCTTTTTGGCAGTCTGAGGTTTTCTGCCAGCATTCAGTAGTTGTTTTGTAAGAGTTGTTCTACATGTGGATGTATTTTTGATGTATTTGTTGGGAGGAAGGTGATCTCCATGTCTTATTCCTCCGCCATGTTTGAAAAACTCCTTCTAGTATATTTTTCACTTCAGTTATTGTGTTGTTCATCTCTGTTTGTTCTTTAGTTCTTCTAGGACTTTGTTAAACATTTCTTGTATAGTCTGAATCTGTGCCTCCATTCTTTTTCTGACATCTTGTATTATCATCAGTGTCATTACTCTGACTTCTTTTTCTAGTAGGTTGCCTATCTCCACTTCACTTAGTTTTTCTTTGGGGATTTTATCTTGTTCCTTCATCTGGGACATATTCCTCTACCATTTCATTTTGTCTAAGTTTCTGTGATTGTGGTTTCTGTTCCACAGGCTACAGGACTGTAGTTCTTGCTTCTGCTGTCTGTCCTCTGGTGGATAAGGCTGTCTAAGAGGCTTATGCAGGCTTCCTGGTGGTAGGGTTGGTTCTTGCCCTGACTTTGATTCTTATGATAATCTCTGTCTTCTGTAATTAGCCAAGGCTGTAGAAACAGGTTCTATCAATAATCAGGAAGTTATGCCTTTTGAAGGAGCCATATTGTTAGGTCCTTTGTCTTATTCTATGTAATGTAGGACTATATACTTTTGTGGTAGAAAGAATTCTGTAATAACCACCAATGATGCATGCTTTTGTATAATCCTTTGAGTTGTGTATAAGGCCTGTGAATATGATGCACAGTGACTCCCATGATTGCTAATCATTTACCTTTTAAACAAGGTTATCCTAAGTAGGCCTGGCCTAATAACATGAGCCTTTACTAAAAGGTAAAACATTATAAAGATTCTCCTGCTCATCTTGAAGAAGAATACTACCATCTTCTAGAGGTGGTGAATAGCTTGTAGAAGATGAGAATAACACCCAGTTGACAGCCAGAAGGAAAGTTGGAACCTCAGTCCTACAACCACATGACACAGTATTCTGCTAACAACCAGTGAGCTGGAAAAAGGACCCTGGGCCTTAGATGAGATTTCAGCCTTGTCAAACTCCTTGATTTCAACGTTGTGAGACTCTTAGGAGGGAATCCAGCTACACTGTGCATGGAGTTCCAAACCACAGAAGCTGTAAGATAATAAATGGTTGTTGTTTTGTGGTAATTTGTTATCCAGCAATAGAAAAATAATAATACAACTTTCAACTATATTTTATTTTCACAATCATGGAGTGTCATAACTTTTTGATCACTTAGATCCATAAACCCAATGAAATGATGGTTAAAAAAGTGAGAGAAGGAGGCTTTCAAAGTTATATTTCAGGAAAGTAGGACTTGCTATAGTCCAAAAGAAGAATCTTTTTGCCCCTTCCTTGTCTAGATACTGGGAAAAAATGTCTGCTGTTTAATTTTTTATGGATCCAGAATATCAAGGGTATCTAAACCACTTCAAATCCTTTGAATCCTTCCTTAAGCAAGTCAGGAGTTTTCTTTCTATTATGTACCCATATATTGGTCTAAAGGGTTAAGACCAGTGAGAAGCATCTGTGTACACACAATGGGGGAATCATTAATTAATAGACTAGCAGCATTTTAGGTACCTTCTCCTATTTACCAATTTTCAATAAAATATTTATGGCCTCTTCATCTCAAAATTCTACAGTCTAATAGGGGGAGGCAAGAATAAATATAACGATTTAACAAAATTATATAATCAGTGCATAATGTCAGAAGAAAGTATAAAGTACCAGTTAAGTCATGGAAACTATAAGTTTCCACAGAAGGGAAAGATTATTTTATGCTACATTATTCAGGCAGAGCTTCATGGCATAGCTAGGACTTAATAAGTATAATTGTTTTAATTCAATAAGTATAATTGAATAGAGGGAGAGAAGGAGGAATGATGTTCTAATGAAAGCAAATGATGTGTGAACAATCATGCAGATAAGAAGTAATGTGTGTTTGAGGTCAGTGAATAAATAGACCTGCTTACCTGGAAGGGGAGAGTATGTTTGCGAGTGACAAGGTTGTAAACGTAGGTTGGTGCCAGATTGTGGAAGACTTTGAATGTCAACTTAAAGAGTAAATTCCACAGGCATTACATGCTCTGTCATCTTGAGTAGGACACTATTAATTTTCATTTATACATCTCTGTAAAATTGAAGAAGGTAGTTGTTATACCTCTCTTCCTCCGTAGCAAGAAAAAGAGGAGTTGGGCTTTACCACTGGGAGGAAAGAGTCCCGATGACAGAGATGATAGCTCCACTACTCTGCACTGAGAAGATCATAACTACAGTACTATTTCACTTCTGGATACTATATTTTAGAAGGGGCACTAACCAAGTAGAGCAAGTCCAGGGAAGATCTCAAAGCAAATTATATCTCTTATGAAATCTTAGGTTTTGGAGGTGAATTGGCATGTCTTGCCTTACAGGATGATTGATTACCCCTTATGTTTTTTATAAGCTTTTAGAAATAATGCCTTACATGGAGGAGACTTAATTGAGTGTTGCCTTTGCAACCTCAACTATGATAACCATTGAACCGCTTTCATTTTTCCTTAAGCATCAGCAAGCAGCTATTATAAATGGAACCTGTTTAATATATGTTGAGCAAAAAACATTTCTGAACTAGAGTCAGCAGCTGCTGGTGGTGTGTGTGATTGCTTGAGCCCTCATAATTTCAGGCTTGAAAACTACAGATATTATCAAAATCTAATATCACACCTCCTCTCTTAAATAAGACTCCAGAGACATAATTTGATTGTATCACTTGCTAGTTCTAAGAAAAACAACAACAAAAATATGCTTAAGTTTCTGTCCATTCTTAAGGCCACTCTTCACTACATGATTGAGACTACTTAGTAAAAATTTAGAAACACACAGTGCTTTCAAAATTAAATGGGAACAGTGGAGTAGAAGCTTGTTGAAATGGAGAGTGCCAAAATGTAAACAAATGATCTAGGTTCTTATCCTCACTCTGCTGTTTTCTTAATTTTTTAAATTGAAGTATAGTTGATTTACAATATTATATTAGTTTCAGATGTAAACATTGTGACACTATTTTTATAGATTAAACTCAATTTAAAGTTAATATAAAATATTGGCTATATTCCCTCTGCTGTACAAAATATCTTTGTAGCTTATTTATTTTATACATAGTAATTTGTACATCATAATCCCCTACCCTTATTTTGCCTCTCTTCCGTCCCTCTCTCCACTGGTAAGTACTAGTTTGTTCTCTATATCTGTGAATCTGTTTCTGTTTTTTATATTCATTTCCTTTGTTTTATTGTTTATATATACATGATAACATACAGTATTTGTCTTTCTCTGACTTATTTCACTAAGCATAATATCCTACAGGTATATCCATGTTGTTGCAATTGACTGAATTTCATTCTCCTTTATGGCTGAGTAGTTTTCCATCATATATATATCTCACATCTTCTTTATCCATTCATTAGTTGATGGGCACTTGGGTGGCTACCAAGTCTTGGCTATTGTAATAGTGCTGCTATGAACAATGGGGTACGTGTATCTTTTTGAATTAGTGTTTTCATTTTCTTTGTATATGCATCTAGAAGTGGAATTGCTGGGTCATATGACAGTTCTATTTTTAGCTTTTGAGGGACCTCCATGCTGTTTTCAATAATGGCTGCACCAATTTACATTCCCACCAACAGTGTAAAAGGGTTCCCTTTTCTCCATATCCTGTCCAACATTTGTTATTTGTAAATATTTTGATGATAGCCATTCTGACAGATCTGAGGCAGTATACCCTTGTGGTTTTGATTTGCATTTCTCTGATACTTAGCAATGATGAGCATCCTTCATGTGCCTGTCAGCCATCTGTATATCTTCTTTGGAAAACTGTCTATTAAGGTCTTCTGCCCATTTTTTAATTGGGGTGTTTGAGTTTTTTGAGCTATTTATATATTTTGGATATTAACCCCTTGTCAGTCTCATCATTTGCAAATACTTTCTCCCATTCCATAGGTTGTCTTTTCATTTTGTTGATCGTTTCCTTTCCTGTGCAAAAAGTTTTCAGCTAGTTAGGTCCCATTTGTTCATTTTTGCTTCTATTTCTTTTGCCTTAGGAAACTGATCCAAGAAAATGTTACTGTGATTTATGTCATAGAGTGTCCTGCCTATGTTCTCTTCTAAGAGTTTTATGGTTTCAGGTCTTACAGTTAGGTCTTTAATCCATTCTGAGTATATTTTTGTATATAGTGTGAGGAAATGTTCTAATCTTATTCTTTTATAAGTAGCTTTCCTGTTTTCCTAGAACCACTTGTTGAAGAGATTGTCTTTTCTCCATTGCATATTCTTGCCTCCTTTTTCATAGATTAATTGACCATAGACATGTGGGTTTATTTCTGGGCTCTCAATTCTGTTCCATCAATATATGAGTCTGCTTTTGTGCAAGTACCATGCTGTTTTGATCACTGTAGCTTTGTAGCATAGTCTGAAGTCAGGGAGCATGATACTTCCAGCTTTGCTTTTTTTTTTCCCCTCAAGATTTCTTTGGAAATTTGGAGTCTTATGTGGTTATGTATAAATTTTAGGATTTTTGTTTTTTTTTCGTTCTTTGAAAAATGTCATGGGTGTATGGACATTTTAAAAATATTAATTCTTCCAATCCAAGAACATGGGATATCTTTCAATTTCCTTATATCATCTTCAATCTCCTTCATCAATGTTTTATAGTTTACAGAGTATAGGTTTTTCACCTCATTGATTAAATTTATTCCTAGATATTTTATTCATTTTGATGTGGTTTTGAATGAGATTGTTTTGGGTTTTTTTTTACTTTCTCTTTTTGATAGTTCATTATTACTATATAGAAAAGCTACAGATCCCCTTCTCCACCATTTGATGTCATCTTTTATATCTTCATGTTTATCACTTCACTGATTATTGTAGTTATAATTGTTTTTACAATTTTTGTCTTTTAATATTCTTGCTAGCTTATTTAAGTGGTTGTACCACAGCCTTTACTATATATTTGCTTTAATAGTGGGATTTTTCCTTTTCTATAAATTCTTATTTCTTGTTCTAGCCTTTTTTGTTTTCCACATAGAGAGGACACTTTAACATTTCTTTTAGGGTAAGTTTAGTATTTGATGAACTCTTAGGTTTTCTTGTCTGAGAAATTATTTATGTCTCCTTCAATTCTATGTGATAATCTTACTGGTTAGAGTTTCCTAACATTGCAGGGTTTTTTTCCCTTTCATTACTTTAAATATACCTTTCTGCTCCCTTCTGGCCTGCAAAGTTTCTTCAGAAAAATCAGCTGATATCCTTATACAGGTTCCCTTTTATATGACTCTTTGTTTTATTCTTGCTTCCTTTAGAATTTTCCCTTTACCTTATCATTTGCCATTTTAATTATGATTTATCTTGGGGTGGGTCTCTTTGGATTCATCTTGTTTGGGATTCTCTGTGCTTCCTGTGCCTGGACATCTCTTTCCTTCTTCAGGTTTGGGAAGTTTTCTACAATAATTTCATCAAATATATTTTTGGTGGCTTTCTCTCTTCTCCCTCTGGTTCCCATATAATGTCAACATTGGTACACTTGATGTTGTCTTAGAGGTCTCTTAAACTGTTCTCATTTTTTATTTGTTTTTCTTTTTGCTCTTCTGATTGGTTGATTTCCAGCATTCCATTTTCCAGATCACTTATGCATTCTTCTGTATCACCTGCTGTTAATTCCTTCTAGTATGTCTTTCATTTCATTTACTGCATTATTCAGCTCTGACTGGTGCCTTTTTATAGTGCTAAATGTGTATTATGTTGTTCTGGATGGAATGTTTTATATATACTTATTAAATCTATCTTGTCTAATGTGTCAGTTAAGACCAGTGCTTCCTTATTGATTTTCTGTCTTGATGATCTGTTTATTGGTGTAAATGGGGTGCTAAAGTCCCCTAGTATTGTTGTGTTACTTTCAATTTTTCCCTTTAGGTTTGTTAATATTTACTGTATGTATTTACATACTTCTACCTTGGGTGCAAATATATTTACAATTCTTATAGTTTCTTATTGAATTGATCCCTTTTTCATTTTGTAATGTCCTTTGTTGTCTCTTGCTAAGTTATTTGTTTTAAAGTCTAGATTTCCTGATAATAAGTATTGCTACTCCAGCTTTCTTTTCATTTACATTTGTATGGAATACCTTTTTCCATCCCCTCACTATCAGTCTGTGGGTGCTTTAGATCTGAAGTGAATCTCTTGTAGGCAGCATATAGATGGTCCTTGTTATTTTATCCATTCAACCACTCTATGTCTTTTAATTGGAGCATTTAGTTCATCTACATTTAAAATAATTATAGATAGGTATGTAGTTATTGCCATTTTGGTTATTGTTTTCATGGTGTTTTGTGGTTCTCTTTTGTGCCTTTCTTCTTTGCTCTCTTCCCTTGTGATTTGATGACTGACTTTACTGTTATGCTTGGATGATTATTTTTTCTTCTTCTGCATGTATCTATTATAGATATTTGTTTTTTGATTGCATGAGGTATATATATTTAAGTTGATGATCCTTTAAGTTCAAACACATTCTAAAAACTGCCTTTTCATTCCGCTCTCCACATTTAATGTTTTTGACATCATATTTTACATCTTCTTGTTTTGTGCATACTTAAGCCCTTATTGTGGGTGTAGATAATTTTACTGATTTTTGTCTTTTAACCTTTATACTTAAAGAAGTTCCTTTAACATTTCTTGGAAAGCCAATTTAGTGGTGCTGAACTCTTTTAGCTTTTGTTGTCAGGGAAACTCTTTATTTATACTTCAAATATGAATGATAGTCTTGCCTGACAGAGTATTCTTGGTGTTAGGTTTTTCCTTTCATCATTTTGAATATACCATGTCACTTCCTTCTGGCCCGCAAAGTTGCTGCTGAAAAGTCCACTGATTGCCTTATGGGAGTTTCCTTCCATGTAACTAGTTGCTTTTCCCTTGCTACTTTTAAGATTTTCTTTTTATCTTTAATTTTTGTCATTTTAATTACAATGTGTCTTGGTGTGGATCTCTTTGGTTTCATCTTGTTTGACTCTGTGCTTCCTGGGGCTGGCTGTCCATCTTCCTTTCCAAGTTAGAGAAGTTTTCAGCTATTATCTCTTGATATATATTCTCTGCCCTCTTTCTCTCTTTCTTCTCCTTCTGAGACCCCCTATAATGCAAATGTTAGTATGCTTGATGTTGTCACAAAAGTCTCTTAAACTATCCTCAGTTTTTAAAAATCTTTTTTTCTTTCTATTCAGCTTAGTTGAGTTCCACCGGTCTGTCTTCCAGTTTGCTGAGCCATTCCTTTGAATTATCTGATCTATTGCATATTCCTTCTAGTTATTTTATTTTAGTTATTCATTTCATTCTTTGTGTCTGTTTTGTTCCTCTTTATGTTTTCTTACTCTATGTGAAATTTTCACTCATCCCAAGTTTTTTGAGCATCTTTATAATCATTAAATTGAACTCTTTGTTGGGTAGATTGCTTATCTCCACTATGCTTAGTTCTTCTGGGATTTCATCTTGTTCCCTCATTGGAACATATTCCATTGTTACCTCATTTTGTCTAATTCTTCGTTTTTATTTCTATATATTAACTAGGGCAGTTACTTTTCCCAGTCTTGGAGAAGTGGCTTTATGTAAGAGAGGTCTTATGAGGCCCAGCATCACACTGCCCTCTGGTCACCAAAACTATATGCTCTAGTGGTTCCCCCTATGTGGGCTCTTCTGTTGTGGCAGGGCTGACTACTGCAGACATGCCAGTAGGTGGAAATGTTCCCCGGCCCAGTTGGCTGCCATCCTCTGCCTCCTGCCGAGGCACTAGCCCACTGGTGGTTGTGACCAGTCTCAGGACAGCTGTTTGCAGGCACCAGGTAATTCCTGAGCTGTTGCTGGACCACTAGTGGATGGGGTTGTGTCCCCACATTTCTACATTCCTGTCCTGGTGTGTCCTGGGCCTGGTGTGTCCTGGGCCTGGTGTGTCCTGGGACTAGTGCTGGCTGGCTTGTAGGTGGGCAATACACATGTGTAATGGGCTAGAGTGAGCAGTCCAAAGTGGCACTTGCAGCACCAGTGTCTTCATGATAGAATGATCTTCAAAATGGCTGCCACTAACATCTATCCTCATAGGGAGTTCCAGTTGCCTTCTGCCTCTCTTAGAGGATCTCCAAAATCAACAAGTGTATTGGACTCATACTCCTTTCCACTTATTGCTTCCATGCTGGGCCTCAGAGTGTGTGATCTTTTCCATGAAACCTTTAAGAGCAGAGTCTATTTCCTACAGCTCTCTGGCTCTCCTATATGTAAGCCCCACTGATCTTCCAAGACAGATATTCTGGATGCTTGTCTTCCAGGTGCAGGATCCCTTAGCTGGGGTACCCTAAGTGGGGCTTGGACACCTAGATCCTCTGGGAGAAGCTCTTCAACTGTGATTATCTTCCCATTTATAGGTCACCTACCCAGGAGTGTGGGTCTGACTATACTACATATCTGCCCTTCTCATCCTTCTTGTTGTGTTTTCATTTTTTAATCTTTTGTCGTGGAAAATATTTTTGTGCTAATTTTCAAGTAGTTCTCATCAATACTTTCTCTGTAAATAGTTGTAATTTGTGTGTGCCCATGGAGGAGGTGAGCTCAGGATTTCCTACTCTTCAATCTTGGTCACAACCCCACCTTATCGAGCTTTAAATCAGAAAACATCTGGTGTCTTATTTATCAGGTTCACCCAATGTAAGTCCCAAACTGGGAAGGTGCCCCAAAGGAAATACAGTTCCTTGCAGTTTTGGCATAGAATCTGTAATTCAATATCTAATATACATTAGAGATTACCCCCACACCAGTTGTTTATCACTTAATCTCTGGAAGTACTTTTTTTCCTAAGTGTGCACACCCTCAGTTTTTTTCATGGAATCTGGTTGCAAAATAATATTCAGTTTACATGACTAGTGTTCATAACCAAGTGTCTTATTATACAATCTATGACATAAATTAAGACATACCTACAATGTGCCATGTTTGAGTATATGCATGAACACATGTACTTGTGTCTTTCAATTTAAGTATTATATAATCATACAACCATATAATTAATATTTATGTTTTATTATTTCAACATAGAAAATAGGCAGATCTGGCCCTGAGAAAAGTTTTGAAGCAACAAGTTTGTCTGCCATTTCTTATACCTTATTAAAGGTTAATCTTCATGTGGCATGCCTGCCTGTTCTCCCTTTCAATAGGGCCTTCATTTTAAGATTTCACTCTATACACATCCTGGTGAGGGTTTTTATCATAAATGGAAGTTGAATTTTTTTAAATGATTTTTCTGCAACTATTGAGATGATCACATGATTTTTTTATCCTTCTGTTTGTTAATGTGGTGTATCAATTGATTGATTTGAGGATGTTGGAGCATCTTTGCATACTTGAAATAAATCCCCCTTGATCATGATGTATGATCCTTTTAATGTGATATTGAATTGGTTTGCTAATGTTTGGTTGAGGATTTTTCCATGTATGTTTATCAGGGATATTTACCTGTAGTTGCCTTTCTCATGGTATCCTTGTCTAGTTTTGCTATCCAGGTAATGCTGGCTTCATAAAATGAGTTTGTACGTTTTCTCTCCTTTTCTATTTTTGGTATAGTTTGAGAATGATTGGTACTAACTCTTTGAATGTCTGGAGGAACTCACCAAGAAAGCCATCTGGTTCTGGATTTTTGTTTGTTGGGAGGTTTTTGATTAGTGATTCAATCTCATTACTATTAATAAGTCTGTTTAGATTTTCTATTTCTTCATTATTCAGTCATGGAGGGCTGTATTTCTAGGAATTTATCCATTTCTTGTAGGTTGTTCAGTTTACTGGTGTAAGTCTCTTGGTCCTTTGTATTTCTGTGATATCAGTTGTAGTGTCTCCTATTTCATTGTCATTTATATTTATCTGAGTCTTCTCTTTTTTTCTCCTGGTTTGTCTACCTAAAGTTTTATCAATTTTGTTTATCTTTCCAAAAGCTACCTGGTAGTTTCATTGATCTTTTCTGTTATCTTTTTAGTCTCTAAGTCATTTCTGCGCTGATCTTTGTTATTTCCTTCCTTCTACTAATTTTAGGCTTCATTTTTTTTTTTCTTCTTGTTCTGCAGTGCAAAGCTATGTTGTTTATTTGAGATCTTTCTTGTCCCTTGATATAGGCATTTATCATTATGAACTTCCCTCTTAGTTTCTTTTACTTCACTGCATACATTTTATGTTGCATTTCCATTTTCATTTATCTCAAGATATTTTTTAGCTTCTCTTTTGTTTTTTTCTTTGACCCACTGGTTGTTCAGTCACATAGTAGTAAATCTTCACATACTTGTGAATTTTCCAGTTTTCTTTTATAATTCATTATTAGTTTCATACTACCATGGTCAGAAAAGATGCTTGATATGACTTAAATCTAATGACCAAATTTAATGACCAAAATGACCATTTTTTAGACCAAAAATTCATTTTGTGGTCTAACATATGATCTATCCTGAAAAATGTTCCATATATGCCAGAGAAGAATGTGTATTCTATTGCATTTGGTTGGAATATTCTGTACGTTTCTGTTAAGTTTATTTGGGTTAATGTGTCATTTATTGCCAATGTTTCCTTACTGATTTTCTGACTGTATTATCTGTCCATTGAAGAAAGTTGGGTATTAATTCCCCTTAAAATTATCATGCTACTCTCTATTTCTACCTTTATATCTGTTAACATTTCCTTTATATACTTAGGTGCTCCTACGTTGGGTGCATACATATTTATAAATTTTATATCCTTTTGTTTGTGTGACCACTTTATCATTATATAATGACCTCCTTTGACTCTAATTTCAATCTTTATCTTAAGGTATATTTTGTCTTATATAAGTATAGCTACCCCAGCTTATTTTTGGTTTCTATTTGCATGAAATATCTTTTATCATCCTTCCACTCTCACTCTGTGTGTGTCCTTAGATTTGAAGTGTGTCTCTTCCAGGCAGCATATAAATGGTTCTTATGTTTTTATCCATTCAGTCACTCTTTGTCTTTTGATTGGATCATTTGTTCCATTTACATTTAAATTAATTATTTATAGATATGACCTTCCATTTTGTTAATTATTTTCTGGCTGTTTGTAATTTTTCTGTTCTGTTCTTCTCTTGCTGTCTTACTTTGTGATTTGATGATATTATGTAATAGTATGTTTTAGGTCATTTCTCTTTATCTTTTGTTTATCTACTGTACACAAATTAAAGAGGTTCTCATGTGGCTTATAAATATATATATATATTTGTAACAGTTTATTCTACACTAGTGACAGTTTATGTTTGAATGCATTTTAAAGCTCTACATTTTTACTCCCTCCCCCAACTTTTATGTTTTTGATGTCACAAGTTACATCTCATTTATTTTATCCTTTAAATTACTGTAGTTATTTTTACTACTTTTGATTTTTAACTTTCATACTAGCTTTATAAGTGATTAATCCACTGCCTTTACAACATTAGATTATTTTTTATTTCATTATACATTTACCTTTTTTGTGATATTTATACCTTCTTTTGTTTTCCTGTTAGTAATTAATTTTATTTTGTTTCAGCTTGAAGAAACTTTTTAACATTTCTTGTAACTCCAGTCTAGTGGTGATGAATTCCTTTAGCTTTTGCTTGTCTGGAAAATTCTTTATTTCTCCTCAATTCTGTTGGGTAGAATATTTTTGGTTGACATTTTTTTTCTTTATTTCAGCACTTTGAATACATTGTGACACTCTCTTCTGGCCTGGAAAGTTTCTGCAGGAAAATCTGCTCATATTCTTTGAGGGTTCCCTTGTATGTTACAAGTTGTTTTCTTCTCGCTGATTTTAAGTCTCTCCTTGTCTTTAATTTTTGGCACTTTAATTATAATATGTCTCAGTGTGGTTCTCTTTGAGTTCATCTTATTTGAAACTCTCTGGATGTCTGTTTCCTTTCACAGGTTAGGGGAGTTTTTAGCCATTATTTCTTCAAATAAATTTACCACCCCTTTCTCTCTTTCTTCAGCTCTGGGACTCATATAATACAATTGCTGGTCCATTTAATGTTGTCCCATAAGTGTCTCCAGCTATCTTCCCTGTTTTAGTTTCTTTTTTTTCTTCTTCCTTTTTACTACTTTGATTGAGTAGGTTTTACTGCCCTGTCTTTGGGTTCATTAACGCTTTCTCCTGATTCATCTAGTCTGTTGTTGAACTCTTCTACTGTATTTTTCATTTCAGTTAATTTCTTTAACTCTGTGACTTTCTATTTGTTATTTTCTTATATTTTCTATGTCTTTGTTGCAATTGTCAGTTTGTGTTTTCCTTGTTCTCCTGAGCTCAGTGAGCATCTTTATGACCATCATTTTGATTTCTTCCTTAGGTAAATTATTCATCTCTATTTCATTGAGGTTTTTTTCTGAGGTTTTATCTTGTTCTTTCTTTTGGAACATATTCTTCTCTTTCTTCATTTTCCTTGACTCTCTATGTTGGTTTTTGTGCATTAGATAAAACAGCCACTTCTCCCAGTCTTGAAGGAGTGGATTCATTGTAGGCTCTTAACCTTTTCATTCAACCCTGACCTAGCTTTTGTTTTTCCCCAACCTTTAAGATTGTCCAAGCAGCTGACTTTATTTTTTGTTGGCCCCATTAGTTGAGTGTGTGGCAAGACATGTCATTGGCTCAAAGGTGACGATGTCAATTAGCACCTAGATTTAGGCTGATTGGAAGCCAGATGCTCAGGCAGCAGCTTTAAAGTACACAAGTATACCTCTTTTAAAGGAAGACTGGGAGATGAGCATTTATGTCTGCTCCCTCTTCCCTGAGGCCTGGGGTAACAGCCAGTTAAGAACTGTTTCTTTCTTTACTACTGTCCCACTATACTTGCGAATATAAACCCCACTGGCCATAAGAGCCAGGCTCTCAAGGGATGTGTCCTCTGTGTGGCAGATACAAAAGATGGGTACCAGATGTGTACACAAGCTGCTTTCTTGGAGACACTGAAATCCTGGAGTAGGGTGGAGAGAGACCACAAAGACGGTATCCACTAGCCTCCCCAGTTTCTAAAGAGGACTGTAATGAGCCCCTTACTGTGTGTTTAATTAGAAGCCTGTCTCTCAGGCCACAGCTATGAAGATATAAGCATCGTTCAATAAAAGACTGGGTGCCTCAGTCTGTTGCCTCTCTGTTGTATCCTGGAGGTTATAGAGAGTTAAGAACTCTTTCTCCATTTATAATGTTCCTGTGGGACTTATGAACTTATGCCCCACTGGCCACTAGAGCCAGGCCATCTAGAGGTGTTCTCTTGCTGACACCTTCAACAATTGGGGTATTAGATGAGTGTACAAGCTCCTTTTTGGGAGATGGCAGTGACCTAAAGTGAGGCAGAGGGAGAGTGCAGAATTGGCAACCACCTTTGGAAAATATTTCACTAGGCCCCCAGATGTGTGTTAAATTAGATGCCTAGCCATCAGACTGATGATTTAATATAAGCAAATAAGGCTCTTTCACAGAAAGTCCGGATACTTTTCAGTGGCTGCCTCTGTGCTGGGCCTTGGGGTAAGTGAGTCTGTGTAAGCTCTTTAAGAACTGTTTCTCAGTTTGTTATAGACTTGCAGATCTCCTGGACACAAGGCCTGTTGTATTTCAAAGGTAGATGTTTGGAGGCTCATCTCTCAGGTGCAGGTCTTAAATGTTAGGGTACCAGATGTGGGGTTAAATACCTTTGCTCCTCAGGGAGAAGCTCAGAGCTGTGACTTCCCTTCAGATTATGGGTCACTTCACTAGGAGTGAGGTTTATGGAAAGACTGTGTCTCATCCTCTTTTACCTGCTTTGATGTGGGTTTTTTCTCATTTGCTCAATGTATAGGAGTCATTCAGCTAGTTCCTCCCCAAGTCCCCAGAGGAAATTATTCCATGTGTAGCTGTAGATTCAGTGTGTCCTACATCTCCAGCTTGAATGAGAAATTCTGTGTTTTATTTTTTAGTGTAAATATTTCCCTTTAAGAATCATGTGTATTTTCTATTTTGCAACATTATTTATTAAGATTTCATGTTGAAATAGGGTTATCTACACACTACCAACATAAATTAATCACAGAGGACACAATTTACCCCATTAAGAGATCTAGAATGCTTTTGCAGTACTTGATTCCAAATAACTATCCCCTAAATAGATGAGATTTGAAGCTCACTTAATTAAGGAGTATCTCTAGCCTCACCTCACAAAAAAAAGTCAAAACACATTTAAAAACTCAAGAAAGTAACACTTTTGATGGATTTGTAGTTACTGGAGGCATGAGAGTTGTCCTACTTCCCATGCCCCTATTCTCATCTGAGACATAAATCTAAATTTAGTGTTTTCAGTCAATAAACAAATATTTATTTAGTGCTAATTGTGTACATAGCTAGATGCTGTAGGGGAATACTGTGAAAAATAGTTATAATGCATATGAGCTGGGTAAATAAAGCATGCAGAGATGAAAATAAAACTAACAGTTTACAGCTAAAGAATGTATATGATGGGTGTTAATTGCAATATCAACTGCCCAATATCGGATTAAGGCTCCTCTCTGCAAAACACAGCTAGCCTTTAGGGCACCTTGATGTGTATTACAAGTTGCCCCCTTTGGGAATTTAGAAATAATAGGCTCTCCTGAGCAGACATAAGCCCCTTGGGAGCACAACTTAGAGAACCGACTATGTATGTCTTTAGGTGAAGAAATAGGAGCCACTTCCACCAAAGGAAATATAGCCTCACATGGGACCATAGCTTAAAAGGCAGAGTACAACTGAATTTTAATTCCCATTTGCTGTATATCCTGTTCACCTTTGCTCAATTGCAAAATCATATATTGTGATGTTGCACTTCTATTCATCTTTTGGAATGACAGAAATACTTCGAAGTAATCTACAAGGTTGTCTACTTCATTTCCTATTTATTTATCATTTTCAGTTAAGTGTCAATGGAAAAAGTGAAAAGAATTCAAACAAAGTAAAAAGGTTAAAGTTATTACTAGGTTACTTGATTAGTGAAAGAATAGAATCTGTGAGCTGAAATGGGATTAGAGTGCTATCTATGCCTCTGTATTAGAGTCAAGAGTAAATGTAAATCTACTTATGTGTTAGACAGAAATTAAGAACCTTTGCTAATGTGCCTGTGTTCAGGACACTTTTAAAATAGCATCCATTTTTTCTTAAAAGTGTCTAGAAGCATAGTTTTTTTCCTATTTTTTCTTGAAAGTGTTTAGAGGCATAGTTTTTTTTTTAAAGTATATAAAAAATTTAACATTAAAGTGAATTTTAGTTGTGAAAAACTGTGAACATTTCTCCTTTGTGGGAATATATAAACTCTGCAGAACAGAAATTAAGAGTAAATTATTAACATTTGTGACACTGAGGCCAGAATAATGGATTTTCTTTCTAAGTTCATTAATTTATGGACCAGTCAGACTGTACTGAGGACACCCTGAGAGACATCTCAATTCCTCATATTGCACTTCGGGAAAATATAGTGGGCAATTTTCTTACAGAATTCCTAGATTCCACAGTGACAACTGAAATATAAATTGTTTGTATAAGTGGCTCATAGCAGTGCAATGTGTGTAGTGACAATTTCATATTGCCAGCTTTAGACCAGTGAAACTCACCTAGTCTCAGACACAAAGTGCTATTTCAGTACACTAAATAACAGTCTAAAAGAACCATTGAAATTCACCTTCATAAGGTGGGTGATTACTAACTGGTTAGAGCATAGTGTTTTTCAAAAGAGTTTGAGAAATTTTTTCTGGGAAAAAACAACAAGATGTGCATGAAAATGTTCTATCTTCTGACCTTCAATAGGGAAATCATAAGATGCCCCTAAGGTTATGGCACAAATGTCTCAATAATATACAAGGTTAGAGAGGTCTACTCTTTACAAATATATAGTTTGTTCTGGGACATGATGTCTGCTGGTGCTTTCTTGTTATTGTTAGACTCTCAGTGGACATGTTCTCTTTCTTGAAAAAGTTCTCTGTTCCTTGGGAACAATCTTTCATTTGTCCCTGCATGTCTCCTCAGTGGTTAATATAGTACTTAAAACAATACTGTAGTTGCTGAGTCCCTGTATGGTGATTTATTCATCAATAGAGTAAAGGCAAATGTGTAACAACTCTTCTAGTTTAGAGAGGCTCATGACTTTAAGTTGGATAGTCTCTAGTAGTACCAATAATGTCACATACATCTTGAAGTTTTCTATCAGTGTTAACCATTGGTTTCTACAAAATTTAATTTTTAGGACAAAATTACCATCCAAATATCCAAGAACATAGCCAATGTTTCTAAAGAGGGGGAATGTGGGTGTAGACAGGGTGACATGAATCTACCTTCTGAGGGACTGCTCTGAACAGTGCAGAATGTTTAGCATGGCTGACTCCTTCCCACTAAATACCAGTGGTGCTCTACAGTTGTTTTAATAAACAACGATGCCCCTATATATTTCCATACTACACTGGCAGAATTAAGGGCTGCCTCTGGTTGAGATACAGTGACTCAGTGACACATTATTAATTTGCATTTGATTTTCACTTATGTGTGTATCTACTGTGCTCTGGAACCTGTTCTAGGAGCCAAGAAGGGTGCCAAGATGAATTTTATGCATACTCTTTAATTTCCATTACCTTTCATACTAGAAGGGAAACAACATATGTCAGTAAAATAAGCACAACATAAGGAAGATATAAGTGAAAAGAGTGAAAAAAACAGAGAAGAGACTGAGATTGATATTTGAAGAAGGCTTAGGATTTTAACTGAGAGGAGAGAGCGAAACTTTTGGGTGTGAGACATAGCATACCAAAGGCACAGACATGGGAAAATTCAAGATGTTCACGGGAATGTGAATAGTTTGGTTTATTTAAATAGAGGGTTTCTGGAATTGAAATGAAGCCAGATTATGAAAGATCTTGAGATCCAATTAAAGTTTTAGGTGTTAATTTGTAGAGTGGAGAGCCACTGAAGGGTTTTGAGCAAGGGAGGAAAATTAATAGAACACAGGCAATTCTTAACAAAACATTACTATTATAGACTAGGTATGTAGATAATGACAAAAATGTTTTTTAACATATTTATTGGAGTATAATTGCTTTACAATGGTGTGTTAGTTTCTGCCTTATAACAGAGTGAATGAGCTATACATATACATATATCCACATATTTCCTCCCTCTTGCATCTCCCTCCCAAACTCCCTAACCCACCGCTCTAGGTGGTCAAAAAGCACTGAGCTGGTCTCCCTGTGCTATGCGGCTGCTTCCCACTAGCTATCTATTTTACATTTGGTAGTATATATATGTTAATGCCACTCTCTCACTTCGTCCCAGCTTAAACTTCCCCATCCCCAAGTCCTCAGTCTCATTCTCTACGTCTGCGTCTTTATTCCTGTCCTGCCCTTAGGTTCTTCAGAACCATTTTCTTTTGGTTCCATATATTTGTGTTAGCATACAGTATTTGTTTTTCTCTTTCTGACTTACTTCACTCTGTATGACACACTCTAGGTCCATCCACCTCACTACAAATAACTAAATTTCGTTTCTTTCTATGGCTGAGTAATATTGCATTATATATATGTACCACATCTTCTTTATCCATTCATCTGTCGATGGACACTTAGGTTGCTTCCATGTCCCAGCGATTGTAAATAGAGCTACAGTGAACATTGTTGTCCATCACTTTTTTTGAATTATGGTTTTCTCAGGGTACATGCCCAGTAGTGGGATTGCTGTGTCATATGGTAATTCTATTTTTGGTTTTTAAAGGAACCTCCATATTGTTCTCCATAGTGGCGGTATCAAATTACATTCCCACCAACAGTGCAAGAGGGTTCCCTTTTTTCCACACCCTTTCCAGCATTTATTTGTAGATTTTTTGATGATGGCCATTCTGACTGCTGTGAGGTGATACCTCATTATACCTTTGATTTGAATTTCTCTAATGATTAGTGATGTTGGGCATCCTTTTATGTGTTTGTAGGCAATCTGTATATCTTCTTTGGAGAAATGTCTATTTAGGTCTTCTGACCATTTTGGGAATGGGTTGTTTGTTTATTTGATATTTAGCTGCACGAGTTGCTTGTAAATGGTGGAGGAGATTAATTCTTTGTCAGTTGCTTCATTTGAAAATATTTTCTCCTATTCTGAGGACGGTCTTTTTGTCTGGTTTATGGTTTCCTTTGCTGTGCAAAAGCTCTTATGTTTCGTTAGTTCCCATTTGTTTATTTTTGCTTTTATTTCCATTTCTCTAGGAGGTGGGTCAGAAAGGATCTTGCTGTGATTTCTGTCATAGAGGGTTCTGCCTATGTTTTCCTGTAGGAGTTTTATAGTGTCTGGCCTTACATTTATGTATTTAATCCATTTTGAGTTTATTTTTTTGTATGGTATTAAGGAGATTTCTAATTTCATTCTTTTACATGTAGCTGTCCAATTTTCCCAGCACCACTGGGAAAGGCAGTCTATTGAAGAGGCAGTCTTTTCTTCATTGTATATTCTGGCCTCCTTTTTCAAAGTAATGTGAGCACATGTGCGTGGGTTTATCTCTGGGTTTTCTATCCTGTTCCATTTATCTATATATCTGTTTTTTATGCCAGTACAATACTGTCTTGATTACTGTAACTTTGTAATATTTTCTGAAGTCCGGGAGCCTGATTCCTCCAGCTCCATTTTTCTTTCTCAAGATTGCTTTGGCTATTCGAGGTCTTTTGTATTTCCATATAAATTGTAAATTTTTTCGTTCTAGTTCTGTGAAAAATGCCAGGGATTTTTTGATAGGGATTGCATTAAATCTGTAGATTGCTTTGGGTAGTAGAGTCATTTTCACAATGTTGATTCTTCCAATCCAAGAACATGGTATATCTCTCCAACTCTTTGTATCATCTTTAATTAATTTTATCAGTGTATTATAGTTTTCTGCATCCAGGGCTTTTGTCTCCTAAGGTAGGTTTATTCCTAGGTATTTTATTCTTTTTGTTGCAATGTAAATGGGAGTGTTTCCTTAATGTCCCTTTAAGATTTTTCATTTTTAGTGTATAGGATTGCAAGTGATTTCTGTGCATTAATTTTGTATCTTGCTATTTTACAAAATTCATTGATTAAATCTCATAGTTTTCTGGTAGAGTCTTTAGGATTCTCTTTGTATAGTATCATATGCAAATAGTAACAGCTTTTCTTCTTCTTTTCCAATTTGGATTCCTTTTATTTCTTTTTCTTCTCTGATTGTTGTGGCTAAAACTTACAAAACCATGTTGAATAATAGTGGTGAGAGTGGGCAACCTTGTCTTGTTCTGGATCTTAGTGGAAATGGTTTCAATTTTTCAACTTTGAGAACAATGTTGGCTGTGTGTTTGTCATATATGGCCTTTATTATGTTGAGGTAAGTTCCCTCTATGCCTATATTCTGGAGGGTTTTTTTTTATCATAAACAGGTGTTGAATTTTGTCGAAAGCTCTTTCTCCATCGATTGAGATGATCATATGCTTTTCCTCCTTCAATTTGTTAATATGGTGTATCACATTGATTGACTTGTCTATATTGAAGAATGCTTGCATTCCCGGGACAAACCCCACTTGATCATGGTGTATGATCCTTTTAATGTGTTCTTGGATTCTGTTTGCTAGTATTTTGTTGAGGAATTTTTCATCTATGTTCATCAGTGATATTGGCCTGTAGATTTCTTCGTTTGTGACATCTTTGTCTAGTTTTGGTATCAGGGTGATGGTGGTCTCGTAGAATGAGTTTGGGAGTGTTTCTCCCTCTGCTATATTTTGCAAGAATTTGAGAAGTATAGGAGTAAGCTCTTCTCTAAATGTTAGATTGAATTCACCTGTGAAGCCATCTGGTCCTGAGCTTTTGTTTATTGGAAGATCTTTAATCACAGCCTCAATTACAGTGTTTTTGATTGGTCTGTTTATATTTTCTATTTCTTCCTGGCTCAGTCTCAGAAGGTTATGCTTTCCTAAGAGTTTGCCCATTTCTTCCAGGTTGTCCATTTTATTGGCATAGAGTTGCTTGTAGTAATCTCTCATGATCCTTTGTATTTCTGAACTGTTATTTATTACATCTCCTTTTTCATTTCTAATTCTACTGACTTTTGTCTTCTGCCTTTTTTTCTTGACGAGTCTGGCTAATGGTTTATCAATTGGGTTTATCATCCCACATAACCGGCTTTTAGTTTTATTGTTCTTTGCTACTGTTTCCTTCAATTCTTTTTCATTTATTTCTGGTCTGATCTTTATGATTTCTTTCCTTCGGCTAACTTTGGGATTTTTTTGTTCTTCTTTCTTATTTGCTTTATGTATTAGGTTAGTTTGTTTACTTGGGATGTTTCTTGTTTCTTGACATAGGATAGTATTGCTATAAACTTCCCTGTTAGAACTGCTTTTGCTGCATCCCATAGGTTTAGGGGTGTCGTGTTTTCATTGTCATTTGTTTCTAGGTATTATTTGATTTCCTCTTTGATTTCTTCAGTTATCTCTTGGTTATTAAGTAGTGTAATGTTTAGCCTCCATGTGTTTGTAGTTTTTACAGATTTTTTCCTGTAATTGATCTAGTTTCATAGCGTTGTGGTCATAAAAGACACTTGATATGATTTCAATTTTCTTAAATTTACCAAGGCATGATTTGTGCCCCACGATATGATCTGTCCTGGAGAATGTTCCAGGAGAAGTTGAGAAGAAAGTGTATTCTATTGTTCTTGGATGTAATGTCTTGTAAATATCAATTAAGTCCTTCTAGCTTAATGTATCATTTAAAGTTTGTGTTTCCTTATTTATTTTCATTTTGAATGATCTTTCCATTGGTGAAAGTGAGGTGTTAACGTCCCCTACTATGATTGTGTTACTGTAAATTTCTCCTTTTATTGTTAGCATTTGCCTTATGTATTGAGGTGCTCTTCTTTTGGGTGTATAAATATTTACAATTGTTACGTTTTCTTCTTGGATTGACCCCTTGATCATTATGTAGTGTCCTTTTTGTCTCTTCTAATAGTCATTTTTTTAAAGGCTATTTTGTTTGATATGAGATTTCCTACTCCTACTTTCTTTTGATTTCCAATTGCATAGAATATTTATTTCCATCCCCTCACTTTCAGTCTGTATGTGTCCCTAAGCACAAAGTGGGTCTCTTGTAGACAGCATATATACAGGTCTTATTTTTGTATCCATTCAGCCAGTCAATGTCTTTTGGCTGGAGCATTTAATCCATTTACACTTAAGGTAATTATTGATATGTATGTTCCTATTACCATTTCCTTAATTGTTGTGGGTTTGTTACTGTAGGTCTTTTATTCTCTTATGTTTCCTACCTAGCGAAGTTCCTTTAGCATTTGTTGTAAAGCTGCTTTGGTGGTGCTGAATTCTCTTAGCTTTTGCTCACCTGTAAAGCTTTTAATTTCTCCATCAAATCTGAATGAGATCCTTGCTGGGTAGAGTAATCTTGGTTATAGGTTTTTCCCTATCATCACTTTATATATGTCCTGCCATTCTCTTCTGGCTTGCAGGCTTTCTGCTGAAAGATCAGCTGTTAACCTTATGGGGATTCCCTTGTATGTTATTTGTTGTTTTTGCTTTGCTGCTTTTAATATTTTTTCTCTGTATTTAATATTTGATAGTTTGATTAATATGTGTCTTGGCATGTTTCTCCTTGGATTTATGCTGTACAGGACACTCTGCACTTCCTGGAATTGATTTACTATTTCCATTCCCATATTAGGGATACTTTCAACTGTAATCTCTTCAAATATTTTCTCAGTCCCTTTCTTTTTGTCTTCTTCTTCTGGGACCATTATAATTCTAATGTTGATGCATTTAATGTTCTCCCAGAGTTCTCTGAGAATGTCCTCAATTTTTTTCATTCTTTTTTCTTTATTCTGCTCTGCAGTAGTTATTTCCACCATTTTATGTTCTAGGTCACTTTTCTGTTCTTCACCCTCAGTTATTCTGCTATTGATTTCTTCTAGAAAATTTTTAATTTCATTTATTATAGGTTCATCATTGTTTGTTTGCTCTTTAGTTCTTTTAGGTCTTTTAAAACATTTCTTGTATTTTCTCCATTCTTTTTCAAAGATTTTGTATCATCTTTACTATCATTACTCTGAATCCTTTCTCAGGTAGACTGCCTATTTCCTCTTCATTTGTGTGGTCTGATGGATTTTTACATTGCTTCCTCATCTGCTGTGTTTCTCTGTCTTCTCATTCTGCTTAACATACTGTGTTTGGCATCTCCTTTTCACTCGCTGCAGGTTTGTAGTTCCTGATTTTTTCTGGTGCCTGCCCCCAGTGCCTAAGGTTGGTTCAGTGGGTTGTGTAGGCTTCCTGTTCGAGGAGAATGATGGCTGTTATCTGGTGGATATGAGTGGATCTTTTCTTTCTGTTTCATAGGACCACGTCCAGTGGTGTTTCTTGGAGTGTCTGTGACCCTATTATGATTTTATGCACCCTCTCTGCTAATGTGTGTTTGTTTTCCTGTGTTGCTAGTTGTTTGGCATAGTTCATCCAGCACAGTAGCTTGCTGGTCGTTTAGTGGAGCTAGGTCTTAGCGTTTAGATGGAGATCTCTGGGAGATCTTTTTCCATTTAATATTATTTGGAGACAGGAACCCTCTGATGTACAAATGCCCTGAACTCAGCTCTCCCACCTCAGAGGCACAGGCCTGACACTCGGCCAGAACACCCAGGTACTGTCAACCACATGGCTCAGAAGAAAAGGGAGAAAAAAAGGAAAGAAAGAAGGAAAACAAAATATTACAATAAAAAAGTAATTATTAACAATTTTAAAAAATTAGAAAGTAATAAAATAAGGAAAAAAAAGAAAGAAGGGAGCAACCAACCAGAAGACAAATCCACCAATGAAAACAAGCGCTAAAATCTATACTAAACAATACAGCAAAAAGGGACAGACAGAACCATAGGACAAATGGCAAAAACAAAGTTTACAGACAAAAATCACACAAAGAAGCATAGAAGTACATACTCAGAAGAAGAGAAAAAGGAAGTATGTATATATATATATATATATATATATATATATATATATATATATATATATATATATATATATATATATATCTTTGCTCCCAAATCCACCACCTCAATTTTGGGATGATTCGTTGTCTATTCAGGTATTCCACAGATATGGGGTACATCAAGTTGATTGCGGTGATTTAATCTGCTGCTCCTGAGGCTGCCTGGAGAGATTTCTCTTTCTCTTCTTTGTTCGCACATCTACTGGGTTTCAGCTTTGGATCTGGCCCTGCCTCTGCGTTTATGTCGCCTGAGGGCGTCTGTTCTTTGCTCAGACAGGACGGGGTTATAGTAGCTGCTGATTAGGGGGCTCTGGGTCACTCAGCCCAAGGGGAGGAAGGGGTACGGAATGCGGGGCGAGTCTGTGGCGGCAGATGCCAGCATGACGTTGCAACAGCCTGAGACGCAGTGTGTGTTCTCCCAGGGAAGTTGTCCCAGGATCACGGGACCCTGGCAGTGGTGGGCTGTACAGGCTCCCCGGAGGGGTGGTGTGGATAGTGACCTGTGCTCGCACACAGGCTTCTTGGTGGCTGCAGCAGCAACCTTAGCATTTTATGCCCGTCTCTGGTGTCTGCGCTGATGATAGCCAGAGCTCATGCCCATCTCTGGAGCTCGTTTAGGCAGTGCTCTGAATCCCTTCTCCTCCGCACCCTGAAACAATGGTCTCTTGCCTCTTAGGCAGGTCCAGACTTTTTCCCAGACTCCCTCCAGGCTAGCTGTGATGCACTATCCCCCTTCAGGCTGTCTGCATGTAGCCATCCCCAGTCCTCTCCCTGGGATCTAACCTCCGAAACTTGAGGCTCAGCTCCCAGCCCCCACCCGTCCCAGCAGGTGAGCAGACAAGCCTGTGCGGCCAGTGAGTGCTGGTTGGTACTGATCCTCTGTGCGGGAATCTCTCCACTTTGCCCTCTGCACCCCTGTGCTGAGCTGTCCTCTGTGGCTTTGAAGCTTCCCTCCTGCCACCCCCGTCTCTGCCAGTGTAGGAGCTTCCTAGTGTGTGGAAACTTTTCCTCCTTCACAGCTCCCTCCCACTGGTGCTGGTCCCATCCCTATTCTTTTGTCTCTGTTTTTTCTTTTTTCTTTTTCCCTACCCAGGTATGTGGGGAGTTTCTTGCTTTTGGGGAAGTCTGAGGTCTTCTGCCAGCGTTCAGTAGGTGTTCTGTAGGAGTTGTTCCACATGTAGATGTATTTCTAATGTATTTGTGGGGAGGAAGTTGATCTCCATGTCTTACTCTTCCACCATCTTGAAGGTCTCCTCTGACATTAAATTTAGGTGGTACAATCATAAATAAAGAATGAAAAGAAATGCTGCTTAGGCAGCTGAAACGCCTGCCAATGACCAACCAGATTGGTAATGAGGAAAATAGCCAAAATGAGGAAAATAGCTTTTCTTTAAATCAAGTATAGCAAATAGTTTCCAAGTGTTAGTATCCATTGATTGGTTAATGGCTGTTGGCTATGTAAAGCAGTATGTCAGAAAGGATTCTATTGTTGAATCCTAGCTTAAGAAGTGTGTGATGAGTAATTAATTATACCTGACATAGGAATGGAGTTGAGGAGTATAAGAACGAGTGTCATATGTTTGCCATCCCTACTTAGAGCAAAGGCTTTTGACCAAATAGGAATCTAGAAGGCAACTACCAGAAAATAGTACGAGGCACTTCAGACACCTGCTACAGTCATTAGACTTTTATAGACTTCATTCAAGCTTAGTATGAAAAGATATATTGATCCTATGGCTTTTTTTCCAGTAATAAATAGCTGCATACATGGATTATAATTCATTATTAAGTGGTGTCTCCCAAAGGTAAAGAGCACAATTTATATAGAAAATGTAAATCATTGGGAGTTTCAGAGCCTGACAGAAGAATGGTATGAGTTTGAAATCACAAGGAGCTACATTGCTGATTTATTTACCCACTTGGTAATGGTAAAACCTGGTTCAAGATAGTTTGCTCTATTTAAAGCTTTAGTTCTGTCACTGATCTGAGACCTACTTCATTTACATTCCATCTGTTTTCTGTTTTGTCAAATGAATTTCTAATGGCAATGGATTCTGAAGTGCTGTTTAATAATATAGTCTAAAAGCTGCAACCCCTCATCCCTCCAAAAAAGTTAAAAAAAATTCAAAATTGAAATTCATGCAATGACTTCTAACCCCTGAAGTTTATGCCATGTGTTTTGGGGGGAGGTAAGGGGTTATATAGGTGGAGGATAGGGTGGATATTTTGTCTTGGTTTACTTCTTTTTCTGGAGTGGGACAGAAACAGAGAACAGGGTTTAGGAAAACACCAATTTAAGTAGGGGATTATTTATGGATTCTTTGAATATGTGTGTTCTTTACCTTCTTATTTTCTAATCCTATAGGGTCATTGCCATCTAACTTCTCAGTCAGACTTCATTAAAAAGAATCTGGGAAGAGGTAGGAATTAAGATGGTGATCAATAAAGTAGATTTAATTCCAGTCCATTAGGAATTAAACTCATCCAGTCCAGGGTTTGTCCCCTGAGATTCATCCATTTTGTACAATTACTTCACTTATTTTAGATATTGCATCTTTATACATGCTTTTCACCAAAATAAAATTAAGAAAATGTATTGTTTTATTATTGTTGACTCTTATTTACAAGTTTTTAACACTTGAATTTTCAGAATGTGTGTACATATTTGTCCCTGTTTTTAAACTTCCTTTTAAGTTTATTTTTTCTGGGCTAGTTTGTCATTCTTTTTTTAAAGTAGAAAACAAGTGAGCATTAGTTATTTGTTAATTAAAACACTTTCTCATTGCAATGTCTTGTGTTTCTATGAAAAGATAGTTAAAATGCTTTATATAATGCCTCAATATCTGTTAAATATTGAAACAGTATATGGACAGGTGTGAGCTGAACTATAGGGTGGCAGTGTAAATTCCACAGCTGACAGCAGTAGATATTGAAAGGATTTGCAAAGGGCCCAAGATCAGCTTTTCTTATTTTACAATTTTACCTGGTATCTGTTTTGTAAATGACTCATGTTGAGGCAAAGAGGTATCCTCTAGGCAGCAGCAAAATTGGATCTCAACAAGTTTTGTTTTCAACATTTAATATCCACTTTGTGACTAGTTTATGTAAACATTTTAAATCAACCTCCCCAACCCCACCTCATAATTTGACATTTGATAATTATTTTTTGGCATTCTTAGAAACATCTTTATTACAAGTGTTCTTACACACTACGCTATGAGCATTAAAAAATGTGTATAACTACCATTCACTGATAATACACTCTTCTCTAAGAAAGTAGCATTCTTCCAAACATTTTTATTAGAAATGTTCTTAAACACCACTCTACATACATTGCAGAAAATGCATAACTTCCATTTACTGATATAACACTGATCTTTACATAGTAAGCAAGTAGTGTTCTTAGAAACATCTTTATTACAAGTGTTCTTAAACACTTCACCACATGTATTGCATAATGTGTAGCTACCATTCACTGATATTACACTCTTCTTAAAGTAGTATGCAAGTAGTAGACATTTGATAAATAGCAACATAAGCCATTCAAAAACTAAGAAACATATCTGCTGCAAAATGCACATATATACATACACACAAATTAACATGCCCTCTTGGATTTTCAGCTATATATTAAATGTCAATTATGCATTTACTTTGAATTACCTATGCTTGTGGTTTCATTAAAGAAGATAACAGGGAGAATTGACTTTGCGTGTTATTTCAAATAGCCATTTTAAATATAATTCTCAATATTTAGGTAGAGTTTTACCATAGCTTGCTGGTTTTGTTTTGAAATTTCACACCATATGTTTTCCTTCAAGCCAGTTTATTTCTATTATCTTCTTACTGAATTTTAAAATAAGTTCTATCGGATTTATTTAGCATATTTATGTATGACTGTTGTTCTGTAACATCAAATAAAGGTGACAGTTTTCTGTTGGTGCCTGGTTTGTTTTGTACATTTGAACTTCCTGGCTATCTATGGATTCTAATTTTGTAGTGTGCTCATAGTAGTATGTCTAGATTCTATCACATACAGTTTTAATGACTTGCTGATTTGAAGAAGCTCTCAGTTAAAATGCTAACAATCATCTGTTGCTTTAAATATAGTAAATGAAGGACTTTTGAAATGCATTTGATGTCTTTTGGGGCCTTTTTTTCTATTTCACATATATACACTTCCTTATAAAAATATAGATAGATGTGATTTTCTTAATTGCTGAGTTTCAGAAAATTTGTAATGCTTTTGGCTATAGGTGCATCTCTTTAATTTTCATTTGTTGTATTGGCTTAAATAATTTAAATTACCAATCTCTGACTAATACAACTCAGCAATATATAGAGTTTTCCCTGAATTATTTTAAGTATTTTTCCTACCCTCTTTCAGATAAAGTCATACCACATAAAAATAAGAATCTGAATTAGACTCAAAATAGCATTGTATTAATCCATATACAGTATGGTGGATTGCAGGAACATAAAGCATTGATTGGTCAAACCAGATTACGTGCTGCTTGTAGTTGTAGGAAATACTGGGTTGCAATTTCATTGTGTAGGACATGTGTGTGAAGACATTGCCCAGTCACTAAAATTCATTCTGATCTCTCACCTCTCTGATTAACAAATGCCTACCATATTTCTTATTCATTTAACTCTTGGGCATATTTCTTTGTGTGTCATACATTTTATTAATATTTTGTGTGTTTTTGCTTAAAAATTATAAGTTCTTTAAATGCAGAGATTGTGTTATGTTTCTTCATGTTCCCCACAATTTTTGACAACATCTGTGTACATAGAAAGCATTCACCAAATCTTTGCTGAACAAATAAATGAGAGAAATTAGGGAATGATGAGCTGTACAGATGGATTATGATCATTCCAAAAATTCACAACGTGGATAGCTGGCTGCACTTAGATTATTCTGAGATTGTGGTCAGCTGTCTCATATCTTCGAGGATGCCATTCTAGAAGATATTTTTTGGGGTCTCTTAAAAGCCATTTCCAATCTTAGGCCATCTCAATTACTGGGAGAAGTAGTATAGCATATTGGTTAAGAGCATGGGATCTAGAGTTAATGTTCTTGGATTTAAATCCTGACTCAGCCACTTACAAGCTTATGTGTCCTTAAGTAAGTGATTTACCTCTCCTCGAGTCATTTTTTTACATCTGTAAAATGGGGAGAATGATAGTTCCTCTGTCATAGAGTGGTTTTGAGAATTGAGTTAATATATGAAAAGTGCTTAGAATAGTGACAAATATTAGTTATTATTATAACAGTGTATCATAGCTTCTTAAGCTAAAAAATTTCTCCAATTATTTTTATTGATAAATAAAACACACAGACTAATCTTGATAGCTTATTTCAATCCCCATAAATATACAATGGGGTTATGATTATATTAATTACTCACACACATGACAAAATAAATTTATATCAATACAAGTGCATGCATGAACATATTCATACACACACAATATTTAAGAATAATACTGTGACACAAGTTCTAAATCAATACTGTTCATAGTAATTTGTGATGAAACAAAGTGAAATGGATTAAAAATGGCAACTCTGGATAGGGGAGGGTGTGTATGCCATATAACTCAGCTTGAAAGTCATAAATGTGACTTTCAGATTGATAATTTAGAATTCAATAATAAAACCCATCCTTGGCAATAATTTGAACATCACCACTATGTCTGCAATAATGTATATAAAAGTACAGATGGTTTTAAAACCTAGAAGATTGTGTGACAAATATTGAGAATGAGCTTTCTGTCTTTAATCTATGGTCTTATTTTGAAGGGACATGCTGATTGTGGAATTTTAATCAATTCTTAGGCTTCCTAAATATCTCCTTGGATATTTGCAATGGATTTTATACATCATGGCATTTAGCCTATTTAGCCTTCATGCTTCCTTAAAGAAATGACCATGTCTCTGATTAGCAAAGTTTTCATGCTTATAGCCTGACATATGTTAATCCAACAAGCTTGTTATTTATGTCATTAATGGGTCAAAATGTCACATGTATAAATGAAGCCCGAAATGATATATATGGACTTCATCCAAAATCTAGTGATCTAAGGATGCAGGCTATTGGCTAGTGAAACTATGGAACTTGTTTGAGGTCCATAGCCATTATCTGGTCCATATCCTTTCTAAGTAAGTTTTAATGAAAGGGTTTGAAAAAGCAAAGGCAAAGTAACCTAGTAGAAATAAGTGTCATTTACTATAACAAATACTAAGTCACCTACAGAAAGCAAGTTAGTTTAATAAATTTGTATACATCACAATTCCTTAATTTATTTTTACAGTCTTGTTGACAGTATATTATATTCTAGTGCAAATACCTGCTGTGGTTCATAAAATAGAATGTGAAACGTGGTGTGTATGTAATATTCTGAGCAATATAATTTACTCTCATACATATATGAGGAGTAAAGGAAAGCCAAAACCCTCTCTGGTAAGTCATCCATCTTTCAAGTGTAGTTACTGAGTGACGTTTTAAGTACACATGAACACCATCCATAAGAATGGTTATCTCATTCTACTGAACATAACTATATATAATTTTCCCCTAGACAATTGCTACTATTAAAACTTACCCATACAAATTTCAGTTTATCATTTTATCATACTTAATCACTGTAATGAAATAAGTTCACTAAAGTCTTCTATAAATTAATAGGAATATTACCGTGAGTAATTTAGCTTTCAAATTTCTTTGACATAGTTACACAGTTTCCCCTTGATATTTCTAATCTAGTAATCAAACATTTATTTTTCTTCCTTTAATGAAAAGAAATCATAAGCTTGAACAATAAACTTAGAGAAAGACACTCAAGTTTAGGTAGATACTTTGCACATGTCTGAATAATATTGCTGGTTATTTTCTACATTGGAGCAGAGAAGTTTTCTCTATTATGAAGCTCCAAGTGGGGGAAATGGGAAATCTGAATACATATCTACACTGATAGGAGTTGGGTTACTCCAGGTGATTTCATTTCTTTAAACTTAAAATGCAATAAGAAACCTTGCTAATTTACGAGTAATCAAGGGTAAGACCTGCCTGAATATGTAGCAGTAGAGAATTATACAAATTTAAAATAAAAGAAATATACTTGTATGCCTTTAAAGGGCAGATTATAATGAGAATGAAGCTAACAAAGTAAATTAATAGAGGTTATTAGTAAGCTTTGCTTTAATTTAATCTATTGCTTTAATTTAATCTATTTAATAAATAGATAAGAATGTAAACATGATTTAATTAGCATATCAGCATAATTAAATATATACTTGTAAAGTACTTGACAAGTTTTTAAAAGCAGTTTAACTATTCCTCATGAAATCTTATTTACATTATCTTATTAGTTAGCAAATTTTCTAAAGGTGTTGTAAAGGTAAACATTCCCCTGACTTAATAATTTTTAAAAAACAAAGTAATGAAATCTGTATTCATTAGCTTATACTATTATTTCCCAGAATATTAACTAGCCATGCTCACTATCACAGGGATGTTCAATATCGAATTTCAAACAAATTATAAGTTAATATTTTACTATTTCCACTATACTCCTACTGTTAATGTGGATAAGCATGATAATTTCATAATTTATTTAGACTTCTGATGACTTGATTCATAGCTCAGCAACCTTTCATGTCAGGTTATATTATTTATTTTCTCCAACATATAATACATTGTATCATGTTATTTCTCGTTCCTCTAATTTCTTCTCTCTAAATAGATCTAAATAGATATGGCAGAAGCAGTTCACTAAAACATATATCTGAGAAGTTTGGATATTTTTTCTGTTTTGAATATAGTTTTGAAGCCATTTACCCAAGAGGTTGTACCCTCCCAAAATTGTTCACATTTATTTATTTTTGGCTGTGTTGGGTCTTCTTTTCTGTGCAAGGGCTTTCTCTAGTTGCGGCAAGCGGGACCCACTCTTCATCGCGGTGCATGGGTCTCTCACTATCGCAGCCTCGCTTGTTGCTGAGCACAGGCTCCAGACGTGCAGGCTCAGTAGTTGTGGCTCACGGGCCTAGCTGCTCCGCGGCATGTGGGGTCTTCCCAGACCAGTGCTCAAAACCATGTCCCCTGCATTGGCAGGCAGATTCTCAACCACTGCGCCACCAGGGAAGCCCCTACATATATTAACTATATAGATTTGTTGTTGATAAAATTCCAAATATTAAAGCACTCACAAATCAAAAACTATATTTTATCTCATTTCAATTAAGTCCTTTTTATGTAGTATTATAACAGATTCTAAATATGTTTCAGTTATCCTCTCTGACTGTACTTGCATATTTAATAGGGTCTCTTTTGTTAGTTAAATTTTGTACCTAAGCATTTCTGTAAAGACCTACAAAACTTTGTCCTTCCTAAGCCTTTCTCACTAAAGATGCTGAATTTAAAATAGAGTGGTGGAATAGAAAGTGTAAACAGCTCATTGATAATGACAAAAGATCCACAAGCAAGTCTATTCCAGTAGAATTGTGTAGTTATCTTCACAAGGATGTATAGTCTCTACTTTCCTTGACATCTTCTAAAACTCTTTTGTGTCTTATTTCAGAGTTGGATTATAGTTTTCTTGTATATGGAGAAAACTTTGAAAGAGTAGTAATAAATGGGGAGAAACTACTTAACATCACCTGGCAAAAACTTAATGAACTAGGCATAATCCGGACTGACCACCGGGGTATCATATTAAAAGCAGTCGCTAATATTTATAAAAAGGTGAGTATAGCACTGTACTATTATTGCCTGTCTTTTTAGTTCAGAAAAAATTGAATTAAATGGAAGAAGTGTGCTACATGGTTTATAGTAAATTTCAGTTTTTCTGCCTTTCCAGTTCAAAAGTAATTGTGACTGATATGGTCTCTAATTACTCTGCTTAAGAATTCTGTGGGCCCCTTTCATTCCTATATTTGAATCATGGCACTCTCTGAAGAGGTTGCTGTTTCTTACTCTTCCTTGAGGAGGATGTGTCCCATCATTCTTGGGAAAACTCAAGGATCATCTTCATAAAGATACTTTCTCCCAGAAATGAATGTCAGAGATGGAGGATCTTGGAAATTAGCTTAAAAATTCCTATAAGATCAAAGGATGAAAAAGGCAGCTATATCTACTGAGGCTCACAATGAACAAAAGAATAATGAGGGAGTTATCAAGGCCAGATATGATATTCCAGACAGCTGTTTTTGCATTTAGAAATAGAATTGCCATTTTATATAATAGTCAAGTCAACCAAAAACTCACTAATAAATACAAAGGGCAAACCTATAACTATTTAACAAAGATAAAGAAAGCTTGGAGTTTTTCATTATTTCAGGACTGTGAATATGCTAAAATCCACCCATCAATTCAACAAATATTTATTGTGGACATTTGATTACTTGAATAACTCAAGTAATGTTATATGCTTAATCGTGTCTAATGAGTTTCATTTGACAGGCTTAAAAACAATTTATTTCTAAGAGATTTTTAAATATTCTAATATGCCATATCTCTTTTGGGTGAATTTTATCCTTCCACTTTTTCTGTAAGCAGAGTGTGTACTCCTTTTAAAAATAAAGTCTCTGTGTATCTTCTCCTTCATATTCTAGTTAGACTTTACAAGACTATGACAATATGTGTATTTGATTACACTTTGTATCCTATTAAGTTACGAATTCAACTGAGACTATTACCTAACAAACACCATGAGAATCCTTGCACACTGCCTGAACAAACTGCGGGGCAGTCCAAAAAGATCTCAGTTTTAACAACAAGCACTTAGATTATTTAAACACCAGTTTATTTATATATGGAAGGCTTATACTAGAGACTATTGATTACATTGAGAGTTCAAGTAGTTGTTCCCTACAGAGCAGAATATCATTTGAAAACATGTAATGAGGGAAAAACTCTAACAGTATCAATTTCTCCCTGTTAGCCAGCCATTCTCTAGAATACCTTGGCATCAAAACTCAATTGTTCCTTGTTCTTAGAAAATCTCATAAATTAATTTTTGTGATTATGCTATCATATTACCCACCCCAAGCAGCGTGTTTCAAAGGAGCTTCCTTTGATGAAAAAGGAAAAGGGATTTGTAATGCATACATTGGTACATCTGTCAAGTTTTTTGAGGTATATATAAACTTGAAGATCTTAAAAAACTATACCCTCTAAATGTTCCATGACTATGTTTTTCTTGTGTGGGATCTGTCTGACTAAAGATTTTGTATCTAAGTAGCCAAGCTATAAACTGTATTTCATTGAATTTAAGATGCTATTGTTGAGGTGTGCCATGATTTCATTTACCACTAGGATAGAAAATAATGCTAACAATTAAGCTAGTCCAATGCTTTCTCTGCACGTGGATAAGCAATTGCACCCTGATTTTAGAGATTTTATAGTACGAAAACCTCTCCTCCTCCAATGAAATATGGTATTATATAAGTCTATATGGTCCCTAAGGCATGGGTTCTGGTAATATTTTATAATATCAAACTGAAAAGGAACATAGGTTTTTAGGGGTCATAGAGAGATGTGTTTTTATGTAACTGGTTGAGTAATGACTTTTAGTAGGGTTATTTCTGACTCAAATTCTGAAAATGAGCCATGTATCATATCATATCTTAACTGGACATCTGGAGATTCCAGGATAGAACAATCATAATTCTGTTAGAAGGGAAGTGCTCAAGAGAATGTAAGCTGGAAATAATCAAACAGAAAAAGTGGTCAGGTGACAGGCTCTGAATAGAAAGTGATTTCTTAGGGAAGAGGAGTATTTTTTTATGTTTTATTTTTAGGCTCTCATGGAAGAATGAAACTTGAAAAAAATGAGAGAAGAAATCAGCAATCATAAAATATAACTATTATCCTTGGCATATGTTTAATAAAACTCCATCATAACATTTTAATGTTAAATGGAAAGTGGATACATGGACCACATGCCTATAGATTTTAAATATGTTGTAAAAGATAAAATTAAGAATTAGAGGCCAATAACACTGATGAACATAGACACAAATATCCTCAACAAAATAGCAAACCGAATCTAACAATACATTAAAAGGATCATAAACAGTGATCAAGTGGATTTATTCCAGGGATGCAAGGATTTTTCAATATACACAAATCGATCAGTGTGATATACCACATCAACAAATTGAAGAATAAAAAATCATATGATCATCTCAGTAGATGTAGAAAAAGATTTTGACAAAATTCATCATCAATTTATGATAAAAACTCTCCAGAAAGTGGGCATAGAGGGAACCTGCCTTAACATAATAAAGGCCATATGTGAAAAAACTACAGTTAACATCATACTCAACAGTGGAAAGCTGAAAGCATTTCCCCTAAGGTCAGGAAAAAGACAAGGATGTCCGCCCTCGCCACTTTTATTCAACATAGTTTTGGAAGACCCTAGCCAAGGAAATCAGAAAAGAAAATCTGTTGCATTTCTATGCACGAAAAACAAAAGATCAGAAAGAGAAATTAAAGAAACAATAACATTTACCTTTGCATCAGAAAGAATAAAATACCTAGGGATAAAGCTACCTAAGGAGGCAAAAGCTCCATACTCTGAAAACTATAAGACACTGATGAAAGAAATTGAAGCTGACACAAACAGGTGGAAAAATAGACCATGTTCTTGGGAGGGAAGAATCAATATTGTCAAAATGACTATACTACCCAAGGCAATCTAGAGAGTCAATGCAATCCCTATCAAATTACCAATGGCAAAATAAATTATCAATGGCATTCTTCACAGAACTAGAACAAAAATCTTAAAATTGGTATGGAGACATGAAAGACCCCAAATAGCCAAAGCAAATTTGAGAAAAAAAATGGAGCTGGAGGAATCAGGCTTCCTGATTTCAGACTACACTACAAATCTACAGTCACCAAAACAGTATGGTACACACACAAAAACAAAAATATCAAACAATGGAACAGGATAGAAAGCCCAGAAATAAACCCACATACCTATGGTCAATTAATATATGACAAAGGAGGCAAGACAATTCAATGGAAAAAAGACAGGCTCTTCAATAAGCAGTTCTGGAAAAACTGGACAGCTACATGTAAAAAATGAAATTAGAATATTCTTTAACACCATACAGAGAAATAAACTCACAATGAATTAAAGACCTAAATGTAAGACCAGATACTATAAAACTCTCAGAGGAAAATATAGCAGAACAGTCTTTGACATAAAGCACAGCAATATTTTTTTGATCCATCTCCTAGAGTAATGAAAATAAAAACAAAAATAAACAAATGGGACCTAATTAAACTAAAATGCTTTTGCACAGCAAAGGAAACCATAAACAAATGAAAAGACAACCCACAGAATGGAAGAAAATATTTGCAAACAATGAACAAGGGATTAAAATCCAAAATTTACAAACAGCTCTTGCAGATCTATGTCAAAAAAACAACCCAGTCAAAAAGTGGGCAGAAGGGGACACCTCAAGATGGCAGAGGAGTAAAACGTGGAGATCACCTTGCTCCCCACAAATACATCAGAAATACATCTACATGTGGAACAACTCCTACAGAGCACCCACTGAATGCTGGCAGAAGACCTCAGACTTCCCAAAAGGCAAGAAACTCCCCACATACCTGGGTAGGGCAAAAGAAAAAAAGAAAAATAGAGACAAAGGAATAGGGATGGGACCAGCACCAGTGGGAGGGAGCTGTGAAGGAGGAAAAGATTCCACACACTAGGAAGCTCTTTCACTGGTGGAGATGGGGGATGGGAGGGAGGAAGCTTCAGACCCATGGAGGAGAGAACAGCAATAGAGGTGCAGAGGGCAAAGCAGAGAGATTACCACATAGAGGATCAGTGTCAACCAGCACTCACCAGCCAGAGAGGCTTGTCTGCTCACCCGCCAGGGTGGGTGGGGGCTGGGAGCTGAGGCTTAAGCTTCGAAGGTCAGATCCCAGGGAGAGAACTGGGGTTGGCTGTGTGAACACAGGCTGAAGGGGGCTAGTGAGCCACAGCTAGCTGGGAGGGAGTCTGGGAAAATGTCTGGAACTGCCTAAGTGGCAAGAGACCATTGTTTCAGGGTGCGTGAGGAGAGGGGATTCAGAGCACCGGCAAAATGAGCTCCAGAGACAGGCGCGAGCCACAGCTATCATCACGGATACCAGAGATGAGCATGAAATGCTAAGACTGCTGCTGCAGCCACCAAGAAGCCTATGTGCAAGCACAGGTCACTATCCACAAATTCCCTCCCGGGAGCCTGTGCAGCCCACCACTGTCAGGTTCCTGTGATCCAGGGACAACTTCTCCGTGAGAACACAGGGCACACCTCAGGCTGTTGCAACATCATGCAGTCCTCTACCACCAAAGGCTTGCCCTCAATCCATACCCCTCCCTTCCCCTGGCCTAAGTGAGGCAGAGCCCCATAATCAGCTGCTCCTTTAACCCCGTCCTGTCTGGGCGGAAACAGACGCCCTCAGGCGACCTAGAGAGGTGGGGCCAATCCAAAGCTGAACTCCAGGAGCAGTACATACAAAGAACAGAAAGGGAAATTTCTCCCAGCAGCCTCAGGTGCAGCAGATTAAAACGCCACAATAAATTTGATGTACGCTTCATCTGTGGAATACATGGATAGACAACAAATCATCTCAAAATTGAGGTGGTGGACTTCGGGAGCAACTGTAGACTAGGGGTTGGCTTTCTGCATCTATTTTTTTTCTGGTTTTATATTTATTTTCGTTTAGTATTTACAGTTTATTATCATTTGTAGATTTGTTTATTCATTTTGTTTCTCTTTTCCTTTTATTAATACATATATATGTATTTTTTCCCTTTTCTCTTTTCCTGAGTGTGTATGTGTATGCTTCTTTGTGTGATTTTCTCTTTATAGCTTTGCTTTTACCTTTTGCCATAGGGTTCTGTCTGTTTTTTTCTTGTTTTGTTTTGTTTTGTTTTTTGCTATAGATTTTAGTGCTTGTTATCATTGATGGATTTGTTTTATGGATTGGTTGCTCTCTTCTTTCTTTCTTTTTTATTACCTTCTAATTTTTTAAATTTTTTATTTTAATAATGTTATTTTTATTTTTTCTTTCTTTCCTTCTTTTTCTCTACCTTTTCTTTTGAGCTGTATAACTGACAGGGTCTAGGTGCTCTGGCCGGGTGTCAGGCTTGTGTCTCTGAGGTGGGAGAGCTGAGTTCAGGATATGGGGCCAGCAGAGACCTCCTGGCTTCAGGTAATATCAAACAGCAAAAGACCCCCAGAGATCACCATCTCAATGCTAAGACCCAGCTCCACTCAATGACCAGCAGCTACAGTGCTGGACACCCTACACCAAAAAACTAGCAAGACAGGAACACAACCCTACCCATTACAAGAGAGGCTGCCGAAAATCATAAGGTCACAGACACCCCGAAACACACCACCAGACGTGGACCTGCCCTCCAGAAAGACAAGATCCAGCCTTATCCACCAGAACACAGGCAATAGTCCCCTCCACCATGAAGCCTACACAACTCACTGAACCAACCTTAGCCACTGGGGGCAGACACCAAAAACAATGGGAACTACAAACCTGCAGCCTGTGTAAAGGACACACCAAACAGAGTAACTTAAGCAAAATGAGAAGACAAAGAAACACACAGCAGAGAAAGAAGCAGAGTAAACACTAACCAGACCAAACAAATGAAGAGGAAATAGGCAGTCTACCTGAAAAAGAATTCAGAGTAATGATAGTCAAGATGATCAAAAATCTTCCATATACGATGGAGAAAATACAAGAAATATTTAACAAGCACCTAGAAGAACTAAACAGGAAACAAACCATGATGAACAACACAATAAATGAAATAAAAATTTCTCTAGAAGCAATCAATAGCAGCATAACTGAGGCAGAAGAACGAATATGTGACCTAGAAGACAAAATAGTGGAAATAACTACCACAGAGCAGAATAAAGAAAAAAAGAATGAAAAGAATTGAAGACAGTCTCAGAGACCACTGGGACAATAATAACTGAAGCAACATTCGAATTATAGGGGTCCCAGAAGAAGAAGAGAAAAAGAAAGGGACTGAGAAAATATTTGAAGAGATTATAGTTGAAAAATTCCCAAATATGGGAAAGGAAATAGTCAACCAAGTCGAGGAAGCACAGAGAGTCCCATAGAGGAAAAATCCAAGGAGAAATACACCATGACACATATTAATCAGACTGTGAAAACTAAAGACAAAAAAAATATTAAAAGCAGAAAAGGAAAAACAACAAATAACATACAGGGGAAACCCCATAAGGTTAACAGCTGATCTTTCAGCAGAAACTCTGCAAGCCAGAAGGAAGTGGCAGGACATACTTAAAGTAAAGAAAGGGAAAAACCTACAACCAAGATTATTCTACCCACCTAGGATATTATTCAGATTTGACAGAGAAATTAAAACCTTTACAGACAAGCAAAAGCTAAGAAAATTCAGAACCACCATACCAGCTATACAACAAATGCTAAAGGAAATTCTGTAGGCAGAAAACACAAGAGAAGGAAAAGACCTACAACAACAAACCCAAAACAATTAAGAAAATGGTAATAGGAACATACATATTGATAATTACCTTAAATATAAATGGATTAAATGCTCCAACCAAAAGACATACACTGGCTGAATGGATACCAAAACAAGACCTGTATACATGCTGCCTGCAAGAGACTCACTTCAGACCTAGGGACACATACAGGCTGAAAGTGAGGGTATGGGAAAAGATATTCCATGCAAATGGAAATCAGAAGAAAGCTGGAGTAGCAATACTCATATCAGATAAAATAGACTTTAAAATAAAGATTATTAGGCTTCCCTGGTGGCGCAGTGGTTGAGAGTCTGCCTGCCGATGCAGGGGACACAGGTTCATGCCCCAGTCCGGGAAGATCTCACATGTCGCGGAGCAGCTGGGCCTGTGAGCCATGGCCGCTAAGCCTGCACCTCCATAGCCCGTGCTCCACAACGGGAGAGGCCACAACAGTGAGAGGCCTGTGTACCACAAAAAAACAAACAAAAAATCTCTAAAATAAAGATTATTACAAGAGACAAAAATGACATTACCTAATGATCAAGGGATCAATCCAAGAAGAAGATATAACAATTGTAAATATTTATGCACCCAACATAGGAGCACCTCAATACATAAGGCAAATGCTAACATCCATAAAACGGGAAATTAACATTAATACAGTCATAGTAGGGGACTTTAACACCCCACATTCACAAATAGACAGATCATCCAAAATGAAAATAAATAAGGTAACACAAGCTTTAACTGACACATTAGACCAGATGGACTTAATTGATATTTGTAGGACATTGCATCCAAGAACAACAGAATACACTGTCTTCTCAAGTGCTCATGCAGCATTATTGAGGATAATCATATCCTGTGTCACAAATCAGCCTTGGTAAATTTAAGAAAATTGAAATCATATCAAGTATATTTTCCCAGCACAACTCTATGAGACCAGATATCAATTACAGGAAAAAATCTGTTAAAAATACAAACACATGGAGGCTAAACAATACGCTACTAAATAACCAAGAGATCACTGAAGAAATCAGAGAGGAAATCAACTAATACCTAGAAAAAAATGACAGTGAAAACATGACAACCCAGAACCAATGGGATGCAGCAAAAGCAGTTCTAAGAGGGAAGTTTATAGCAATAAAACCCTATCTCAATAAACAAGAAACATCTCAAATAAACAACATTGCCTTACACTTAAAGCGATTAGAGAAAGAAGAACAAAGAAAAACCAAAGTTATCAGAAGGAAAGAAACCATAAATATCAGATAAGAAATAAATGAAAAAGAATTGAAGGAAACAATAGCAAAGATCAATAAAATAAACCTCGCCTTTTGTGAAGGTATACAAAATTGATAAAACATTATCCAGACTCATCAAGAAAAAAGGGAGAAGACTCAAGTCAGTAGAATTAGAAAAGAAAAATGAGAAGTGACACCTGACACTGCAGAAATACAAAGGATTATGAGAGATTACTACAAGCAACTGTATGCCAATAAAATGGAGAAGCTGGAAGAAATGGACAAATTCTTAGAAAAGCACAACCTTCCATGACTGAACCAGAAAGAAATAGAAAATATAAACAGACTAATCACAAGCACTGGAATTGAGACTGTGATTAAAAATCTTCCAACCAATAATTATCCAGGATCAGGTGGCCTCACAGGTGAATTCTATCATATATTTAGAGAAGAGTTAACACCTACCCTTCTCAAACTCTTCCAAAATACAGCAGAGGGAAGAACACTCCCAAACTGATTTTCCAAGGCCACCATCACCCTGATACAAACACCAGAAAAAGATGTCATAAAGAAAGAAAACTACAGGCCAATATCACTGATGAATGTAGATGCAAAAATCCTCAACAAAACACTATCAGAAAGAATCCAACAGCACATTAAAAGGAACATACACCATGATCAAGTGGGTTTTTCCCAGGAATGCAAGGATTCTTCAATATATGCAAATCAATCAATATGATGCACCATATTAACAAATTGAAGGATAAAACCATATGATCATCTCAATAGATGCAGAAAAAGCTTGTGACAAATTCAACACCCATTTATGAAAAAAACCCTCCAGAAAGTAGGCAAAGAGGGAACTTTTCTCAACCTAATAAAGGCCATATATGACAAAACCACAGCCAACAGCATTCTCAATGGTGAAAAACCAAAACCATTTCCTCTAAGATCAGGAACAAGACAAAGTTGCCCACTTTCACCCCTATTATTCAACATAGTTTTGGAAGTTTTAGCCACAGAAATCAGAGAAGAAAAAGAAATAAAAAGAATCCAAATTGGAAAACAAGAAATAAAGCTGTCACTGTTTGCAGATGGTGTGATACTATACAAAGAGAATCCTAAAGACTCTACCAGAAATCTACTAGAGCTAATCAATGAATTTGGTAGCAGGATACAAAATTAATGCACAGAAATCTCTGGCATTCCTATACACTAATGATGAAAATTCTGGAAGAGAAATTAAGGAAACACTCCCATTTACCATTGCAACAAAAAGAATAATGTACCTAGGAATAAAACTACCTAAGGAGACTAAAGACCTCTATGAAGAAAAGTATAAGACACTGATTAAAGAAATTAAAGATGATACAAATAGATGGAGAAATATACCATGTTCTTGGATTGGAAGAATCAACATTTTGAAAATGACCATACTTCCCAAAGCAATCTACAGATTCAATGCAATCCCTATAAAACTACCAATGGCATTTTTCACAGAACTAGAACAAAAACTTTCACAATTTGTATGGAAACACAAAAGACCCCGAATAGCCAAAGCAATCTTGAGAACAAAAAACAGAGCTGGAGGAATCAGGCTCCCTAACTTCAGACTATACTACAAAGCTACAGTAATCAAGACAGTATGGTACTGGCACAAAAACAGAAATATAGATCAATGGAACAGGATAGAAAGCCCAGAGATAAACCCACGCACAGGAGGCAAGAATATACAATGGAGAAAAGACAGCTTCTTCAATAGTGGTGCTGGGAAAACTGGACAGCTACATGTCATAAAAAGAAAATAGAACACTCCCTAACACCATACACAAAAATAAGCTCAAAATGGATTAAAGACCTAAATGTAAGGCCAGACACTATCAAACTCTTAGAGGAAAACATAGGAAGAACACTCTATGACATAAATCACAGCAAGATCCTTTTTGACCCACCTCCTAGAAAAATGGAAATAAAAATAAACAAATTGGACCTAACGAAACTTAAAAGCTTTTGCACATCAAAGGAAACCATAATCAAGATGAAAAGACAGCCCTCAGAAAGGGAGAAAATATTTGCAAATGAAGCAACTGACAAAGGAGTAATCTCCAAAATTCACAAGCAGCTCCTACAGCTCAATATCAAAAAAACAAACAACCCAATCCAAAATGGGCAGAAGACCTAAAGAGACATTTCTCCAAAGAAGATATACAGATTGCCAACAAACACATGAAAGGATTCTCAACATCATTACTCATTACAGAAATGCAAATCAAATCTACAATGAGGTATCACCTCACACCAGTCAAAGTGGCCATCATCAAAAATCTACAAACAGTAAATGCTGGAGATGGTGTGGAGAAAAGGGAACATTCTTGCTGTGTTGGTGGGAATGTAAATTGATACAGCCACTATGGAAAACAGTATGGAGCTTCCTTAAAAGACTAAAAATGGAACTACCATATGACCCTGCATCCCACTACTCGGCATATACCCTAAGAAACCCATAATTCAAAAATAACCATGTACCAAAATTTTCATTGCATCTCTGTTTACAATAGCCAAGACATGGAAGCAACCTAAGTGTCCACCGACATATGAATGGATAAAGAAGATGTGGCACATATATAAAATGGAATATTACTCAGCCATAAGAAGAAACAAAATTGAGTTATTTGTAGTGAGGTGGATGGACCTAGAGTCTGTCATATAGAGTGAGGTATGTCAGAAAGGGAAAAACTAATACCATATTCTAACACATATATATGGAATCTAACAATAATAATAATAATAATGGTTCTGAAGAACCAAGAGGCAGGACAGGAATCAAGACGCAGATGTGGAAGATGGACTTGCGGACACGGGGAGGGGGAAGGGTAACCTGCGACCAAGTGAGAGAGTGGCATGGACTTATATATACTACTAAATGTAAAATGGCTAGTGGGAAGAGCCACATAGTACAGGGAGATCAGGTCGGTGCTTTGTGACCTCCTAGAGGGGTGGGATAAAGATGGTGGGAAGGAGACGCAAGAGGGAGGAGACATGGGGATATACGTATATGTATAACTGATTCACTTTGTTATAAACCAGAAACTAACAAACCGTTGTAAAGCAATTATACTTCAATAAGGATGTTAGAAGAAAAATAACCCAGGTTCTTAACGTTCCTGTTTGCGCAAGAACGCTTGATTACATATCACTTCATTAGTCCTATGGACAAATGGCAGAGCCCTGGGCTCTGCAAGGACCTGTCCTCCCTGGGGGCTTCTCTCCTTTACATGGAGAGCCAGCTTATCCCTTGTTGATGGGGCAGGGGTAATCCTTCTGCTTATGTAACAAGCCCCCTTTCCTCTAAAGAGGGAATGAACTCTTGGACTCTGCAGTGAGCCTCTGACGCTTCTAACTGCCCTTCATGTGGAGTCAGAGTCAGACATCCTCTCTCTCATGACGCTCCCTCACTCGTGACTGGGTCCATGTCCCTCAGCTCCAATTCAGGGCTGGCTGGCCCTGTTTACTTCATTTGGAATCTTTCTCCTTACAGGTTTTATTCTTTCCAGCTTTTACCCTCACGATGTTTGCTCTACACACCCAATACTCTCTCCAGTTCAGTCAGTATTTGTTTTCTGCATCAGCACTCTTCCTTTCTAAGTGTTTACCTGATGGCAGTATTTGTCTTTATTGCTCACTTTCGGTTCCTTTTAATTCTTTCACTGTTGAATTTCTTTGAAAAGTAGCTTTGGAATAAAAGAAGGACAAATTAGTGGTATGGAATCAAGAGATGCCAACCAGTGTGTACAAAATGGATAAGCAACAAGGATATATTGTATAGCACAGGGAATTATAGCCATTATCTTATGGTAACTTTTAATGGAGTATAATCTATAAAAATACAGAATCACTATGTTGTGTACGTGAAACTAGTATAATATTGTAAATCAACCACACTTCAATAAAAAATTGTATCTCCCTGGGGAAAAAAATGGGCAGAAGACCTAAATAGATATTTCGCCAAATTAGTTATACAGATGGCCAAGAAGCACATGAAAAGGCACTCAACATTGCTAATTATTAGAGAAATGCAAATCAAAATTACAATGAAATATCACCACACACCTGTTAGAATAGCCATCATCAAAAAGTCTACAAACAATAATGCTGGAGAGGGTGTGGAGAAAAGGTTAACCTTCCTACATCGTTGGTTTGGTGGGAATGTAAGCTGGTACAGCCACTATGGAGAACAGTATGGAAGTTCCTTAAGAAACTAAAAATAGAGTTAACATATGATCCAGCAATCGCAATCCTGGGCATATATCCAGAGAAAAGCATTGTTCGAAATGATACATGCACCCCAATGTTCATTTCAGTGCTGTTTACAGTAGCCAAGACATGGAATCAACCTAAATATCCATCAACAGATGAATGGATAAAGAAGTTGTACCACATATATTCAGCCATATATTCAGCCATAGAAAAGGATGACATAATGCCATTTGCAGCAACATGGATGGACCTAGAGATTGTCATACTGAGTGAAGTAAGTCAAACAGAGAAAGACAAATATCATGTGATATCACTTATATGCGGAATCTAAAAAAATGATACAAATGAACTTATTTACAAAACAGAAACAGACTCACATACTTAGAGAATGAACTTATGGCTACTGGTGGGGAAGGGTGATGGGCGGGATAGATTGGGTATATGAGATTGACATGTACACACTGCTATATTTAAAATACATAACCAGCACCTACCTACTGGATAGCACAGGGAATTCTGCCCAATACTCTGTAGTAATCTAAATTGGAAAAGAATTTGAAAAAGAATAGATACATGTATATGTATAACTGAATCACTCCACTGTACACCAGAAATTAACACAACATTGTTAATCAACTATATTCCACTATAAACTAAAAATTAAAAAAAAAGAATTATAAATAAAAAGAAACGATAATAACCAAATTTTTCGGCACACTTTGTATTACAATTTTGTAGGACTCAAATATTGTTTATATGTGTTTGGAAAGTGAGAAATCAGGTTTAGAGATATAATTTTGAAAGCTAACACCATATCAGCTGATAGCAGAAACCCTGGGAATTGTTGCTGAAGAAGATTAGAAAGCTCAATTTGGAGATTTTGAGATAATAATCTTGATAATACTATTTGACTTTATGTAGCAAGGAATCATTTATAAACTACTAACCCATATTCTAGTCTGATTTTAACAACTTTGAGAGATAAGAAAAGAATGCTAGACATTCTATAATACACACAAAATTATTATTTTTTGAAATGATGTGGTAAAAAAAAATAAAGGAACATCAGGGATAGATGCTATCATACCCATTTTATAGTTGAAAAAACTAAGGATCATAGAGTTTAATTGTCCTGCTCCATGATTGATCGATGAATAAATCATGGATATGGGTGTAGAATTCAGGTCTTCTGGCTCAATATTTTTACCACCTTATCGAAGCAGGAAGTAAAGAAAGGGCGAAGTGGGGTGAAGGAGGGAATGAATGAGAGGGATCTAGAGGTATCAGAAGAACCAGGAAATCATTAGAAGTTAAGGGAGATATATCTGAGGAGGGCATTGTCATCAGAGTCAAGTGTTAACAGAGAGGTAAAGGAAATTTTTATCACAAATTCCTGGGCAGTAAAATTTGAGTCAAAATATCTTACAACATTAAATATGAAGTATACCATGTGTAAAATAGATAGCTAGTGGGAACCTGAGGTGCAGCAGAGGGAGCTCAGCTCGGTGCTCTGTGATGACCTAGATGGGCAGGATGGGAGGGGGGAATGGGAGGGAAGTCCAAGAGGGAGGGGATATATGTATACATATAGCTTATTCACTTCATTGTAAAGCAGAAACTAACACAACATTGTAAAGCAATTATACTCCAATAAAAAAACGAAATATGTTTGACAGGGAGATATAGGTCAACCAAATATAACAAACTTGTTTGTGTTACTTCTGTTTGGGCCTTTTAAAATATATCATTTGCTTCATGGGCTATTGTTATTATTAGGTTTGCATATTTTAAATCAGCTAAACAAAAGAATTATTGAATTTTCATACTTATGCATATTCATCTTTTCTCGGTTAAGAAAGTAGTATCATGTATTACTAAAAACCTCAGTAGGACTTTTATGTCCCTGGTGGAAGGTCCTTCCTTCCTAGAAAGACAAAGACGCATTTACTGGCAGATGCTGATGTATAATCATATATATATATATTTTTTTTTACTGTATAGCCCCATGCAGTCAGAAAATATTCAATGGATTTGTCATCAAAGCATGAAGTTGCAAATCTTTCTTTAGTGGCTTTACCATTTATGCTATTGGGTTTTCTCTTCTCTTTAATTACAAAGAACAGTACTAGGCAAGAACAATATCGAAGGAAACAGGAGATTTTTGATGTTATGGATGTTTACAGATACGTTCATACTCATTTAGCAGTGTGGACACAGTAAATTAATATGGATATACATCAAAAGGTAACCACTGAGGTTTTATACCAGTTAATAAAATAAATGAAAATTGGGTTTCATATAGTTAAAGTTTAAGTTATGGGAAGATACTTACTAACAAGTATGATAAGGTGATGTCATTATAAGTAGAAATTCAGTTCTGGGACAGCAAGGACTATGTCTTTCAGAGGAGTAGGGATGTTTCTTTTTCTGGAATGAAATAATAGGAATTAATTGAACTACAACTCTCCAATATGTCCCCTTAAGATCACAGATCACCATATTTAACTATCAGTGCCATTTAGAGAGATTGGAGAACTTTTCAAGGATTTACAATTAACCTTCTACTCTAGTAAAAATAACAACTGGTAATCAATAGAATGTAATTTTTGCAAAAATAAAAAAATAGAAGGAATGGTGACAGTCATATTTCACAAAGTCCATATTGTAATCCTTTTTTTTTTTATTTCTTGGCCACATCGTTTGGCATGCGGGATTTTAGTTCCCTGACCAGAGATTTAACCCGTGCCCCTTGCATTGGGAGTGTGGAGTTTTAACCACTGGACCACCAGGAAAGTCCCTGTAATCCACTTTATTACATGAAAAATTAATTTATTTCTGTGTTGTTTTTTGAATCAGTCCTCAAACCTAGTTCATGCTTAAATCTGAGGCAGATTGCATCACTCTATAATAAGAAACCTAAGTTTTGACTTCCTGTCTCCAGCTTTTCAGTACAGAAAATGCTATCAAGTGTGGGTTAATAGTTTATTTTATGGGTTATTTTCTTGTATCTGGGAAATTCTGAAAAAGATAAAGAAAAGCACTCTCTTTCCTTATTGATCACTTTTATGTAAAATCTCATGTACTTTGAAGTTTGGAATAGAACACTACACATTCTGAAAGTTATTCATATATGACTCTTCCTGAAATATTGAGTAAAGGGGTATAAAAAATGCCTGCCTTTACTTCCAATGTAGAACTAATTCTTAAAGTACACTTTAAAAATTCCAGTGAAATCAGACTACCAAGCAGTGTTTTCATATACTCAGGCTATTGTTACCTCTTTCAACCCTGTGAAATATAGAGGCTACTGTACAACTTCCTTTTAAACATATCCAGTTGCCTCTTAGTCCCACGTTGCTATGGCAAATAGTCATAAGTTATTACTATGTTAGAAGAATGGAATGTGATTTAAATAATGACAAAGCAGATGGTTTACTGCTCAGCAGTTAGAAGGAAAGATCAGTAACTGATTTCTTGGCTTCAAGACTTAACTCATTCATGTTAATTTTACCTGCAATGATCTTCTTTGGAGCTTATCTAACAGCAAAATCTAAAAACCTTTGTCTCCCATCTCAAAACATAAACCTTTCTGGCATGCACAAATTTTTCATTAAAATGCCCTTTATTCCTTCTTCTTTTCAAGTACAATGAAGTTAGATTTCAATAGCTTTAAACAGATTAAATAGGAATGAAAAAAAAAAACATCAGTTAATTTATTTACCAAGTAACCCAGAGCAATGTGTGTTAATGAAGAGCAACATTTGAGGAACTAACATTGTTAATGAAAGATCCTTAAGTGTACTGGTAAAGAAAATACCTAGATGTGAAAATAATTGGGACTGCTTATGAACGTAAACTAGACATAGTCTTACTCTGCCTTCTGTGATACCACTGTTATGGATAAGTAATTGTATGTTCTAAAACATTATCACTTTTTCTACCTTCTTTTCATTCACTATGTTATAATTATATTGAAGTTGATCTAAACTCAGTACTCAAATACTTAAGCCTTTTCACTCAGAGATAAATGGATGGCTCTCTGTTCTGTGAAGGGAGCCTATGCAACTAATTTTCATATCTGTTGACTTCTACAGTTCTTGCTTTGCCTTACCATCAGTATATGTTTAAAATTGAAGTTCATCTTCCTGTCTTTCTATTTTTCAGCATACCAAGGGCGGGGGGAACCTTAAATAATTATAAAGCTATGCAATTCAAATAACTTTATCTTTTTGGTCTTTCTTCTACAATCTCATTTTTCTAGCCCTTTCAATAGAAGTTAAAGTTAAATATAAGGACTAAAGATGTGTAATTTAAAAACTAGTTCCTGGCCAACTGTTTGACTAGATGTCTGGCTCCATAGCAGCAGATTGCATAGTAAGCTGAAAGTTAGGGAAATTATGTTAACTCTCTCACTAGGTAATTTATCACTTATATAGCCTATAGAGTAGGAAGTTCCTCAAGTTCACTCATAGTTAAATTCCAGAATTTGTAGCTGGTTGAATTTTATATTGACTCTGAGGTAAGTTATAGTTGTGATGGGGGACTTGAATTATTTGGACAGCTGCTGGAAATGTCATTCTATTAATAGCAAGACATGTGTCTGACTATGCCTACCATTCCCTTCCTTCATTACTACTTACTAACTATAAGATAACATGGTCACTCTTTCCCAAGGCTTCTGTGACTTCTAAATAATTCTTCTTTCATAGTCAGAATTTGGACCAGAGAAATAGTTTTTATCATGGTTTTCTTTTCTGAGAAATGAAATTGACAAGAGCGCAAGTCTCCAGACTCAGGTGAATTTTATCTCAGGCTGTGGGGATGAGAGCTAAATACATATACATATTATTTCAGAAGACAAATTAGTAATCTTGAATGGGAGAGGTGCCAGAAGCTTGAGAGATGACATTTTTATCTTAAAGATCTTAGTTTCAAAGTTTCCCCAAACATAAATATTTTATAAGATGTAGAAATGTTGTTTGGTTATAAATAGAGTCAGGTCAATTTGTAGATGATTAAATAACAGCATTAAGATAATATTATTTAATGCATTTAAACAATTCCCACAGAAATAGAATTAAAATCCAATGTGCAGAAATTACCCACATAATTCATCTTATCTTTGCTTTTTTAACAGCTTAACTTTTTTGAAAGTTTTGATTTTCTTTTCCTTTGCTGTATTTTCTTCAAGAATTTTTTTTCCCTTTAGAACAAAGTTGAAAATCAAGCTATGCAAGGAGAAAATCAGGTAAGAAAACAATTGTAACAACAACAACAAAATCTATTAGGAGGATTACATCAAAAAATAATTTCTTGTAACACTAAGGACCTAAATATGATGAGATGGATATACTCAGCTTTATAATTTCATGGTTCAAAGTATATTTACTAAATTGCTTTGCAATTACTACTATTAGCAGCTGCCTATAATGTGGGAAAAAAGTGAGTCAAATGGGATCTTTTCATTTCCGTACACTAAATATCCAGCTGGAAACATCTGGATGACTAATTGGTTCACTTTGCATGGGGACTATTTAATTCTGTTACTGTAAAAGTTTTAGCACCTGATCTCTTTTGGCTCTGGGCTTTTGGATGTCTTCATCGTTGGATACATTGTCCTTTCCCTTCTCTTCTGCACTGTTTAAGCTGTGTGTTTGTGTGTGAGTGAGTGTGTGTGTGTGTGTGTGTGTGTGTGTGTGTAAGATATGGTGTATAATGTCCAAGTTATTGCTGGACAATTATAAGTTATTTTGTGCTTTTATTTGTGTGTAAGAGTTATTACACAGTGGGAATTTTCTTTTTTCTTTTTCTCCATTTTCTTGTAGGGGGTATATCTGTTTACCAGAGAGTTTCTTATGATTGAATTACCATTGTACTAAAGATGTGTTTTGCAAATGAGAAAAGTTTGCAAGTGAATATATAGAGGGACTGTTAAAACATGGATATATTTCAACAGAGAGACACTGATTTATCCATTTTCAGTCACAAAACTTAGAAAAGAATCATTAAATATGGTTAGCCATGGCAAGTATGGAAAGTACACTTACTCATTTGTAAATTTCCTTGTATGTAATAAGCTTAGTTTAGATTGTTTATATATGATTGTTTATGGATGCTTAAACATATGTCATTATCATCCTTGGTGGGATATGTAAACACTCAATTAGAAAATTTGATGATCCCTTATTAACAGTGAATAAGACTGATATCTTGAACCTAACCTTGATTGTAAAGAGTTTCTGTTTAGCTACTTTTGAGGATTGATATAAACTCTCTCCTGAGTTCTGAGATTCTTGGGGATTTCCATATTTTCTGGTTTTAATCCGTTTCAACCTACTGTTATAGTACATATTTTTAGTGTCTATTGTAGTGCCCAATAGGAACATACAAATATATTTGCAATTGTAAACTAAGTGTTGTTGAATTTAGAGTCCTAAAGTGAAATTTTATCAAAATACTGTTTGAGTTTATCTCATCTTGGGCCATCATAGGTGTATAGGAGCCTCAAAGAGATCACATCTCTAAATTATTCAACAGAGTGTCTTCGAATTTAGGCTCTAGAGTCACGCTGCCTGGATTTACATTTCAGATAAAACTTATCAGCTGTGCCCTTGTGCACAATACTCAATGCCTCAGAGCTTCTGTTGCTTTATCTGCAAAATGGAGATAATGCCAATGCTGAAAATTGTAAATATTGCCAGAGATAATTATTTTTAGTATTTTTGTATATAGTGCTTGGTAATTAACTACAGATGCTATTTCTCTCCCTCCTCTTTCACTTCCTTCCACTCCTCTGTGAACTCCTCCACCTCCTCCTCATTGTTGTTATTATGATTATTATTATTGTTATTTAATAGCTCTATCCTATGGTTACATAGCTCTCTGCTCCAATCCACATTGCATAGTTCAGCCAGAATAATCTTTCCTCGGCATGATCTTCAAACATTCCCTTGTGCAAAAAACTGATTAAAATCAGACTGCCAAATCCACCATTAATTGTCCCTTGTGAATATAATGGCTATCTGTAATGCCAGCTCTCCAATTCATTTATCAGCATTCCTAACTTTCCTAATTTATTTCAAGGAATTAAATCCTCTTGCTGTTGTGAGTCAAAAACAACAGGTGGTAAGAATGAAGAGGAAAGGAGGCCAGTCATTTTGAAAACTTATGATGGTAACAAAGAATGCAGTAATGTTAACAGTTTACATTTGTAAGCTTTACCATCTGTAAAACACTCACATGTAAATACATATGTATAACTATATATAATTATATATATAATTATGTAACTATATATGTATAAATACATATATAACTAATTATACATAGTGGTATGTATATATAACATATTGATTATATATAATATATATGATATATATAATATACATAGCACTACATATATTATACAGTGATATATATATATATATATACACACACACACATATATATAACATACTTTCAAGCTTACAAAATGCTTTGGGTATTAGAACAAATCATGAGGAGTCTTTTGAGAATACCATCAGCCTTCTTAGAACAGATTAGTGGATTCCAAACTGATGATTAATCTTAGTGGTGTACTGAGGATAAGACTCTTCAACTAGGAGTTTGTGAGGAGGGGTCATCCCAAGTGAAAAGAAGAGTTTGAGGAGAGGGACAGAAATTGGAAAGCACAATGTATGTTTGGGAGATAAGGAAAGACCATAGCCTTTCCTATAGGAATATAAAGGAAGATTAGGCTGAAGAGTCGATGTGGACATCTGTAATGCTTTGGTTTTCTAAGAATAGAAGATGTGAAGAAGTCAAATTCTAATATAGGGTCCTAACCCCTTGACTCTTAAGACACAAAGAGACTACCTTGGGCTTTGTGTACAGAGTCATTTTATAGGTTCCTTTTCCCTCAAATTTTGGTAATACTGCACTTCATAGATAAGAAAAATGACACGGTTACCTTTGCGTTTGTCACATGTCAAAACAGTTAAGATTCTTATTACCCTTGGATATTATGCCTTTTTTTAAGTGGCAGGAGTTTGTGTTTACTCTTTTCTGCATCTGTATACCAAAGTCTAAATTTTTAGGATATTATGCCTTTTTTTAAGTGGCAGGAGTTTGTGTTTGCTCTTTTCTGCATCTGTATACCAAAGTCTAAATTTTTAGGCACAATGAATGGAAATTAATATAAAAAGTGAAATGATTAGACAATGGTGTGCTGGGAAATGTTTAACAACTCTGGCTGTCTGGAAAAAACAGGCATGAAATATAAGTATACATATAGATATAGAATATTTTAATATATATGAACAAGTATTATATATATTTTACTGATACTAGAGATATGTAGCACCTAATTTACAAATAATAATAAAATATGCAGTATCCTTTATTGTAAATTCCTTATAACCAATTGATTTTCAGGGAATGATTTCATTGATTTTTGATGAATTCTTATATTGTAGCCAACTATGTTTGCAATTAACAAAATAATGAAATTTTGCCATGAATGTTAGGTGATATTTCTCTTTATGTTAGTGACTTAAACAAACTGGAACAATGAATATGTGTATTGAGAGTTCACTCTTTCATCAATAATGTGAGTTCCATCTTTGTTGATTCAAATGATAGTTTTGAAACTCAGAAGAATATTCAATTTTTGTGACATTCACCAATACAATGGCCATAGACTTGACAGTCACACTCCTAAGTTTAATCTGCATTATTAACATTCCTCCATCACTTTCATAAATCTAAATAGTGAACAAAACAATTAATTAAGACTTGATTTGTAGAATCAGAAGTTTGTCAATTTCCATTGTGTGACTACTATTCCCTCTATGGCTCAATCTACCAACATGATGGAGTTGGGGAGAAATGTACAGTAGCACACCAACATACACATACAATACAGTAGATATAAATGGCTCAAGAGAACAGATAATAGTAAAATGTGGTAAAATAGTAAAGTGATGGTGAATTTTGAGCGTTTATTCCTTTGCTTTTTTAACATTATTTATTTAATTATAAGTTTATTTAATTTACTTATGCTTAACCATGGCTGTGTTTAACAGCCAGCTTGCAGAATTCCTGGCAATTTACAAATTGACTGTAGGAAGCCAGCTTTAGTGCACCACTGAAAAAGAGAGTCATTGATTCATTAAAAATCTGTAAGGTATCCTGGGTGTTATCAAGCATGTTTTTTATTGAGATATAATTAACATGACATTGTGTAAGTTTAAGGAGTACAATGTATTGATTTGATACATTTATATGTTGATATATAATTACCAGTGCAGTGTTAGCTAATACCTCTATCATGTCAGACAATTATTTGTGTGTGTGTGGTGAGAACATTTAAGATCTAGTCTTTTAGCAGCTTTGAAGTGTATAACACAGTACTGTTAACTATAATCACAGTACTGTACTTTAGATTCCCCAGAACTTACTCATATTCTAACTGTAAATTTGTACCCTTTGACAATCTCTCTAATTTCCCAACCCCCCCAACTCCTAGTAACCACCATTCTAATCTCTGTTTCTGTGAGTTCAGCTTTTTGTAGATGCAAATCAAAACGACAATGGGATATCACCTCACACCTGTTAGAATGGCTATCATCAAGAAGACAGGCGATAACAAGTGTTGACGAGGATGTGGTGAAAAAGGAATGCTTGTGCATTGCTGGTGGGAATGTAAATTGGTAAAGCCACTATAGAAAACATTACTGAGTTTTCTCAGAAAATAAAACTATGATCCAGCAATCACGTGTTTACTGTAAGAGATTATTTACAGTAGCCAATATACGGACTCAACCTAAGTATCTATCAGTGATGAATGGATTAAGAATGTGTGGGGTATATATATATATATATATATATATATATATATATGCAATGAAATATTATTCAGCCATGAGAAGGAATGAAATCCTGCCATTTGTGACAACATGGATGGACCTTGATGAAATTATGCTAAGTGAGATGTCAGAAAGAGAAAGGCAAATACTGTACAGTATCACTTATATGTGGAATCTAAAAAGCTCAACTTGTATCAAGCATGTTGAGGCACTGAGCACAGTTCAGTCATACAGAGGAGCTCACTGTAGGAATATAGCAGTTGTTAAAATGCTTATTACCTATAAATCCTGCAAGAACCTGAAGAGTATCTTTAGTATTGATTATTTGTAGTATTTTTATAGCATCTTTCTTTAGGAAACTTTCAATAGATTTTAAACAATAAATGCAGCACCAAGTATTACAGGAGTAGGAAACATCAAGATGGGAAAACAAATGAAGAAGAATGGGGAGTCTGAATTGGAAGAGGAAGCAGGAGGCATCTATCACAATAGTAACCCTGAAATAAGTATATAGAGGTGTATTAGTTTTCTAGTGCTGCCATAATACATTATACAAACTTAAGGGCTTACAACAACACTAGTTTATTATTTTAGAGTTTTGTAGATCAGAAATCCAGTATGGGTCTCAGTGGGCTAAAATCAAGGTGTCTGCAGAGCTGTTTTCCTTTCTTGACTTACTAGAGGAGACTGCATTTCCTTGTTCATTCAGGTTGTTGGCAGATTTCAGTTTCTTACAGTTGTAGGGCTGAGCTCCCTTTTGCATTGCTGGCTGTCAATGAGAGTAATTTCCAGCTTCAAGAGGCTACCAACATTCTTTGCCTCATAGTCCCCTTCCTTCATCCTCAAAGCCAGTAATGGCTGATTGATCTTTCTCATGCTTTGAATCTCTCCTGCCTCTTCCTCTATTGTGACATCTCTGTGACCTCCTTTTCTGTCTTCCTCTTCTGCTTTTAAAGATCCATGTTATTGCACTGCTCCCATGCAGATGATCAAGGATGTTTTCCCCATTTTTAAGGTCAGCTGTTAAGCAACCTTAATTCCACCAGCCACCTTAACACCCCTTTGCCACATGACAACACATTCACAGATTCCAGGGATTATGACATAGACATTTTTGGCAAGGCGTGGGGTATTACTCTGCTTATGAAATCAGAGCTTTTCTATCAGTAAAATTTTAAGTCACTGACCTTTATTTCTGCTTTCACTCCTATTGATTTTAAAGAATGATGGCCTACCACTCTTTTCTTTCAATTTATCCCCCAGGAATGCCTGTTCTTAGACATTTTATTCGCCCATAAGTGAAAATGGATAAAAGTTCATTGTTAGCAGAAAGGCTACATTGTATTTAGATTAAAATATCTCCATCTTTTACCTCAAGCAGAAGATTTTTAATTCTGTGTGATCTTGGACAAGTGATTTAACTTCTCTGGTCTTCAGTTTCTTCATACACTGAATAGCGGTCAAACAGATCCCCAGCAACATTGTTGTGAGGGTTAGAAATAGTATAAGTAAATCCTGAATCCAATACCCAGTGTATAGTATGGGCTCAATAAATGATACCTGTTATTATTATTAGAATCCATTATTTCATTAACTACATTCCATTTGAAGTAAATTAAGTCCTGGGTCATCAATTTTGTACCATGTCTATAATGCATACTTACAGCCAAGTGATTATATATCACAGTAAAAAAATATTTTGCAAAGCATTGCTGTCTTCAGTTAATGGATCCAATTTACACAATTGACATATCTAATCTAGTGTAATAATTTTAAGAATAAATTAATATATCCTTGCAACTCTTAATGAAGACTTTTCATTGGTTATCAGTAACAGCTAATAAGGGGTTTTCTTGAACAAAGACAGTATTTACATTATAGTATATTTGGTTATTTAGCCTTGTAAAACTTTAGCTTATAATAAAGGATAAGCTTTAATTTTACTTGGACCATTTAATCTCACTCTCTTTAAAAAAAAATATAGGAGTGGAACTGATTTACAATGTGTTAGTTTCAGGTGTAAAGCAAAGTGAATCAGTTATATATACATATACATATATCCACTCTTTCTTAGATCCTTTTCCCGTATAGGCCATTACAGATTATTGAGTAGAATTCCCTGTGCTATACAGTAGGTACTTTTAGTTATCTATTTTATGTATAGTAGTCTGTATATGTCAAACCCAAACTTCCAATGTATCCCTCCTCCCACCTTACCCCCTGGTAACCATAAGTTTGTTATCTACATCTATAACTCTACTTCTGTTTTGTAGATAAGTTTATTTGTGCCCTGTTTTAGATTCCACATGTAAGCAATATCATATAATATTTATTTGTCTTTCTCTATCTGACTTACTTCACTCAGTATAAAAATCTCTAGGTCCATCCGTGTTGCTACAAATGACACAATTTCATTCTTTTTTATGACTAAGTAATATTCCATTGTATATGTGTACCATATTTTTTTATCCATTCCTCTGTTGATGGACATTTAGGTTGCTTCTATATCTTGGCTATTGTAAATAGTGCTGCAATGAATATTGTGGTGCATGTATCTTTTCGAATTATGCTTTTCTCCAGATATATGTCCAAGAGTGGGATTGCTGGATCATATGTTAGCTCTATTTTTATTTTATTAAGGAACCTCCATACTGTTCTCCATAGTGGCTGTACCAGTTTACATTCCTACCAACAGTGTAGGAGGGTTCCTTTTTTTCAATGCTCTCCAGCATTTGTTTGTAAATTTTTTGGTGATGGCCATTCTGACAGGTGTAAGGTGATAATTCATTGTAGTTTTGATTTGCATTTCTCTAATGATTAGTGATGTTGAGCATCTTTTCATGTGCCTCTTGCCCATCTGTATGTCTTCTTTGGAGAAATGTCTATTTAAGTCTTCTGCCCATTTTTTGATTGGGTTTTTTATTTTTTTGATATTGAGCTGCATGAGCTCTTTGTATATTTGGAGATTAATCTCTTGTCAGTTGCTTTATTTGCAAATATTTTCTACCATTCTAAAGGTTGTCTTTTCATTATGTTTATGGTTTCCTTTACTGTGCAAAAGATTTTAAGTTTGATTAGGTCCCATTTGTTTAATTTTGTTTTTATTTTCATTACTCTAGAAAGTGGGTCAAAAAAGATCTTGCTGCGATTTATGTCAAATAGTGTTCTGCCTATGTTTTCCTCTAAGAGTTGTATAGTATCTGGTCTTGCATTTAGGTCTTTAATCCATTTTGAGTTTATTTTTGTGTATGGTGTTAGGGAGTGTTCTAATTTCATTCTTTTACATGTAGCTGTCCAGTTTTCCTAGCACCACTTATTGAAGAGACTGTCTTTTCTCCATTGTATATTCTTGCTTACTTTGTCATAAATTAGGTGACCATAGGTGTGTGGGTTTATCTCTGGACTTTCTATCCTGTTCTATTGATCTATAGTTCTGTTTCTGTGCCACTATCATACTGTTTTGATGATTGTAGCTTTGTACTATACTCTGAAAGTCAGGGAGCCTGGTTCCTCCAGTTCCGTGTTTCTTTCTGAATATTGTTTTGGCTATTCATTGTCTTTTGCATTTCCATAAAAATTGTGAAATTTTTGTTCTAGTTCTGTGAAAAATGACATTGCTAATTTGATAGGGATTGCATTCAATCTGTACATTGCCTTGTGTAGTATAGCCATTTTGACAATATTGATCCTGCCAATCTAAGAATATGGTCCATCTTTCCATATGTTTGTGTCATCTTTTATTTCTTTCATCAGTATCTTATAGTTTTCTGAGTACAGGTATTTTGCTTCCTTAGGTAGGTTTATTCCTATGTATTGTATTCTTTTTGGTGCAGTGGTAAATGGGATTGTTTCCTTGATTTCTCTTTCTGATCTTTCATTGTTAGTGTATAGGAATGCAAGCGATTTCTGTGTATTAATTTTGTATCCTTCACCTTTACCAAATTCATTGATGAGCTCTAGGATATTTCTGGTAGCATCTTTAGGGTTTTCTATGTATAGTATCATGTCATCTGCAAACAGTGACAGTTTTACTTCTTCTTTTCCAATTTAGAGTCCTTTTATTTCTTTTTCTTCTCTGATTGGCATGGCTTGGACTTCCAAAACTATGTTGAATAATAGTGTCAAGAGTGGACTTCCTTGCCTTGTTCCTGATCTTAGAGGAAATGCTTTCAGTTTTTCACCACTGAGAATGATGCTTGCTGTGAGTTTGTGGAAGTCATCTTTAACTTTAAAAATTTTACTACCTGAATACTCCGTATACAAGTAGTTACAAAGCCCTGCTGGTTTTTCCTTTGTTGCTCTCTTTAAATCTGTCTCTTCTTTTCCATTCTTCCTGTTGAGGTAAAAAATGTGTCTGTGATAGCTAAAGGCTCATGAACAGAGACAGGAGTCATGATCAGGAAGGCTGAGGAGTAATAAGATCCTGTGCATCAGGTGATGAGGTCCAGCAAGTGAGATGTATATCCAAGGAGATGAATAGTGAACATTAATGGTGTTTTTTAAAAGCATGGTATTTGTTGGATAGATTGCATTTCTGGTTACAAGGAACAGGAAGTTAAGTGTTTGAAATTTGTTTTCCAGGATCTAGGATTAAGGAAAATTCTCACCATGTATTCCTCTGTTCTTTGAGACTTATTCCAAGCCTTAGAGCTTTGGGCAATAAAATAGTTATAAGGAAAGTAAATATATAGGATGTGAGACTGCATACCTCTATATCTCTGCTTAGTTCTTCTAGAGATATATGAAAAATTCCTTTGCTTTATTAAAATAAATCTAACTTTTGCCCTTTAATGATACTGACATTTGAAAGTATATGAAGTATAGTAACATTTCTATGTAAAATATTTAGCTATTGCTAGGCAGCTTATCCTCATAGACCTGGATATTTTAGTCCATTCTGCCTCTCCCATGTTATCTTTTGGCAACCATTTAATGACACAACTACACTTTTGGAGTATAACTGATCCTTTAGAGGTAATATATTTTCTGAAGTACAGTGTAATGATTAAGTGTACAGTGTCTAGAATCAATCTGAAATGATTAATCAATCAATCTGAATTTGAATATTTCTAATAGCTTATTTTTGTGAGCTTGGGAAGCATTAATTATTATTTTAATGTAATATTTGTTGACTAACTTTTATGTGTCAGGCATTGTGCTAAATAACATGAGTTATTTTATTTAATTCCACTTGCTTTTTTGCCTCAGTTTCCTGCTTTGTAAAATGAAGTTACTCATAGTTTGTATATCATCAAATTATAATTATTATATGTGTTAATGTAATGCAGAGTGCCTGACTGAAATATAGCACAATATTAGCTGTTATTATTAGATGATTATTATTAGTCAATTTCAGTCTTCTTTCATTTTTCAAATTTGGTAGGTGCTAAAAATCCTTTTTGAATGTTCTGGTGCTTGCAAAATTCAGCAGGTGCTGACCACATGTTGTTAACTGATCCTGATAAACAGAGTAAAGCATGCTACTTTTTATATACATAAGGACGCAACTTCCCTCTTACCTAATGGTCTGTCTGAGTTCGTAGGAACTTATTTTTATATTCCTCTACTTTCAGATTGTTGTAAAAACCTTGGTAGCTACTCCAATAGCTCAAACTTTTCTCCAGATAAGGTAAAATGAGAAGGTGTGACCTATGAAATTTTCTTTGTTTAAAAAATTAGATCACATTAGGTTCATTTGTTTCTTATTTGGCCTCCGTGTTTATGAACCCATAAGTATTTATTTTCACTGTCTAATTAAAAACTGTAAGATTTTCCCTGATGTAAAGTGACAACTGACATTTCACGAATTATAGCTGATACAGGTCTTCCTTAGGTAGGCTTTAACTATATCTTAGACTTTTTAAACATCTCATTAAATTTTTAAAACTTGCATTTTAATGTAATGGTAGTTCTATTTTTACCATTCAAAGAAAATAACCATTTTTACTTCAGAATCTCTTTAGGGTATCATTTTTTCCCAGTATTATTGGACTTTTCTCTATTAAGTCCAAATCCATCCAAATATTAATGATTTTTGTGCTCTCATTTCCTATTTCCATCCCCATTCACCTATACTGCAAGCCCCACCATCCCAATACTTCTAGTTTGGAAAGTGGATGGTGGCAGCTATTAAAAAGAAAATAGTCTTTCCATGAGTTTCCTGTCAAGAAAGCACACATTAGAATAGATACATGGATTCATCTGGCTTCTAATGTCACTTATCCACATATGACACCTCAAGAGGAAGACAATAGGAGGTGAGTAGTTCATGTCCCTTAACACATGCTGCCAAACCCAGAATTTGAATACTTATCACTCAGTAGTATGTCATTCTTAATCACAAACTACCTGAAATGAAAAGATCCACACTATATTATGTGTGTCACTGAGATGTTACTGGAAGCCAACTGTGATCGTATGAAAACTTCCATCCTCAAATAACTTCCAAAGTGCTCCATCATGAGTAGACTTGAAATATTGCAAGGTCAGCTTTTACTTTTTATATATGAAGTTTGTTCTCTTTACGTTAGTTCAGTTGGTTGTGGCTCAACTTCTTCTGTACAGTTATACCCTTACTTGCTGTTCTTTAAATGCACATTGTGACAAAGATTATTGAAATGTGTGAGGTCATGTCATCAGAGTTCATTGCTTGATTAATTTGTTTCCTATGTGGATAAAAATCTCTCAGTTTTCCTATCTCCATACAGAAGTGAAAGGGCTTTTTCAGTATGCTTTCTCAACTACATACTCTATTTTTATTAAATAGTTACTTTTTAAATTGTCTATTTTATTTGAAAATAGAAATGTGTCATTGCACCTCAAATCATCTAGTACCTGGCAGTTCAGTCTTATGACATGATAGTTTGAGTGCCTTCCATCTTCTGTTTTTATTAAGTTCATAGTGTATCTTCGGAGGTACAATTAGTATAGACATTTTGTAATTAGTTTTATCACTTTCTCTGAACAATGTGGAATCTTACTCTGACATATGGGAAAATATAGCATGGATGATAAATTATTAAAAATTCAATTTAAGGAAAATACAGTGGAGTGTGCTATTCTGAAGTCCTGTTACTTGATTTGAAGCATTTTATTTTAAATACAATTGACTATTCATGCATGTATTTCTATCTGTGCTACATTTGTGGTAATAGCATCCCCAATCATAACTATAGAATTAGGGAACTAAATAGATAAGTGCAATAATAAAATCAGTCTTTGTCCTGAAAGGCTGATCTGTGTTGAATATCATCTTATTATTTATATAGTTAGTGTTGTTCAGAAGGACTTAGCCATTTCTCACTGTTCGTCTTTGTACACACTGTTACCATGGTTTTCAATAATCTGCCTTAAGGGAGTGATGCCACCAAGATGGTTGAGTAGGAGACCCCCGCCTCCATACTTCTACAAAGACTAACAATTAGACACATCCACAAACATAAACATTTCTGGGAGAGCTCTGGAATCCAATTAAGAAATTTCAGCAACACACTAGAATAAAAAATTTGAGAATAATTGCACAAAAAGTTAAGGAAAACTGCTTCATTTTGCCTGTATCATCTGATTGCCAATCTGGCATTACTCAACACCAAGAAGGAACTCCCCAGCTAGAAAGAGTTCCCCTTGCATGGAAAGGAAGAGTGGGGTGAGACAACTACTTCCTCAGTCTTTTAAGAATGCTCAGTGGGGAAGGATAGTCTCTTCAATAAATGGTACTGGTAAAACTGGATATTCGAATAAAAAGAATGAATTGTGGCCTCTATCTTATACCATTCACAAACCTTAACTCAAAATGGATTAAAGACTTACATTTAAGACTTTCCTAGAAGAAAACATAGGAAAAATGCTCCTTGACCACAAGTTTTTAGATATGACACCAAAAACACAAGCAACAAAAGCAAAATAAACAAGTAGAACTACATCAAACTAAAAAGCTTTTGCACAGCAAACCAAATAATCAACAAAATGAGAAGGCAACCTACAGAAGGGGAGAAATATTTACCAACCATTATCAGATAAGAGGTCAATATCCAAAATATATGAAGAAATTAATTACAGGAAAACAAATAACCTCACTAAAAAATAGGCAGAAGATCTGATAGATTTTTTTTTCTAAAGAATACATACAAATGGCCAACATGTACACGAAAAGATGCTCAACACCACTGATTATCAAGTAAATGCAAGTTGAAACCACAATGAGATATCACTTCACACATGTTAGAATGGCCATTATCAAATAGAAAAGAAATAACAAGTGTTGACAAGGGTGTGAAGAAAAGGGAACCCTTGTGTGCTATTGGTTGAAATGTAAATTGATAACAAACACTATGGAGAACAGTATGGAAGTTCTTCAAAAAATTAAACATGAAACTATCATATGATCCAGCAATCCCACTTCTGGGTATATATCCAAAGAAAATGAAATCACTACCTTGAAGATATATCTGCACCCCCAGGTTTATTTCAGCATTATTCACAGTACTCAACACATGTAAACAACCTAAATGCCCATTGACAGATGAATGGATAATGAAAATGTCACATACACACAAACACACACATACACACACAGTAGTATTATTCACACATGTAAAAGGAGGAAATCTTGCTATTTGGAACAACGTGTGTGGAACTTGAGGACATTATGCCATGTGAAATAAGTCAGACGTAGAAAGATAAATACTGTGAGCTCTTACTTACATGGTGAATCTAAAAGAAGCCAAACTCACAGAGTAGAATGGTGGTTAAAAGGGGCTTGGATGTAGAGAAAAGGAGATGTTGGTCAATTAGTACAATGCTGATTAAGTTCTGGGGATCTAGTACACAGCATGGGGACTATATTTAACAATACTGTATCATATACTTGAAAGTTGCTGAAAGAATAGATCTTAAATGTTCACAGGACACACAAAAAATGTAATTACGTGAGGTGATGAATGTGTTAAGTAACTTTAGGGTGTTAATTGTTTCACAATATATACATGTATCAAATCATCATTTTGTATACCTTAAACTTGCACAGTGTTATATGTCAATTATATCTCAATAAAGCTGGGGGGGAAAAGAGAAGGAGAGTTGATGGTAAGAATGTCTGTTTAACATAAATAGCCTTAGAGTGATATTCAAGAAATGTAAACTTTGTTATGTACACTGTATATAACAAATCTCTTCAATTATGCATTGAAATGCTTTCTTTTAGGAGTAAATTATTAGGATGATAACACTATTGAATAAACGATATTAGCAAGTGGAAGCTCTGCATTTAAAATAACTGCAGGCAAATAGGTAGAGACCTAGGTGAAATAAGTGACTTTTCCAATCATAAAGGAGAATCAAAGTCTCTGAGAGACTAGCATTTCTATAGCTAATGGCCTTCCATTGTAAAAAAGCCTACATTGACTTCTGAGAGCTAAAGTTATTACTAAGGAATAACTTAATTAAGATACTTTGAAAAAAAGGTTTTTTTTTGTTCTGTATTGAAGGAGAAAATTATCAATGGTGTATTACAAAGATTAGATTTTATGTAGATAATATAGGGAACTAGGACTATTCTTTGTAAAGTAATGTGAGAGGGTAATTGTAATATGGAAATTTACTGTAATTTAGTTAGAGTGAGTCTGAATAACTGAGAACAAATGTTAATGATCATACTGAGTGACTTCTTTTAAATGACTTTTAGTCATAGGTATACTATTGACAGAATTTTAGCTTTACATAGTATAAAAATGAGTTTTAAAAAGTCTATATTCTAAAAACAATGTTAAAGTTTTTAAAGTTCACTTGTGAAGTTCCATACTACAGTGTGTTTTAAAATATCTCAATGTTTGCTCATGCTTTACTGATGACTGCTATTTGAAGAATATTTGTGAATGGTGAAGTGATGGACTTGAGCAACTCCAGGAGTTTGGAAATTGATAAGTTTTTCAAAGTGTTGAGATAGTGGTGTCTGTTGCCAGAAATATGAGAACTGAATAACATTGGATAGAGAACAACAGGTTACAGGTTTACTCAGGGGTAGTGTTTTTAACAGTTTTCAACATAAATAAGAGGGCTGGAGTTCTTTTTCCTTTGCTTCATGATGTCTATACAGTTAATGTTTTGATATTTTCATAGAAATAATAGGCTAAAGTTTACAGTAGAGGCATTTTAACAATTCATGCACACTTTTCTATAAGTGCAGTTAGTGTAGATTAGCAAACTAAATTCTGTTCACAAAACCGAATACATGTATGTATGTGTGTGTGTATATGTACACATATGTATATATACATATAGTACATACACATTTATATATGTGATAGATATGTTTATATCTTTTCACACACACTACAGTATGTGTGAAAATTAAGATATAAAATTAACAATCTGTGAAAGTACTTCAAAAATTGTTGGGCCAGATGGAGCATTTTGAAATATCACAAATACAATAATCTATAGCTATACTGACATTATGCCAAAGAGTAGGATTAAAACGGGGGAAAAACTGTTAGCCATCCAGATATTCAGTATCATGCACATGCTTACTAATTATTTTTTTTATTTTCAATCTGAAATTTTGAGGGTTTATATAAGTCTTAATTCCTCTATGCCCCAGAATTTAGTGTATCTTAGACAATTAATCAATAATGGCTTCTGAAACCAAAAGGCCCATTCTTTCTAAGTCAGTAGTTTGAAAAGAAATAACCAAAGAAATGTCCATCTTATAACATGTGGAGATAATGAATTTCCATTTTGGAATAAAGCATGCTATTCTGATGTTGAATTGTACTAAAAAAATGGTAAAGTTAATTCTGGCCAGTAAAGATGGAGTAAAATGCACATGCTTCTAATAAATATATGACTTTAATTCATTCAACGAAATTTTTGAGTGCTAACTATATGCCAGGCACTGTTCAATATTACAGTAAACTTGACAGCATGGTACCTGCACTTATATAGCTTACATTCTAAATAAAGAAGATAACCAATAGATAAGAAAATAAATAAATGAATAATTTCATGATGTTTGAAAACACAGCAAAATCAAAATATGTTCACATAGATTTCATCTTTCATCATGTTCCCTAGAATGTTGATCACAAATAAAGCACAATTCTGTATTAAATAGGTGTTCAACATCTAACTTATTCAAAGAGATATTGTCTACTGATTTAATTTAAAACTCCAATTTTGAAAAAAATTTTCACATAACATTTGGCAGTAAAGCAGCCTCTGTCCATAGTCCAAAATAACACTAACTTCCCATTAAAGGAAATGGACTGAAGTCAGGAAAATATTCTCATGGTGACACTTTTCACAGAGCTGAAGGAATCAATTTTTTTAACAGCTATACTTTTATTAAAAATACTTTAGTAATCTAACCCGTACTTGTGTGTGTCTGTGTGTGTGTGTGTGTGTGTGTGTGTGTGTGTGTGTGTGTGTGTGACAGAGAGAGAAGCGGGGGGCGCTAATAAATGAATTTCTGAAAATATCTTCAGGACAGTTATTGTCATTTATTGTGTGTTTATTTAGCCTTCTAATTCAAAGGCCAGTTGTTTAATCACGTGATTCTACTTCAACTAAAGCTTTCTAACATATTAAATTGTATACCATGAGCCTAGCTTCCTGGTGTGAAATGCCAAACTTACAAAAGAAACACCTGCTAAATAACAAAATATTTTCATGAAGTAATTGTAGCTAATAAAGATAGAAGCTTTTCACAGAATATACTGTGAATCGTGGAAATCATATTTTTTTTACACCAAAGGCCACATCAAGTACCAAAGTATCGATTTTTCTTCACTTTCAATTCCTCAAATGGTTTAGGATCCTATAAAGAACACAAAACTTTTGTTCTCTTTAAAAGAATATTAAATATATGAATGTTAAGGAAGATTACTTTTTCAGCTTTATTGAGATATAATTGGCAAATAACATTAAGTTTAAGGTGTACAATATAATGATTTAATACACATATATACTGTAAAATGTTTACTGCAATGAGGTTAGTTAACACATTTTTTACCTAACATAATTGTCATTTTGTTGTCGTTACTATTACAGTGAGGACATTAAAGCTCTGCTCTCATAGCAGCTTTCAAATATACAATATAGTATTGTTAACTATAGTCACCAAGCTTTACATTAGATCCCCAGAAATTGTTCATCTTATAACCAAGAGTTTTTACCCTTTGGCCAACGTCTCCCCACTTCCCACAGCCCTTAGCCCCTGGCAACAACCATTCTGCTCTCTGTTGCTATGAGTTTGGTGATATTATATTCTGCAGGAAAGTGGGATCATACAGTGTTTGTCTTTCTCTTTCTGACATGTATTTCACATAGCATAATGTCTTCAAGGTCCAACCACTTGTCACAAATAGCAGGATTTCCTTCTTTTAATGGTTGGATTTTATATATATATTGCACTTTGCAGATATTGTGGTTTTTTTTTTTTTTAATAAATTGAAGGTTTGTGTCAACCCTGTGTCAAGCAACTCTGTCAGCACCATTTTTTAGATAGCATTTGCTCACTTCATGACAGTCACATTTTGGTAATTCACACAATATTTCAAAATATTACATTCATTATTATTTTATTTACTATGGTGATCTTTTTGAATTGAAGTATAGTTGATTTACAATTTGTTAGTTTCAGGTGTACAACAAAATGATTCATTTATACATATACGTGTGTGTGTGTGTATATATATATGTATTTTTCAGATTCTTTTCTATTATAGGTTATGACAACTATATTACATATAGTTCACTGTGTTATATGGTAAATCCTGTTGTTTATCTTTTCTATTTGTAGTGGTATATATCTGTTAATCCCATACTCCTAATTTATCCCTCCCCCCCATTCATCTTTGGTAACCATAAGTTTTTTTCTATGTCTGTCAGTCTGTTTCTGTTTTGTAAATAAATTCATTTGTATTATTTTTTTATACTCTACATATTAGTGGTATCATGTAACATTTGTCTTTCTCTGACTTACTTCACTCAGTATGCTAATTTCTAGGTCCATTCATGTTGCTGCAAATGGCAGTATTTCATTCTTCTTAAGGTTGAGTAATATTTATTTTATATGTATACCACATCTTTATCCATTCGTCGGTAGACACTTAGGTTGCTTCCATATTTTGGCTATTGTAAATAGTAAGGCTATGAATATTGGGGTGTGTATATCTTTTCAAATTAGAGCTTTTATCATTTCTAGTTATATGTCCAGCAGTGGGATTACAGGATCATATGGTAGCTCTATTTTTAGTTTTTTAAGGAACCTCCATACCATTCTCCATAGTGGATGAACCAATTTACATTCTTACAGACAGTGTAGGAGGGTTCCCTTTTCTCCACACCCTCTCCAGCATTTATTGTTTGTAGACTTTTTGATCATGGCCATTCGGAGCAGTGTGAGGTGATACCTCATTGTAGCTCTGATTTGAATTTCTCTGTTAGTGATGTTGAGCATCTTTTCATGTGCCTGTTGGCCATCTGTATGTCCTGTTTGGAGAAATGTCTATTCAAGTTGTCTGCCCATTTTTTGATTGGGTTGTTCATTCTTTTGATATTGAGCTGTAGGAGTTGTTTGTGTATTTTAGAAATTAACCCCTTGTCAGTTGCATCATTTGCATATGTTTTCTCCCATTCTGTGTGTTGCCTTTCATTTGGTTTATGGTTTCATTTGCTGTGCAAAAGCTTATAAATTTGATTAGGTCCCATTTGCTTACTTTTGCTTTTCTTTCTTTTGCCTTGGGAGACTAAGAAAATATTAGTACTATTTATGTCAGAGTATGTTTTGTCCATGTTCTCTGCTAGGTGTTTTATGGTGTCATGTCTTAATCTAGGTCTTTAAACCATTTTGAGTTTACATTTGTATATGACGTGAGGGAGTGTTCTAATTTCACTGACTTACATGAGGCTGTCCAGCTTTTGCAACACCACTTGCTAAAGAGACTGTCTTTTCTCCATTGTATATTCTTGCCCCCTTTTGTCAAAGATTAATTGACTGTAGGTGTGTGGATTTATTTCTAGACTCTCTATTCTGTTCCATTGATCTATATGTCTGTTTTTGTGCAAATACCACCCTGTTTTGATTACTGTAATTCTGTAGCATTGTCTGAAATGTTGGAGGGCTATTTTTGCCTCCAGGTTTGTTCTTTTTCCTCAGGTTTACTTTGAAAATTCTGGATCTTTTGTGGTTCCATATAAATTTTAGGATTATTTGCCCTAGTTCTGTGAAAAATGTCATGGGTAATTTCATAGGGATCACATGAAATCTGTAGATTGCTTTGGGTGGTATGGCCATTTTAACAATATTAATTCTTCCAATCCAAAAGCATGGGATAACTTTCCATTTCTTTGAATCATCTTCAGTTTCCTTTATCACTGTTTAATAGTTCTCAGCATATAGGTCTTTCACCTCCTTGGTTAGATTTATTCCTAGATGTTTTTGTTTGACTTGATTTTTAATGGGATTGGTTTTTTACTTTCACTTTTTTCGTTAGGATAAATTCTTTCTCTTTGTTAGTGTAAATTGTTAGTGTAAATTTCATTGTTAGTGTAAAAATTGCAACAGATTTCTGTATATTAATTTTGTATGTTGCTAACTTGCTTAATTCACTTATTAGTTCTAATATTTTTGTATGCAGTCTCTAAGGTTTTCTATAGCCTATCATGTCATTTTCATATAATGACAATTTTACCTCTTCCTTTCCAATGTGGATATCTTTTATTTCTTTTTCTTGTCTGATTTCTGCAGCTAGGACTTCCAGTGCTATATTCAAAAGAAGTGGTTAGTTGGCATCCTTGTCTTGTTCCTGAATTTGGTTGGAAGGCTTTCAGCTTTTTACTGTTGGGTACTATTTACTATTTTCTGTGGGTTTGGAGAAAATGACATTTATTATGTTGAGGTATGTTCCCTCTATGCCCACTTTTTGGAGAGTTTTTATCATAAATGGATGTTAAATTTTGTCAAAAGTTTTTTCTGCATCTCCTGAGATGATCATGTGCTTTTTATTCTTCAGTTGATTAATGTGGTCTATCACATTGTTTGATTCACAGATATTGAAAACTCCTTTCATTCCTGGGATAAACCCCACTTGATCATGTTGTATGATCTTTGAAATGTATTGTTGGGTTTGGTTTGCTAATATTTTGTTGAGGATTTTTGCATCTATGTTCATCAATGATATTGGCCTGTAATTTTTTTTGTGTGTGATAGCTTTCTCTGGTTTTGGTGTCAGGGTGCTGCTGGCCTCATGCAATGAGTTTGGGAATTCCTTCCTCTGCAGTTTTTGATAATAGTTTGAGAAGGAGAGGTGTTAACTCTTCTTTAAATGTTTGGTAGAATTCACCTGTGATGCCATCTGGTCCTGGACATTTTTTTGCTGAGAGTTTTTTTATTTTATTTTTTTACATCTTTATTGGAGTATAATTGCTTTACAATGGTGTGTTAGTTTCTACTTTATAACAAAGTGAATCAGCTATATATATATACATATATCCCCATATCTCTTCCCTCTTGCATCTCCCTCCCTCCCACCCTCCCTATCCCACCCCTCTAGGTGGTCACAAAGCACCGAGCTGATCTCCCTGTGCTATGTGGTTTCTTCCCACTAGCTATCTATTTTACATTTCGTAGTGTATATATGTCCATGCCACTCTCTCACTTTGTCCCAGCTTACCCTTCCCTCTCCCTGTGTCCTCAAGTCCATTCTCTAGTAGGTCTGCATCTTTATCCCCATCTTGTTCCTAGGTTCTTCATGATTTTTTTTTTTTAGATTCCATATATGTGTGTTAACATATGACATTTGTTTCTCTCTTTTTTTTTTAGAAGATAATGGGGGTAGGAGTTTATTAATTAATTTATTTATTTTTGCTGTGTTGGGTCTTCATTTCTGTGTGAGGGCTTTCTCTAGTTGTGGCAAGCGGGAGCCACTCTTCATTGTGGTGCACGGGCCTCTCACTATCACGGCTTCTCTTGTTGCAGAGCACAGGCTCCAGACGCACAGGCTCAGTAGTTGTGGCTCACGGGCCCAGTTGCTCTGCGGCATGTGGGATCCTCCCAGACCAGGGCTCGAACCCATGTCCCCTGAATTAGCAGGCAGATTCTCAACATTGCGCCACCAGGGAAGTCCTGTTTCTCTCTTTCTGACTTACTTCACTCTGTATGACAGACTCTAGGTCCATCCATCTCACTACAAAAAACTCAATTTCTTTTCTTTTTACAGCTGAGTAATATTCCATTGTATATATTTGCCACATCTTCTTTATCCATTCATCTGTCAATGGACACTTAGATTGCTTCCATGTCCTGGCTATTGTAAATAGAGCTGCAATAAACATTGTGGTACATAACTCTTTTTTGAATTATGGTTTTCTCAGCGTATATGCCCAGTAGTGTGATTACTGGGTCGCATGGTAGTTCTATTTTTTGTTTTTTAAGGAACCTCCATACTGTTCTCCATAGTGGCTGTATCAATTTACATTATTTGCTGGGAGTTTTTCAAATTACTGATTCAATTTTGTTAATGGTAATTGGTCTGTTCATATTTCCTATTTCTTCCTGGTTGAGTCTTGGGAAATTGTGCACTTCTAGGAATTTGTCCATTTCTTCTAGGTTTTCCATTTTGTTGGCATATAGTTGCCTGTAGTAGTCTCTTATGGTTCTATGTATTTTTGTGGCATCGGTTGTGACTCTCCTTTTTCATTTCTGACTTTATTGATTTGGGCCCTCTCCCCCTTTTCCTTGGTTAGTTTAGCTAAAAGTTTATCAATTCTGTTTATTTTTAAAGAACCAGCTTGTAGTTTTATTGATATTTTCTATTGCTTTTTAGTCTCTATTTTATTAATTTTTGCTCTGATCTCTATGATTTTGTTTCCGGCTACCTTTAGGTTTTGTTAGTTCTTCTTTCTCTAGTTCCTTTAGATGTAAGGTTAGGTTGTTTATTTGAAATTTTTCTTGTTTCCTGAGGTAAGCTTGTATTGCTATAAATTTCTCTCTTAGAACTGCTTTTGCTGAGTCCCATAGGTTTTGGATTATTGTTTTTTTCATTTTCATTTGTCTCTAGGTAATTTTTCATTTCCTCTTTGACTTTTTCAGTGATCCATTTGTTGTTTAGTAGCATACTGTTTAGCTTCCTTGTGTTTTTTGCAGCTTTTTTCTTGTAGTTGATTTCTAGTTTAATATCATTGTTGTCAGAAAAGAAAATGCTTGCTATAATTTCTATACTCTTAAATTTGTTGAGGCTTGTTTTATGGCCTAGAATGTGATCTCTCCTGGAGAATGTTCCATGTGCACTTGAAAAGAATGTATATTCTGCTGCTTTCGGATGGAATGCTCTCTATATATCAATTAAGTGCATTTGATCTAACGTGTCACTTAAGGCCAGTGTTTCCTTACAGATTTTCTGTCTGGATGTTCTGTCCATTGATGTGAGTGGAGTGTTAATGTCCCCTACTATTATTATATTACTGTCAATTTCTTGCTTTATATCCGTTAGCATTTGCTTTATGTATTTAAGTGCTCCTATATTGGGTGCATATGTATTTAGAATTGTTATATCTTCTTGGATTGATCCGTTGATCATGATGTTGTGTCCTTTGTCTCTTGTAACATTCTTTATTTTAAATTCAATTTTGTGTGAAATAAATATCGCTACCCCTGTTTTCTTTTGACTTCCATTTGCATTGAATACTTTTTTCATCCATACACTTTCATTCTGAATTTGCTTTTAGATCTGATTTGAGTATCTTGTAGGAAGCATATATATGGGTCTTGTTTTTGTATCCACTCAGCCACTCTATGTCTTTTGATTGAAACATTTAATCCTTTTACATTTAAAGTAAATATTGATATGTATGTTCTTATTGCCATTTTGTTAATTGTTTTGGTGTTGTTTTTATAGGTTTTTTTCATTTCTTCTTTTATTCTCTTCTCTTTTGATTTGATTACTGTCTTATTGTTATTTTTTTATTCCTTTTCTTTTTTTGTGGGTGTGTATATATATGTATGCATGTGTATGTGTGTGTGTGCATATATATATATATATACATATATATAGTAGATTTTTGGTTAATATTTACCATGTTGTTTCAATATAGCCATATTAAATCACATACACACACAGAGACAAATGCATTTTAAAAACCCTGCATTTGTATTCTCCTCCCCTCATGATTGTTATTTTTGACATCATGTTTTACATCTAATTGTTCTGTGTATTCCTTAATTGCTTATTGTGGATATAGGTGACTTAATAATTTTTTCTTTCAACCTTCCTAATAGCTTTCTGTGGGGATGATTTCATACCTTACTGTATGTTTACCTTTACTGATGAGCTTTTTCATTTTGTAATTTTCATGTTTCTAGTTGTTGCCTTTTGTTTTTTGCTAGGACATGTTCCTTTAACATTTCGTGTAAACCTGTTTTGGTGGTGCTGAACTCTTTTAACTTTTGCTTGTCTGCAAACTTTTGATCTCTCCATCAAATCTGAGTGAGAAACTTGCTGGCTAGAGTATTCTTGGTTATAGGTTTTTCCCTTGAATCATTTTAAATATATTGTGACACTCCTTTCTGGCTCATAGGATTTCTTCTGAAGAGTCAGCTGATAGCCTTATGGATATTCCTTTTTAGGTTATTTGTTGCTTTTACACTGTTGCTTTTAATATTCTCTCTTTATCTTTAATTTTTGTCATTTTAATTACAACATGTCTTGGTGTGTTTCTCATTGGGTTAATCCTGTGTGGGACTCTCTGCACCTCCTAGACTTGGATGTCTGTTTCTTTACCCAGATTAGGGAAGTTTTCAGTTATTATGTCTTAAAATATGTTCTATGAACCTCTCTTTTCTCTTTCTGGGACCCCTGTAATGTGAATATTAGTGCACTTGATGTTGTCCCAGAAGTCTCTTAAACTGCCTTAATTTCTTTTCATTCCTTTTTCTTTTATACTTTTTTTTTTGGTTCAACTTCAGTGATTTCAACTTCTCTGTCTTCTAGCTTGATGGTCCATTCCTCTGTATCATTTAGTCTACTGTTGATTTCTTCTAGTGTAGTTTTCATTTCAGTTATTGTATTCTTCATCTCTGTTTCGATATTCTTTATATTTTGTAACCCTTTGTTAAAACCTTCTAACTTCTCACTATGTACATCCATACTTCTCCTGAGTTTTTGATCACCTTTATAATCACTACCCTGAACTCCTTCTTGGGTAGGTTTCCTATCTCCACTTCACTTAATTCTTCTGGGGTTTTATCTTGTTTCTTCATCTAGAACATGTTCTTCTGCTGCTTTATTTTGTCTAATTTTCTGTTTTTATTTTTATGCGTGTGGTAGGTTAGTTACATTTCTTGACCTTGGAGAAGCAGCCTTCTCTAGGAGATGTCCTATGCATTCCAGAAGCACTCTCCCCTGCTAGTGGACAGGGCTGGGACCCAGCTGGGTCTAGGGTAAGGTCTAGCTTACTCTGGACATACTGGATATGTAGGCTGTGTGACTGTGGTTTTCTTGCATCTGGTGTCTGTCCTCTGGTTGGTGAGGTTGGTCCAGAGACTAGAGCAGGCTTCCTGGAGGCCAGGTGGGTGCCCTGGTTATTCTGAAGCTTGTGCCTGCCCACTAGTGAATGAAGCTGGATCCTGGACCCTCTTCTGGGCAGAGTCGTGCCTAGAGGCATGTCTAGAGGTAGCTGTGAGTTCAGGAGGTCTTTAAGTATCCTCTCTACTGATGAGTGTGGCTCTGTCCCCACCCAGTTAGTTTCTTGGCCTGAGGCATCCCAGCAGTGACACCTACAGGCTCTTGGTTAGGGCCAGGTCTTGGCACTAGTGAGCTAGATGGAGGATTCCACAATGGTGTCTGCCAGCACCAGTGTCCATGTGGTAGAAGGTGCTCCCAAGAATGGCTTGCATCAGTGTCTATTTCCCCAGGGTGAGCTGCAATTGCCTCCTGCCTCTCCAGGAGACTCTCCAAAACCAGCAGATAGATCTCACCCAGGTTTAAAGCAAATTACTGCTTTTGCCCTGGATCCTGTTGTGTGTATTTTGTGTGCACCCTTTAAGAGTGAAGTCTCTATTTTCACCATTCCTGTGGGACTCCTAAAATGAAGCCCCACTGACCTTCAAAGCCAAATGTTCTGTGAGCTCATCTTCCTGGTGCAAGACCCCTAGGCTGGGGAGCCCAATGTGGGGCTCAGAGTTCTCACTCCTGTGAGAGAATCTGTGCAATATAATTCTCCAGTTTATGGTTTGCCCACCCAGGGGTATTTGGCTTGACTATGTCATGAGTCTGCCCCTCCTACCCATCTTGTTGTGGTTTTTTCTTTATGTCTTTAGTTGTAGAAAATCTTTTCTGGTAGGTTCTGGTCTTTTTCATCAATGGTTGTTTTACATATAGTTGTGATTTTGGTGTGCTTGTGAGAGGAGGTGAACTCAGGATCTTTTGCCACCAACTTGGTCGATCTCCTCCTCTGTCAGCTTTGATGAGATAAAATGTGTTTCGGAGAGCTAAAGGATGTGCATGTGGCATTTCTTTCTACTATTATTATTGTCATCAATTCTTGAAAGCTCTATACTCTCTAACTACTGAAGATCACATACTAATAAAAAGTAATTAACTATCATCTAGACAAAAAAATTGACTTATTTCATTTCATGAGTGATAATAGCATCTGAAAAGTCTGTAGCTCAAACTTTAATAGAAACATGAGGGGCTGTGTTTCTTGGTTCTCAGCATGCTTATAAGATCACAAAGAGTTGAAGTAAATAAATACCTCTTGTAGCACACTATGACCTTCATAGTTTCAAAGGAAATTCAATATCATAGGGCAAGCTAACACTTGAGAAACCCTTTTGTCAGACACCTTTATTACTTTTTTCATATGTTTAATTAATAAAGAAAATTTCCCAATAGTATGTATTATATATGCCTTTAAAATTTTTTAACAAGATCCTCTCTTTCACAACTTAAATGGCATTATTTGCTATTACTCTGCATGCTAAAATAATCACCAGTTTGGCAATACTGGTGTTTCATTTCTCAATTGTAGACCTTCCCAAAGTATAAGTTACTTGACTTAGTTGTATTGGACTTACTGAAAAAAAGGTATTTATCAATTGTTTAATCTTAACAGAATTTTCAAAAACTAGGTTTGAAAAGTCAATTCAAATTTACTTAGAGTATCAGAGGGGCTAGCTGTTTGATTTCTTTGAAGTTTCCTTAGGGCTGCAATTAGATAGGGCACCATTTAGAATTGGTGGTTAATTCCTAAAATATTGTGATTCTTTTTGGCATATACTAATTGTGTATAAACAATAGTTCTTTTATGCATAATATTTGATATCTTTAACAATCCTATGCATGGATAAAGCAGGTGTTATTATTATCCACATTTTAGAGGGAAACAAAAAAGAAACCAAGGCTCTGAGACATTTAAGTGATTTGTACAAACCCAGATCTCACACCAGACCTAGATGTCTTTCCATTTCACCACACTGACAAATGGCATGCAGCAAAAAATTCCCATCTTTCCCTCTCCCTCTAGGACCAAATACATTTAATAATGTAATAGAAAGGGAGCACTGAGTATCAGAAGGCCTCTGTTTCCAGGATAAGTTCTTCTAATAATTAGCCATGCAATTTTGGGAAACCATATATGTAAGTTGGAAAATTAAAATATTCTTAACACATTTTTTACTGGAGATGTATTACGGCCACAGGCGTTAGTTTCTGCAGAAATCCCCCAGTCAATAATGTGTTACGACTACAAAGTCAGGAAATATATCCCATTAATTCTTTAAAATTACTGGAAGATGTATTTCAGCTGACCAAAGATGAATAAAAATAAATAATTCAAGAACAGAGAAGCTGTGGTATAAAAGAACTGACAATGAGGAATGAAACTAGTAAAGTGTAGTTTGTCAAAATAATCTTCATTAATATGGTTATAAACTTAACAGAAAATTTTGAAAAAATCTTGAAAGATAAAGTAGACACCTCAAATAACAATAATTTATTTTACATTAATGATAATAGTTTGTATTTAAAATTCAAGATTGTAGCAAGCGAAGCTGAAGAATGTTGGGAAGCAGAAGATGAATGTAAAAGCATATTTAAGTTTATATGTTAAATGTTGGCATTGATACTTTCATTCTGACATCCATAAATAGGAAAACTAGCAGCCATAATTTTCTGTTACTTTCTTCTTCATATGCTAAAACTATTTGAGAAAAGGAAAAATGCCCAAATACACATATTACTTTGCAAATCAACAAAAGTAAAGCAAGCTTATGTGCAGGCAGTGGATACTACCAAAGCAAAGCTATTCGTCAGAAATCTGGAAGATGAGGCTTCCCTGGTGGCGCAGTGGTTGAGAGTCTGCCTGCCAATGCAGGGGACGCGGGTTCGTGCCCCGGTCTGGGAAGATCCGACATGCCGTGGAGCGGCTGGGCCCGTGAGCCATGGCCGCTGAGCCTGCGCATCCGGAGCCTGTGCTCTGCAACGGGGGAGGCCACAGCAGTGAGGCCCACGTACCGCAAAAAAAAAAAAAAAATAGAAATCTGGAAGATGACCTATGATTAGGTTGGTTCACAATATCTAGAATGAAACACTAAGGTTGAACATCTGAACATATTACATGACAGACTTTACATTAGGATGAGAAGTCATAATATGATATTTTCACATAATATCTTATTGGACCCAGGCCAGAAATACTTATAAACTTATTTCTTCCATAATTGAATAAAATTTCCCTGAACCTCAGAATTTCAAATACTAAAAGGGCAAAACCTTTTTGCTAGGTGTCCTCACTACTTAGTAAATCTCAAATTATTTCCTGACCATTAAATGTGGAAGCTAGAGTAACTTCTTACAAAGAAGAGGCTACATGGGACTATTATTGCAATTCTCTGGTTATTTCTGGTAGCCATTTGATGAGACTCTGGACAAAGTGTGATGAAGGGGAGTGTATGTATACACGTTTGTGCAAAGATGAAATAGGTAAATGAGACAAGTGTCTAATCACTTGAAGTGGTACATTTAATACCCAATTAATAATCTTACAGATCCTGTATGTTTAAATTATGAGCTCTTAGATAGGACTACACACATTTTGTAGGTCTCTGAGATAAATGAAAAGTAAGGATTCCCTTTTCTATCTGTGAGATCTATACCCAATCCTGTCCAAAATGCAAAGTAGTGTGGGTTTTCCCCTTACAAGATTATACTCTAAAAGAAAATGAGGTAGGTGTACTAATAAGGCAGTACCAGAATTAACATGTCCTAATTATGGGCAAGTAATTTTTGCCACATTCTAAAATTACATACCTCAGTATTTCCATGGATGAATCTTACTCTTCATATACTTTAGATAATTACTACCATGAGTGATATAAGTATTACCAGAAACAATATGTAAATAATGAAAAGTGTCTGATGGTAATTTTGCATCCCTCTTACATGACTTTGGCTAAATGGTGTTGCTGTTGAACCTATTCCATATTTATAGTGTGTTAGATAAGTGCTGCCTTATTTCTTCCCCCCAAACTCCGACTTTAATTTCAGAATGACAAAAAGATGCTTACCAGATTCAGAAAACAAAGTGAACATCTTGAGCATGCTATTGACCGTGTTCTTGTCATGATATCGGAAAGAAGAAGGGCACGTACTCTACATGGCACTTATAACAACCGCCTTATAACATTCTTACTGCTGCTCTTGAACTGATTAATATGGTCAAGATGATACTAAACATTCTGGAAAGGTAATTCCTAATATGTGATCTGTAAAGCTTTAAGATAGTTGCATTTTCCCCTCTTTTTCCCTCTTCAGAAAACTTCTGAATGAATTGGATTTTATTTCCACAGTATCTTTCAAAAACAGTTATAGATTTTTATTGATGCTCTGAATATTTCCCTAGAATGAAGAACACTGTTATATAATTCACTTTAAATAATCTGATATTTGATCATCTGACATTTTATAGAAAAAAATCATTTTACAGAAAAATTATTTATTTTTACAAAGGATTCACTTTTCTACTGCTTCATTAGAAAGAGCACTTGTTTCTCTACAGTCTTTCAGGGATGCATGAAAGTTACAATAGAGTTTTAATTTACCACATCTGGGCAAAATAGTTTTTTTTCATATATATATATAAATTACATTAGGGATATTTTATAAACAAGTCAATCCTATTTTTAAAACTCTGTATTACTAAGAGAGGGCTACAGAAATCAAAGGCTAATGATTTCTAATCTTGTTTTGATAATAATCTGCAGGTAGTATATTAATATTTCAATTTTGAAATTGTCATTTTTCTCAAAGACTATAGTCAACTCTATATCCTACACACAAATGAAGCATTATATGTATATTTATTTCTAGGCTGTTTTCTTCCCCTATTGGAAAGTATTACATCCCAAAGATAGAGAAATTAGATAGTAAAAGAGGGAAGCATGCTTTTATGATCAATCAGAGAGGTATAAGAGGGAGAAGTCATGACACTTTTCTCCTCCCTCTTTGTTACTTGCTCTCTTACTGATTATCATTTCTTTTCATTGTAACTCATACTTGATTGACAAACCCATTTTGTTCACATAAAGAAGGGATGAAGTGACTGACCCACTTGTTCAAAAAATTTCAAATTGAATGGTAGAAGAAATTTAGGACATTCATCAGTTCCTCTACTTCCTCTCTTCTGAGTTCCTTACAAACATCTATCTGGTAACAAACTTAGACAAAGGAAATAATGGAATCCTTGGAATAAATTCAACATAAAGGGAATAAGGAAAAGGATAATGGGCAGACAGCAAAGATAGCTGCAGGACTGGGTAGTGGCAACAAAAAGACCCCCAAAATGAATATAATCTGTTTCACTGATGTTTGATAATTCACAGTATTAAATTTTCTCATTTAATTAAAGTAGTCTCATGTCAAAATTCATATCATGGTCTCAGTATTAAGAAGCACTCTTTGGTACAATTTCACTACATCACCAATTTGAGAGCTTTTTTACTTTCATCACTGGAACCAGGGAAGACTAAACGGGGTTTATATTGCTCCTGCAATATTTTGTATTGAGTAGTCCTTAAGACAATTAGTCAGATTCCTCTTTCATAAATTATATAATCTATACAAAGTGACCTCATATAACAGCTTTTGAATATGGCAGATTTATGAATCACCTTAGCATCTTCTTTTTCCAACTGCTTGAAGATTTTAAACTTCAGTTTACAACATAACAGATTTCCATAGTTCTTGTTTAAGAATTAGAGACTATTAATAAGAGTTATTCAAACTGAATAACCATTTTACTAAGCTGAGCACTTATTGAACATTCTATATATTGTCTTTGAACACATAAAATATTATGAATGAAATACATTAAGAAAAACTAATGCTGTGTTTTGCACTGATCGTGGTTGCTATAAAACACCTTAGTACTTTTAAATTTCTTAGCTTTAATTGCTTTTGATTTTCCAAAGACCTCCTAGGAAAGTCCAAATACCTTGAAAATTGTGTCAGGGACTCATCTGGCTCATTTCTAATCAGAGAGTCACATAGATTTTAAGAATTATTGGTGTTCAGCCTAATTGCATTTCCTATAGATTAATTAAATTTCCCTTATCTGTGGGTCCAGTGGAGGAATTGGAGTATCAGTTGGAGAAATTGTTCCCTCTTTTCTCTCAAGTAATTGTGTCAGTGGGAAAAATAATCTCTATGGTTTACCCTAAAATTGGCCTAACCTCTGTGTTTCTAAAAGAAAACATGGGAAAGATTCTGTTAAAATGTAAATTTTCCATTATTAGCATTAATATTTTATTTTTTTCAAATTGTAATCCAAAATAGTAATTTATTTGATTTAATCAAATATATGATTTCAGGCCTAAAATTTATTTCAAATTTATTAGAAAGAAGGATAGAAATCTGGTGAGTCACCTTGGTGATAGAGATAATAAATATTTTTGAGAATTGAAATGAATTCAGGAGTTTAATCAAGATGTCATCATGATAAAAGAGGGAAACGTACTTATATGACCTCTTCCCAGGAACAGTTTCCTCTTCATTAAATTTTCCTAAAAGATATTAAACTTTTTTGTGAGTTACTAGAACTTTTCAACTGAACTACAGTGTACAAAAAAATTGACTTTGCCAGCATTATAAGCTTCGATACAGATGAGACATCTACATTTAAATTCTGCTTTATTAGTAATAGAATAAACATTTTAAGATTTATTATAAAAGTTATGGGTACTAAAACATTCTTAATTATGGTACTAAATGGAAATCTTAATCTGTTCACAAGGATTTCTCTCAGTATGTTATATTTGCATTAGTCATTAAAATTTTAAGCGACTTACTTATTTGAGGTAAACAGAATTTGTGACAAAATTTATTGAGGAGGGTAATGTAGTAACTCAAGACCACTTATCAAAGCATAACTACCCAAGATTCTACTTGTAAGGAAATATAAATTGAGCATTTTTCACGTTAAGAATTAAGGGATAGTGTGGGGTGAGGTGGTAGGTGGGTGACCCAATATTTTCTTGGCTATTTGCTCATTTTTTTGGTCCAGAAATAAATAAGAAGGAAAAAACTGCCTAGGGAATTTTGCTCACATGTTTCATACCCTGGACATAGTTATAAGAGATTATCCTATGGATCTGGCAGCTACTTTTGCCACATAAATTTATAAACTTATTATAAGAAGATATTTGAATCATTGCCAATGCTCTTATGTGTTTTATAAATAGACTTCCAGAAAATGGCACTTTCATGTAAAAACCAGGGATTGTAATCTCCTAGGAATTTGGGGAAGGAGTTATAAATTACATTTTCTTGCTAATTCTTAAAACTAAAATTTCACTTCCCATGGGAGAGTAAATATGATTTCAGCATTTTAATGCTTGTTAATTTATTTTACAAATGACATTCTGAAAATTGTTCTCCATTTTTTATTATAATGGTGATTATTTTCCAACAAAGTTATGTAGGTTTTATCACCTAATTCAAATTACTCCTTGTGATTACATGTCCAGCAAATCACAGAAGTCTAAGAGTTATGCTAGACAAAATTAATAAACCCAAAAGTTTTCCATTGGTTATAGTGTCCTAAGTAAAATATATCTTTTATTTTAATTTGTGGCAAATAAAATGAATTGCCAGATACAGCCAATCTATTTTTCAAGGGGTAGATAATCTACTTGTGGATTACATACTTAATTAATATTTGATACTTTTCCTTCTTCCTTTTGTTCTTTTCATGTAATCCTTTGTATAGTAAGCTAGCCAAGGAAAATTCAAAAGTTACCTACTCTGCCTTCCACCTATTGATAGCAACTTGAAAACGGGAATAAATGCTGTAAATTGTGCACCTATCATCCTACCACTTTATTGAGGCCATAGATATATTACATTGATCATCTTCCATGTAAGCTTTCTGTTATTTTTTGACGTAACTTTGTGATGTTTAGAATTTAGCTGACCCTTGGCACTTTCACAAAGTGATCTAAAGCTCTACATACTATGGATTATAATTTTCACTTTCCTAAGGTATAAAGCTGTGGTACTCAGTGAAATTGAGATTGATGGAATCTCTTGTCATCTTTCCCTGGCAGCTCTCCATTTGATTGCATGTCAGAATTTTCCAGTCTGGAAAAACACCTCATTAAACGTATTACATTACTGAAACATTTCTCTGAACAGGTAAGACATAGTTTTGTTGTACTGTTCTCCATATACCTCCATATGCGTTTATTCATCAAATCTTGTAATTTTATAGTTATATAAAATTACAGATATACAGTTATATAAAATTATAGATATACTATCTCCAATAGTACCTATATAAATTTTCTTTTCTTTAACATTTCCAGTGCCAACACTGAAATTCAGATCCATATTTTTTATATAGAGGTAGAATATTAGTATAGCTACTAATGGATTTGTCAACTCAAATCTCTTTTCTATTCAATTTAAATTTACCACTATTGTTTCATTATTCTAAAATAACTATTAAACTGATCAGAAACCTTCAAACTTTCACCATTGTCCAGGGAATGTAGGCTAAACTTGTTAAACTACCATTCACAACACTCCTTAGTCCATACTCATCTATTGTCTTATCCTCCTCTTTTATGTGATCCCTGAACTACCTGTAGGATCTTTTACTCATTCATCCTTAAATGTTTCATGTATGATTTCATCTTTATTCTTTTTATCATAATATTTTCTCCACCTCAAATTTACTACCATGACTTCTTATCAAAGTAACACACTTCTTTTATTTTATTTATTTATTTATTTATTTTTTTAGCGGTACGTGGGCCTCTCACTGTTGTGGCCTCTCCCATTGCGGAGCACAGGCTCCGGACGTGCAGACTCAGCGGCCATGGCTCACGGGCCTAGCCGCTCCGCGGAATGCGGGATCTTCCCGGACCAGGGCAAGAACCCGTGTCCCCTGCATCGGTAGGCAGACTCTCACCCACTGCGCCACCAGGGAAGCCCCAACACACTTCTTTTAAAGGGTGGTTAGTTCATTCATTTATTTGTTCATACTTCCATTTATCCATTCATCAATCAAACAAGATGACTCCATTCTTTTGTAGTTACTATTTTCTAGAATTTAACATTGTAAGCTTGATTTAATTCCATAATCATTTGTGGGTTGTCTATATGCAGATACATGTTCTAGGCTTCATTGAGGACTCATGAATGAATAAAATAGAATTCTTTCCCTCAAAATTTAGTAGAACAATGAGATATTTAAACAAGTAATGTTTATTTCTTAACAAATATATTGTCTTAACAATTAGATTTTAATTCTTTTGAGATCAGGGATTATCCTACATTATTTTACATTGATTGTTCAACACAACCTTTTGTACATAGTGTCTGATAAATATTTCATGATGATTAAACATACCAAGGAATCCTGAAACAGTATTCATTAACACAGGTATTGTGTCCACGTAAATTGAATTTCCTTTATCAGAAATGACTTCAAAGAGTGGTTGTGTGTGGGAATTTTTAATAATAATAACTAATACTTATATAGCAATTATTATTTGTCAGACACTTTTCTAAGCATTAGATATAGTGACTTTTTTTAATCTTCAAATCATTTCAAGCCTGTTGACTGGCTGAAATTTCTTCAGGTCACGTTGAATATAATGAGAAGACCAAGAAGAATGCAGGTCACAGAGGTCCAACTATTTTCTGCATTAATCTGCAGATGGGTTTTTTTGTTCAAGGAGCCTTTTCTCAGATCAGTCTCTACCATTTTTTGTTTTACTAAGGCAGAAAGAATCATGGGGACTTTTATATCTTACGAGAAGCCACAAAATTAGACTGCTGCTTTCAGCAGTCACTCCAGATTTCTTTTTTTCAGGCTAACCATCCCACTGAGAAAAATTAGAAAATATGGACAAAATAAACTCTTCTCTTTGAGGGCATCGAAGAGGTTAAGGCAAAGTGCACACATAAATACAAGGCTATGACAACAGTGAAAACAAAGGGATGGAAAAAGATATGCCATAAAAACAGATTAAAACCTGGCCTAGTTCCTAGTTTAAAAAACCTGGCCTAGTTCCTAGTTCCTAGGCACACACACATATACGAAGTACTTACATGTATGTATGTACTTGATACATACACATATACATATATACATATATATGTGTATATATATATACATGCATATATGAAGTAAATTTTAGAGCAAGAAGCATTGTAAACTAATACTGTATTGCATAATTAAATTTTGCTAAGAGAGCAGAACTTAAGCATTTTCAACAACAAAAAAGTAATTATATGAAATGATGGATGTGTTAAATTACTTGATTGTGGGAATGCTGTCACAATGTATATGTATACAAATCATTATGTGTATGCTTTAAATATATTACACTTATTTAGCAATTAAACCTTAGTAAAGCTGGGGAAAAGGAAGGCAAGAGAAATCACAGTAAGAATTTTAAAATATTTTGAAATGAATCATAATGAAGACATGACATGGCAAACTATTGACATGAAGTTTAACTTGTATTTAAGGAGGATTCATACCTTTCAATGTATTTAATAAAAAAGAAAAAGAGCTAAAAATCTATAATCTAAATATTCATCTCATGAAGCTACTACAAGAATAACAAATTAAATCCAAAATAAATATAGAAAGAATAAAATATAACTAAAATAGATGCAGAAGGTAATGAAATAGAAAGTAAACAGTAGGCTAAACCCCTCAAATTTTATTATTTGAAAGTGAAAAACTCTGACCAAGTTTTTAAAAACCGACAAATAAAATATTAGGAAAGAAAAGGGGATACCTCTGGAGATTCTACCTACATAAAGTAGTATATAATACTCTTTTTATATCTTGTATGTGGAAAATTTGACAATGTGCATGAAATAGAAAAATTCCTAGAAAAACATAATGGAAAATTGACATAAAAAGAAACAGAAAATTTGAATTGTCATATACAATAAAATCTTACTAATTAATTGTCGTCCCTGCACCAGCAACATTACATCACTGGGATCTTGTTAAGATGGCTGACCCAGGTCTCACACCAACCTACTGAATCAGTATCTAAATTTTAAAAAGATCCTCACGTAATTCATATATACATGTGTATATATATATATATATATATATATATATATATATAAATGTTTGGGAATCATTGTAGTAAATACATTGAATCCATAGTTATAAACCTCCACAGAAAGAATGCCCTTGCCTAGATAACGTCATCTGTGAATTCTTCAAAACATTTAAGAGTGAAATGGCACTAAACCTATTCAAACTCTGTCTGATAACAAAAAGAGTAAGAGCACTTTCCAACTAATGTTATGAGGCCATTGTAATGTTATTACCAAACGTTATAAGGGCATTACAAGGAAGGAAATTTATAGATCAATCTCTCCCATAAACAAAGAAACAACAATCTCAAAAAATAGCAAATTGAGTCCAGTGATACATAAAGATTATAATATATCACAGACACATTAGCATTATTCCAGGAATTCAAGGTCAGTTGAACATTTGAAAAACAATCAATGGAATTAACCAGAGTAAAAGAATAATGGTGAAATATTATATAGCCATCTGAAAAGATGTAGAGAAAGCATTGAGTAAAATTCATCATCTATTCATGATAAAAACTCTCAGCAAGCTTAGAATAAATGGGAATTTCCTTTATTTGATAAACATTATCTACAAATAAAGTATAGCAAATATCATACTTAATGGTAAAATATTGTAAACCTTCTTCCATGAAATCAGTGATGGTACAAATATGTCCACCATTATTATTTTTATTCCACATTGTATTCCAGGGCCAAGAATATGCAATAGGACCAAAAAAGGAAAGGAAATATTTAAGTGTGGAAAAGGAAGAAATGAACCTATCATTGTCCTTACATGACAGAACTGTGTGTTTGGGAAATTCAAATTATTCTGAATGTTAAATATTAGAATTTATCAGTGAACTCAGCAAAATTGCTGAAAATCAAAATACTAAAATCAGTTTCACTTCTATATACTAACTTCAAATAATTAGAGATGAAATAAAAATCACAATATGCCATTTTCAATAGCATGCAAAACATCAAATACCTAGGAAAAATATGCAAAATATATGGAATATCTCCTTACTGAAACATATAAAATATTATGAGAGAAAGTAGAGAAGGCCTTAATGAATGAAGAAATATCTCATGTTCATGGATTGGAAGATTCAGTATTTTAAATATATTGGTTCTCTTCAGAATGATCTATAGATTAAATGAAATTCAAATCAAAATGCCAACAGGATTTTTCTGTGTAGATTGGCAAGCTGATTCTAAAATTTGTATATGAATTCAAGAAATCAAGATATAGCTAAGTTAATGTAGAAGACTTAGAAGTTAGTGGACTTATACTACTGCATATCAAGACTTATTATATATCTACATTAAGACAGTTCCATATAGGCAAAAGGCAAGCACATAGGCCAATGAAGCTGAATAGAGGATAAAGAAACATCTGACACTTATATGGATACTTGATTTATTATTAAATGCACTTAGGAGCAGTGGGGCAAGAATGGTCTCTTGATTTCTACCTCACACCATAGTAAAAAATCAGTATTAGGTGGATTGTAAATCTAAATGTCAACGGTAACATATTATGGTAGTTTAACAACTCAAACAATACACAAAAATGTATCAATACTAACTATAAAAGAAAAGATTGATAAATTGGACTTCTGTTCTGTTGATAAAAAAGAACTTCTGTCCGTAAAAGATATTGAGAGAGTAAAAACACTGGCTACAAAATGTGAGATGGTACTTGCAATCGATATAACCAAGAAAATATTTAAAACTTGAATTTACAAAGAGCTTTTACAAAGCAATAAGAAAAAAGTAACTTACTGAGAAAATACCTGAATGAACACTTCAGAAAAGGATATACTGAAATAGCCAAAAAAATATGTAGAAAGGTCTTCAATCTTAATCAGGGAAAATGAAAATCAAAACAATGTAGGTGGCACCACACACAAGAAAGACTAAAGTTACAAAGACTGACAATACTAAGTGTTATGGAGGATGTGGAGCAAAAAGTTCTCATACACTGTTTGAGGGAGTATAATCTGGCATAACCACATAGAAAAACAGTTTCAGAGTATCTATTAAATGTGAACATACACATTATATCATACAGCATTTCTTTACTATGTGTGTACCAAACATAAACATATACATATAATTACATAAATTATACATATAAATAAACATATAACATATACAAACAAACATAAACATATAATTTTTGCACCAAAATTTACATTCATAGCAGGATTATTCATTAAAGTCCCAAACTGGAAACAGCCTAAATGTACCTCAACAGTAGCATGGATAAATAAATTATAGTATATTCATACAATAGACTACTAGATGCAATTAAAAAGAGCAAATTATAAATCTTAGAAAATTATTCAATGACAGAAGCTAGACACAGATGAACATATACTGTATTATTTCAGTTATATGAAGTTCAATACAACAAATCTAACCCAAAGTGTTAGAAGTCGGAGTAGTGGTTACCTTTGGGGAAGGGAGGGTGGTAGTGACTGGAAAGGGCATGAGAAGGGTTTTTACAGTGCAAATTATTTTCTATTTCGTGATCCAAGTGATGGTTTTACGTGTGTTCTCACTTTGTGATAATTCATTTATCCATACAATTAGGATTTGTATACTTTTCTGCATATAGTCTGTATTTTAATAAAACTCTGTATTAAAAGAGTTTGCATGTGTGTTCCTCAAAATACTCCATGTCTCCTTTTGGATGTAACTTATCCTTATGTTATTCCTGAGAAGGACACCCCTATAAAGAGTTTTATTACATGCTAGCTTGCCAGAATACATGAAATCCCAATATCAGTAATCATTCTGGCGGGACTGTGGTCCCTGATTTTGCCTAGATTTCACGGTGTGCAAATTAGAAGATTTACTTAAACATTATTTTTTAGTCTTGATTTTGAATGGAAATTTTTCCTTAAATATTCATGAAAATATTTGATTATGTTATCTAAAGCTTTCCCATAATCATGTTATTTTAAAAAAAATATAATTTGTAGGAACATTTCACCTAGGAGATATAACAGAAGGCATTTCTTTTTCATAGATTTGAGTCTAATTTTTTAAAGACCAGTCGTGTTCACAAAAATAAAAGTACTGATTTTTTTCCTAAAATTTCTAAATTTACTTTTCTATTTTCCTTCTGAATACTGATGAATGGCATTGAATCCTTAATTAAGGTGGTGATAGTTTTCCAGACAGCTTTGTCTCTTTATTCTTCAAGGAATGTTGCGGGGAATATTATTCTATATGTCATAACTTCTGTCATAAAAATAGCTAAGTACACCTGGCTATTGTTATACTTGTGTATTCTGATTTATTGTGCTTTCAAGTCATCTTTCATTGATGAAGGGAGGGAAGAGGCAGAAGAGAGTAAATTAATTAAATAACTTTTGTTAGGATCATCATTTTAATCTGTGTGGTGAATATTTTATCATCCTTAATGAATCACATTATATTCCAGTGTTAAATTTACATCTTATTCTTCAATTAAAATAAGCACTGTTCTTTTCGTTGTATTGAAAGGCAGGAAAGAACTTTACAAATTTCCATGTGTTTCAAAAGTAATTGTTATCACATAGTAGCAGTGTTCAGAGTTGCCTAGTTGGTGAAGAATCAGGTTCTCTCACCAAAAATACTTTAAACTATTTCCTGATATAGTTTTTAATATGGAACATTCTTTTTAAAACACAGCTTCACTGAGATAAAATTTATATACCGTACAATTTACCAATTTAAATAGAACAATTATATGCCTTTCAGTAGATTCAAAGTTCTGTAACCATCACTATACATTTTAGAACATTTTTACCATTCTTCAAAATACCCAATCCACATTATCAGTCACTCCCCATCTCTCCATATACTACCACCATCATGACCAACCCAGCCCTAGGCAACCACTAAGCTACTTTTCAATCTCTATAAATTTTCCTATTGTGCACTTTTCACATAAATTAAATCATATGTTTTTTTTGTGACTGGCTATTTTCAATTAGGATAATGTTTTCAAGTTTCATACATGTTGTATCATGCATCAATACTTCGTGCCTTTTATTAAAAACTACATTTTATTTATTCATTCATCAGTTGATAGACATATGGGTTGTTTCTACTTTGTGGCTTCTATGAGTAATGCTGCTGTGAACTTCATATACAGGTTTTTAGGTCCTGTGTTTTTATGTTTTTTGGACATATACCTAGGAGAAAAATTGCTAGGTCAAATGGTAACTCTGTGTTTGACTTTTCGAGAAAGTGTTAAATTGTTTTCTAGCATGTCTACACCATTTTACATTCCCACCAAGAGTGTATCAGGTTCCAATTTCTCCATATCCTGGTCAACATTCATTGTTGTTGTTGTTTTTTAAATTAGTTACCTATTTTATACATTTTAGGGTATATATGTCAATCTCAATCTCCCAATTCGTCCCACCACCACACCACGCTCCCTCTTTCCTCCTTTGGTGTCCATACGTTTGTTCTTTATATCTGTGTCTCTATTTCTGCTTTGCAAACACTCATTGTAATATGACATTTTTACTATAGCCATCTCACTGAAGGTGTGAAGTGCTATGCCATTGTAGTTTTGATTTGTATTTCCCTGTTGGTTAATGATAAGGACACTTTTAGTTATTTTTATATTTTCTTGGGAGAAATGTTGGATCACATATTTTGCCCATTTTATAATTGGCTTGTCTTTTCGTTACTGACTTGTAAGGATTCTTTATATATTCTGGATACAGATCCCTTATCAGATATATGATTTGCAAAATTTTTCTGACATTCTATAGGGTTTCTTTCACCCTTGATGGTGTTCTTTGAAGCATAGAGGTTTTTAATTTTTGATGAATTTCAATTTATTTGCTTTTTAACTTTGCTGCTTGTGTTTTTGGTTTTTCATATAAGAAACTATTTTCTAAACCAAGGTCATAAAGATTTATGCTTATATTTTCTACTAACAGTTTTACAGGTGTAAATCTTATATTTAAATTTATGATCAATTTTGTGTTTATTTTTCATATGGTGTGAGGTAGGAGTCCATCTTCATTCATTTGCATGCAGAACCCAGTTCTCCTAGCACCATTTGTTGAAAAGATTATTATTTCTTCATTGAACTGTCTTGGTACTATTGTTGAACATCTATTAACTGCAAATGTAAGGATGCACTTCTGAACTCTCATTTCTGGGCTATTAATCCATGTGTATACCTGCATGCCAGTACCACGCTATCCTGGCTACTGTAGCTTTGTAGTAAATTTTAAAATTGGTTAATTATGAGTCCACCAACTTTGTTTTTCTTTTTAAGGATTGTTTTCACTATTGAATATATTTTGCATTTCCACATGAATTTTTTGACTAGCTCACCAATTTCTGCCGTCCCCCCGCCCAAAAAAGAGGTAGCTAGGATTTTGGAAGAGATTGAATTGAATCTGCAAGTCAATTTGAGCAGTATTGCCATCTTACCAATATTAACCTTTTCATTCCATGGACAAGAAATATCTTTCCATTTATTTAGGTCTTATATAATTTTTTTTAACAATTTTTGTATTTATTGGTACACAAGTCTTGTACTTGTTTGTTAAATTTATTCCTAAGTATTTTGTTCTTTTTGGTGTTATATTAAATGGAATTGTCTTCTTAGTTTCATTTTCATATTGTTTATTGCTAGTGTATGAAAATAAAATACACTTTTATATATTGATCTCATATCTTGGAATATTGCTGAACCCCTGTACTAGTTCTTATACTTTTTAAGCAGATTACTGAGGATTCTTTACCAGGATCATGTCCTATTTCAAGGTTTATAATTTGTTTCATTATTGTGGGAATAGTTTTGCTAGTATTTTACTGAATAATTTTATGTCTATATTCATAAGGGATACTAGTTCATAGTTTTCTTATTATATATATGTCTGATATTGCTATCAAGATAATTCCAGGCTCTTAGAATGACTTGAGGAGTATTTTTTTTTCTCTTGTATTTTTTAGGACAGTTTGTAAAGGAGTGGTATTAATTATTTTTTTAACATCTTTATTGGAGTATAATTGCTTTACAATGGTGTGTTAGTTTCTGCTTTATAACAAAGTGAATCAGTTATATATATACATATGTTCCCATATCGCTTCCCTCTTGCGTGTCCCTCACTCCCACCCTCCCTATCCCACCCCTCTAGGTGGTCATAAAGCACCGAGCTAATCTCCCTGTGTTATGCAGCTGCTTCCAACTAGCTGTCTAATTTACGTTTGGTAGTGTATATATGTCCATGGCACTCTCTCACTTTGTCACAGCTTACCCTTCGCCCTCCCCATATCTTCAAGTCCATTCTCTAGTAGGTCTGTGCCCTTATTCCTGTCTAACCCCTGGGTGCTTCATGACATTTTTTTCCCTTAAATTCCATATATATGTGTTATCATACGGTATTTGTCTTTCTCTTTCTGACTTACTTCACCATGTATGACAGACTCTAGGTCCATCAACATCATTACAAATAGCTCAATTTTGTTTCTTTTTATGGCTCAGTGGTATTCCACTGTATGTATGTGCCACATCTTCTTTATCCATTTGTCTGATGATGGACAATTAGGTTGCTTCCATGTCCTGCCTATTGTAAATAGAGCTGCAATGAATATTTTGGTACATGACTCCTTTTGAATTATGGTTTTCTCAAAGTATATGCCCAGTAGTGGGATTGCTGGGGCATATGGTAGTTCTATTTATAGTACTTTAATGAACCTCCATACTGTTCTCCATAGTGGCTGTACCAATTCACATTCCCACCAGAAGTGCAAGAGTGTTCCCTTTTCTCCACACCCTCTCCAGCATTTATTGTTTCTCCATTTTTTGATAATGGCCATTCTGACTGGTGTGAGATATCTCATTGTAGTTTTGATTTGTATTTCTCTACTGATTAATGATGTTGAGCATTCTTCATGTGTTTGTTGGCAGTCAGTGTACCTTCTTTGGAGAAATGTCTATTTACGTCTTCTGCCCATTTTTGGATTGGGTTGTTTGTTTTTTTGTTATTGAGCTGCATGAGCTGCTTATACATTTTGGAAATTAATCCTTTGTCAGTAGCTTCATTTGCAAATATTTTCTCCCATTCTGAGGGTTGTTTTATGATCTTGTTTATGGTTTCCTTTGCTGCTCAAAAGCTTTGAAGTTTCATTAGGTCCCATTTGTTTATTTTTGTTTTTATTTCCATTTCTCTAGGAGGTGGGTCAAAAAGGATCTTGCTGTGATTTATGTCATAGAGTGTTCTGCTTATGTTTTCCTCTAAGAGTTTTATAGGGTCTGGCCTTACATTTAGGCCTTTAATCCATTTTGAGCTTATTTTTGAGTATGGTGTTAGGAAATGTTCTAATCTCATACTTCTACATGTACCCGTCAAGTTGTCCCAGCACCACTGATAAAAGAGGTTGTCCTTTCTCCACTGTACATTCCTGCCTCCTTTTAAAAAGATAAGGTGACCATATGAGCGTGGGTTTATCTCTGGGCTTTCTATCCTTCTCCACTGATCTATCTTTCTGTTTCTGTGCCAGTACCATACTGTCTTGATTACTGTAGCTTTTTAGTATAGTCTGAAGTCAGAAAGCCTGATTACTCCAGGTCTGTTTTTCATTCTTAACGTTGCATTGGCTCTTCGGGGTCTTTTGTGTTTCCATACATATTGTGAAATTTTTTGTTCTAGTTCTGTGTAAAATGCTAGTAGTAGTTTGATAGGTATTGCATTGAATCTGTAGATTGCCTTGGATAGTAGAGTCATTTTCACAATGTTCCTTCTTCCAATCCAAGAACATGATATATCTCTCCATCTATTTGTATCATCTTTAATTTCTTTCATCAGTGTCTTATAATTATCTGCCTACAGTTCTTTTGCCTCCTTAGGTAGGTGTATTCCTAGATATTTTATTCCTTTTGTTGCAGTGGTAAATGGGAGTCTTTTCTTGATTTCACATTCAGATTTTTCATCATTAGTGTATAGGAATGCCAGAGATTTCTGTGCATTAATTTTGTATCCTGGTACTTTACCAAATTCAATTATTAGCTCTAGTAGTTTTCTGGTAGCATTTTTAGGAATCTCTATGTATAGTATCATGTCATCTGCAAACAGTGACAGCTTTACTTCTTCTTTTCCGATTTGGATTCCTTTTATTTCCTTTTCTTCTCTGATTGCTGTGGCTAAAACTTCCAAAACTGTGTTGAATAAGAGTGGTGAGAGTGGGTAACCTTGTCTTGTTCCTGATCTTAGGGGAAATGCTTTCAGTTTTTCACCATTGAGGACAATGTTGTCTGTGGTTTTCTCATACATGGCCTTTATTATATTGAGGAAAGTTCCCTCTATTCCTACTTTCTGTAGGGTTTTGATCATAAATGGGTGTTGAATTTCGTTGAAAGCTTTCTCTGCATCTATTGAGATGATCATGTGTTTTTTCTCCTTCAATTTGTTAATATCGTGTATCACGTGGATTGATTTGCATATATTGGAGAATCATTGCCTTCCTGGAATAAACCCCACTTGATCATGGTGTCTGATCCTTTTTGTTTTGTTTTGTTTTGTTTTCTTTTTGTTTGTTTTTTTGGTCTGATCCTTTTAATGTGCTGTTGGATTCTGTTTGCTTGTATTTTGTTGAGGAATTTTGCATCTATGTTCATCAGTGATATTGGCCTGTAGTTTTCTTTCTTTGTGACATCCTTGTCTGGCTTTGGTATCAGGGTGATGGTGGCCTTGTAGAATCAGTTTGGGAGAGTTCCTCCCTCCGCTAAATTTTGGAAGATTTTGAGAACGATGGTTGTTAGCTCTTACTGAATCTTTGACAGAATTCGCCTGTGAATCCTTCTGGTCCTGGGCTTTTTTGTTGGAAAATATTTAATCACATTTTCAATTTCAGTGCTTGTGATTGGTCTGTTCACATATTCTATTCCTTCCTGATTCAGTCTTGGCAGGTTGTGCATTTCTAAGAATTTGTCCATTTCTTCCAGATTGTCCATTTTGTTGGCATAGAGTTGTTTGTAGTAATCTCTCATAGTCCTTTGTATTTCTGCAGTGTCATTTGTTACTTCTTTTTCATTTCTAATTCTATTGAATTGAGTCTTCTCCCTTTTTTTCTTGGTGACTCTGGCAAATGGTGTATCAATTTTGTATATCTTCTCAAGGAAAAGCTTTAGTTTTTTTGATCTTTTTTATCATTTCCTTCATTTCATTTTCTTTTATTTCTGAGATCTTTATGATTTCTTTCCTTCTGCTAACTTTGGGGGGTTTTAGTCTTCTTTCTCTAATTGCTTTAAGTGCAAGTTAGGTTGTTTATTCAAGATGTTTCCTGTTTTTAAGGTAGGATTGTATGACTATCAATTTCCCTCTTAGAACTGCTTTTACTGCATCCCTTAAGTATTGGGTCATCGTGTCTCCATTGTCATTTGTTTCTAGGTATTTTTTATTTCCTCTTTCATTTCTTCAGTGATCACTTTGTTATTAATTAGTGTATTGTTTAGCCTCCATGTGTTTGTATTTTTACAGATCTTTTCCTGTAATTGATGTCTAGTCTCATAGCATTGTTGTCGGAAAAGATACTTGATACAATTTCAATTTTCTTAAATTTACCAAGGCTTGATTTGTGACACAAGATATTATCTATCCTGGAGAATGTTCCATGGGCACTTGAGAAAAAATGTGTATTCTGTTGTTTTTGGATGGAATGTCCTATAAATATCAATTAAGTCCATCTTGTTTAATGTATTATTTAAACCTTGTGTTTTCTTATTTATTTTCATTTTGGATGATCTGTCCATTGGTGAAAGTGGGGTGTTAAAATACCCTGCTATGTATGTGTTACTGTCCATTTCCCCTTTTATGGCTGTTATTATTTGCCTTATGTATTTAAGTGCCCCTATGTTGGGTGCATAAATATTTACAATTGTTGTATCTTATTCTTTGATCAATCCCTTGATCATTATGTAGTGTGCTCCTTTGTCCCTTCTAATAGTCTTTATTTTAAAGTCTACTTTGTCTGATATGAGAATTACTACTCCAGCATTCTTTTGGTTTCCATATGCATGTAATATCTTTTTCCATCCCCTCATTTTCAGTCTGTATGTGTCTCTAGGTCTGAAGTGGGTCTCTTGTAGACAGCATATATATGGGTCTTGTTTTTGTATCCATTCAGCCAGTCTGTGTCTTTTGGTGGGAGCATTTAATACATTTACATTTAACATAATTATCAATATGAATATTCTTATTCTAATTTTCTTAATTGTTCTGGGTTTGCTATTGGAGGTCTTTTCCTTCTATTGTGTTTCTTGCCTAGAGAAGTTCCTTTAGCATTTATTGTAAAGCTAGTTTGGTGGTGCTGAGATATCTCAGCTTTTGCCTGTCTATAAAGGTTTTAATTTCTCCATCAAATCTGAATCAGATCCTTGCTGGGTAGAGTTGTCTTGGTTGTAGGTTTTTCTCCTTTATCACTTTAAATATGTCCTGCCAGTCCCTTCTGGCTTGCAGAGTTTTTGCTGAAAGATCAGCTGTTAACCTTATGGGGATTCCCTTTTGTGTTACTTGCTGTTTTTCCCTTGCTGCTTTTAATATGCTTTCTTTGTATTTAATTTTTGACAGTTTGATTACTATGTGTCTTGGTGTGTTTCTCCTTGGATTTATCCTGTATGGGACTCTCTGTGCTTCCTGGACTTGATTACCTCTTTCCTTTCCCACATTAGGGACATTTTCAAGTATAATCTTTTCAAATATTTTCTCAGTCCGTTTCTTTCTCTCTTCTTCTTCTTGAACCCCTATAATTCGAATGTTGGTGTATTTAATGTTTTCCTAGAGGTCTCTGAGACTGTCCTCAGTTCTTTTCATTCTTTTTTCTCTATTGTGCTCTGCAGTAGTTATTTCCATTATTTTATCTTCCAGGTCACTTATCCATTCATCTGCCTCAGTTATTCTGCTATTGATCCCTTCTAGATTATTTTTAATTCCATTTATTGTGTTGTTCATTGTTGCTTGTTTCTTCTTTAGTTCTTCTAGGTCCTTGTTAAATGTTTCTTGCATTTTCTCTATTGTATTTCCAAGATTTTGGATCATCTTTACTATCATTATTCTGAATTCTTTTTCAGGTAGACTGCCTATTTCCTCTTCATTTGTTCAGTCTGATGGGTTTTTATCTTGCTCCTTCATCTGCTGTGTGTTTTTCTGTCTTCTCATTTTGCTTATCTTACTGTCTTTGGGGTCTCCTTTTTGCAGGCTGCAGGTTCGTAGTTCCTGTTGTTTTTGGTTTCTGTCCCCAGTGGCTAAAGTTTGTTCAGTGGGTTGTGTAGTCTTCCTGGTGGAGGGGACTAGTGCCTGTGTTCTGGTGGATGAGGCTGGATCTTGTCTTTCTTGTGGGCAAATCCACGTCTGGTTGTGTGATTTGGGGTGTCTGTGGCCTTATTATGATTTAGGCAACCTCTCTGCTAATGGTTGGGGTTGTGTTCCTGTCTTTCTAGTTGTTTGGCATAGGTTGTCCAGCACTGTAGCTTGCTGGTCATTGAATGAAGCTGGGTGCTGGTTTTGAGATGGAGATCTCTGAGAGATTTTCACTGTTTGATATTATGTGCAGCTGGGAAGTCTCTTGTAGACCAGTGTCCTGAAGTTGGTCCTCCCACCTCAGAGTCCCAGCACTGACTCCTGGCTGCAGCACCAAGAGCCTTTCATCCACATGGCTCAGAACAAAAGGGAGAAAAAGTAGGAAGAAAGACAGAAAGAGAATAAAAGCAAAGAAAATAAAGCAAGGTAAAATAAAATAATTAAAGTAAAAGAATAATTATTAAGAAAATTTTTTTTTACAAATTATAAAAAAAAAATGGATGGATAGAACCCTACGACAAATGGTGAAAGCAAAGCTATACAGACAAAATCTCACACAGAAGCATACACAGACCCACTCACAAAAAGAGGAAAAGGGGTAAAAATAATAAATCTTTCTCTCAAAGTCCGCCTTCTCAATTTGGGATGATTCATTGTCTATTCAGGTAATCCACAGATGCAGGGTACATCAAGTTGATTGTGGAGATTTAATCCACTGCTCCTGAGGCTGCTGGGAGAAATTTCCCTTTCTATTCTTTTTTCGCACAGCTCCCAGTGTTCAGCTTTGGATTTGGTCCTGCCTCTGCGTGTAGGTCACCAGAGGGCCTTGGTTCTTCCCTCAGACAGGAAAGGGTTAAAGGAGCTGCTGCCTCGGGGGCTACGGCTCACTCAGACCAGGGTGAGGGAGGGGTACGGAGTGTGGGGTGACCCTGCGGCGGCAGAGGCCGGCGTGACATTGCACCAGCCTGTAGGTGCACTGTGCATTGTCCCGGGGAAGTTGTCCTTGGATCCCGGGACCCTGGCTGTGGTGGCCTGCACAGGCTCCCTGAAAGGGATGTGTGGAGAGTGACCTCTGCTCACACACAGGCTTCTTGGTGGTGGCAGCAGCAGCCTTAGTGTCTCATGCCCATCTCTGTGGTCCGTGCTGTTAGCCAGAGCTGGAGCCCATCTCTGGAGCTCCTTTAAGCAGTGCTCTTAATTTCCTATTCTTGCACACCAGGAAATAAAGAGGGAAGACAAAGTCTCTTGCCTCTTCAGCAGGTCCAGACTTTTTCCCGGACTCCCTCCCGGCTAGCGTGGTGCACTAATCCCTTCAGGCTGTGTTCACGCCATCAGTCCTCTCCCTGCGTTCTGACCAAAGCCTGAGCCTCAGCTCCCAGCCCCACCCACCCCGTCAGGCAAGCTGATAAGCCTCTTGGGCTGGTGAGTGCTTGTCAGCACTGATCCTCTGTGCAGAAATCTCTCTGCTTTGCCCTCTGCACCCCTGTTGCTGCACTGTCCTCCGTGGCTCCAAAGCTTCACCCTTCTGCCACCCTCAGTCTCCGGCTGTGAAGGGGCTTCTAGTCTGTGGAAACCTTTCCTCCTTCTCAGCTCCCTCCCACTGGTGCAGGTCCCATCCCTGCTCTTTTGTCTCTGTTTATTCTTTTTTCTTTTGCCCTACCCAGATACGTGGGGAGTTTCTTTCTTTTTAGGAGGTCTGAAGTCTTCTGCCAGCCGTCAGTAGGTGTTCTGTAGGAGTTCTTCCACGTGTAGATGTATTTCTGATGTATCTCTGGGGAGGATGGTGATCTCTGCGTCTTACTCTTCTGCCGTCTTCCCCTAAATCTCTAATTCTTTTTTAAACATTTGGTACACTGTACTAGTGAGCCATCTGGTGCAGGATTTTTCTTACAGTGCCTCAATCTCTTTAGTGGTTATAGATTGTTCATATTTTCTCTTTCTCCTTGAGACAGATTCTATAGTTTGTATCTTTCTCAAATTTGTTCATTTTATTTTATTTACCTAATTTTTTGGCATACAGTTCTTAATATTTCCTTATAATGCCATTTACTTCTGTAAGGGCAGTAGAAATAGCCTCTTTTTATTTCCAATTTAGTAATTTCAGTTCTCTATCATTTTTTTTGATCAGTTTAGCTAAAGTCTTGTTAATTCTTATGATCTTTTCAAATACTCAAAGTTTAGTTTGTTGATTATCTGTATTGTTTTTCTCTTCTCTCTTTCATTAATTTCTTTATTTTCCTTTCTTTTTTATTGAAATATAGTTGACGTACAATATTATGTTAGTTTCATGTGTAGTGCATAGTGATTTACCTTTTTCATACATTATGAAATTGATCACCATGATAAGTCTAGTAACCATCTGTCCCAATACAAAGTTATTACAATATTATTGACTATATTCTTTATTCTTTATATTACATACCCATAATTTTATACATGGAGGTTGGTATCTCTTAATCCCAATCTCCTATTTCACCTCTGCCATCAGCCTCCCCTCTGGAAATCACCAGTTTGTTCTCTGTATCTATCAGTGCGTCTGTTTTCATTTTGTTTTGTTTGTTTTGTTATTTTGTTTTTAGATGTCACATATAAGAGAGATCATGAGGTATTTGTCTGTTTATGTCTGGCTTATTTCATTTAACATAATACCCTCTAGATGCATCCATGTTGTTGCAAATGGCAAAATTTAATTATTTTTCATGGCTGGGTAATATTCCATTATGTAGATATAGATAGATAGGGAGTAATATCTCATTTTATAAAGATATAGATACACCTCTCTCTCTCTCTCTCTCTCTATATATATATATATATATATATATATATCACACTTAGGTTTCTTGTTTCCATATTTTGGCTACTGTAAATAATGCTGCAATGAACATACAGATGTATATTATCTTTTCAAATTAGTGTTTTTGTTTTCTTTGGATCAGAAGTGAAATTGCTGGATCACATGGCTGTTCTAGTTTTAATTTTTTGAGGGAATCCCATACTGTTTTCCATAGTGTCTGCATCAATTTTCATTCCCACATAGAGGGCACAAGGATTCCTTTTTATGCACATCCTCACCAACACTTTTAATTTGTTGTCATTTTGATAATAGCCATTCTGACATGTGTGAGGTGGTATCTCATTGAGGTTTCAATTTGCATTTTCCTGATGTCCGCAGTGTTGAGTATCTTTTCATGTGTCTGTTGGTGATCTGTATGGCTTCTGTGGAAAGATGTCTATTCAGGTCCTGTGTCCATTTTTTAAATTAGATTGTTTATTTTTTTGATGTTGAGTTGTATTAGTTCTTTGTATATTTTGGATATTAAACACTTATTGGATATATCATTTGCAAATGTTCTCCCATTCATTAGGTTGCCTTTTCATTTTGTTGATAGTTCCATTCAGTGTGCAAAGGCTTTTTAGTTGGATGTAGTCCCATTTGTTTATTTTTTCTTTTGTTACTCTTACCTGAGGAGACATATCCAAAGTAATATTACTAAGCCTGATGTCAAAGAACATACTTCTTATGTTTTCTTCTCGGAGTTATATGGATTCAGGTCTTACATTTAAATCTTTAATCCATTTTGAGTTTATTTGTATATGGTGTGAGAAAGTAGTCCACTTTGATTCTTTTGCATGTAGCTGTCCAGTTTTCCCAACACAATTTATTGAACAGACTGTCTTTCCCCAATTATAATGTCTTGCCAGTTTTGCTGTAGATTAATTGGCCATCAAATCAAGGGCTTATTTATGGACTGTCTATTCATTCCATTGATCTATGTATCTGTTTTTGTACCAGTAAAATACTGTTTTTATTATTGTAAATTTGCAGTATAGTTTGAAATCAGGGAGCTTGATAACTCCAGTTTTCTTCTTTGTCAAGTTTGCTTTGGTTATTCAGAGTCTTTTGTGTTTCCAAACAAATTTTAGAATTATATGTTCCAGTTCTGTGAAAAAATGCTATTGGTATTTTGATAGGGATTTAATTGAATTGACAGATTGCCTTGGGTAGTATCATCATTTAAACAATATTAAACCTTCTAGTCTATGAGGACAGTATATTTTTTCATTTGTTTGTCTTTTTTCCATATCTTTTATCAGTATCTTATAGATTTCAGAGAACAAGTCTTTTACTTCTTTCATTAGGTTTTTTTTCCTACATATTTTATTTGATGCAGTTGTAAATGTGATTGCCTTCCAAATTTCTCTGTCCAAAAATTCATTATAAGTGTATAGAAAAACAGATTTCTCTATATTTATTTTGTATCCTGCAACTTTATGGATTTTATTTATTAGTTCTAATAGATTTTTGATAACTTCTTTGGGGTTTTCTATATAGTACCATGTCATCTACAAACAGTGACTATTTTACTTCTTCCTTTCCAATTTGGATTCCTTTTATTTCTTTTTCTTTTCTGATTGTGTGACTAGGAAATCCAATACTTTGTTGAATAAAAGTGGGCAGTATGGGCATCCTGATGTTGGATGAAATACTCTCAGCTTTTTATCATTGAACACAATGTTGTTAGTGGGTTTGACATATATGGCCTTTATTATGTTGAGGTATGTTCCCTCTATAACCACTTTGTTGAGGGTTTTTATCATGAGTGGCTGTTGAATTTTGTCAAAAGTTTTTTCTGCATCTATTGAGATGATCATGATTCTTATGCTACAGTTTGTTAATGTGTTGTATCATGTTGATTCCTTTGTGGCTATTGAACCTTCCTTGCATCCCTGTGATAAATCTTACTTGATCTGTAGTATCCTTTTAATGTATAGTTGAAATAAGATGGCTAACATCTCTTTGATGATTTTTACATCTATATTATCAGTGATATAGTCCTGTAATTTTTGTGTGATGTCCTTGTATTTTTATGGTATCAAGGTGATATTGGTCTCATAGAATGAGTTTGGAAGAGTTCCTTTCTCTTCAATTTTTGGAATAGTTTGACAGGGATAGGTGTTAACTCTTCTTTAAATGTTTGGCAAAATTCATCCATGAAGCCATCTAATCCTATATTTTTGTTGCTGTTGTTGGGGGATTTTTTTATTGCTTATTCAATTTAATTACTGGTAATCAGTCTTTTCATATTTTCTATTTCTTCCTGATTCAGTATTGGGAGATTCTATATTTCTAGGAATTTATCCATTTCTTTCTGGCTATCTAATTTATGGGTATATGATTGCTTCTTGTAGTCTCTTATGAGCTTTTGTATTTTTGAGGTGTCAGTTGTAAATTCTCTTTAATTTCTGATTTTATTTATGTGGGCCTCTCTTTTACTTGATGAGTCAGGCTAAAAGTTTCTCAATTTTGTTTAGTTTTTCAAAGAACCAGCTATTAGTTTCATTCTTCTTTTCCATTGTTTATCTTAGTCTCTATTTCATTCATTTCTGTTCTGATATTTATGATTTCATTCTTTCTACTAAATTTGAGCTTTGTTTGTTCTTTTTTTGATTCTTTTAGGTATAAGGTGAGATTATTTATTTGAATATTTTTATTTCTGAGCTAGGCTTATATTATTATAACCTCAAGTCTTAGAACTGCTTTTGCTGCATCCCATAGATTTTGGATCATTGTGTTTCCCTTTTCATTTGTCTCCAAGTAAATTTTTATTCCCTCTTTAATTTCTCCAGTGACTCATTGGTTGGTTAGCCTCCATGTGTTTGTTTTTTTGCTGTTTTTTTCTTGTAGTTGATGTCTAGTCTCATAGTGTTGTGATCAGAAAAGAGGCTTAATATGATTTCAATCTTCTTAAATTTACTGAGATTTGTTTTGTTGCCTAGCATGTGATATATCCTGGGGAATGTTCCAAGTGCAGGTGAAAAGAATATGTATTTTGCCACGTTTGGATGCAATGTTCTGTACATATCAATTAGTTTCATCTGATCTAATGTATCTTTTAGGCCACTGTTTCCTTATTGATTTTCTGTCTGAATGATGTGTCCATTGATGTAAGTGAAGTGTTAACATCACCTATTATTACTGTGTTACTGTCAATTCCTTCTTTCATATTTGTTAATGCTTGCTTTATATATTTAGGTGCTCCTTTGTTGTGTGTGTATATGTTTACAATTGTTATATCTTCCTGTTTGATTGATGCCTTTATCATTATGTCTCTTGTTACAGTCTTTCTTTTAAAGTCTGTTGTGTCTGGTATAAGTATTGCTATCCCATCTTTCTTTTCATTTCCATTTGCATGGAATACCTTTTCCTTACCCTCACTTTCAGTTTGTGTGTATCTTAAGATCTAAATTGAGTCTCTTGTACATAATATGTAGGTGAGTCTTGCTTTTTTTTTTAAAATTCATTTAGCCACAGTATGTCTTTTGACTTGAGCATTTAGTCCATTTACATTTAAAGTAACTACTGATGGGTAGGGTATAGACTTTCTGCCATTTAAAAATTGTTTTCTGGTTATTTTTATAGTTCTTTTTATTTCTTTATTATTTTGCTCTCTTCCCTATGGTTCTCTTTAGTGCTATTTTTGGATTATTTTCTCTTTTTGGCCACCTTCCATTATTTCATTAATTTTTGCTCTAAACATTATTAATTATGAGACATTCTTAACTGCTTAGGTCAATCAGTCAATCAATACATGTGCTTCTTGAATGCACCATGGATGTATATTCCTGTTTTAGTTATTATGAATATAGATTCATCATGATTCCAGATTTTAGGAATTTTGAAACATGAAAGATGTATTCAAAGGAATTTACTTATATTATACGCATTTGCAAGAATAAAGGGTAAGGGCTCACAGTTATGAGACTTCTATAAGACTGAACATTGAGTAGTAATTGTACCAATTCCTCAGGATGTTTGTATTTATTAATTTAGGTATGTCACATGTTCTATGCTATTTGCTTGAGGGTGTCAGTGGACAGATTTTGAGTGCCACATGGCACAACCACAGTCTGTAGGTGGATTATTATTTTTTTTTAATTTTCCACATGCTGAAAACATTTGGAATGAAAATCAGAATGCCTTCAGCTGAACTTGAGTAATTTTATAAAGCTGTTGGTTCTTGTAAGTATAAGAACAGAAATTAAAGCATGTGCTTAAATATTAATAAAATAATGTTTGTACTATGCTCATAGTATGATGGGAAAAAGATGCCATATATGTGATATATAGTCTGCTATAAGAACTGTGAAATGGTAAAAGGAGGAGGGACATAAGAAGAGACTGTGTTTTATTCTGGATCCTATGAGTAGCAGAGAAAGCGAGGGAAGAAAGAAGGAAGGAAGGAAGGAAGGAAGGAAGGAAGGAAGGAAGGAAGGAAGGAAGGAAGGAAGGAAGGAAGGAAGGAAAGGAGGAAGGAAAAGAGGGAGGGGGAGGGAGGGGGGAGGGAGGAAGAAAAGTAGGTTGGAAGTTCTAAAACTGAAGTACAGTTCTCAAAAAATTTTGTCAATGCCAATGGGGAGTCTACAATCCAGTCACCTGTCAGAGATGTCCTGCATCTTCTACAAGTGGAACTGTGTCAGCATCCTGTAATGCTCAAACATTGCCTGGGGGAAGCCTATAAGAATAGTGACCTCAACTTTAACTGGATGATGGATTTCAGAGTGTAGCAGCTGAGGCCATTTGTCAGTTATGCTCCTTGAAGTAGGAGCTCTGAGAATCATGTTTTCATAGCTGCCATACAGTGGCTACTGGCAAAGACAGTATTGTTCTCAGGGACTAATGACTTTACTTAGTATCTACCACAGTGAGCCATTCATGGTAAAACTTTTAGGTAAAGTCTGAATATGAACTGTATTTCGTGAGAAGAGATATAGCCTCTGAAATAGTCCATTAAACCTTCTCTAGAACCCTAATTCCTCAGAAATCCTTGACTTCAGCAATTCCATTTAACTGATAGGATCATGATCTAGAAATCAGTGCCATTATCCCTCACACACATATGCTAGCATGATCCTGCTGAATCAGCCTTTTCTCAGAAAAAGGGAGGGGGAGCAGAATTAAACCCCTTGTGGAAATAAAGTACAATATTTCCCAGGTTCATTTGTATGATTGTCTCTCAAAGAGAGAGGGACCCAGAATGAAAATGACCTAGGATATAGTTAATTCTTCCTGCCATATTTTGGTCCTTTTCTGCTCATGCCTTGGAAGATTTGTGTTCAGTTTAAGTACAGGTGCTTTCTTTTAATATTCTAAACCTGGATTTACCTTGTGTTCATTTTTTTGGACAGTGTCCAAAGTTAAGCCAAGGAGACATTATCTGGGTCAGGGCCCATAGGAGCATGAAGTAGTTTATCTTTTTTCTTGGACGAAAAATAGTAGAAGGGGATACCAAATGACTGGAACCACTTATAGATGAACCCCTGGTAAAATCTCTGTTTTACTTGTGTATTCATGATTCTTCTCTCTATATAAGGTAAACCTGTGTAAGTAAGCATTGATGCTAAAAACATACCTGATAAATCAGAAAAAAAATTGAATTGTAGAAATACCTAATAAGTGCAGAAACTGAAACGTGACCTTCATTTAAAGAGGAACATCTGATATCTGCCAATAGCATCTGAAAGTTTTGAACTATTCTTTACATCGTTTTGACCGCCATAAACCTAATGGACTGTAAAAACTTTGCTTCAATCAGTTTTAACAGCAGAAGCATTCCATAGACCAACTGGCAACTAAAATTTACCAAACCAATTTATCACGGTCAACAGTGTTGTAGGTCAAAAAGCTGGAAATGGATAAGAGATTCAGTGATAATGGGAAATATGATTTAACCTGGTAAGTCTTCATATCTTTACTATATTTAATAATTGAATGGGAAAAAGAAAGTCAGAGTCTGAAACTATTTCTTTTTTTTTTAACGTCTTTATTGGAGTATAATTGCTTTACAACAGTATGTTAGTTTCTGCTTTATAAAAAAGTGAATCAGCTATATATATATACATATATCACCATATCTACTCCCTCTTGTGTCTCCCTCACATATTCCCTATCCCACCCCTCTAGGTGGACACAAAGCACCGAGTTGACTTCACTGTGCCATGTGGCTGCTTCCCACTAGCTATCTATTTTATATTTGGTAGTGTGTATATATATCCATGCCACTCTGTCACTTCATCCAAGCTTACCCTTTCCACTCCGTGTGCCCTCAAGTCCATTCTCTACGTCTGTGTCTATATTCCTATCCTGCGCCTAGGTTCCTCACAACAATTTTTTTTCTTAGATTCCATATATATGTATTAGCATGCGGTATTTGTTTTTCTCTTTCTGACTTACTTCACTCTGTATAACAGACTCTAGGTCCATGCACCTCACTATAAATAAATAAATTTCATTTCCTTTTATGGCTGAGTAATTATCTATTGTATATATGTGCCACATCTTCTTTATCCATTCATCCGATGATGGACACTTAGGTTGCTTCCATGTCCTGGCTATTGTAAATAGAGCTGCAATGAACATTGTGGTACATGACTCCTTTTGAATTATGGTTTTCTCAGGGTATATGCCCAGTAGTGGGATTGCTGGGTCATATGGTAGTTTAGTTTTAGTTTTTTAAGGAACCTCCATACTGTTCTCCATAGTGCCTGTATCAAATTACATTCCCACCAACAGTGCAAGAGGGTTCTCTTTTCTCCATACACTCTCCAGCATTTATTGTTTGTAGATTTCTTGATGATGGCCATCCTGACTGCTGTGAGGTAATACCTCATTATACCTTTGATTTGCTTTCTCTAATGATTAGTGATGTTGAGAATCCTTTCACGTGTTTGTTGGCAATCTGTATATCTTCTTTGGAGAAATGTCTCTTTATGTCTTCTACCCATTTTTGGATTGGGTTGATTGTTTTCTTGATACTGAGCTACATGAGCTGCTTATAAATTTTGGAGATTAGTCCTTTGTCAGTTCCTTCGTTTGCAAATATTTTCTCCCATTCTGAGGGTTGCCTTTTCATCTTGTTTATGGTTTCCTTTGCTGTGCAAAAGCTTTAAAGTTTCATTAGATCACATTTGTTTATTTTTGTCTTTATTGCCATTTCTCTAGGAGGTGGGTCAAAAAGGATATTGCTGTGATATATGTCATAGAGTGTTCTGCTTATGTTTTCCTCTAAGAGTTTTATAGGGTCTGGCCTTACATTTAGGTCTTATTCCATTCTGAGTTTATTTTTATGTATTGTGTTAGGGAGTGTTCTAATTTCATTCTTTTACATGTAGCTGTCCAGATTTCCCAGCATTACTTATTGAAAAGGCTCTCTTCTCTATTGAATATTCTTGCCTCCTTATCAAAACTAAGGTGGCCATAGGTGTGTGGGTTTATCTCGGGGCTTTCTAACTTGTTCCATTGATCTATATTTCTGTTTGGGGGCCAGTACCATACTGTCTTGATTACTGTAGCTTTATAGCATAGTCTGAAGTCAGGGATCCTGATTCCTCCAGCTCCATTTTTCTTTCCCAAGATTGCTGTAGCTATTTGGGATCTTTTGCATTTCCATACAAATTGTGAACTTTTTTGTTTTTGTTCTGTGAAAAATGCCATTGGTAGTTTGATAGGGATTGCATTCAATCTGTAGATTGCTTTGGGTATTAGAGTCATTTTCACATTGTTGATACTTCCAATCCAAGAACATGGTATATCACTCCATCTGTTTGTATCATCTTTAATTTATTTCATCAGTGTCTTTTAGTTTTCTGCATACAGGTCTTTTGTCTCCTCAGGTAGGTTTATTCCTAGGTATATTATTCTTTTGTTTGCAATGTCAAGTGGGAGTGTTTCCTTAATTTATCTTTTAGATTTTTCATCATTTGTGTATAGGAATGCAAGAGATTTCTGTGCATTAATTTTATATCCTGCTACTTTACCAACTTTAGTGATTAGCACTAGTAGTTTTCTAGTGGCATCTTTAGGATTTTCTATGTATAGGATCATGTCATCTGCAAACAATGACAGCTTTACTTCTTTTCGGATTTGGATTCTTTTTTTTCTTTTTGTTCTCTGACTGCTTTGTTTAAAACTTCCAAAATGTTGAATAATAGTGGTGAGAGTGGACAACCTTGTCCTGTTCCTGATCTTAGAGGACATGGTTTCAGTTTTCTGCCATTGAGAATGATGTTGCTTGTATGTTTGTCATATATGACCTTTACTTGGTTCAGGTAGGTTTCCTCCTTGCCTACTTTCTGGAGCTTTTTTTATCATAAATGGGTGTTGATTTTGTCAAAAGCTTTTTCTACACCTATTGGAATGATGATATGGTTTTTCTCCTTTGGTTTGTTAATATGGTTTATCACATTTATTGATTTGCATATTTTGAAGAATCTTTGTATTCCTGGAATAAACCCCACTTGATCATGGTGTATGATCCTTTCAATGTGTTGTTGGATTTTTTTCTTCTAGTATTTTGTTGAAGATTTTTTCATCTATGTTCATCAGTGATATTGGCCTGTAGCATTCTTTCATTGTGACATCTTTGTCTGGTTTTGTTATCAGGGTGATGGTTGCCGCATAGAATGAAATTGGGAGTGTTCCTCCCTCTGCTATATTTTGGAAGAGTTTGAGGTAGTAGGTCTTCACTCTTCTCTATATGTTTGATAGAATTTGCCTTTTAAACCATCTGGTTATGGGCTTTTGTTTGTTGGAAGATTTTTAATCACAGTCTTAATTTCAGTGCTTGTGATTGGTCTGTTTATATTTTCTAATTCTTCTTGGTTCAGTCTTGGAAGGTTGTGCTTTTCTAAGAATTTGTCCATTTCTTGCAGGTTGTCCAATTTAATGGACTATAGTTACTTGTAGTAATCTCTGATGATCCTTTGTATTTCTGCATGTCAGTTGTTACTTCTCCTTTTTCATTTCTAATACTATTGATTTGACTCTTCTCCCTTATTTTCTTGATCAGTCTTGCTAATGGTTTATCAATTTTATTTATCTTCTCAATGAACCAGCTTTTAGTTTGATTGATCTTTGCTATTGTTTCCTTCATTTCTTTTTCATTTATTTCTGATCTGATCTTTATGATTTCTTTCCTTCTGCTAAATTTGGGGGGGGGGTTGTTCTTCTTTCTCTAATTGCTTTAGGTGTAAGGTTAGGTTGTTTATTTGATATGTTTCTTATTTCTTGAGGTCGGATTGTATTGCTATAAACTTCCCTCTTACAACTGCTTTTGCTGCATTCCATAGGTTTTGGGTCATCCTTTTTTCACTTTCATTTCTTTCTAAGTACTTTTTGATTTCCTCTTTGATTTCTTCAGTGATCTCTTGGTTATTTAGCAGTGTATTGTTTAGACTCCATGTGTTTGTAGTTTTTACCGATATTTTCCTGTAATTGATATCTAGTCTCATAGTGTTGTGGTCAGAAAAGATACTTGATATGATTTCAATTTTCTTAAATTTACCAATGCTTGATTAGTGACCCAAGATATGATCTATCCTGGAAAATGTTCCATGGGTACTTGAAAAGAAACTGTATTCTGTTGTATTTGGATGGAATATACTGTAATATCAATTAAGTCCATCTTATTTAATGTATCATTTAAACTTTGTGTTTCCTTATTTATTATCATTTTGGATGATCTGTTCATTGGTGAAAGTGGGGTGTTAAATTCCCCTACTATGATTGTTTTACTGTTTATTTCCCCTTTTATGGCTGTTAGTATTTGCCTTATGTATTCAGTTGCTCCTATGTTGGGTGCATAAATATTTACAATTGTTATATCTTCTTCTTGGATCAATCCCTTGATCATTATGTACTGTCCTTCTCTGTATCTTGTAATAATCTTTATTTTAAAGTCTATTTTGTCTAATATAAGACTTGCTACCCTAGGTTTATTTTGATTTCCATGTTCATGGAATACCTTTTCCCATCCCCTCACTTTCAGTCTGTATGTGTCCCTAGGTCTGAAGTGGGTCTCTTGTAGACAGCATATATACGGGCCTCTTTTTTGTATCCGTTCAGCCAGTCTATGTCTTTTGGTTGGAGCATTTAATCCATTTACATTTAAGGTAGTTATTGATATGTATGTTCCTATTACCATTTTCTTAATTGTTTTGAATTTGTTATTGTCACTGTTTTCCTTCTCTTTTGTTTCCTGCCTAGGGAAGATCCTTTATCATTTGTTGTAAAGCTGGTTTTGTGGTGCTGAGTTTTCTTACCTTTTGCTTGTCTGTAAAGATTTTGATTTCTCCGCCAAATGTGAATGAGATCCTTGCTTGGTAGAGTAATCTTGCTTGTATGTTTTTCCCTTTCATCACTTTTAATATGTCCTGCCACTCCCTTCTGACTTGCAGAGTTTCTGCTGATAGATCAGCTGTTAACCTTATGGAGATTCCCTTGTATGTTATTTGTTGTTTTCCCCTTGCTGCTTGTAATATTTTTCCTTTGTATTTAATTTTTAATAGTTTGATTAATATGTGTCTTTGCATTTTTCTCCTTGGATTTATCCTGTGTGGGACTCTTTGCCCTTCTTGGACTTGATTGACTATTTCCTTTCCCATATTAGGGAAGTTTTCAACTATAATCTCTTCCAATAATTTCTCAGTCCTTTTCTTTTTCTGTTCTTCTTCTGGGAACCCTATAATTCGAATGTTCATGTGTTTAATGTTCTCCCAGAGGTCTCTGAGACTGTCTTCAATTCTTTTCATTCTTTTTTCTTTATTCTGCTCTGCAGTAGTTATTTCCAGTATTTTATCTTTCAGTTCACTTATCCAGTGTTCTGCCTCATTTATTCTGCTATTGATTTCTTCTAGAGAATATTTAATTCCATTTTTTGTGTTGTTCATCATTGTTTGTTTGATCTTTAGTTCTTCTCAGTGTTTGTTAAACATTTCTTGTATTTTCTGTATTCTGTTTTCAGGATTTTGGATCATTTTGACTATCATTACTCTGAATTCTTTTTCAGGTACACTGCCTATTTCTTCTTTATTTGTTTGGTCTGGTGTGTTTTTACCTTGCTCTTTTATCTGCTGTGTGTTTCTCTGTCTTCTCATTTTTCTTAAACTACTGTGTTTGGTGTCTCCTTTTCACAGGCTGCAGGTTTGTAGTTCCCATTGTTTTTGGTGTGTGCTCCCAGTTGCTAAGGTTGGTTCAGTGGGTTGTGTAATGTCTAGCATAATTTTATTTCAACCTGAAGGACTTCCTTTAAGATATTTTATATAGTAGGTCTACTAGTTTTTCTGGGAACTTCTTGTATCCTACTTCCTTTTTGAAGAACTATTTTGCCAGATATAGAATTTTGGCTAACAGATTTTACTTTTTGCTTTCAGCAGGTTATATATATCATCCCACTACCTTCAGACCTCCATGGTTCTAATGAGAAATAAACTATTAATCTTATGGAGAATTCCCTTTAGTCATGATTTGCTTGCTGCTTTCACAATTCTCTCTTTGTCCTTGGCTTTTGACATTTTGTTTACATCTCTCTTAGATTTCTTTAAGTTTATCCTACTTAGAATTTATTGAGTTTACTGAATGTGTATATTCATATCTTTCATCAAACTTGGGAAGTTTTTGTAACTTTTTTCTCATATATTCTTTACATTATTCTATTTTTCTCTCTATTCTCTTTCTTGGACTCACCTATGTTGGTCTGCTTGCTGGTATCCCACAGGTCTCTAGTTCTGTTCACTGTTCTTCATTCTGTTTTTCTTTCTGATCTCAGACATGGTAATTTCAATTGTCCTACCTTCAAGTTTACTGATTATTTCTTCTACCTGATCAAATCTGTTTTTAAACCACTCTGGTGAATTCTTCACTCATTTATTTTACTTTTCAGCTCCAGAATTTGTTTGTTCCCTTCTATAATTTCTATTTTTTTATTGATACTCATTTTCTTCATATATCATTTTTCTGATTTCCTTTAGTTTTTTGTCAATGTTTTCTTTAAACTGTTTGCACATATTTAAGGAAGTTGTTTTAAAGTTTTTGTTAGCAAGTTGAAAGTCTGCCTCCTCAGGGATGGTCCTTGTCAACTTATTTTATTCCTTTGTATGTGCCATACTTACCTGTTACGTTGTATGCTTTTTGATTTGCTTTGCAGGAAAATTGACATTTGAGTGTCCTAATGTAGTTAATTCTTGAATCAGACTCTTCTTTACCAGGGTTTGCTGTTTTTATTTTATTGCCTGAGCCTGTTGTGGTCTGTTTGTATTTTAATTTTTCAAATTATTTTTACCAATACTATATTCCTCTTCCTGTGTTGCCATTAAAGTCTTTATTCATTTAGCTTGTGTTCAGCTAGTGTTTTGAAAGATTTCCTGAATACCAACAGCTAAAAATAGAACAAAAAATTCCACCTCTACAAGTCTTTACAGATAACTCTGTGCTAGGACTCTTCAACACACAGTTACGTTTGTACTAAAGTTAGAGTACAACTCTAGATGAAAGCTTAATGTATTCTCAGGGTTTTATCTGAGTATTTGTCTTGCCCTGGGCATGCATGCCACTTTCTAACTTCCCCTGTATACATGGGTGATTTGCATGTGCTAATTCCTAAAGAAACTTTTTTCAGATTTTCCTACCTGACTCTAGGTGGTCTATTGTATGCCTCAAATGTAATATTTTCCCCCAGGCATCTGCAATATTTTTTTATCTTTAAAATATTTTTGAGCAATGCCTGCCACTTTTTCAGCCTGAGTCTGTTCTAAGTTTGCAAAATAGAGATGAGTACCTTCCATTAGTTCTTCAGGTAGACTCCAGACATGTTAGAGGAGATATACACAATAGTTTGTGATTAGAGTCTGTTCTGTTCCCTCGGAAACCAGGCACCAGGTTCTCATATTGGGAACAGAGATTACTGTCTTCAAGACTGCCACTAAACTAAAGAAAGTGTGAGGCAAATGTATTAAAATTGCCACAACCTTTTCTTACCATTTGAAAGTTGCCTTTATATTGATTCAGCATTTGTCTGGTTACTTTAAATATTTAATTGTTTTCATAGTTCTGAAAAAGTTGTTTTTCACAATTTCTGCATGTTTTAAATGTTTCTTTGGGGAGACAGAATCTTGGACCTGCCTACTCTGCCATTTTGCTTACCTACACATTAATATTTAAATATTCCATTAAACATATTTTCTGTTATTTGATACTTTTTGCATCAGCTTTTCTGAATTGAAATGTCCAGAATTTAATAAAGCATTTAACATGACAAATAGTGTAAACCAAATTACTTCTTGATAATAAATATTGTGTTCGATGTTTAATAACACACATAGAGACTTCTGGTTAATATGGTAGCCTGAGCTCGTGCTGAAGATATTCCCATCCTATCCATACACATAGAAATTCCAGATAAAATATATCAAAAATTCTTATATATATATATATATATATATATATATATATATATATATATATATATAAGCTCAAAATGAGGAAAGAAATCCCTTGATGCCATATAAAAATAGTGAATTCAAAGTGAGAATAGTAGAAATTGTTTAAATGTGCAGTGGCCAAGTGTATCAGATATAGATCTTAGGCAGTTAGGGCAGGGTTTTAACCTATAAATATAGAAGATTATATAACATATGAAGCTTTAATTGGGGATCTAGAAAAGAAATCTCTACATAAGTTGACAGAACTCAAGGTGCTTCCATGTTCATGTAATTAGCCTGAAAAATATTTTGCCCATCATCCCTGGAAAGCAGCAGAGAAGCTTTTTATTTGGCTGCACTATACAGCTTATGAGATCTTAATTCCCCAACCAGGGATTGAACCTGCACCCTTGGGCAGTAAAAGCACAGAGTCTTAACCACTGGGCGACCAGGAAATTCCCAGCAGAGAATCTTTTGATCCCTTTTGAGATATTAGTGGAAAAATATTCATAAGAAGTTATAAATCCAAGCCTGTATCTTTTTCATATGTACTATCTGAAATATACAACAAGTGTGGTGAGAGAACAGAAAGCTGAGAAATTAACACAAAACATATCCATAACCAGTAAAACCTGTTGGACTCTTGCAGAGATAAAAATGAAACCAGTCTTTAAGGAAACCCTCAAAATGTAAGGCATATGTGTTAGATTGAAGGGTGCTTAAAAGTTTGGAAGAACCACACTGTGGTGTTTTCCTTTGTGAGGGAGGTACCAGGTGTGATAATGAAAGACAAAGTTTATTAACATATCTTCCTCTCCTGTGCCTGCTGGTGTCTGAGGTACTTCCTCCCTGAGTTAAAAGTTGTTGCTCTCCTTCCACTGTCACAAAACTGGTGTTTCATATTCCAGTAGTTACAATGTCACGTTTTTCCCCAGAAATGAAGAAACATTTATTGCCTATTTGACTATGAAATTTAGTTAATATGTTTGCAACCTATTCTCATGGACTTTCCTCAAACACCACTAATTGATTCTTACTGTCCCAGAAAACCGTGTCTCTATTAGTGACCCAACCTTGTCATCAAAACTGTGAAGAAACCATCAAATTTTAACCTACAACAGTTGCAAACTAACAGTTTAACCTGCCACCATTTTTTTTAACATCTTTATTGGGGTATAATTGCTTTACAATGGTGTGTTAGTTTCTGCTTTATACCAAAGTGAATCAGTTATACATATACATATGTTCCCATATCTCTTCCCTCTTGCGTCTCCCTCCCTCCCACCCTCCCTATCCCACCCCTCCAGGCAGTCACAAAGCACCAAGCCAATATCCCTGTGCCATGCGGCTGCTTCCAACTAGCTATCTACCTTACTACGTTTGTTAGTGTGTATATGTCCATGACTCTCTCTCGCCCTGTCACAGCTCACACTTCCCCCTCCCCATAACCTCAAGTCCATTCTCTAGGAGGTCTGCGTCTTTATTCCTGCCTTACCCCTAGGTTCTTCATGACATTTTTTTTTCTTAAATTCCATATATATGTGTTAGCATACGGTATTTGCCTTTTTCTTTCTGACTTACTTCACTCTGTATGACAGACTCTAGGTCTATCCACCTCATTACAAATAGCTCAATTTCGTTTCTTTTTATGGCTGAGTAATATTCCATTGTATATATGTGCCACATCTTCTTTATCCATTCATCCAATGATGGGCACTTAGGTTGTTTCCATCTCTGGGCTATTGTAAATAGAGCTGCAATGAACATTTTGGTACATGACTCTTTTTGAATTTTGGTTTTCTCAGGGTATATGCCCAGTAGTGGGATTGCTGGGTCATATGGTAGTTTTATTTGTAGCTTTTTAAGGAACCTCCATACTGTTCTCCATAGTGGCTGAACCAATTCACATTCCCAGCAGCAGTGCAAGAGTGTTCCCTTTTCTCCACACCCTCTCCAGCATTTATTGTTTCTAGATTTTTTGATGATGGCCATTCTGACTGGTCTGAGATGATATCTCATTGTAGTTTTGATTTGCATTTCTCTAATGATTAATGATGTTGAGCATTCTTTCATGTGTTTGTTGGCAGTCTGTATATCTTCTTTGGAGAAATGTCTATTTAGGTCTTCTGCCCATTTTTGGATTGGGTTGTTTGTTTTTTTGTTATTGAGCTGCATGAGCTGCTTGTAAATTTTGGAGATTAATCCTTTGTCGGTTACTTCATTTGCAAATATTTTCTCCCATTCTGAGGGTTGTCTTCTGGTCTTATTTATGGTTTCCTTTGCTGTGCAAAAGCTTTGAAGTTTCATTAGGTCCCATTTGTTTATTTTTGTTTTTATTTCCATTACTCTAGGAGGTGGGTCAGAAAGGATCTTGCTGTGATTTATGTCATAGAGTGTTCTGCCTATGTTTTCCTCTAAGAGTTTGATTGTTTCTGGCCTTACATTTAGGACTTTAATCCATTTTGAGCTTATTTTTGTGTATGGTGTTAGGAAGTGATCTAATCTCATACTTTTACATGTACCTGTCCAGTTTTCCCAGCACCACTTATTGAAGAGGCTGTCCTTTCTCCACTGTACATTCCTGCCACCTTTATCAAAGATAAGGTTTCCATATGTGCATGGGTTTATCTCTGGGCTTTCTAGCCTGTTCCATTGATCTATCTTTCTGTTTTTGTGCCAGTACCATACCGTCTTGATAACTGTAGGTTTGTAGTATAGTCAGAAGTCAGGGAGCCTGATTCCTCCAGTTCCTTTTTTCGTTCTCAAGATTGCTTTGGCTATTTGGGGTCTTTTGTGTTTCCATACAAATTGCAAAATTTTTTGTTCTAGTTCTGTGAAAAATGCCAGTGGTAGTTTGATAGGGATTGCATTGAATCTATAGATTGCTTTGGGTAGTAGAGTCATTTTCACAATGTTGATTCTTCCAATCCAAGAACATGGTATATCTCTCCATCTATTTGTATCATCTTTAATTTCTTTCATCAGTGTCTTATAATTTTCTGCATACAGGTCTTTTGTCTCCTTAGGGAGGTTTATTCCTAGATATTTTATTCTTTTTGTTGCAATGGTAAATGGGAGTGTTTTCTTGATTTCACTTTCAGATTTTTCATCATTAGTATATAGGAATGCCAGAGATTTCTGTGCATTAATTTTGTATCCTGCCACTTTACCAAATTCATTGATTAGCTCTAGTAGTTTTCTGGTAGCCTCTTTAGGATTCTCTATGTATAGGTCATGTCATCTGCAAACAGTGACAGCTTTACTTCTTCTTTTCCAATTTGGATTCCTTTTATTTCCTTTTCTTCTCTGATTGCTGTGGCTAAAACTTCCAAAACTATGTTGAATAAGAGTGGTGAGAGTGGGCAACCTTGTCTTGTTCCTGATCTTAGTGGAAATGCTTTCAGTTTTTCACCATTGAGGATGATGTTTGCTGTGGGCTTGTCATATATGGCCTTTATTATGTTGAGGAAAGTTCCCTCTATGCCTACTTTCTGCAGGGTTTTTATCATAAATGGGTGTTGAATTTTGTCAAAAGCTTTCTCTGCATCTATTGAGATGATCATATGGTTTTTCTTCTTCAATTTGTTAATATGGTTTATCACATTGATAGATTTGCGTATATTGAAGAATCCTTGCATTCCTGGAATAAACCCCACTTGATCATGGTGTATGATCCTTTTAATGTGCTGTTGGATTCTGTTTGCTAGTATTTTGTTGAGGATTTTTGCATCTATGTTCATCAGTGATATTGGCCTGTAGTTTTCTTTCTTTGTGACATCCTTGTCTGGTTTTGGTATCAAGGTGATGGTGGCCTCGTAGAAGGAGTTTGGGAGTATTTCTCCGTCTGCTATATTTTGGAAGAGTTTGAGAAGGATAGGTGTTAGCTCTTCTCTAAATGTTTGATAGAATTCGCCTGTGAAGCCATCTGGTCCTGGGCTTTTCTTTGTTTTGAAGATTTTTAATCACAGTTTCAATTTCAGTGCTTGTGATTGGTCTGTTCATATTTTCTATTTCTTCCTGATTCAGTCTTGGCAGGTTGTGCATTTCTAAGAATTGTCCACTTCTTCCAGATTGTCCATTTTATTGGCATAGAGTTGCTTGTAGTAATCTCTCATGATCTCTTTTATTTCTGCAGTGTCAGTTGTTACCTCTCCTTTTTCATTTCTAATTCTATTGATTTGAGTCTTCTCCTTTTTTTTCTTGATGAGTCTGGCTAGTGGTTTACCTATTTTGTTTATCTTCTCAAAGAACCAGCTTTTAGTTTTATTGATCTTTGTTATTGTTTCCTTCATTTCTTTTTCATTTATTTCTGATCTGATTTTTATGATTTCTTTCCTTCTGCTAGCTTTGGGTTTTTTTGTTCTTCTTTCTCTAATTGCTTGAGGTGAAAGGTTAGGTTGTTTATTCGAGATGTTTCCTGCTTCTTAAGGTGGGCTTGTATTGCTATAAACTTCCCCCTTAGAACTGCTTTTGCTGCATCCCACAAGTTTTGGGTCGTTGTGTCTCCATTGTCATTTGTTTCTAGGTATTTTTTGATTTCCTCTTTGATTTCTTCAGTGATCACTTCATTATTAAGTAGTGTATTGTTTAGCCTCCATGTGTTTGTATTTTTTACAGATCTTTTCCTGTAATTGATATCTAGTCTCATGGCGTTGTGGTCAGAAAAGATACTTGATACAATTTCAATTTTCTTAAATTTACCAAGGCTTGATTTGTGACCCAAGATATGATCTATCCTGGAGAATGTTCCATGAGCATTTGAGAAAAATGTGTATTCTGTTGTTTTCGGATAGAGTGTCCTATAAATATCAATTAAGTCCATCTTGTTTAATGTATCATTTAAAGCTTGTGTTTCCTTATTTATTTTCATTTTGGATGATCTGTCCATGGGTGAAAGTGGAGTGTTTAAGTCCCCTACTATGAATGTGTTACTGTCGATTTCCCCTTTTATGGCTGTTAGTATTTGCCTTATGTATTGAGGTGCTCCTATGTTGGGTGCATAAATATTTACAATTGTTATATCTTCTTCTTGGATCGATCCCTTGATCATTATGTAGTGTCCTTCTTTGTCTCTTTTAATAGTCCTTATTTTAAAATCTATTTTGTCTGATATGAGAATTGCTACTCCAGCTTTCTTTTGGTTTCCATTTGCATGGAATATCTTTTTCCATCCCCTTACTTTCAGTCTGTATGTGTCTCTAGGTCTGAAGTGGGTCTCTTGTAGACAGCATATATATGGGTCTTGTTTTTGTATCCATTCAGCTAATCTGTGTCTTTTGGTGGGAGCATTTAGTCCATTTACATTTAAGGTAATTATCGATATGTATGTTCCTATTCCCATTTTCTAAATTGTTTTGGGTTCGTTATTATAGGTCTTTTCCTTCTCTTGTTTTTCTTGCCTAGAGAAGATCCTTTAGCATTTGTTGTAAAGCTGGTTTGGTGGTGCTGAATTCTCTTAGCTTTTGCTTGTCTGTAAATGTTTTAATTTCTCCATCAAATCTGAATGAGATCCTTGCTGGGTAGAGTAGTCTTGGCTGCAGGGTTTTCTCCTTCATCACTTTCAGTATGTCCTGCCACTCCCTTCTGGCTTGTAGGGTTTCTGCTGAGAGATCAGCTGTTAACCTTATGGGGATTCCCTTATGTGTTATTTGTTGTTTTTCCCTTGCTGCTTTTAATATGCTTTCTTTGTATTTAATTTTTGACAGTTTGATTAATATGTGTCTTGGCGTATTTCTCCTTCGATTTATCCTGTATGGGACTCTCTGTGCTTCCTGGACTTGATTAACTATTTCCTTTCCCATATTAGGGAAGTTTTCAACTATAATCTCTTCAAATATCTTTTCAGTCCCTTTCTTTTTCTCTTCTTCTTCTGGAACCCCTATAATTCGAATGTTGGTGCGTTTAATGTTGTCCCAGAGGTCTCTGAGACTGTCCTCAGTTCTTTTCATTCTTTTTTCTTTATTCTGCTCTGCAGTAGTTATTTCCACTATTTTATCTTCCAGGTCACTTATCCGTTCTTCTGCCTCAGTTATTCTGCTATTGATCCCATCTAGAGTACTTTTAATTTCATTTATTGTGTTGTTCATCGTTGCTTGTTTCATCTTTAGTTCTTCTAGGTCCTTGTTAACTGATTCTTGCATTTTGTCCATTCTATTGTCCATTCTATCTCCAAGATTTCGGATCATCCTTACTATCATTATTCTGAATTCTTTTTCAGGTAGGCTGCCTATTTCCTCTTCATTTGTTAGGTCTGGTGCATTTTTATCTTGCTCCTTTATCTGCTGTGTGTTTTTCTGTCTTCTCATTTTGCTTATCTTACTGTGTTTGGGGTCTCCTTTTTGCAGGCTGCAGGTTCGTAGTTCCTGCTGTTTTTGATGTCTGTCTCCAGTGGCTAAGGTTGGTTCAGTGGGTTGTGTAGGTTTCCTGATGCAGGGGACTAGTGCCTGTGTTCTGGTGGATGAGGCTGGATCTTGTCTCTCTAGTGGGCAGGTTCACGTCTGGTGGTGTGTTTGGGGTGTCTGTGGCCTTATTATGATTTTAGGCAGCCTCTCTGCTAATGGGTGGGGTTGTGTTCCTGTCTTGCTAGTTGTTTGGCATAGGTTGTCCAGCACTGTGGCTTGCTGGTCGTTGAGTGAAGCTGGGTGCTGGTGTTAAGATGGAGGTCTCTGGGAGATTTTCACCATTTGATATTATGTGGAGCTGGGAGGTCTCTTGTTTACCAGTGTCCTGAAGTTGGCTCTCCTACCTCAGAGGCAGAGCCCTGACTCCTGTGTGGAGCACCAAGAGCCTTTCATCCACACGGCTCAGAATAAAAGGGAGAAAAAGTAGAGGGAATTAGTAGAAGTATGAGGAAAGAAAGAAGGAAAGGAGGGAAGGAAGGAAGGAAGGAAGAAAGAAAGAAGCAAAGAAGGAAAGAAGGAAAGAAAGGAGGGAGGGAGGGAGGGAGGAAGGAAGGAAGGAGGGAAAGAAGGAAAAAAGACAGAAAGAAAGTAGATACAGTAAAAATAAAATAAAGTATAATAAAATTATTGAATTAAAAAATTCTTATTTAGAAAAAAAAAAAAGGGACGGATAGAACCTTAGGACAAATGTTGGAAGCAAAGCTATACAGACAAAATCTTACACAGAAGCATACACATACACCCTCACTAAAAGAGGTAAAGGGGGAAAAATCATAAATCTTGCTGTCAGAGACCACCTCCTCAATTTGGGATGATTCGTTGTCTAAAGGACGGAAGGAAGGAAGGAAAGAAAGAAAGAAAGAACGAAGGTAAAGTATAATAACGTTATTAAAATTAAAACTGATTATTAAGAAAAATTTTTTTTAAAAAAAACATGGACGGATAGAACCCTAGGACAAATGGTGGAAGCAAGACTATACAGACAAGATCTCACACAGAAGCATACACATACACATTCACAAAAAGAGGAAAAGGGAAAAAAATCATAGATTTTGCTCCTAAAGTCCGCTTCCTTAATTTGGGATGATTGGTTGTCTATTCAGGTATTCCACAGATGCAGGGTATATCAAGTTGATTGTGGAGCTTTAATCCGCTGCTTCTGAGGCTGCTGGGAGAGATTTCCCTTTCTCTTCTTTGTTCTCACAGCTCCCAGGGGCTCAGCTTTGGATTTGGCCCTGCCACTGCGTGTAGATCGCTGGAGGTCGTCTGTTTTTTGCTCAGACAGGACGGGGTTAAAAGAGCCGCTGATTCGGGGGCTCTGGCGCACTCAGGCCGGCGGGGAGGGAGGGGCACGGAGTGCGGGGCGGGCCTGCAGTGGCAAAGGCCGGCGTGACTTTGCACCAGCCTGAGGCCCGCTGTGCGTTCTCCCGGGGAAGTTGTCCCTGGATCCCGGGAACCTGGCAGTGGCGGGCTGCACAGGCTCCGCGGAAGAGGGGTGTGGAGAGTGACCTGTGCTCGCACACAGGCCCCTCGGTGGCGGCAGCAGCAGCCTTATCGTCTCCCGCCCGTCTCTGGGGTCCGCGCTTTCAGCCGCGGCTCGCGCCTGTCTCTGGGGTCCGCGCTTTTAGCCGCAGCTCGCGCCCGTCTCTGGGGTCCGCGCTTTTAGCCGCAGCTCGCGCCCGTCTCTGGGGTTCGCGCTTTTAGCCGCGGCTCGCGCCCGTCTCTGGAGCTCCTTTAAGCAGCGTTCTTAAACCCCTCTCCTCACGCACCAGGAAACAAAGAGGGAAGAAAAAGTCTCTTGCCTCTTCGGCAGGTGCAGACTTTTCCCCGGACTCCCTCCCAGCTAGCCGTGGTGCACTAGCCCCTTCAGGCTATGTTCAAGCCGCCAACCCCAGTCCTCTCCCTGCGCTCCGGCCTCAGCTCGCAGCCCCGCCCGCCTTGGCGGGTGAGCAGACAGGCGTCTCGGGCTGGTGAGTGCCAGTCGGCACCAATCCTCTGTGCGGGAATCTCCCCGCTTTGCCCTCCGCACCCCTGTGGCTGTGCACTCCTCCGCGGCTCCGAAGCTCCCCCCTCCGCCCCCCGCAGTCTCCGCCCGCGAAGAGGCTTCCTAGTGTGTGGAAACTTTTCCTCCTTCACAGCTCCCTCCCTCTGGTGCAGGTGTCGTCCCTATTCTTTTGTCTCTGTTTTTTCTTTTTTTTCTTTTGCCCTACCCAGGTACGTGGGGAGTTTCTTGCCTTTTGGGAGGTCTGAGGTCTTCTGCCAGCGTTCAGTAGGTGTTCTGTAGCAGTTGTTCCACGTGTAGATGTATTTCTGGTGTATCTGTGGGGAGGAAGGTGATCTCTGCGTCTTACTCTTCCGCCATCTTCAAGGTCCCCCCAACCTGCCACCATTTTATAGATCCCAGAAGATATAAGACTCCTTGTCAGAGACAATGGACTTCATTACTCACAGCAATAACAGTAGCTAGAGTATAATTATTGTATTAGGCAAATTCCCTGAGCCCCAATTATCACAAGATGATGTGAAAAGAAGCAGGTGACACCTGCACACAAAGTGGGTTGTGTTGCAGAAAAAAATAACCTGAATTTAGAGAACCAGAATCTTTTATGATGGGAAGTAAGCAGGCTTGCCCTTTGTGCCAGAGTTATAGACTATCTGTATCATGAAAAGTTATGTGTTATACTAGCATCCTTGAGAAGATCATTCAGAGTAAATGCAGTCAGAGCCTCTCCTCACAAAAAAATAGACACATGAGAAACATGTGGAGAATTGTCTCACAAAAATTGACATCCCAACAAATAAAAATAATATAACATGGAAGTCATTATAAATAAAATACCCTTGAAATTATTAAAAAGAAGAAATAATTTGTTTTAAAAACCATAATATAAGTAAGTAGAAGGAAATATGGAAAAATAAAAGGGGGATCTTAAAAATAACCCAAATTGAATTCTAAGAAAAGAAAACTTTAGTAATTGAAATTTAAACACAGGATGATTTAAACATATACTAAAAGCATCTAAAGAGGGAAATAATCAAGCATGTATAATATTATATAGAAAGAGATAAAATAGGAAAAAGAAGTTAAAATGTTTATGGTTTAATAAGAAAATTCAACATATACCTAAATTAGAATTCCCAAAGGAGAAAAGAGAGATAATGGAAGTGAAGCAATATTTGAAGATAAACTCATTAAAAATTATCCAGAACTGATGAAAGGTATGAATCCTTGGATTCAGGAAATTCAGCATATCTCCAACAGAGTAAAGCAAAACAAAATAAAGAACTACATACATATCAATATACATAATAGTGAAGTTGAGGGAAGAGGGAAATAATCAAGAATGTATAATATTATATAGAAAGAGATAAAATAGGAAAAAGAAGTTAAAATGTTTATGGTTTAATAAGAAAATTCAACATATACCTAAATTAGAGTTCCCAAAGGAGAAAAGGGAGATAATGGAAGTGAAGCAATATTTGAAGATAGACTCATTAAAAATTATCCAGAACTGATGAAAGTTATGAATCCTTGGATTCAGGAAATTCAGCATATCTCCAACAGAGTAAAGCAAAACAAAATAAAGAACTACATACATATAAATATACATAATAGTGAAATTGATTACCATCAAAGATAAAAGAACAATCTTAATATCTATCTCAGAGAAAAGACAGATCAACTATAATAGTCTTCTCATCACCAAAAGTAAATGCCAGAAGATAATCAAATACCTTTAATTCTGAAGAAAATATCCTTTAAGTTGGAATTCTTTAACTAAAGAGAGAGGACAAAATAAAGATATTTAAAAAAAAAGATTGCAGAAGTTTACTATTCACATGCCCTTACTGAAAAAAAAATAATTAAAGAAATCTTGAGGGAAGGAATGAGAAGTAAGAAGCTATGGTAAGGTAACAAGCTATGCTGAGTGATAGCCAGTATCAGAATTATCCTTCTACCATAAAAATACTATAAAACCTGGATACAATGTATAAAATAACTGTTTGTAAGCACTGAAAAACAAGCAAGTTTACAACATTGAGAGAAGGAAAATATGTGAAGTGAGTCCAAAAATTAGCCTGGATTTCCCCTCAAGGATGGTTTTCAAAACAAGTGTGGAGAAACAGAGCACAAGGATAAAATAGCAGCTAAACTGGGAAGATGATCGCAGGGCCACCATGGTAGTTGGGCCCTAGGGAAGGGATGATCCCCAGAGAGGAGAAAACCACAGAGAAAGAGTTACAAATATCTGAATAAAATTTCCATTGGTTATTCAACCTATTTCTAGGCATTGCATTTTCAGAGTAAGTCTCTGGTAGGTGTATCAGAAAATCGCTGTGGGGAAGCTAGAATGCTAGGTAAATATTTCAGAGGATGCACAGTTCTTGGGAAATGGAGCTTTGAGTTTAGAGAAAACCAGAGTGAAAAGATGTATTTGAACACTCAGAGCCTTCAGTTGAGACCTCAGAAAAGCCTTATCCTATGGTTAAGGACCATGCTCCAGAAGAACTATCTTAATAAAGTCTAAAACCAAGTCTCAGTAGGATAAAGGTGATTCAATTTAACTGTCTGCCACGATATTATTTAATACACTTTAGAGGAAAATAACATAATCCAGAGCCTCTGCAGTGTATTATCCACAATATCTAAAATATAATACAAATTACTAGATTTGCAAAGAGAAAATTATTAATAAGCAAGTAAAACAATAGTTAATAGCAGTATACCAGAAATTATCCAGATATGGGTGTTAGCAGAGAAGAATTTCAAAATAATTGTGATTATTTTATGGTAAGTACCATGGACTGAATTTTTGTGTCCCCCAAAATCCATATCTTGAAGCCCTAACCCCTAATATGGTGGTGTTTGGAGATGAGATCTTTGGGAAGTAATTTGGTTTACATGAGTTCATGAGAGTGGAGGCCCCATGTTGGGATTTGTGCCTTTTTATGGGGATGAAGAGACCAAAGTGCTCTCTCACTCACTCTTTCTCTGTCTTCCATGTGATGATACAAAAAGAAAATGCCATTGTCACACTAAGAAGAGGGACCTTACCAGGAATGGAGCAAGTGGGTACCTTGATTTTAAACTTTCCAGCCTCCAGAACTATGAAAAATAAATGCTTGTTTTTTGAGCCACCCAGTCTGTAGAATGTGTTATTGTGGCCCTAGATGATGGATAGAGGGAATACAATGAATAGAGGGAAAACAATGATAAAATGGATGAAGAGATGGATAATTCTAAAAGTAATTAACATGTATAAAAATAATTGTATACTCTAGAACCACAAAATATAATATCTGAAATTAATAACTATTTGCATAAATGGGTTCAACTGCAGGCAGTATATGTGCATTTGAAGATAAGTCATTTGCAAACATCCAAACTAAACCACTGGGAGAAAAAAGAATGGAAAAATGAGAACAGAGCATGTATGACTTACTTAAATGTTCCAACATGTATAGAATTAGTAATCCAAAAGGAAAGGATAAAGAGAATGGGACAGGAGCAATATTTAAAGCAATAATGGCGAAGAATATTTTTTTTCAAATGTGATGAAATGCATAAATTCACACATTAAAGAAGTTCATCAAGGATATAAACAAACAAAACTTCATCTATAGTAAAATCATTTCAGTTATTAAAAACATCAAAGAAGTTCAGCAAGGATATAAACAAACAAAATTTTGTCTACAGTAAAATCATTTCAGTTATTAAAAACATCAAAGACAGAAAAAATAGCAGTCAGAGAAAACAAAACATTCTTCAGTGGAGTCACAATAAAAGTGATAGCTGACTTTTCAGCAGAAGCAATGGAAACCAACAGTAGGATAACAAACCATTTCTTCTGGACTGAGATTTTCCAGGAAGCCAGGCTTTCAATGATAAAATTGAAACAGTTCTAAGCAAACCAGGATGGTTGGTCACCCTATCCAGAAGATAATTTTGTGATATCTTTAAAGTAGTGAAATGGGAAAATCCCTGTTGATGTGTTTTATTCTTCATAATTGAAAGCAAAAAGGAATATATGTAAATATCCTTCAAAAATGAAGGCAAAATTAAGAGGCTTTAACTAAAATAAATGCTAAAAAGATTTGTCAAGGTGACCTGCACTACAATAAAGGGAGTTCTTCTGCCTGAAAGAAAATTATCTCAGAAGGAAGTATGAAACTGAAGAAAGGAATAAAGCATCCCAGAAATGGTAAATTTGTGGGTGAACTATAAATGAATATTGCCCATTTATAACAAGAGCAATATTAATGTCATAAAATGTATGACGTTCATAAAAATAAAAAAATGACAACAATATTCCAGCCATTTTGTAAAATTCTAGGCTTTAAGAAGTGGTGAAATTACTAATTTAATGTGGATTGAAATAAATCAGACACATAATCTGTAGTGCAGCAGCAGTTATAGAAGTTTTTGGTCTCAGGAACAATTTACACTCTTAATTATTTTTGTACTCCAAACAACCTTTGTTTTTGTGGGTTAAATCTATTGATAGCTACCATATTAAAAATTCAAACTGATAAATTGTGAAAATATTTATTAATTCATATAAGTGTTGCAATAATGAACCTACAACTTGGTAAAATGAATAGCATACTTTTATAAAACTAACTCTTTTTTAAAACAAAAAAATAAGAATAGTTACATCTTTTATTTTTCCAAATCCCTTTTATTATAGTTTAACAGATGATAGCTGGATATTCATATTGCTTCAGCATTTAGTATATTGTGATATCAAATGGCATAACCCTCTGGAATACTCCACTCTATACGAGAGAATAAAAAAGGCAAATACTCTCAATATTATTATGAAAGTAATTTTGACCTTATAAATACCCCTGAAAGATCTTGGGGAGACACAGATTTTCCCAAACAACATTTTAAAAACCTGCTTTACAGTAACCATGGAAAGAATACTAAGATAGCATAAGCCAAAACCTAATAGATGAGGAAAAGTGGAATAATGCAAATATTTAATCCAAAAAATACCCCCAAGAAATTGGAATAAAGAAGCAAAGAATAGATGAAACAAAAGGCAAACAAATGCTATAAAATTATAGATATAAATGCAACTATATCAACAATCACCTTAAATATAAATAGCTTAACCTTCCAACTAAAAGATGAAGATTTTAAAACTGTATTAAAAATAGATCTAAATGGTTTTTATGAGTTACACTTTACATATGAGGACACAGAGATTAAAACTAAAAGGATGGAAAAGATACATCATGTAAAACTGAAACTAAGTGGTGTTCAACAACCTGGATGACTCTTACAGATAGTATGGTTACTGAAAAAAAAAAGCCTGAGACAAAAGACTATGTTCTGTATGTTTTCACTCGTATGAAGTTCAAAGCAGACAAAAAATTGATTTTGAGATACAATATTGGTTACCACTTGGGGTATAGACTGGGAAGGATCAAAAGAGAACCTTATGGGGTGCTGGAAATTTTCTATATTCTTACTCATGTTGTGATTATGAAGGTATATACATATGTAAAATCATCATCAATTATATATTTATGATATTCATGCACTTGTATATCATTTGTCATAAAATAAATAAATTTCTTTAAAAGAAACTGTGGTGGTCAGGAAAATCATTCAACGTGTCATTTACCTATATAAGCTTTGGCAGTTAAGAAAAACTAATTTTGTCATCTGAAGAAAAAAGGGAAGTAAAATCTTGAACAATGATAACAAAAAAAATTGAAGGGAGGAGATTGGAGTACAAGTGTTTAAGGTGATTGTATGGATCCAAGAAGGATATAGGTTTTGATTGTCTGCTATGCATATTAAAGCTTTTAGGTTAAAGGAATATATAAAATTTGTAATGTCTTGACCAGTAGAGTAGGAAACAAAGAAAAGTAAGAAAATGGGTTTTCATAGAGTGCAGGGAAAATGAAGGAAATGAGCCAAGAAAAAAACATAGAAGATAAAATAAAATGGTGGAATAAGTCCGAATGTATCACAATCACAATAAATATAGATGGATAAAATCCATCTGTTACAAGACAGAGACCTCTCAGATTGGTGCTAGTCCCTCAGATTCTGGAGGATGCCTTTTTATAATTTGGAAATGAATAGATTATTTGAAACACACTAGTATTATTATTTAATACTTATTCCATGCCCTTAAAAAAGAAATAAATAACAGATTTTACATCAACAATTACACAATAACTTCTGTATTCCTTTTTCTTGTAGTCTGATCTCAACCATGAAATGGAATCTGATATGATAGATGTGGTAAGTTGCCTCCTAAGATTTTGTTTTATAAAATAAAATATTTAAAATATACTATAGTCTTTTTAATGCTAGAGTACTCAATAATTATATTTCCTTTAGGACACTGTAGAAAAGTATAGACACACACACACACTGTATATAGTGAATGTTTAAAGCATATTTTTTTTATATTTTGTGTCACACAAATTAAATTGGATGAAACAAGAAAAAATTAAATATTTCTTACAGAAGATAGTATTCTAAATTGTGAGAAAGAAAAAAACCTATAAAAGGTATAACTATAATTGGCAAGTATAAGCAGTATCTTTTCAGCATATTCTGAAACAAAAACAAAAATTAGTTCCTTTATTCACATTTCTGATTTGGAATATTCTTCCTCTGATAAATAATTTGTTTGTATGCAGTTTTCTTTCGGCAGAGACTATAACTGCTCTTTGATGTTTATAAGAGAACAGGCCTTAATATACTTAATAAGTCAAAGTTATATGAAATTATTCATGTCAAATATTAGCATAGAGAAATTCACCTTCATAAAACTCCACTGTTGGGGAAATATTTTTTCTTCAATAAATCCCAGTGAAAGAAACATTTCACCTACACCTACTGCCTTGGGTACCTATGTTTGTTCTTTATTTAGAAAAAAACTATGATACTAATCTCTAGAATTATGGATTGCCTAAAGTATTTCAGATGTGGCTGAAACAATTAGAATTAATTACATTTCTTCCTTTCTAGATTAATTTAATATTCATTTGAAGCAAGTTTAATAGGTTCACTCATAAAATTGTAAATATTTAAGAGTAGTTTTTTAGCTTTTGTGTTTTGTTTTGTTTGTTGCTTAGCAGTTGTTTCATACCAAAAGAAAGCATTGAATAGTAATTCCTGTTTTTAACATAATATATGGCACAAAGGAAAGACCCTTCTGCCTTAAAAACTACCTCCTTTTACAGTTTGATTATGCTTGAATGTAATTTATTTGGCTTTACGACTTGCTCCTTGTCAGAATGAAAAATTCCCTGTGGTATATACAGTGTTAAGCAAGTTCATGTTTTCCTTTTAAGTGCAAGAATGTTTTGGGTGTCTTTTCTGAAAAACGGGTTTTTGGTGAGGTCAAGTCAAAATAAAGCATGAGGACATTGAGTCCATAGAGGGGAAAACTAGAGATGAAGAGGAGGAAAACAGGCTATTTGACACATTTTTCCTAGGGACAAGAGACTTTGCTCTTGAAGCATTTTTTTTTTTTTTAGTTTAGTATAAACTGAATTCAACTTCAGTAACAAACTAGTACTCACCAAAGATATTGTTGAAAATGAAATGGCTAAGTATTCTGTATCTGCCATAAAGCATCATTACATCTTTCTCATTATCAGCTCAGACTGAAAGTCTGTAGGAACAATATTTTGCACAGATGAAAGAAATTTTGAGATTTATAATAGATATTACTTCTTAAATATAGAGAAATAGATTTAAATGTTTTTTGATAATATTTTAATAAACATGCAATATGTTGCCTAATGTTTTCTTTATTTTTCACCCTGTTTTCTATAAGCATTTACCTTGCCTTCCTCTTCCATTATATTTTCTGTTATCGTTCAGATTTTCTCTTGCTAACCATTTTTATTTTCTCTTGCTCTGTTTTTCTCTCTCACTGCTCCATATGGGACCTGAAAGTAAAGTATTGATGTGAAATATAGGAGATGTTCATAGACTTGAATAAAGTACATAACGTTAAAACATGTCAGCTTTTGGAAACTAATAAAAAACACTTAAAATCTAAAGGATATTTTGGGCCACGCTGCTCAGGCATAATAGTTATAGCAATGTCTTCTCTCTGAGACATGCTTCTTCATCAAAAATCATACTGACATTACAGTGATGGATTGACATGTAGGAGAAAGGAAAATTTATCCTTGTCTTTCTCTTTAGCATAAACTGTTTTAAGACTTCCTAAGTGCCTAATATCTGATACTAATATTTGGTTATTTGTAAAAAAGCATAACTTGTTTATATATAGTCTCAGATGTCAGCTTTGGGATCTAATTTTGGTATAATTCAAGTAAAAATAAAAATATCATGGAATTCATATATTGTTAGACTTGGAAAACACTTTAGTTTTGGTCCAACCATCCATTCTAGTATATGAATCAATTCTCATATATGAAAGATGACCTGATATATGCCAAATACTGTGTTCATTGCTTAACATTTATTTTATTTTATTTTATTCTCATAATCCCTTTCATATGAAGTACAATTTACAGATAAGGAAACTGAGAGTGATGGAGTTTAAGTTACTTGTTCAAGGTCACACAACTAATAAGTTGCACAGATGGAATGTGGACTCAGGTTATTGTAACACCAAAACACATGCTCTTTTCTTTATACCACATATCTATGTAGCTTAGGCTCGTATACCTTCAGCAAGGAATCCTATATACCTGGGAAGTTCATTATAGACCTCACTGTCGGAAAATTCTCTCTTACAATTATATAAAATTGGGATTCCATGGTGTCCACCCATCGTTCTTACTTCAGCTCACAGAAATTGATAGAACTAATTTAATTATTCTTCTATTCTATTGTTTTTGCACTTTCAAATTTAATTTTTAAGGATACATTTAGAAAGGTAGTGATAAGGGGATAATAAAAGTAACAAATAAAATATAAATCTGAATCCCCCTCTTCAAATTTCAAACACATATATAATTTTTCCAATTCTCCAAATATTATTTGTGTTAGTTTCTGCTTTATAATAAAGTGAATGAGCTATACATATACATATATTCCCATATGCTCCCTCTTGCATTTCCCTCCCACTATCCATATCCCACCACTATAGGTGGTCATAAAGCACCAAGCTGATCTCCATGTGCTATGTGGCCTCTTCCCACTAGCTATCTATTTTACATTTGGTAGTGTATATATGTCCAGGCCACTCTCTCACTTCATCCCAGTTTGCCCATTCCAAACCCCATGTCCTCAGGTCCATTCTCTATGGCTGTGTCTTTATTCCTCTCCTACCCCTAGGTTCTACAGAACCATTTTAATTTTTTTAGATCCATACATATGTATTAGCATACGGTATTTGTTTTTCTCTTTCTGAATTAGTTCACCCTGTATGACAGACTCTAGGTCCATCCACCCCACTACAAATAACTCAATTTCGTTTCCTTTTATGGCTGAGTAATATTCCACTCTATATATGTGCCACATGTGATTTATCCATTCATTGGTTGATGGACACTTAGGTTGCTTCCATGTCCTGGCTATTTTAAATAGTGCTACAATGAACATGACTCTTTTTGAATTATGGTTTTCTCAGGATATATGCCCAGTAGTGGTTTTGCTGGGTCCTATGGTAGTTCTGTTTTTAGTTTTTTAAGGAACCTCCACACTGTTCTCCATAGTGGCTGTGTCAATTTACATTCCCACCAACAGGGCAAGAGGTTTGCCTTTTTTCCACACCCTCTCCAGCATTTAAGGTTTGCAGAATTTTTGATGATGCCATGGTGACCAGTGTAAAGTGCAACCTCACTGTAGTTTTGATTTGATTTCTCTAATGATTATTGAAGTTTAGCATCCTTTCACGTGTTTGTTGGCAATCTGTATATCTTCGTTGGGGAAATGTCTATTTGGGTCTTCTGCCTATTTTTGGATTGGGTTGTTTGTTTTTTTGATATTGAGCTGCATGAGCTGCTTGTAAAATTTGGAGATTATTCCTTTGTCAGTTGATTCATTTGAAAAATATTTTTTCCCATTTGGAGGGTTGTCTTTTTGTCTTATTTATGGTTTCCTTTGCTGTGCAAATGCTTTTAAGTTTCACTAGGTCCCATTTGTTGATTTTTCCTTTTATTTCCATTTCTCTAGGAAGTCGGTCAAAAAGGATCTTGCAGAGATTTAAGTCATAGAAAGTTCTGCCTATGTTTTCTTCTAAGAGTTTTATAGTATCTGGCTTATATTTAGGGCTTTAATGAATTTTGAGTTTATTTTTGTGTATGGTGTTAGGGAGTATTCTAACTTCATTCTTTTACATGTAGCTGTCCAGTTTTCACAGCACCACTTATTGAAGAGGCTCTCTTTTCTCCATTGTATATTCTTGCCTCCTTTACCAAAAATAAGTTGACCATAAGTGCGTGGGATTATCTCACAGGTTTCTACCCTGTTCCATTGATCTGTATTTCTGTTTTTGTGTCAGTATCATACTGTCTTGATTACTGTAGCTTTGGAGTATAGTCTGAAGTCTGATTCCTCCAGATCCGTTTTTCTTTCTCAAGATTGCTTTGGCTATTCGGGGTCTTTCATGTTTTCATACAAATTGTGAACATTTTTGTTCTAGTTTTGTGAAAAATGCCATGGGTAGTTTGATAGGGATTACATTGAATCTATAGATTGCTTTAGGTAATATAGTCATTTTCAAAACGTTGATTCTTCCAATCCAAGGCCATGGTATATCTCTCCATCTGTTTGTATCATCTTTAATTTCTTTCATCACTCTCTTATAATTTTCTGCATACAGGTCTTTTTTCTCCTTAATTAGGTGTATTCCTAGGTATCTTACTCTTTTTGTTGCAATCGTAAATGGGAGTGCTTCCTTAATTTCTCCTTCAGATTTTTCATCGTTATTGTACAGAAATACAGAGGATTTCTGTGCATTAACTTTGTATCCTGATACTTTACCAAATTAATTGATTAGCTGTACTAGTTTTCTGGTCGCATCATTAGGATTCTCTATGTATAGTATCATGTCATATGCAAACAGGGACAGCTTCACTTCTTCTTTTCCAATTTGGATTCCTTTTATTTCTTTATCATCTCTGATTGCTGTGGCTAAAACTTCCAAAACTATGTTGAATAATAGTGGTGAGAGTGGAAAACCTTGTCTTGTTCCTAGTCTCAGAGGAAATGCTTTCAGTCATTCACCATTTAGAACTATGTTGGCTGTGAGTTTGTCATATATGGCCTTCATTATGTTGAGGTAAGTTCCCTCTATGCCTACTTTCTGGAGGGTTTTTATCATAAATGTGTGTAGAATTTTGTCAAAAGCTTTTTCTGCATCTATTGAGATGATCATATGATTTTTCTCCTTCAATTTTTTAATGTGGTTTATCACATTGATTGATTTTCATATACTGAGGAATCCTTGCATGCCTGGGGCAACCCCACTTGATCATGGTGTATGATCCTTTTAATGTGCTGTTGGATTTTCTTTGCTGGTATTTTGTTGAGGATTTTTGCATCTATTCTCATCAATGATATTGGCCTGTATTTTTCTTTCTTTGTGACATCATTGTCTGATTGTTGTATCAGGGTGATGGTGGCCTTGTAGAGTGAGCTTGGGAGTGTTCCACCCTCTGCTATATTTTGGAAGATTTTGAGATGGATCTGTATTATGTCTTCTCTAAATGTTTGATAGAATTCCCCTGTGAAGCCATTTGGTCCTGGGCTTTTGTTTCTTGGAAGATTTTAATCACAGTCTCAATTTCAGTGCTTGTGATTGGTCAGTTCATATTTTCTATTTCTCCCTGGCTCAGTCTCAGAATGTTGTGCTTTTCTAAGAATTTGTCCATTTCTTCCAGGTTGTCCATTTTATTGGCATATATTTGATTGTAGTAATGTCTCATGATCCTTTGTATTTCTACAGTGTCAGTTGTTACTTCTCCTTTTCCATTTCTAATTCTATTGATTTGAGTCTTTTCCCTTTTTATCTCGATGAGTCTCTCTAATGGTTTATCATTTTTTTTTATCTTCTCAAAGAACCAGCTTTTAGTTTCATTTATCATTGCTATTGTTTCCCTAATTTCTTTTTCATTTATTTCTAATCTGATCTTTATTAATTCCTTTCCTCCTGCTAACTTTGTTTTTTTTTGTTGTTGTTGTTGTTCTTCTTCTTCTTTCTCTAATTGCTTTAGGTGTAAAGTTAGGTTGTTTATTTGATACATTTCTGGTTTATGGAGTTAGGGTTGTTTGGCTATAAACTTCCATCTCAGGACTGCTTTTGCTGTATCCCATAAGTTTTAGGTCATCATGTTTTCATTGTCATTTGTTTCTAGGTATTTTTTTGATTGGGAAATCAAGGGGGCCTTGATTTCTTCATTGATCTCTTGGTTATTTATTAGTGTATTGTTTAGTCTCCATGTGCTTGTATTTTTTACACATTTTTTTCCTGTAATTGATATCTAGTCCCATAACATTATGGTCAGGAAATATACTTGATACAATTTCAGTTATCTTAAATTTACCAGGCTTGATTAGAGACCCATGATATGATCTATCCTAGAAAATGTTCCTTGAGCACTTGAGAAGACAGTGTTTTCTTTTGTTCTTGGATGGAATGTCCAATAAAGAAAGACTGTATGTGTTCCTAGGTCTGAAGTGGGTCTCTTGTAGACAGCATATATATGGGTCTTGTTTTTATATCCATTTACCAGTCTATGTCTTTTGGTTGGAGCATTTAATCCATTTATATTTAAGGTAGTTATCAATATGTATGTTCCTATTACCTTTTTCTTTATTGTTTTGGACTTGTTATTGTAGGTCTTTTCCTTCTCTTATATTTCCTGCCTAGAGACGTTCCTTTAGCATTTGCTGTAAGGCTGGTTTCATAGTGTTGAGTTTTCTTAGCTTTTGCTTGTCTGTAAAGGTTTTGATTTCTCCGTCAAATCTGAATGAGATCCTTGCTGGGTAGAGTAATCTTATGTTCTAGGTTTTGCCCTTTCATCACTTTAAATATGTCTTGCCACTCCCTTCTAAATTGCAGAGATTCTGCTGAAAGTTCATCTGTTAACCTTATGGATATTTCTTTGTATGTTATTTTTTGTTTTTCTCTTGCTGCGTTTAATATTTTTTCTTTGTATTTAAGTTTTGATAGTTTGATTAATATGCGTCTTGGCATGTTTCTCCCTGGCTTTATCTTGTATGGGACTCTCTGTTCTTCCTGGACCAGGTTGAATATTTCCTTTCCCATATTAAGTAAGATTTCAACTATAATCTCTTCACATATTTTCTCAGTCCCTTTCTTTTTCTCTTCTTCTTCTGGGACACATATAATTCGAATGTTGTTCTGTTTAACGTTTTCCCAGAGCTCTCTGAGACTGTCCTCAATTATTTTCATTCTTTTTTCTTTATTCTGCTCTGTGGTAGTTGTTTCCACTATTTTATCTTCAAGGTCACTTATCCGTTCTTCTGCCTCAGTTATTCTGCTATTTATTCCTTGTAGAGGATTTTTCATTTCATTTATTGTGTTTTTCATCATTGTTTTTGTGCTCTTTAGTTCTTCTATATCCTTGTTAAATGTTTCTTTTATTTTCTCCATTCTATTTCCAAGATTTTGATCATCTTTGCTATCATTATTCTGAATTCTTTTTTCAGGTAGACTGCCTATTTCCTCTTCATTGGTGTGGTCTGGTGGGTTTTTACTTTGCTCCTTCATCTCCTGTGTGTTTCTTTGTCTTCTCATTTTGCTTAACTTACTGGATTTGGGTTCTCCTTTTTGCATACTGCAGGTTCGTAGTTCCTGTTGTTTTTGGTGTCTGCCCCCAGTGACTAAGGTTGGTTCAGTCAGTTGTGTAGGCTTCCTGGTGAAGGAGACTGGTGCCTGCATTCTGGTGGATGGGGCTGGATCTTATTTTCTGGTGGGCAGGACTGCATCTGGTGGTGTGTTTTGGCATGCCTGTGACCTTATTATGACTTTAGGCAGTGTCTCTGCTAGCAGTTGTGATTGTGTTCCCGTTTGGTAGTTGTTTGGTGTAAGGTGTCCAGCACTGTAGCTTGGTGGTCATTGAGTGGAGCTGGGTCTTAGTGCTGAGACGGATAGCTCTGGGAGAGCTTACGCTATTTGATATTACATGGAGCCAGGAGGTCTCTTGTTGACCAGTGTCCTGATTTCATCTCTCCCACCTCAGAGGCACAGGCCTAACACCCGGCCAGAGCACCGAGATCCTGTTAGCCACATGGCTCAGGAGAAAAGGTAGAAAAGAAAAAGAAAGAAAGAAAATCAATGTGTTATTAAGATAAAAATCTTTAAAAAATTATTAAAAATTAAAAAAATTAAAAATAATTTTAAAAAGGAGATAATGAAAGAAGAGAGCATCCAAACCATAAAAACAAATCGACCAATGATAACAAGCACTAAAAAAGTATACTAAAATAAAAAAAGAAAAAAAAACCAAAGACAGAACCCTAGGACAAATGGTAAAATCAAATCTGTACAGACAAAATCACACAAAGTCCACCACCTCAATATTGTGATGATTTGTTGTTGATTCATGTATTCCAGAGATTCAGGGTGTATCAAGTTGATTGTGCAGATTTAATCAGCTGCTCCTGAGGCTTCTGGGAGAAATTTCCCTTTTTCTTCTTTGTTTTCACAGCTCCTGGGTTTCAGCTGTGGATTGGCCCCGCCTCTACATGTATGTCGCCTGAGGGCATCTGTTCTTTGCTCAGACAGGACAGGGTTAAAAGAGCAGCTGATTAAGGTGCTCTGGCTCACTCAGGCTGGGGCCAAGGAGGGGGTACGGAATGAGGAGCAAGCCTGCAGCACAAAACCTGGTGTGATGTTGCAACTGCCTGAGGTGCACTGTGTGTTCTCCCGGGGAAGTTGTCCCTGGATCCCGGGACCTTGGCAGTGGCAGGCTGCACAGGCTCCTGAGAGGGGAATAGTGACCTGTGCTTAGGCACAGGCTTCTTGGTGGCTGCAGAAGTAGCCTTAGCATTTCATGCCCATCTCTGGTGTCTGCACTGATAGGCGCGGCTGGTGCCTGTCTCTGGATCTCGTTTAGGCAGTGCTCTGAATCACCTCTCCTCGCACACCCAAGAACAATGGTCTCTTGCCTCTTAGGCAGTTCCAGACTTTTTCCAGGGATCCCTCCTGGGTAGCTGTGGTGCACTAGCACCCTTCAGGCTGTGTTCATGCAGTGAACCCCAGTCCTCTCCCTGGGATCTGAACTCCGAAGCCAGAGCTTCAGCTCCCAGCCTGCACCTGCCCCAGCAGGTGAGAAGACAAGCCTCTCAGGCTGATGAGTGCTGGTTGGCACCAATCCTCTGTGCAGAAATCTCTCCGCTTTGCCCTCTGAACGCTTGTTTCTGTTCTCTCTTTGGCTCCGAAACTTCGCCCCACCCGTCGCCCTGTCTCAGCCAGTGAAGGGACTTCCTAGTGTGGAAACTTTTCCTCCTTCACAGCTCCCTCCCAGAGGTGCCGGTCCCCTCCTTATTCTATTGTCTCTGTTTTTTTCTTTTTTCTTTTGCCTTACCCAGGTACGTGGGGAGTTTCTTGCCTTTTGGGAAGTCTGAGGTTTTCTGCCAGCATTCAGTAGGTGGTCTGTAGGAGTTGTTCCACATGTAGATATATTTCTGATGTATTTGTGGGGAGGAAAGTGATTTCCACGTCATACTCCTCTGTCATCTTGAAGGTCTCGGCCTCCGAGAATTTTATGAAGAAAGTGTTTTGAGTTGTACTTCTTATGTGAGGATTGTGATTCTTTCATTGTTTCATTGTGTTTATAGATATGAAATACAAAGTCATGGTTTCACTGATGCCTTATATTTAATAAGAATAGATTTTTAGTAGTAATGCAGGAGACATTGTGAACGTTGGCCTTTGATTTTCATTGGTCATTTGGTGCTTCCATAACATGAATTTCTTACATGGCAACCTGGATTTTAGAGTGTACTTCTTTATATTCATATGCATTTATATTTTGAGCTGTGGTGTGTCTGGGGGTGCATAGTATGTACTGGCAAGAAATCTTTTAGCTTAATCATGACTTTTAAAGGGGTTTTAAAATGGCACTGTTATTTAGTAGCAAGAAAAATGTTACTTATAAATATCTACCTCACATCTTCATATTTCATTTCTAAAGATTTTATAATTTAAAATTCATATAGTACAGAGGTATAAAATATGAAAGTCCCTGATGCCTCTCTTCCTCCAAGAAAATCACACCCCACCCAGAAGTAATTATTATTAACTGTTTGGTGTTTGTCTTTCTTGAAGCTTTTTCTTCCTTTACTAATTAAAAATAATATAAACACACATAAGATATCATATTGCGGTTTTTAAAAGCAAAAATGGGATTTCATTATACCATTTTCTTTGCAAATTGTGGCTTAAATATTTTAACATATGGAATATACTTTCTTTAAATTTTACTTTAGATTTAAAAAGTAGGTTTATAATTAATAAACTAATGAATACCCATAAACCCCCAACCCAAGAACTGGAATAATGTGCTTCTCCCCTATTTCATCCCACATGCCTCTCTCCTATCTTAATAATTGTCTTTTTAAAAATAATTTTAAGAAGTTCCCTGGTTGCCTAGTGGTTAGGATTCCAGGCTTTCACTGCCATGGCTTGGGTTCAATCCTTGGTCAGGAAACTGAGATCCCACAAGGTGTGCAGTGCAGCCAAAAAATAATAATAATAATTCAGTGATTTAAAAAAATTAACAATTTTACCATATAAGCATGTATAGCTAAATAATATAATGGTTAGCTTTGATTATGCTGTAGCAATTTTTAAAAAGGTACTAAAATATGTGTAGCTTTCTGGTACTTGCTTTATTCTCACAATATTATTATTCTAATATCCATTCATCTTATTTTATGTGACTAAAGTGACTTCGTTTTTGCTGCTTTATAATATTCCACTGTGAGTATGCCATAGTTATTTTTATAATTCTCTTATCAATGGATTCTTAGGTGACTTGTAGTTTTTCTTTTTTTTTTTGGTATGTGCTAAATTGACAGTGCTGATTATGGGTATTTTACTACATATTTTCTGTTATACTGCACAAGTATCTTTAGGAGGAAGATGAATAAATTACTGGATTGTAGGGTATACAGATGTTCAACTTTCAAAATGATGTTGTTACTTTCCAAATTAGGTGTACCAATTCATATTCTCCCCCAGCAATGTAAGAGATTCTATTGATCTACTTTCTTCAATATTTTGCATTGTCTGACATCACAATTTTTGCCAATCTAGTGATGTAAAATGGTATATTATTGTGTACTTAACTTACATTTCCCTGATTATTTTTGAGATATAATTGACAATATTATATTAGTTTCAGGTGTACAACATAATGATTTGATATTTGCATACATTGTGAAATGATCACCACAATAATTCTAATTATCATCCATCACCTTACATAGTTACAAATTTTTTTTTATGATGAAAACTTTTAAGGTATGCTCTCTTAGCAACTTTCAAAATGTACTATAGTATTATTAACTATAGTCAACATGCTGTACATTACATCTCCATGACATTTATTTTATAACAGGAAGTGTGTACCTTTTGACTTCCTTCACTCATTTCACCCCCCACCCCCCTTCCCTCTGATAACCACCAATCTGCTCTCTATACCTCTTAGTGAGATCATATGGTATCTGTCTTTCTTTATTCTGACTTATGTCACTTAGCATAATGACCTCAAAGTCCATCCATGTTGTCACAAATGGCAAGATTTCATATATATATATATATATATATATATATCACCTATTTGTTATTCATTCATCCTTTAAGGGAAAGCTTAGGTTGTTTCCATATTTTGGCTAATGTAAATAATGCTGCAGTGAATATGGAAGTGCATATATCTTTTCAAATTAATGTTTGTGTCTTCTTCAATTAAATCCCCAGAAGTGGAATTTCTGGGTCACATTGTACATCTATTTTTAAATTTTTTGAAAAACCTCTATAATGTTTTCCATAATAATAATGCACAAGGATTCCCCTTACTTCACATCCTCGTCAACACTTGTTATTTCTTGTATTTTAGATAATAGCCATTCTAATGGGTATGAGGTCATATCTCACTGTGGTTTTGATTTGCATTTCCTTGATGATTAGTGATGTTGAGCATATTTTCATGTGCATGTTGTCCACCTGAATGTCTTCTTTGGAAGAATGCGTATTCAGGTCTTCTGTCCATTTTTCATTGGAATATTGGTTTGTTTTTTGCTGTTGAATTTTATGAGCTCTTTATATATTTTGGATATTAACATCTTACCAGATATATGATTTGCAAATACTTTCTCCAATTCAGTAGATTGCCTTTTCATTGTATTGATGATTTCCTTTGTGGTGCAGAAGCTTTTTAGTTTGATGTAGCCCCACTTATTTATTTTTGCTTTTGTTGCCTTTGGAGTCAGATCCAAAAAATCATTTCTAAGAGTGAAGTCAAGTAACTTACCACCTAGATGTTTTATGATTTCAGGTCTTACATTCAAGTATTTAATCCATTTTAAGTTAAATTTTGTGTATGGTGTAAGATAATGGTCAGTTTTATTCTTTTTTGTGTGGTTGTCAGGTTTACTCAAACACATATATTAAAGACATAGTTCTGTCCCCATTATGTATTTCTGCATCCTTTGTCAAAACTTAATTGACTATATATGCATGGGTATATTTCTGTGCTCTCTATTCTGTTTCTTTGAGCTATATGACTGTTTTTATGCCAATTCCAATTTTGATTAGCATAGCTTTGTACTATAGTTTGAAATCAGGGAGCATGGTGCCTCTAACTATGTTCTTCTTTCTCAAGCTTGCTTTGACTATTCAGGGTCTTTTGTGGTTCCATACAAATTTTAGAATTGTTTGCTGTATTTCTGTGAAAAATGCCATTGGAATATTGATAGGGATTGCACTGACTCTGTGGATTGCTTTGGGTAGTATGGCCATTTTCATAATATTAATCTTCCAACATATACACATGGAATATCTTTCCATTTATTTGTGTCTCCTTTAATTTATTTCGACAGTGTCTTAGAGTTTTAAGTGTATGTATTTCACCTCCTTGATTACATTTATCACTAAGTATTTTATTATTTTTGATTTAATTGTAAATGGTATTTTATTCTTCATTTCTTTTCTGATAGTTCATTGTTAGTCTATAGAAACACATAGACATTTTCATATTGATTTTGTATCCTGCAGCTTTACTGAATTTATTTATAAGTTCTAACATTTATTTGGTGAAATTTTTAGGGTATTCCATATATAAAATCTTGTCAGCTGTCAATAGTGACAGTTTTACTTCTTCCTTTCCAATTTAGATGCCTTTTATTTCTTTTTCTTGCCTAAATGCTCTGCCTAGGACTACCAGTACTATTTTGAATAAAGAGAACTAGAGCGAGTATCCTTGTCTTGTTCCTGACCTTAGAGGAAAACTTTCAGCTCTTCACCATTGAGTACAATATTAGCTGTGGGCTTGTCTTATATAGCTTTTATTTTGTTGATATAGTTCCCTCTATACCCAGTTTGTTCAGTTTTTATCATAAATGGATGTTGAATTTCTTCAGATGCTTTTCCTGTATCTATTGAGATGATCATATGTTTTTTGTTCTTCATTTTGTTAATATGGTGTATCACATTGATTGATTTCCAGATGGTGAACCATCCTTGCATCCCTGGAATAAATTCTAATTGATCATGGTTTATTATACTTTTATTATATTGTTGAATTTGGGTTGCTAATATTTTTGAGCATTTTTTCATCTGTATTCTTCGTATATTGGCCTGTAATTTTATTTTCTTGTGGTGTCCTTTTCTGGTTTTGGTATCAGGGTAATCCTGGCTCTGTAAAATTAGTTTAGAAGCATTTCCTCCTCTTCAATTCTTTGGAAAAGATTGAGAGATGTTGTTATTAATTCTTTTTTCAATGTTTGGTAGAAGTCATCAGTAAAGCCATCTGGTCTGGTCCTGAAATTTTAATGTTGAAGTGTTTTTGATTACTGATTCAGTCTCCTTACTAGTAAAGGTCTATTCATGTTTTCAATTTCTTCATGATTCAGCTTTGTAGGCTGTATGATTTTAGGAATTTATCCATTTTTCTAGGTTGTTCAACTTTATGACATGTAATTGTTCAGAAACTCTTATTATCCTTTGTATTTTTTGGAAACAGTTGTAATATATCCTCTTTCATTTCTGATTTTATTTTTTGGAGCCCTCTACTTTTCTTGGTGAGTCTAACTAAGAGTTTATCAAATTGGTTTATCTTTTCAAAAAACAAGATGCTAGTTTTCTTGAACTTTTTAATTGTCTTTTTAGTCTCTATTTGATTTATTTTCACTCCCATCTTCGTTATTTCTTTCTTCTAACTTTGGGCTGCATTTTTTCCCCTAGTTCCTTGAGATGTAAAGTCTGATTGTTTATTTGCTATTTTTCTTGTTTCTTGAGGTAGGAATATGTTACTATGGACTTACCTCTTAGAACTGCTCTTGCTGTATCCCATACACATTGGTATGTTATATTTCCATTTTCATTTGTGTCAAGGCTATTCTTGATTTCTCCTTTGAATTCTTCTTTGACCCATTGGTTGTTCAATAATATGCTGCTTAATCTCTACATATTTGTAAAATTTTCAATTTTCTTCTTGTATTTGATTTCTAGTTCCATAAGATTGTGGTCAAGAAAGATGCTTGATGTGATTTGAATCTTCTTAACTTATTAAGATTTCTTTGGTGGATATGTTAGGCCACATATGATCTATCCTGGAGAATACTTCATGTGCATGTCAGAAGAATGTGTCTTCTGCTGCTTTTGGATGAAATATTCTGTGTATATCTGTTAATTTCATCTGGTCCAATGTGTTGTTTAAGGTCAGTGTTTCCTTATAGATTTTTTTGTCTGGATGATCTATCCATTGATTTAAGTGTGGTATTAAAGTCCTCTACTATTATTATATTGCTCTCTCTCCCTTTATGTCTGTTACTATTTGCTTATATATTTATGTGTTCCTATCTTGGGTGCATAAATACTTACCAGTGTTATATACTCTTGGTGGTTTCAACCCTTTATCATTGTGTAATGCCCTTATTTACCTTTTATTACAGTCTTTGTTTTAAAGTCTATTTTGTCTGAGATAAGCATAGCTACCTCGGCTTTCTTTTGGTCCCCATTTGTATGGAACATCTCTTTCCATCCCTTCACTTTTAGTCTGTGTGTGTTCTAAAACCTTAAGTGAGTCTCTTGTAGGCAGCATATAGATGTGTCATGTTCTTTTCTCTATTCAACCACAAAGTCTTTTGATTGGAGCATTTAGTCAATTTACATTTACAGTAATTATTGATAGTTATACTTATTGTCATTTTGTTAACTGTTTTCTGGCTGTTTTGTAGTTCCTCTCTGTTCTTTTCTTCTCTTGTTCTCTTCCTTTGTGGTTTGATGACATTTTTTGACATATACTGAGATTACTTTCTCATTATCTTTCATGTGTCTACTATTGGTTTTTGCTTGTAGCTACCACGGAGCTCACATAAAATAACCTACATTTATTAAGTCTACTAACAACTTAAGTTTGAATGCATTCTAAAACAATACACTTTCCTCCCCCTCACCTTTGTTTTGATGTCATATTTTACCTCTTTTTATCTTGTGTATCCCTAATGATTGTAATTATAGTTATTTTTACTACTTTTGTCTTTTAACTTTCACACTATCTTTATAGGTGATTAATCTACTACATTTACTATATATTTACCTTTACCAGTGAGATCTATACTTTCATGAGTTTCTTCATTACTAAGTAATGTCCTTCCCTTTTCAGGTTAACAAATTACCTTTAACATTTCTTGTAAGCCTGGTTTTATGGTGATGAACTCCTTTAGCTTTGCTTGTCTGGAAAGCTCTTTATCTCTACTTCAATTATGAGTGATTATTTTCCCAGGTAGAGTAGTCTTGGTTGGAAGATTTTTCCTTTCAGCACTTTGAATATATTGTGCCACTCTCTGTTGCCTTGCAAAATTTCTATGGAAAAATCTGCTCATAGTCTTATGGAAGTTTCTTTGTACATAAAAGTAGTTTTATCTTTCTGCTTTTAAAATTATATCTTTATATTTAACTTCTGCCATTTTAATTATAATATGTCTTGGTGTGAATCTCTTTGGGTTCTGCTTATTTGGAATTCTCCTGGCTCCTTGGATCTGATGTCTGATTCCATCTTTGTGTTAGAGAAATTTTCAATTATTATTGCTTCAAATAATTTTTCTTCCCCTTTCTCTCTCTATTCTTCTGGACCCCCTACAATGTGAATATTCTTATGCTTGATGTTGTCTCATAAGCCTCTTAAGTATCTTCACTTTTGATTTTTGTTTTCTTTTTGCTATTCTGATTGGGTGAGCTCCACTGCCTTATCTTTAACATCAGTGATCCTTTCTACTGTTTTATCTAGTCTACTGTTGAACCCTTCTAGAGTATTTTTCAATTGAGTTATTGTATTATTCATTTCTGATTGGTTCTTTTCTATATTTTCTATCACTTAAAAAAAAACTTCTCGTTATATTCATCCATTCTTCTGCTAAATTCAGTGAGCATCTTTATGACCATTTCCTTGAATTCTTTATCAGGTAAATGAATGATCTCCACTTCATTAATGCTTTTTTCTGAGGTTTAACCTTGTTCTTTTGCTTAGAACATATTCCTTTGTTCCCTCATTCTGCTTACCTCTCTGTGTTTGTTTCTATGTATTCTATGAACCAGCTAGCTACCTCTCCAGTCTTGAAGAACTGGCCTTATGTAGGAGATAAACCTTATCATTCCACCTTGCCTTAGCCCTTGATAGTCTCATGAACTTTTGTGATTGTCCAAGCAGCTTATTTTATTTTATTTTATTTTAAATTGCTTTCAGTTTTTGAGGGTGTGCCAAGACCTGTCAGTGTCCCAAAGGGAAGTTTCTTAGTCAGTACCTATTTTCAGCCTGATTGGTAGCCCAATTCTCAGGCATAAGCTTTTGAAGTATGCAAATATATATAGACATGTGGGACCACACTTGTAAACCTTGCTGACCTCCATACTAGGTGGGCTGTTAAAGTCACCTACTATTACTGTATTACTGTTGATTTCCCATTTTATGGCTGTTAGCATTTGCCTTATGTATTGAGGTGCTTCTATGTTGGGTGCATAAATATTTACAATTGTTATATCTTCTTCCTGGATTGATCCTTTGTTCGTTATATAGTGTCCTTCCTTGTCTTTTATAATAGTCCTTATTTTAAAGTCTATTTTGCCTGATATAAGGATTGCTACTCCAGCTTTCTTTTGTTTTCCTTTTGCATGGAATATCTTTTTCCATCCCCTCACTTTCAGTCTGTATGTGTCCTTATGCCTGAAATGGGTCTCTTGTAGACAACATGTATATGGGCCTTGTTTTTGTATCCATTCTGCCAATCTGTGTCTTTTGGTTGGGGTATTTAATCCATTTACATTTAAGGTAATCGTCAATATGTCTGTCCCTATTACCATTTTCTTAATTGTTTTGGGTTTGTTTTTGTAAGTCTTTTCCTTCTCTTGTGCTTCCTGCCTAGAGAATTTCCTTTAGCATTTGTTGTAAAGCTGGTTTTTTGGTGCTGAATTCTCTTAAATTTTGCTTATCTGTAAAGCTTTTGATCTCTCTGTCGAAGTTGAATGAGATCCACGCTGGGTAGAGTTACCCTGTTTGTAGATTTTTCCCATTCATAATTTTACATATATCTTGCCACTCCCTTCTGGCCTGTAGAATTTCTAGTGAAAGATTAGGTATTAACTTTATGGGGATTCCCTTGTATGTTTTTGTTGCTTTGCCCTTGCTGCTTTTAATATTTTTTCTTTGTGTTTAATTTTTGTTAGCTTGATTAACATGTGTCTCAGCATTTTTCTCCTTGGATTTATCCTGTATGGGACTTTCTGTGCTTCATGGACTTGACTATTTCGTTTCCCATGTTGGGGAAGTTTTCAACTATAATCTCTTCAAATATTTTCTGAGACCCTTTCTTCTTTTCTTCTTCATCTGGGATGCCTATAATTCAAATATTGGTTCATTTGATGTTGTCCCAGAGGTCTCTGAGACTCTCCTCCATTCTTTTCATTGTTTTTTCTTTATTCTGCTCTGGGGCAGTTATGTCTGCCATTCTATCTTCCAGCTCACTTATCTGTTCTTCTTCTTCAGTTATTCTGTCATTGATTCCTTCTAGAGTATTTTAAATTTCAGTTATTTTGTTGTTCATTACTGGTTTTTTGCTCTTTAGTTCTTCTAGTTCCCTGTTAAACATTTCTTGTATTTTCTCTATAATATTTCCAAGATTTTGTATCATCTTTACTTTCATTACTCTGAATTGTTTTTCAGGTGCGTTGCCTATTTCCTCTTCATTTATTTGGTCTTGTGTGTTTTTATCTTGCTCCTTTACCTGTAAGATTTTTCTCTGTCTTCTCATTTTGTCTAGTTCACAGTATTTGAGGTCTCCTTTCCCTAGGTTGAAGGGTCATAGTTCCTCTTGCTTCTGTTTTCTGCCCCTGGCAATGGGGTTGGTCCAGTATCTTGTGTAGGCTTCTTGATGGGAGGGATTGGTGCCTGCGTTCTGGTGGGTGGAGCTGAGTCTTTTCCCTCTGATGAGCAGGGCCTTGTCAGGTGGTGTGTATTGGGGTGTCTGTGAGCTTAGTATGACTTTAGGTTGTCTGTGTGCTGATGGGTGGGTTTGTGTTCCTGTCTTGATTGTTGTTTAGTGTGAGGCATCCAGCACTGGGAGCTGCTGCCAGTTGGGTCTTGGATTCAGATAGAGGCTTATGTTAGAACTCTCAGTGATTAAACTTCCATGGGGCCAAGAATTCTCCAGTGGTCCAGCATCCTGGACTTGGTGCTCCCATTCCAGAGCTTCAGGCCCAACTTCTTGTTGAGGGACCAAGACCCCACAAGTCACTCATCCTGGCAATAAAGGGGATTAAAAAGAAGAAGACTAACAAAACCCCAGACAAGTGGCAAAAAGTAAAATCAAATAAACAGAAACAAGGAAACACACACACACACACACACACACACACACACACACAAAAGAAACAAAAACAGAACCAAATAAGTGAAATAGCAAGAGAACAACCAGACAAACAAAAGAACCCAAGAATGAAATCAAACAATTAAGAAGAAAGTTGACAAAAAACCGAAAACCATAAAACAAAACCAAAGCAGAGTGCCAACTGAAGAATGAAGCAAAGAAACAAAACAAACTGACAAAAATGATATAAAAAAGAAAAAAGTAAAAGAGAAACGCGATAGAAGACTGAACAATACAAAAGCAATGTAGAAACAGAAATATAAAAAAATAGGAAACATATTAAAGAAAAAAAAACAAAACAAAACCCTGCAGAAATTGTAAAAACAAAATCAAACAAGCAAAACCAGAAACAAGGAAACACACACACACATAAAAGAAACAAAACCAGAGCCAAAGAAAACAAAAGACAAGAGGACAACCAGACCAATAGAAGAACTCAATAGTGAAATCAAACAATTAGGATTAAAAATAACAAAAACACGTAACCTAAAAACAAAACCAAAGCAGTGTGCCAACTGATGAAGCAAGGAAGGAAACAGAACAAAATATAAGAATGATTAAAAAATAATAATAATAAAATAAAAAGGTGAAAAAACACAGGACAACAGAAAAGCAAAGTAGAATGGGAATATAAAAAAAAAGAAAAATATATTAAAGAAAAAGAGGAAGAAAAAAAATAAGGAAAAAGAGCCCAGAAGAACAGAAAAGCAAAGTAAAAATAGAAATATATAAAAAATGAAAATAGAAATATGTTATAAAACATGGAGATCCCAAAAGACTAAATTAAAAAAACCCCTAAAACAACAAGAAACAAACAACAAATAGAAAAAAAAAGGAACCACAAAGAAAATCTAGAACCAACAACAGAATGAATCAAAACATAATAAACTTAATAGTAATAATTATGTTTCCCTGGGGTCTCTGCTGTAAGTGTCCTTGTACACACTGTGAGCCCACCTCCGCCTCCCCAAGAGGCTATCCTCTGCCTCTGGGCTGGTCTCTAGACCTGCTGTCGTCTTTCTGGGCACCACTCAGACTCTGATCTGGCCAAATTCCTATGTGTGCTTGCCCCCAAAGTCCACAGCTGCCAGAGCTAGACCGTTTTTATTTGTGGGAGCACTTATTGTCTACTCAGATATTACATAGACACAGGGTCTACCTAGCTGATCACGGGGATTTAATCTGCAGCTTGTAAAGCTGATGGAAAGATTTTCAATCTTCTTCCTTAATCACCCCATCCCTGGGGCTCCGCTCTGGTTTTATCCCCACCTCTGTGTGTGGTCCACCCACAGGAGTCTGGTTCTGATGCCGTCTTGGAGCTCTTGGGTCTGTCCCTGGGAGAACTGGGTGCAGAGGTTTTGGATTGTAGGAGCCTAGGTGGCTCCAAATGCTCAAGGAATCTGGTGGCCATGGTGCACGAGATATGGCCCTAGTGAGGTCCTTTTCTGGCACCCAGCATAAGGCACATGAGGGCTAGCCCTGGGTGGGGTTTTTCTGGCACCAAGCAGCAGGCATGCTAGGGCCAACCGTGAGAGGGCTTTCTTTCTTTTTTTTTTTTAATTGCCCTGAAGCCAGTGCAGGATGCCCAGCTCTGAGGGGGCTTTTTTATTGCTCAGTAGCCCGTGCACAAAAGCCAGCCCTGAGCAGGCTTCTTTTATTGTTGTTGGCACCGGCATGTGGGGAAAGAGAGGTTACAATAGTGGCTCCTCTCCCTGCGTGTGACTCAGCAGTAGCACCCAACTTCCATGGCAATCCAGTCTTCCTCCATAGGCATTCCCTGCTGCAGATTTCCTCCCCCTTGTCCCCTCAGTCCTTCTCCCCACAGCCCACAGCAGTTCTTGCTCTGGACTTGTTCTCCAATCCCCACGTACCAGGTCCCAGCCCCCTTGCACACCTGTGAACACATGTCCCAGTCCAGGGCACGTAGGGCCATGGTATGGACAGTCTGTGTATTTCTCACTCTGTCCTGTCTGCCACAGATCGGCCACTTCACCTTCTTCCAACGGCTTCAAATGCTTCCCTTCTGTCCCAATTGATTTCCCCGTTGGAGAGGGGGTTTCTCCATCAGAGAGGGGGTTTCCCTGAATTCAGGAATCTCTCCTCTGCTTTAGCTTCCTCACCCCGGGGCACACGACCCATCCTGCTTCCTCTCCTCCTCCTTCTCCCTTCTTTTTTCTGTCCTACCCTGTTATGCAGGGATCTTTATAGTCCTTTCCATGTCCAAGGTCTTCTGCTAGTTTTCAGCCAGTGTTCTGTGAGAATTGTTGCATCTATAGATGAACTCCTGATGCATCCACGGAGAGAGATAAACTCCACATCCACCTACTCCTCCACCTTCTTGAATCTCCCTCAGCTATTATTTCTTTAAATAAGTTTTCCACCTGTTTCTTCTCCTTCTAGTACTCGCATGATGTAAATGTCCATTCATTTGATGTTGTCCCATAAAGCACATAAGTTTTCTTCACTCTTTTTCATATATATATATATATATATATATATATATATATATATATATATATATATATATATATATCCTTTAACTGGCTAATTCCAATGACCTATCTTTAGGTTCACTGATTTCTTTTTCTGTATGATCAAGTCTAATATTGAAGCTCTCTATTGAAATTTTCAGTTCTGTCATTATATTCTTCAGCTCCAAGATTTCCATTTAGTTCTTTTTTATTATTTCTCTTTTTAAATTAAATTTCTCATTATATCCATGCATTGTTCTCCTGATTGTGTTTAATTGTCTATTTGTGTTCTCTTACATTTCACTGAGTTTCTTTAAGATGATTAGTTTAAATTCTTTGTCATACAAGTTGTGGATCTCCTTTGGTTGGGGGAGGCTGTTACTGGAGCTTCATTAGTTTCCTCTGGTGGTGTCATTTTGCCTGAGTCTTCATTACCCATGTAACCTTGTGTTGTTGTCTGTGCATTTGAAGGAGCAAACATCTCTTCCAGTCTTCAGAGACTTGTTTCAACAGGTAAAGAACTTCTCTTGTTGATTACCTGGACTGTTGAGATTACCTCCAAACTCTCAGTCATGCTGGGTTGTAGCCAGGTAATGAAGTTCTTGCTGGATCTGCCTTTGGGTACACATGTGGGAGGCTTGGATCCTGTCTGGTCCCCAGGTGGACAGGACAACATCCAGGACCTTGTTCAGTAGAGTGGTGCTCCATGGACTTGGATGGGCATGTCTCTTGGTGGATCTCTCAGTGAGAAAACTGTTCATGGACCATGGCTGTGAGGCTTTGGAGCCAAATCACAGATTCCTATCAGGATCTTCTGTCAGACTGAGGCTGGCTGACCTACCATCTGAGGTATTGACAGGGGCATGTTTTACATGGGGTCTTGGAGTACCAGGAATGCTGAGGACTGTGGCTGAAGAGATTCACAGACACAAGTGTCTCCATTGGGTCCCTGGGCCAGCAGGCCTTGTTGCAGACTGCAGGTTGTAGGGTCTGCAACCCAGTTATAAAGCTGTTTCAGATTCTACAATCAGACCGTGTTTAGTGAACTTACCTCTTGTGGCTCCCACACCATGTCTGAGAAGGTCTGGAGCTGGATAATGGGCCATTGCAAGGCCTACAGCTGGGACCAACGTCTCCAAGCCTATAACCCAAGGTAAAGTTGGGCTCTGCTCCTATTGAATCCCTTGGTGTATGGCGCTGTTAGCAAGACCAAGGCCAAACAGGACTATAGCTGAGTCCATACACGGGTACGGAGCTGTTTCTGGGTCAGCAGCTGGGACCATGATCAACAGATTTGCCACCTCAGCACATTTAAGCCTGCCTTCTCAAAATAGCTCTCTGCAGTCTTGGACTCCATCAGGATTGGACAATTTCCCGCCTTGACCCCAAAGATATCATAAAGTCACTTTTGTCTATGGATGACTGCCAAATTTTTCTTGCAGAGAGGAGATATAAATGAGGGAACCACTTATTCTACCATTTTTCTGATGTCCTGCAATTCACCATATTTTCATGTTTATTGGCTATGTATGTTTACTCTTTTGTGAAATATGCAATCAAATCTTTTGCCCATTTTTTTTCTTTTTTTCTGTTGGTTTGTACTTGTTCTTTGTATTAATATATTCTAGGTACTATACCTTTGAGGTTACGCATGTTTCAAATATCTTCTCCCAGTTTATGGCTTGTCTTTTCACTTTCTTCGTGGTTATCTTTATTTTGACATAGAATTTATCAATTTTTTCCTTTCTGGCTAGTGCTTTTAGTGTATTGTTTAAGACATCCTTCATTATCCCAAGATCAGAAAATTGTTCTCCAGTGTTTTATTCAATTTTTTTTAAATTTTGCATTTCCTATTTGTTATTAATCCATTTGATTTTTTGCATAAAATAGGACAGATATCTAATTTTATTTTTCTCCAAAGGGATAATCAATTTTTCCAGCACCATTTATTGAGTAGTTGCTGTTTCTCCACCTTTCTGCAATGCCACTTCTATCATATATCAAAGTTCCATTTATGCATGTATCAGTTTTTGGATGCCCTATTTTGTTGATTAATTTGTCTATCATTGTACCTGTTTAAGAAAACAGGCACTTTGAAATGCCTGAGCCTAATAGAACACTTTAACTGTACTAAGAAATAAGATTAAATTTCTTCAGATGTTGTTAACTGTAAATAAAATCATCCTCCAGCATAGATACTTGATTTCTGTCCTAAGTGCTACTACCTACTCCATACCTCTCATTAGCCATTCAGGTGTTGAAAGTAAGATACATATTTCTGTAAGGTATTTTTCAGGTACATTTAAATTTGTTTCCACTTAATGCTTAGAAAGGAGCCCCATTTGGGCAGTGATGACATGAAAAAAGCTAATTCAGCAGAGGTGAGACTGCTATTCTTAGAAAAACCTTCTTGCAAGGTTGGGCCTTGGCTGAAGTCTGGGAACTTGACTTACCTCTGTTCACTAAGTGATCATGAGTGGCTCATTGTACTTATAGTGCTTATACAAATGGTGTGGTTTGTACCGAACACCTGATTTCCTTCTGGAAATCTGGAATTTTGAGATGGGCTAGGCAGAGAATGGCTACATAACCAATCCCCAATAAAAACCTAGTAGGCTGAGTCTCTAAAGGGCCTCTTTGGACAGAAAAATCATATACATGTTGCTGCATTTCTGTTGCTGGTGGAGGAGTGTACTCTGTATGATCCTTCACAGGAAGAACATAAGAGCATAAGGAAGCCTGCACATGGATTCCTCCAGAATCTGCTTGTGTCATTTTATTTAATAATTCTGCTGTGTATTCTTACTACTTTAATAAATCTTAGCCATGAGTACAACTATATGTTGAGCCCCATGAATCCTGGCAGGACCCACAACCCCAACACAGGTGGTATTACTCTGCTTCTTATGCTGCTGCTTGGATCAATATGATGCTTTGCTTCTTTTCCTGAGAGCCACATTATAGCACAAGGTGCCAGAGTTTCTTAGTTGTACTGAATAAGCTACACAAAATGTTGATTTTGTCATTTTCAACTAATTATTTTTGAAAAATATAACTGAATTATTTTCTATTTAATTTTGGAATACAAATATCTACATAATGTGGGAGGATAGATTTGATGATTTCTCAATTCTTTACTGTTCTAAGATTTTGAAATTCTATAATTATAGTGAGTCAAATGTTGACTCCTCTGGGGTTTGGCACAGATATTATTAGAAGACACATGCTTTGTGTCATAAATGAGATCAAACAGTAAAGAACATGGACTTTGCCCTCATTCCTTGATCAAAAACCAAAGAGATAGATGGCTTACAGAAATAATTATTTCTATATTATAATAATAAGATCACATAGATAAACAGATAATTATACACATCAAGCTAGAGACTTCCAGAGCTTAAAAGAGTCATATCATATCATATGATATCACTTACATGTGAAATCTAAAAAAAGGTACAAATGAACTTATTAACAAAACAGAAATTATCACAGATGTAGAAAACAAACTTATGGTTACTGGGGGGGTGGAGAAGGGGAAGGACAAATTGGGAGATTGGGATTGACATACACACTATTATATATAAAATAGATAACTAATAAGGACCTATTGTATAGAGTCTTCTCAATACTCTATAATGTCTTATATGAGAAAATAATTGTAAAAAGAGTAGGTATATGTATATGTATAACTGATTCACTTTGCTGTACAGCAGAAACTAACACAACATTTGAAGTCAACTATACTCCAATAAATTATTTTTTTTAATTTTTAAAAAAGAGTCATATCATCCAGTCCAGTGCTCTTGCCTAATTATCTCCACTGACTAGACAAACTACATTTTTATTTATCTGAGGTTTAAATATAATAATGATGATACCACCTTATATTGGTATAAGTTATTATAGTTTTAAAGGCACTTTGTTGTACATCAAAAGAAACAGTATTGTATGATAATCAAGGTATAATCTTTGAAGTCCGGCAGATATAGGGTCAAACCCTGCCTCTAACACTTATCACATATATGACTTGGATGAATAATTTGATATCACTTGATTTCCCCATCTGCTAATTGGGGGCTAAAAATACAAAACTCATAAAGTTATTGTGAATTTAAATTAGAACATGCACAGAATCACACACACACACACACACACACATACTCATTGATTATCATAAAGCAGACTCTCAATGAATAGTCTTTGATGTAGGATAGACAGCTATTAACTTTCCTGTTTTACAGATTAGTAAACCAGAAATATTAAGTTATTTGCCTAAGATTAGGTAATAAAGTTGAATTTACTAGGCTGCTACTGGATTGCAAATTTTCCATCGTTTCATAAAAGTTTCTATTAAATCAATGATAAGATGATAGTTGAATTATTTTGCGTGAGGTGTTTTGTTCTTATAATCTTTTTAACAACTTTATTGGAGTATAATTGCTTTACAATGGTGCGTTAGTTTCTGCTTTATAACAAATTGAATCAGTTATACATATACATATGTTCCCATATCTCTTCCCTCTTGCATCTCCTTCCCTCACACCCTCCCTATCCCACCCCTCTAGGTGGTCACAAACCACCTAGCGGATCTCCCTGTGCTATGCGGCTGCTTCCCACTAGCTATCTATTTTAGGTTCTGTAGTGTATATATGTCCATGCCACTCTCTCACTTTGTCACAGCTTACCATTCCCCGTCCCCATATCCTCAAGTCCATGCTCTAGTAGGTCTGTGTGTTTATTCCTGTCTTACCCCTAGGATCTTCATGACCATTTTTTTACTTAGGTTCTATATATATGTGTTAGCATACAGTATTTGTTTTTCTCTTTCTGACTTACTTCACTCTGTATGACAGACTCTAGGTCCATCCATCTCACTACAAATAACTCAATTTTGTTTCTTTTTATGGCTGAGTAATATTCCATTGTATATATGTGCCACATCTTCTTTATCTGTTCATCTGTTGATGGACACTTAGGTTGCTTCCATGTCCTGGCTATTGTTAATAGAGCTGCAATGAATATTTTGGTACATGACTCTTTTTGAATTATGGTTTTCTCAGGGTATATGCCCAGTAGTGGGATTGCTGGGTCCTATGGTAGTTCTATTTGTAGTTTATTAAGGAACCTCCATATTGTTCTCCATAGTGGCTGTATCAATTTACATTCCCACCAACAGCACAAGAGTGTTCCCTTTTCTCCACATCCTCTCCAGCATTTATTGTTTCTAGATTTTTTGATGATGGCCATTCTGACTGGTGTGAGGTGATATCTCGTTGTAGTTTTGATTTGCATTTCTCTAATGATTAATTATGTTGAGCATTCTTTCATGTGTTTGTTGGCAATCTGTATATCTTCTTTGGAGCAATGTCTATTTAGGTCTTCTGCCCATTTTTGGATTGGGTAGTTTGTTTTTTTTTTATTGAGCTGCATTAGCTGCTTTTAAAATTTGGAGATTAATCCTTTGTCAGTTGCTTCATTTGCAAATATTTGCAAATATTTTTTGCAAATATTTTCTCCCATTCTGAGGGTTGTCTTTTGGTCTTGTTTATGGTGCAAAAGCTTTGAAGTTTCATTAGGTCCCGTTTGTTTATTTTTGTTTTTATTTCCATTTCTCTAAGAGGTGGGTCAAAAAGGATCTTGCTGTGATTTATGTCATAGAGTGTTTTGCCTATGTTTTCCTCTAAGAGTTTGATAGTGTCTGGCCTTACATTTAGGCCTTTAATCCATTTTGAGCTTATTTTTGTGTATGGTGTTAGGGAGTATTCTAATTTCATACTTTTACATGTACCTGTCCAGTTTTCCCAGCACCACTTATTGAAGAGGCTGTCTTTTCTCCTCTGTATATTCTTGCCTCCTTTATCAAAGATAAGGTGACCATATGTGTGTGGGTTTATTTTTTTATTTTTTTTAACAAATGTGTTAAGTGGTCATTTCAGTACCAACATCCATGACTCACTTAGCTCCTGAGTGGTCCATAATGAGCATTCTTCAGTATAATCAAGTCTTCATTCCTTTTAAGTTGTGACAGAGAATAATCATTTTGGTTTAGAGGTTTTTTGGTGCCTCTAGATATGTACCTCTAACCTGATAATTGCATTTGAAATTTTTAATTGAAGCAGATCTTTCATGTCCCATGATGTGTGCTTGGGAGATCTGATCCATTCTCCATAGTAGGTATGTTCATAGGCCTGTGGTAAATGGTAGTTTCACCTTTGAAACTCTGATATGGGAAAGATAAACAGAGAAAAGAATATAAAGATGAAAGAAAAGTTATTTCAGATCAGATTTTGCCTTTTCAATATTGATCAATATTACTGGTCTTAGACTTGGGAAATATATTTTGTTTTGGTTTCAATTAGATGAAGAAACTGTTTGATGTAAGAAAATATGTCTCAACCTTAGAATTTGTTTTAAAAATCTAACATTTGACTTCAGCTCAGGATTCATCAAGTGAAATTTGTCCATTTTTGTCCTTGGCTTTTGGTTCAGTTATGTTCATATCCTCGAGATAATAAAACTTTCCTGTACTTTGAAAGCCTACAAAATACTAGTATTTTATTGGATCCTAAAGTGGTACATTCCTTTGATCATAAAGCTACCTACCCATATCAGTGCCCATAGAGTAACCACCATTGCTTTTATGATTAACGTAATCTAAATATCTTGGGAAAATGACGTTTCCTTGAATTTAGTTAATTAATAGTCAGAAAGGTAGAAAATTACTCATTCAACCATAAAAAAACCAGTCTAAAATAACTGACAACATGTTTCTTCTCTTCCTTTCACTATAATTCCTCTAAAATGATAGTGACTTAATGCATAGTGAGCCACATGTATCATAGCCACAACTCATTTGCAAAAAGGAACATTATTGATATAATAAATTTTGTCCTCATACTACAGGATGCTTGTGTTAATATTCTCATTTTGTTTCTCAGCTCTGACCTTAGGGTATAGTCTTAGGTATAGGAAATATTTTGTGTGCTTCTTGCCACATATACTCAGAATTCCCTATCTTTGTCTCTTCTACCATTCTGTCCTTATCCTTATAATTGCTATATTAGTCAGGCCTTGAAGGTTATATTTTTCATTATCAATAAATTTTAACACTTTACCTAGCCAACATAGCCAACAACTTCTAGCCAACAACTAGCCAACAACTTCTCTTAGTTGTGCTAAAAGGAAATGTGATTTACATGTCAATAAATATTTTTCCTTGGGTTTTTATTTGTCCCTTCCTTTAAATCATTGGTAGATATAGGTTACGGGAATTAAGGTGTGACTGATTTGATACTCCTTAGCTGCAAGGAGTTGATGAACCCTTCATATGCCTGATATTTCTTCCTAAATGGAATAATTTATATGTCCCACAGAGAAAGATTACAGGCCCACAGGAGCTGGAGTTGGGGCCCTTGACATTGTGGATGTGTTATGAAAGTACTGTACCTCAGTGTATACAGGGAGGAGGAAAATAGTTTAAGACATTACCCTCTGTTTAACAATTTTTTCTGACACTTACATTCCATCACTCTAGAATCACAATTTCCCTAAGGCACTGACGTATATTTTTAAATGAAATAAAACCTCCTTTTCAGTGTGGTTGGGAAAGTAAGTTAAATAAATCACCTTATTAATTTAAATAATGATACTTAAAATTTTGTGGCATATTTACTCCAAGAGTCTCAAATTGTTTCACATACCTTTAAACATTTATTTATTTATTATTATTATTTTAATGTGTTATTATTTTATTTTTATTTATTTAATTTTTTAACATCTTTTTTTTTTTTTTTTCGATACACGGGCCTCTCACTGTTGTGGCCTCTCCCGCTGCGGAGCACAGGCTCCGGACGCACAGGCTCAGCGGCCATGGCTCATGGGCCCAGCCGCTCTGCGGCATGCGGGATCCTCCCGGCACGAACCCGCGTCCCCTGCAACGGCAGGCGGACTCTTAACCACTGCGCCACCAGGGAAGCCCTAATTTTTTTAACATCTTTATTGGAGTATAATTGCTTTACAATGGTGTGTTAGTTTCTGCTTTATAACAAAGTGAATCAGTTATACATATACATATGTCTCCATATCTCTTCTCTCTTGCGTCTCCCTCCCTCACATCCTCCCTATCCCACCGCTCTAGGTGGTCACAAACCATGGAGCTGATCTCCATGTGGTATGCGGCTGCTTCCCACTAGCTATCTATTTTACATTTGGTAGTGTATATATGTCCATGCCGCTCTCTCACTTTGTCACAGCTTACCCTTCCCCCTCCCTGTAGTAAACATTTATTTTTATACTTTCTCCTTGCAAGGCAAATAATAGGCTTGCTTTAAAACACAGATGATATGAGATAAATTTTATTTCTTATCTTTTACTACCTTAGGTATATATTCTAGAATGTGATTTACACAGCACAGTTCATATATAAATATAGTCTCATTTAATCATGACAACAACCCAGGTCAATATTATTATCCTCATCTAATAATAGAGGTCATAGAGATTGACTGATTTTACTAAGATAGCAGTTTTTAAAAGGGGCAAAGCTGACCCTGAAATCTATGACTTCTGAAACAAATTTCAGTTCCCTTTAGTAAACAACATTTACATCCTGCCATCCCTGCCTAAGAAATAAGAAAGTTGTCACAGAGAAGTAGATTAATACAAGAGGACCACTCAGGACATAAATGTTGGAACTCACTCCACGTTCTAAAATGGTCTTACTTGAAATCTGCAATCTGCCTGTGCTTAAAATTCACATGTTCTATAATCTAAGAAGCTAGTGGGGCAAGTAGGAGGGGGTCACTCTCAATGAAAATATTTATTTTGTTAACAATAGAAGATGAACTTTTGAAATGGTTAGATTAATGGATATAAAGAAAACTCTGTGAGTTGCTGAAGGGAGATGTTAGATTGTGTTCTAGTTAAATCCAGGTTTACCATCATAGCTGTCTCATTGGCATAAGCTATTATAGACAGAAAAACTAATTTTTATCATTGTTCATCCAAATAATATATGTAGAATCATTATCTTGTTAGCAGTTGTCAGCTTCTCAAGTAAGAAGGAAAAGTGACATTTTCTAAATAATAAGTAATAGAAGATCCAGAGTAAGTTGGATCAAAGTTTTTTATTGACTGTTTTCCTTCCTTACAGAGTATCCAAAATCATCAATTAGTTTCCAACTTCCTTTCATTGACTTGAGTGAGATAGTGGAAAGGTATAAATTTGAAATTTCAGTTCAGCTCAGTATTGAGTAAATGAACTCTGTCCATTCATTCCTGTATCTCATCTCCCAACTAAATTAAAGGGAGATGAGAATGGCATATCAAAGCCAGCCTTAGTGGTTTTCTAATCCCATTACCCACATTGCTATCAGGAGCACAAAAAAGACCATAATGTAAACAAGTGTTGGTGATTACTGAACTAATTTAATAGCATAAATTATGTCTTGACTAAAAAGCATTAAAGAAAATACAGACCACATTCTGACTAGTATTTGTGTTATTATAATTGATTTATCTGGAGCATGGCTCAATCTGTTTAGTTTAGTGTTTCAGCACAAAGAGAGGACCATTTAGCCATGACAAATGCCAACAAAAACAGTCCATTTTTTTTGTTCCTTATTGTTATCCAAAAAGTGCTACCACTGAGAGAAAACAAATCTGACAGAGTTCTAATAAAGATTGTCCTAGGCAGAACAGCTTTCTATACTCTCCCCCTCTGATGTATCTTTAGAGGTCAATCTAACTACTGTCTATGAGACTTTTAAGGGATCATGCTATTTATCACTTCAATTCTTTACTGTGTTACTATTTATTACCCTTTAGAGTAAGCCATTGATTTTCAATTAAAGGATTTTTCTTCTTTATTTACCAAGAAGAAAATAGAGCTGTGGGGAGAAAAAGACGTTAATTAAAATTAGTAAACTTGAAACTAGTTTTACTACACTTTTATGCAGGACAAGAAACATATTAAGTATTTTATATGTTTGTGGCTTTATTTGCAATTAGCCAGTGTTCATAATGTTATCTTGCATTGTCATAGTAAACTAAGAATGGAGGCTAGTGTTTCCAGTAAGTGGAAAGGGTGACGGACATGGCTCATGCCTTGATTATACTTACTTATATCTAGGCCATTGTTCTCTAGCGAGTTGCAAAACGTACAGTAACCCTTATGTAGGCAAAAAGAGTATTGAAGCAGGGGGAGAAGAAGGGTGAGAGTGAGATAAAAGTACACCATTTCAAAACTCACCGGAAGGAAGTTAGAACATAAAACATGTGTCACAAAATCATGCACACATGGCAGAGGCAAGACTAAATTTTGGTTCACAGCTTCTTAGTTGCCAAAGAAGAGACCATCAGTTACTTGATTCATAGCCCCAGATGTAAAATTCTTGAATTGCATGGAGTTGGAGATTTTTTTTCATGAGTCTTAGTGAAGAGGATACTTCACGATGTAATAAAAACGTGTCCTCAACACACTCTTTAAAATAAACATGGTGATAAGTTTCATATAACTGTTTCATATGATTAAACTTTTAAAAACTGACACAGATAATTATAAATATTTTAATAAATATAAAAGAAGGAAGATAAAAGGAAAATCTGCAAGAGCAAATCTTGGTATAGATATAAATGTAAATATATACACCAGATATATATATATATATATATATATATATATATATAAATATACATACACCAGATATATATATATGTATATATAAGTGTGTATATATATATATATATATATATATATATATATATACACACACTAAGTAATACACATAGATATAACATTTTACCAAACCTCCACTTTTTTTTTTAGATTGTAAATACACCTTATATTTATTTATTTATTTTTTACATCTTTACTTGAGTATAATTGCTTTACAATGGTGTGTTAGTTTCTGCTTTATAACAAAGTGAATCAGTCATACATATACGTATGTTCCCATATCTCTCCCTCTTGCAACTCCCTCCCTCCCACCCTCCCTATCCCACCCCTCTAGGTGGGCACAAAGCACCGAGTTGATCTCCCTGTGCTATGTTGCTGCTTCCCACTAGCTATCGATTTTACATTTGGTAGTATATATATATGTCCATGCCACTCTCTCACTTTGTCACAGCTTATCCTTCCCACTCCACATATCCTCAAGACCATACTCTACTAGCTCTGTGTCTTTATTCCTGTCTTACGCCTAGGTTCTTCGTGACATTTCTTTTCTTAGATTCCATATATATATGTTAGCATACAGAATTTGTCTTTATCTTTCTGACTTACTTCACTCTCTATGACAGACTCTAGGCCCATCCACCTCACTACAAATAACTCAGTTTTGTTTCTTTTTATGGCTGAATAATATTCCATTGTATATATGTGCCACATCTTCTTTATCCATTCATGCAGTGATGGATACTTAGGTTGTGTCCATCTCCTGGCTATTATAAATAGAGCTGCAATGAACATTTTGGTACATGACTCTTTCTGAATTATGGTTTTCTCAGGGTATGTGCCCAGTAGTGGGATTGCTGGGTCATATGGTAGTTCTATTTGTAGTGTTTTAAGGAACCTCCATACTGCTCTCCATAGTGGCTGTACCAATTCACATTCCCACCAGCAGTGCATGAGTGTTCCCTTTTCTCCACACCCTCTCCAGCATTTATTGTTTCTAGATTCTTTAATGATGGCCATTCTGAGTGGTGTGAGATGATATCTCATTGTAGCTTTGATTTGCATTTCTCTAATGATTAATGATGTTTAGCATTCTTTCATGTGTTTGTTGGCAGTCTGTATATCTTCTTTGGAGAAATGTCTTTTTAGGTCTTCTGCCCATTTTTGGATTGGGTTGTTTGTTTTTTTGTTATTGAGCTGCATGAGCTGCTTGTAAATTTTGGAGATGAATCCTTTGTCAGTTGCTTCATTTGCAAATATTTTCTCCCATTCTAAGGGTTGTCTTTTGGTCTTGTTTATGGTTTCCTTTGCTGTGCAAAAGCTTTGAAGTTTCATTAGGTCCCATTTGTTTAGTTTTGTTTTTATTTCCATTACTCTAGGAGGTGTGTCAAAAAGGATCTTGCTTTGATTTATGTCATAGTGTTCTGCCTACGTTTTCCTCTAAGAGTTTGATAGTTTCTGGCCTTACATTTAGGTCTTTAATCCATTTTGAGCTTATTTTTGTGTAAGGTGTTAGGGAGTGTTCTACTCTCATACTTTTACATGTACCTGTCCAGTCTTCCCAGCACCACTTATTGAAGAGGCTGTCCTTTCTCCACTGTACATTCCTGCCTCCTTTATCAAAGATAAGGTGACCATATGTGAATGGGTTTATCTCTGGGCTTTCTATGCTGTTCCATTGATCTATCTTTCTGTTTTTGTGCCAGTACCATACTGTGTTGATTACTGTAACTTTGTAGTATAGTCTGAAGTCAGGGAGCCGGATTCCTCCAGCTCTGTTTTTCATTCTCAAGAGTGCTTTAGCTATTCGAGGATTTTTGTGTTTCCATACAAATTGTGAAATTTTTCTAGTTCTGGGAAAAATGCCAGTGGTAGTTTGATAGGGATTACATTGAATCTGTAGATTGCTTTGGGTAGTAGAATTATTTTCACAATGTTGATTCTTCCAATCCAAGAACATGGTATATCTCTCCATCTATTTGTATCATATTTAATTTCTTTCATCAGTGTCTTATAATTTTCTGCGTAGAGGTTTTTTTTCTCCTTAGGTATGGTTACTCCTAGATATATTACTATTTTTTTGCAATGGTAAATGGGAGTGTTTTCTTGATTTCACTTTCAGATTTTTCATCATTAGTGTATAGGAATGCCAGAGATTTCTGTGCATTAATTTTGTATCCTTCTACTTTACCAAATTCATTGATTAGCTCTAGTAGTTATCTGGTAGCACCTTTAGGATTCTCTATGTGTAGTATTATGTCATCTGTTTACTTCTTTTCCAATTTGGATTCCTTTCATTTCCTTTTCTTCTCTGATTGCTGTGGCTAAAACTTCCAAAACTATGTTGAATACGAGTGGTAAGAGTGGGCCACCTTGTCTTGTTCCTGATCTTAGTGGAAATGCTTTCAGTTTTCCACCATTGAGGATGATGTTTCTCTGTGGTTTTGTCATATATGGCCTGTATTATGTTGAGGAAATTTCCTTCTATGCTTACTTTTTGCAGGGTTTTTATCATAAATGTGTGTTGCATTTTGTCAAAAGCTTTCTCTGCATCTATTGAGATGACCATATGTTTTTTCTCCTTCAATTTGTTAATATGGTGTATCACATTGATTGATTTGTGTATATTGAAGAATCCTTGCATTCCTGGAATAAACCCCACGTGATCATGGTGTGTGATCCTTTTAATGTGCTGTTGGATTCTGTTTGCTAGTATTCTGTTGAGGATGTTTTCATCTATGCTCATCAGTGATATTTGCTGGTAGTTTTATTTCTTTGTGACATCCGTGTCCGGTTTTCATATCAGGGTAATGGTGTCCTCGTAGAATGAGTTTGGGAGTGTTCCTCCTTTTGCTATATTTTGGAAGAGTTTGAGGAGGATAGGTGTTAGCTCTTCTCTAAATGTTTGATAGAATTCACCTGTGAAGCCCTCTGGTCCTGGGCTCTTCTTTGTTGGAATATTTTTAATCACAGGTTCAATTTCAGTGCTTGTGATTGGTCTGTTCATATTTTCTATTTCTTCCTGATTCAGTCATGGCATGTTGTGCATTTCCAAGAATTTGTCCATTTCTTCCAGGTTGTCCATTTTATTGGCATAGAGTTGCTTGTAGTAATCTCTCATGATATTTTGTATTTCTGCAGTGTTAGTTGTTACTTCTCCTTTTCCATTTCTAATTCTATTGATTTGAGTCTTCTCCCTTTTTTTTCTTGATGAGTCTGGCTAATGGTTTATCAATTTCGTTTATCTTCTCGAAGAACCAGCTTTTAGTTTTATTGATCTTTGCTATAGTTTCCTTCATTTCTTTTTCTTTTATTTCTGATCTGATCTTTATGATTTCTTTCTTTCTGCTGACTTTGGGTTTATTTTTTGTTCTTCTTTCTCTAGTTGCTTTTGGTGCAAGTTTAGGTTGTTTATTCTAGATGTTTCCTGTGTCTTAAGGTAGGATTGTATTGCTATAAACTTCCCTCTTAGAACAGCTTTTGCTGTACCCTATAGGTTTTGGGTCGTTGTGTCTCTGTTGTCATTTGTTTCTAGGTATATTTTTATTTCCTCTTTGATTTCTTCAGTGATCACTTCGTTATTAAGTTGTGTATTGTGTAGGCTCCGTGTGTTTGTAGTTTTTACAGATCTTTTCCTGTAATTGATATCTAGTCTCATAGCATTGTGTTCGGAAAAGATACTTGATACAATTTCAATTTTCTTAAATTTACCAAGGCTTGATTTGTGACCCAAGATATGATCTATCCTGGAGAACGTTCCATGAGCACTTGAGAAAAATGTGTATTCTGTTGTTTTTGGATGGAATATCCTATAAATATCAATTAAGTTCATCTTGTTTAATGTATCATTTAAAGCTTTTTTTTCCTTATTTATTTTCATTTTGGATGATCTGTCCACTGGTGAAAGTGGGGTGTTAAAGCCCCCTACTATGAATGTGTTACTGTCAATTTCCCCTTTTATGGCTGTTACTATTTGCCTTATGTATTGAGGTGCTCCTATGTTCAGTGCATAAATACTTACAATTGTTATATGTTCTTCTTGGATCGATCCCTTGATCATTATGTAGTGTTCTTCTTGGTCTCTTCTAAAAGTCTTTATTCTAAAGTGTATTTTGTCTGATATGAGAATTGTTACACCAGCTTTCTTTTGGTTTCCATTTGCATGGATTATCTTTTTCCATCCCCTCAATTTCAGTCTGTATGTGTCTCTAGGTCTGAATTGGGTATCCTGTAGAAAGCATATATATGGGTCTTGTTTTTGTATCCATTCAGCTACTCTGTGTCTTTTGGTAGGAACCTTTAATCCATTTACATTTAAGGTAATTATCAATATGTATGTTCCTATTCCCATTTTCTTTAATTATATTGGGCTTGTTATTGTAGGTCTTTTCCTTCTCTTGTGTTTCTTGCCTAGAAAAGATCCTTTAGCATTTGTTGTAAATCTGCTTTGGTGGTGCTGAACTCTGTCAGCTTTTGCTTGTCTGTAATGGTTTTAATTTCTCCAACAAATAGGAATGAGATACTTGCTGGGTAGAGTAATCTTGGTTTTAGGTTTTTCTCCTTCATCACTTTAAATATGTCTTGCCAGTCCCTTCTGGCTTGCAGAGTTTCTGCTGAAATGTCAGCTCCAAACCTCCACTTTTTTACACAACATTTTCACTCTCTTTATAATTCATTATCTTTGCATTATACTAAATATTCTTCTAAGCAATAAATAAAGTTTCTGAATTATAGTTAAACAAACAAAAAATACCCACAAAATTCACCAGAAGGTAAGTGAGGAAATATGTTTTAACATTCATTCTAACAATAGCAGCAATACCCATGCCATATTTTTTCAGGATGAATTTATCCCATTCCCCAAGGCCAGCCACCACATAGTTATTTTTCTTAGAGGCTATTAGCATAGTCCTACAATAATCCTAGCTGTAATTACTAGCTGTAATCTGGATGCCGTACAAACATGATTTGTGGAATATCATTAAAATATTTTTATTTCCCACTATTTCTTTTACTTTCAATAAGATAAAAAATTGGGTACTTCCAAGACTTTTCTGCCCTGTCTTAACCGATTTAAATACTTGAAGCTACGTAGAATGTCTAATTCTATGTAGAAGTCAGAGCTTCAACTTCATTCAGTGTTGCACTTAATCCCCTCTAATACCTATGGCCTCTGGAAGTGACAACTTGCAGTTTGGTAAAGGATATTTGTTTCTTCTTTCTTTCTCCACTCCTCACATCTCAGTTTGCTAACAGGTTTCTGATCTCTCCAGAATCAAAGTGGAGGTAGGAGAGTGAGGGGCTAGAGCTGGGAAGGAAAAGGAAATAGGAAAGCTCTTACTTAATTAGTATTGTCAGTTGTCTTTATGCTTTCTGGGCCTGCCTGATGTTTATTAAAGTTATTCTGTATACACTGTTAGAGGGATTTGCAAATTGCAAAAATGTTCCTATACCCTTAGAGAGTTGATAACTTAATTTAGAAAAGAAGACCTGATAGCCTAATTGGGAAAATAAGACATCTGAAGAAATGAATCAGATGAGGCTGTGTTTTGTTTTATCTACCAACACTGTGCAAACATAGGTTTATAAAATGATGAAGCAACTTAACACTATCTCAGTACTGTTCCTTGCCTCTTTCTTAATACAATCATGCAAGTTCTGCTTTGTTCTTTTCCTCCAATATTTTCTCCTCACCCATGTGGTCCAAGTTAAGGATTTAGATGGTACATTGCTCTGCAAAAGAATTTGAGTGGGTAGATAGTCATAGTGTGTAAAGGAGGCTAAAATTACCTATAAGATTTCACAGATGAAATTAAAATTGGAATGCAGTTGGGTTCTAAAAACTGAAAACAATTTAGTTAGACAGAGTTAAAGGTAGGGACACTACAATCAAAAGGAAAAATATGGAAACAAGAATGAGCATGGTGCATTGGTGTAACAATTAAGATACTGGCTGGCTGAAGGATGAAGTTCTGGCTGGGAATGAATTTAATTGATTTAGAAAAAATTTAATGAGCATCTACTATGTTCCAGGCACAAGATTTAGGTGAAAGGGATACAAAGAGCATAAAGACATGGTTCTTGCCCCTTGGACCTCAACTCTTATGTTATAACAGCCTCAGTTTCCCCATCTCACAATGAAGGGACTGGACTATGTATGTTGTTTAAGATAATATCCAACCTATATATTCTCTGATTCGGCTTTAAAAAATCAACCTAGGCAAATGTGTATAACTTATGCCACATTTATAACTTTACACTTTAATACTTTTTTTTAAATTAAATATTGACATGTCGTGAATTATTTATTTATTTATTTTTGGCTGTGTTGGGTCTTCGTTTCTGTGCGAGGGCTTTCTCTAGTTGTGGCAAGAGGGGGCCACTCTTCATCACGGTGCATGGGCCTCTCACTATCGCAGCCTCTCTTGTTGAGGATCACAGGCTCCAGACGCGCAGGCTCAGTAATTGTTGTTCATGGGCCCAGTTGCTCCGCGGCATGTGGGATCTTCCCAGACCAGGGCTCGAACCTGTGTCCCCTGCATTAGCAGGCAGATTCTCAACCACTGCGCCACCAGGGAAGCCCTAACTTTACACTTTAAAGGTACATATCAAATTGAAATATTTACCAGGGATAAAATACACATTTGGTACCAGCATGGATATGGATTTTTATCTATAGGTCTTCTCAAGTCATTAAGATTGTAAGAGATTTTGCTATTTAACTATTTAAATCATTGTATTTTTCCATGACCCTTTGACGTCAAAACAAAGTTAGACTTAATCATTTTACATATTCTTTGGAAAAGTTTGAGAATTGATTTTCTGTCTCCATACTCATCAGCAATAAATATCTATGTAGCTGTACTATATACTTAAAATTGTGCTAAATGATGGGAATTCTGAGAGGTAAGTAGGTGGCTTATTGGCTCTTATTTAAAATTATTTTTTAATTAAAGTTTTCATTTCCTTTCTTAACTCTTACTGATATTTTAGAATCAAATTCTATGTTAATTTCAATTTTTTTCTGTTAAAAGATAAAATTCAACAGAGTAAATTATAAAGATCTTATTGGCTTTATTCTTTGTGAGACATTAGACAAAGTCATCCTAAGATATTTTTTTTTTCACTGACAAATTTTGTAACATAGATAACAAGAACTTATTTGACTAATAAATCTAGGAAGAATAAAAGTTGTATGTATGAATTATTTTTAATGTTGACAACTCTAAAGACATGTATATTTTAATTACATTAACAAACCTAAGCTAGTTTTAATACTGAATATTTTCCCAGGCCACATGAGCTCGAAAAGCACTTGGGTTACTTTCTATTATATTTCTGAGAACTTTAGGAATACTTAAGTCATATAAGCTCTTAATGTTCTTTGAGCCAATTTAAACAGAGCCCTCTTATAAATTACTTTGGCAATACCATCTAGAGTAAGAAAAATACTGCACATTTACAACATTCATATACAGACACACAAAAACAAACAAACACAAGCGAAGATCTTATAGCTTTTATTGTAATGTTTTCAGCAATGATGGGGAACATGCTCAAATGGCTAAAGCTTTTTTAAAAACTATTATCTGTGAGAAGACACTTAAGATTTGTATGTAACCTTGGAAAGTAATCTTATGGAAGCAGTGGACTAGATTTGGGGCAAGGGAACTTCTCTAGGAGTTTATAATTTTAAAAACCCTCCCCTCTTTTAGTATTAAGAATCGAGGATGGAGGGGAAGATTCGGGGCTGCAGAGGAGAGTGCAGCAACAGGGGTGTGGAGGGCAAAGCGGAGAGATTCCCGCACAGAGGATCAGTGCTGAGCAGCACTCACCAGCCCGAGAGGCTTGTCTGTACACACGCGGGGTGGGCGGGGCTGGGAGCTGAGGCTCGGGCTTCGGTTGGATTGCAGGGAGAGGACTGGGGTTGGTGGCGTGAACACAGCCTGCAGGGGTTAGTGCACCACGGCTAGCCAGGAGGGAGTCCTGGGAAAAGTCTGGAACTGCCAAAGAGGCAAGAAACTTCTTCTTCCATCTTTGCTTCCTGGTGCGCAAGGAGAGGGTATTAAGAGCGCTGCTTAAAGGAGCTCCAGAGAGAGGCGTGAGCCGCGGCTAAAACCACGGACCACAGAGACGGGCATAAGATGCAAAGGCTGCTGCTTCCGCCACCAAGAAGCCTGTGTATGAGCACAGGCCACTAACCACACCCCCCTTCAGGGTAGCCTGTGCAGCCCACCACTGCCAGGGTCCCGGGATTCAGGGACAACTTGCCCGGGAGAACGCACGGCGCGCCTCAGGCTGGTGCAACGTCACGCCGGCCTCTGCCACTGCAGGCTCACCCCGCATTCCGTACCCCTCCCTCCCTACGGCCTGAGTGAGCCAGAGTCCCTGAAGCAGCTGCTCCTTTAACCCCATCCTGTCTGAGTGAAGAACCGAGGCCCTTCGGTGACCTACATGCAGAGGCGGGGCCAAATCCAAAGCTGAACCCCGGGAGCACTGAGAACAAAGAAGAGAAAGGGAAATCTCTCCTAGCAGCTTCAGAAATAGCGGATTAAAGGTCTGCAATCAACTTGATGTACCCTGCGTCTGTGGAATACATGAATATACAACGAATCATCCCAAATTGAGGAGGTGGACTTTGAGAGCAAGATTTATGATTTTTTCCCCTTTTCCACTTTTTGTGAGTGTGTATGTGTATGCTTCTGTGTGAGATTTTGTCTGTATAGCTTTTCTTCCAGCATTTGTCCAAGGGTTTTATCCATTCATGTTGTGTTTGTTTGTTTTATTTTGCTTTTTAAATTATTTTTCCTAATAATTATTTTTTATTTTAATAATTTTATTTTATTTATCTTACTTTATTTTATTTTACTTTATCTTTTTCTTTCTTTCTCTTTTTTCCTTCCTTGCCTCCTTCCTTCCTTCCTCCCTCCATCCCTCCCTCCCTGCCTCTTTTCTTTTTTCTTTCATTCTTTCTTTCTTTCTTTCTACTTCTACTAATTCCTTCTATCTAATTTTTCTCCCTTTTACTCTGAGACGTGTGGATGAAAGGCTGTTCGTGCCACAGCCAGGAGTCAGTGCTGTGCCTCTGAGGTGGGAGAGCCAACTTCAGGACACTGGTCCACAAGAGACCTACCAGCACCACATAATATGAAACGGCGAAAATCTCCCAGAGATCTCCATCTCGACACCAGCACCGAGCTTCACTCAACGCCCAGCAAGCTACAGTGCTGGACACACTATGCCAAACAACTATCAAGATAGGAACACAACCCCACCAATTAGCAGAGAGGCTACCTAAAATCATAATAAGTCCACAGACAGCCCAAAACACACACCAGAGGTGGACCTGTCCACCAGAAAGACAAGATCAACCCTCATGCACCAGAACACAGGCACTAGTCCCCTCCACCAAGAAGCCTACACAACCCACTGAAACAACCTTAGCCACTGGGAACAGACACCAAAAACAACGGGAATTACGAACGTACAGACTGCAAAAAGGAGACCCCAAACACAGTAAGATAAGCAAAATGAGAAGACAGAAAAACACACAGCAGGTGAAGGAGCAAGGTAAAAACCCACCAGACCTGACAAATGAAGAGGAAATAGGCAGTCTTCCTGAAAAATAATTCAGAATGATGAGAGTAAAGATGATACAAAATCGTGAAAATAGAATAGACAAAATGAAAGAAACATTTAACAAGGATCTAGAAGAACTAAAGATGAAACAAACAACGATGAACAACACAATAAATGAAATTAAAAATACTCTAGATGGGATCAATCACAGAATAACTGAGACAGAAGAACGGATAAGTGACCTGTAAAACAAAATAGTGGAAATAACTACTACAGAGCAGAAAAAAGAAGAAAACAATGAAAAGAAGTGAGGAGAGTCTCAGAGACCTATGGGACAACATTAAATGCACCAGCATTCAAATTATAGGGGTTCCAGAAGAAGAAGAGAAAAAGAAAGTGACTGAGAAAATATTTGAAGAGATTATAGTTGAAAACTTCCCTAATATGGGAAAGGAAATAGTTAATCAAGTCCAGGAAGCACAGAGAGTCCCATACAGCATAAATCCAAGGAGAAACACGCCAAGACACATACTAAACAAAATATCAAAAAATAAATACAAAGAAAACATATTAAAAGCAACAAGGAAAAAAAACAAATAACACACAAGGGAATCCCCATAAGGTTAACAGCTGATCTTTCAACAGAAACTCTGCAAGCCACAAGGGACTGGCAGGACATATTTAAAGTGATGAAGGAGAAAAACCTGCAACAAAGATTACTCTACCCAGCAAGGATCTCATTCAGATTTGATGGAGAAATTAAAACATTTACAGAGAAGCAAAAGCTGAGAGAGTTCAGCACCACCAAACCAGCTTTACAACAAATGTTAAAGGAACTTCTCTAGACAAGAAACAAAGGACAAGGAAAAGACCTACAACAACGAACTGAAAACAATTAAGAAAATGGGAATAGGAACATCCATATCAATAATTACCTTAAATGTAAATGGACTAAATGCTCCCACCAAAAGACAGAGACTGGTTGAAGGGATACAAAAAAAAGACCCATATATATGCTCTCTCCAAGAGACCCACTTCAGACCTAGAGACACATACAGACTGAAAGTAAGAGGAAGGAAAAAGATATTCCATGCAAATTGAAACCAAAAGGAAGCTGGAGTAGCAATTCTCATATCAGAAAATATAGACTTTTAAATAAAGACTATTAGACGAGACAAAGAAGGACACTACATAATGATCAAGGGATCGATCCAAGAAGAAGATGTAACAATTGTAAATATTTAGGCACCGACCATAGGAGCACCTAAATACATAAGGCAAATATTAACTGCCATAAAAGGGGAAATCGACAGTAACACATCCATAGTAGGGGATTTTAACACGCCACTTTCACCAATGGCCTGATCATCCAACATGAAAATTAATAAAGAAACACAAGCTTTAAATGATACATTAAACAACATGGAATTAATTGATATTTATAGGACATTCCATCCAAAAACAACAGAATACACATTTTTCTCAAGTGCTCATGGAACATTCTCCAGGATAGACTATATCTTGGGTCACAAATCAAGCCTTGGTAAAATTCAGAAAATTGAAATTGTATTAAGTATCTTTTCTGAACACAATGCTATGAGACTAGATAACAATTACAGAAAAAGATCTGTAAAAAATACAAACACATGGAGGCTAAACAATACACAACCGAATAACGAAGTGATCACTGAAGAAATCAAAGAGGAAATCAAAAAGTACCTAGAAACAAATGACAATGGAGACAGAACAACCCAAAACCTATGGGATGCAGCAAAAGCTGTTCTAAGAGGGAAGTTTATAGCAATACAATCCTACCTTAAGAAACAGGAAACATCTCGAATAAACAACTTAAACTTGCACGTAAAGCAATTAGTGAAAGAAGAACAAAAAAACCCCTTAGTTAGCAGAAGGAAAGAAATCATAAAGATCAGACCAGAAATAAATGAAAAAGAAATGAAGGAAACGATAGCAAAAATCAATAAAACTAAAAGCTGGTTCTTTGAGAATATAAACAAATTTGGTAAACCATTCGCCAGATTTATAAAGAAAAAAAGTAAGAAGACTCAAATCAATAGAATTAGAAATGAAAAAGGAGAAGTAACAACTGACACTGCAGAAATAAAAAAGATCATGAGAGATTACTACAAGCAACTGTATGCCAATAAAATGGACAACATGGAAGAAATGGACAAATTTTTAGAAATGCACAACCTGCCATGACTGAATCAGGAAGAAATAGAAAATATGAACAGACCAATCACAAGCACTGAAATTGAAATGGTGGTTAAAAATCTTCCAACAAAAAAAAACCCTGGAACACATGGATTCACAGGTGAAATATATCAAACATTTAGAGAAGAGCTAACACCTATCCTTCACAAACTCTTCCAAAATATAGCAGAGGGAGGAACACTCCCAAACTCATTCTATGAGGTCGCCATCACCTTGATACCATAAACGGACAAGGATGTCACAAAGAAGGAAAACTGCAGTCCAATATCACTGATGAACATAGATGCAAAAATCCTCAACAAAATAATAGCAAACAGAATCCAAAAGCACATTAAAAGGATAATACATCATGATCAAGTGGGGTTTATTCCAGAAATGCAAGGGTTCTTCAATATATGCAAATCAAACAACGTGATACACCATATTAATCAATTGAAGGAGAAAAATCATATCATCATCTCAATAGATGCAGAGAAATGTTTCGACAAAATTCAACACCTCTTTGTGATAAAAACCCTCCAGAAAGTAGGCATAGAGGGAACTTTCCTCAACATAATAAAGGCCATATATTACAAAGCCACAGCCAACATCGTCCTCTATAGTTAAAAATTGAAAGCATTTCCACTAAGGTCAGGAACAAGACAAGGTTGCCCACTCTCAACACTCTTATTCAACATAGTTTTGGAAGTTTTAGCCACAGCAATCAGAGAAGAAAAGGAGGTAAAAGGCATCCAAATCGGAGAAGAAGTAAAGCTGTCACTGTTTGCAGATGACATGATACGATACATAGAGAATCCTAAAGATGCTACCAGAAAACTGCTAGAGCTAATCAATGAATTGGATAAAGTAACAGGATACAAAATTAATGCACAGAAATCTCTGGCCTTCCTATACACTAATGATGAAAAATCTGAAAGTGAAATCAAGGAAACACTCCATTTACTATTGCTACAAAAAGAAGAACATATCTAGGAATAAACCTACCTAAGGATACGGAAGACCTATATGCAGAAAATTATAAGACACTGATGAAAGAAATTGAAGATGATACAAATAGATGGAGAGATATATCATGTTCTTGGAATGGAAGAATCAACATTGTGAAAATGACTCTACTACCCAAAGCAATCTACAGATTCAATGCAATCCTTATCAAACTACCACTGGCATTTTTCACAGAACTAGAAGAAAAAATTTCACAAGTTTTATGGAAACACAAAAGACCCCGAATAGCCAAAGCAATACTGAGAACGAAAAACAGAGCTGGAGGAATCAGGCTCCCTGACTTCAGACTATACTACAAAGCTACAGTAGTCAAGACAGTACAGTACTGCCACAAAAACAGAAAGATAGATCAATGGAACAGGATAGAAAGCCCAGAGATAAATCCACACACATATGGTCACCTTATCATTGATAAAGGAGGTAGGAATGTACAGTGGAGAAAGGACAGCCTCTTCAAAATGTGGTGCTGGGAAAACTGGACAGGTACATGTAAATGTATCAGATTAGATCACTCCCTAACACCATACACAAAAATAAGCTCAAAATGGATTAAAGACCTAAATGTAAGGCCAGAAACTATCAAACTCTCAGAGGAAATCATAGACAGAACACTCTATGACATAAATCACAGCAAGATCCTTTTTGATCCACCTCCTAGAGTAATGGAAATAAAAACAAAAGTAAACAAATGGGACCTAATGAAACTTCAAAGCTTTTGCACAGCAAAGGAAACCATAAACAAGACCAAAAGACAACCCTTAGAATGGGAGAAAATATTTGCAAATGAAGCAACTGACAATGGATTAATTTCCAAACAACTCATGCAGCTCATTACCAAAAATCAAACAATCCATTCCAAAAATGGGCAGAAGACCTAAATAGACATTTCTCCAAAGAAGATATACAGACTGCCAACAAACACATGAAAGAATGCTCAATATCATTAGAGAAATGCAAATCAAAACTGCAATGAGATATCATCTCACACCAATCAGAATGGTCATCATCAAAAAACCTAGAAACAAAAAATGTTGCAGAGGGTGTGGAGAAAACAGAACACTTTTGCACTGCTGTTGGGAATGTGAATTGGTACAGCCACTATGGAGACCAGTATGGAGCTTCCTCAAAAAACTGCAAATAGAACTACCATATGACCCAGCAATCTCAGTACTGGGCATATACCCTGAGAAAACCATAATTCAAAAAGAGTCATGTATCAAATTGTTCATAATAGCTCTATTTACAATAGCCTGGTGATGGAAACAACCTGAGTGTCCATCATCAGTTGAATGGATATAGAATATGTGGCACATATATACAATGCAATATTACTCAGCCATAAAAAGAAACGAAACTGAGCTATTTGTAATGAGGTGGATAGACCTGGAGTCTGTCATACAGAGTGAAGTAAGTCAGAAAGAGAAAGACAAATACCATATGCTAACACATATATTTGGAATTTAAGAAAAAAGAATGTCATGAAGAACCTAGGGGTAATACAGGAATAAAGCCACAGACCTACTAGAGAGTGGACTTGAGGATATGGGGAGGGGGAAGGGTGAGCCATGACAAAGTGAGAGAGAGGCATGGACATATATACACTACCAAACATAAGGTAGATAGCTAGTTGGAAGCAGCCACATAGCACAGGGAGATCAGCTCGGTTCTTTGTGACCACTTGAAGGGGTAGGATAGGGAAGGTGGGAGGGAGGGAGAGACAGGCAAGAGGGAAGAGATATGGGAACATATGTATATATATATATATAACTGATTCGCTCTGTTATAAAGCAGAAACTAACACACCATTGTAAAGCAATTATACCCCAATAAATATGTTAAAAAAAATCTACAATGAGATATCATCTCACACCAGTCAGAATGGCCATCATCAAAGAATCTAGAAACAATAAATGCTGGAGAGGGTGTGGAGAAAAGGGAACACTCTTGCACTGCTGGTGGGAATATGAATTGGTACAGCCACTATGGAGAACAGTATGGAGGTTCCTTAAAAAACTACAAATAGAACTACCATATGACCCAGGAATCCCACTACTGGGCATATACCCTGAGAAAACCATAATTCAAAGAGTCATGTATCAAAATGTTCATTTCACCTCTATTTACAATAACCCAGAGATGGAAACAACCTGAGTGTCCATCATTGCATGAATGGATAAAGAAGATGTGGTGCATATATACAATGGAATATTACTCAACCATTCAAAGAAACGAAATTGAGCTATTTGTAATGAGGTGGATAGACCTAGAGTCTGTCATATAGAGTGAAGTAAGTCAGAAAGAGAAAGACAAATACCATATGCTAACACATATATATGGAATTTAAGAAAAAAATGTCATGAAGAATCTAGGGGTAAGACAGGAATAAATACACAGACTTACTAGAGAATGGACTTGGGGATATGGGAAGGGGGATCGGTCAGCTGTGACTAAGCGAGAGAGAGGCATGGACATATATACACTACCAAATGTAAAATAGATAGCTAGTGGGAAGCAGCAGCATAGCACAGGGAGATCAGCTCGGTGCTTTGTGACCACCTAGAGGGATGGGATATGGAGGGTGGGAGTGATGGAGACGCAAGAGAGAAGAGATATGGAGACATATGTATATGTATAACTGATTCACTTTGTTATAAAGCAGAAGCTAACACACTATTTTAAAGCAATTATACTCCAATAAAGATGTAAAAAAAAAAGAAAAGAAAAGAATAGAAGATGATAAAGATAAGCGGATTTTGAATTGTTTCTACAGCAGCGTTTCTGGTTTTGTAAAGATTTGTAAGATAAGGGCATTTGTTTTTAATTCCTCAAAGAGTTGAGTTGCAGCCTAAATTTTATCAAGGGTCTGATCTATTCATCCCACCACATCTTTTCAATTTGCTTTTTTTTACATTAGTAAGATGATTTACAACTAAGATGGAAATCAAAAGACTTCTGTGCCCTGCGCTTAAAGCTCTTTGTCTTTGGAATGTTTTAGTAAATCTTTTCACAAAGGCTTCAGAAGATTTTTCTTTCCCTCTGGATGCATACTTTTATTTTAGCTTGAGAGAGAAAGCCTAAAAATAAATCCTATAAGGCTTTGAATATCAATTTCCAATTTGGCCAACTTCTGCCCACAGAGCTACTTTAAAAAAAATCCTTTCAAATATCTTGTCAGGTTTCAGCCAGGACAAACAGTAAATATTCCTGGCAGTATTGAACAACCCCTTGGACTCAAGAGGTGTTCCCAAAGTGGGTTCAAATTATATATTATTTTCCTCTCTCTACTGGGTACTAAAAGAGATCTGGGATAGCTGAATCTCATAAGAATTCTCACACTTAGCCAGCTTTTGCCAGTTTTCCCAGGATCCCATCTGCAGGCTCTGAGTGGGTTTTATAGCAGACAGTGTGGTTCCATTATATACCAGAATTTGGCAAAATTTTCCATAAATTTTAATTTTAGTTCCCCCTAGCTGATTAAGTTAATATTGTAGCAGTTTACCAGAAAATCCCTGAATCCCATAATATGGGGGCCCTCTTTCAAAGGTAGTTATGGAGGTTTCTGTAAGGTTACTAATTTGGTGGACTTTTGCTTACGGTCATGTAATCTCTTCATAGTGGAAAGATAATTCAGGCAGAGGATTACTAGAATGAGTACTCAAGTAAAGTTTGATAAGGAGTAGCAGTGTTATGTCAGTCTTAATTGTTTTTGTTTCTTTTAGGTACTTCTTGTGTCTTTAAGTTTTATTAGATTTTTCAAATGATTCTTTCAATGAAACCATTTTGGAATTTTGAAGTCTTTTGGAATACTTATTAAAATAAATATCCCATTCTGTTTGTTTCATTTTGGAGCCCTTGCTTTCAAGTGCACTTTTTAAATTATCTTATCTAATTGCAATGTTCCTCATAATGGCCGTTGTAATCCTCCTGAGGACTGGCAGCAGTTTGGTAGGACCCTAGCTGCAAGTGTATTTCAGTGCACATTTCTGTCCAGCCATATCTAACTGCAAACAGGGTGTAACCCACGTTTGTGTCTGGCCATATTTTGGAGCACCCAACTTGGCAGTTACAAGACCAAGTTCTCAGGACACAAATCAAACTTAGTAAGATTTTGCCACTTTCATAAATTCTTATAGCTTCCGAGATCATAGTTTTTTGTTTTTTAGGGTTTTTTTTTTTTTGCGGTACACGGGCCTCTCACTGTTGTGGCCTCTCCCGTTGCGGAGCACAGGCTCCGGACGCGCAGGCTCAGTGGCCATGGCTCACGGGCCCAGCTGCTCCGCGGCATGTGGGATCTTCCCAGACCGGGGCACGAACCCGTGTCCCCTGCATCAGCAGGCAGACTCTCAACCACTGCACCACCAGGGAAGCCCCAAGATCATAGTTTTTAAATATAAAATAATCAGGTGTGCTGAAAGGTGGCGTGCTGAACTCTGGAATTTTAGGATCCCTTTTTTGGCTAAGCCTTTGGGTCTCTTAGAGCCAAAGCAATAACTAAGAGGGATATGTTGCTGGGTTAGGATGGTGTGATGTTTTACAATGTACCTTGTTGCATGGAAATTTTCTCGAGGTTGGTGGGTGACCTAGTGTCACTGTAACCTATTCCATGACCAATTTATTCTAACACGGTATTCTTAGAGTTAGGTGCTGCACTCTCTAACAGCTTTTAAGTACTCAATCTAGCCCCGCCAATTTTGTGGTTTTTAGCTTCTGAGATTCCCATTAGCAATAGCCTTTACCTACACAAAACAGGACAAATAAGCATGTGCATATTAACATACTGGCAGCAACCAAAGAGATGTTACTGTGGGCTGGCCAATAGAAGGCCTTCTGTGCACTATCAATAATCCTTAAGGTAGAACTGGGGACTGGGGTAGAGACTGAATCAGCAGACCACAACAAATGGGGAATGTGGACTGGAATAAACTGCTTGTTCAGCCTTAAAACAAAATTTTATTCACCCAATGCCTCACATTGGACCTGGTCCAGCTTAAGCCGTACCCATTCCGACTTCAGCTAGTAACCGCCAGCAGTTCACAATGTGGAATATGGGTAGGGATTCTAAACAAATGGGAACTATGGCCTGAATCAAGGGCTATGGACTCAGACTCTGGGTAGAACTGTCTACAAGCTACAAGCTGACTTGTAACCCCTGAACTGGAAAGGCAATTATATCGGAAGCTCTAGCAAAGAGAGCAAAGCTCAGACAGAGAGGAAATTACCCATGGTCCTTGGAAATGGTGAGAAAGACAGAGAACTCAAAGGACTTTTGGGTACCATGCCTGTGTTTCCCTTGTTCCCAAAGTTCTTGGAAGTCTCCTTCAGATTCTGATACTGTCACCAAGTCTGTTAAGAAACAAAATTCAAGTGAGTAAATTTTAAAGATTATATTGGCTTTAATCAATGATTCTTGAATAGGACAGTATCCCATCTAGCTTATAGAAAAGAGCACCAAAGAACTGTACAAAATGAAAGACATTTATAGGCAGAAGGGGGTGGGACACGGAAGCTACTAGCAAAGAGTGGATTGTTTCAGGCAAGATATTCTTCCTTTGGAGGATGGCAGGGTTCTCTATAAGGCAGATTACCTTACTAGTGCTGACCAAGTAATTCTAGATTAACTGGTTTAATATTCCACTCCTTGGAGAGATTGAAACCATAATTAAGTTAGGTGTTAAGTCTCAGTTTGGTGATGTGGGCCTAGCATGAGTGACTTCATTTTAAGCCTATTGTCCCTTTCTTAACGTATCAAAATATTAAAATTTACACAGTTCAAATTTTCTTTAGAGAGTTTGCCATATTTAAAGGAAATGACAATATGGTCTCTGAAAACATACATACAGAAATATAAAAATTCCCTGCCAAATGTGCACTTGAAATAAATCCATAGTAAATAGATATTTATGGAGATCATGATAAGTAAATTTAATATTTATCCTGTTTCTATGTGGGTGGGATTCTGGGTGATAGTTAATTTCTTCTTAGGCTCCTCTGCTTTTTTCTAAAATGTCCGTAAATATATATACTTTTTTCAAAAATAAATTAACATTTAAAATTTGTTTTTACTTCTCCCTCATCTGCACTTTGACTATAACACAATTGAGAGGACCTAAAAAATTAAGTCCAGTTTTATGCTTTGATAATGCACAGTTGACTCACTCTAGAAACATATAAATATATTTTTCAACTTGGTGAGTCACATAGTATCTCCCCCTGAATATAAATAGGAATATGTATATATATATATATATATATATATATATATATAAAATGTATGTATATTCATTTTCTGAAAACTGAAAATTATGGCAATTACACATTAGAACTGAGATAATGATGCTGATATGAGTTTCATACATTTTTTTCTTTGTTTCTTCTTTTCTAGTGCAAGGGTGTGACTAAAATCTGTAATTACATAATTGCTTTGCCACCTGATATTACAGAACCAGAAACACAAATTCCAGAATTTATTGCCCCTGAAGAGAAGTCACCTAACGTGCAAGTGGTAAGCAATTTTTAAAAAAGATTTATCTTTAATAGAAAGCATTTAGTAAAGATTTGTAATTATCAATCAAATCCTCTCTAATTTAACACGGAACTCATTTATCTGTTTTTTGGTTTCCTTCCAATGTTTCTCAATGTACAGTTGATGCTTGAACAACACCAGAATTGGGGTACCAACCCTCCACACAGTAGAAAACCCACATATAACTTTACAGTCTCTCCTCTATATGTGCAATTCCACATTCACAGATTCAACCAACCATGGATAGTGTAGTACTTATTTAAACAAAAAATTTTGCATATAAGTGGACCTGTGCATTTCAAACCCATGCTCAAGGGTCAACTGTATATACTATATAAGGTGATGTGATCACATCTTGCTTTTCCATATAGTCATTATATTAACTTTAAGTGACTGCATTATATACCATTGAATTTATATACCATGACTTATTTAATCATTCAATTATACTTGGATTATTTAGATTGCCGCCAGTTTCCAGGTGTTAAAAGTAAAACTGACATAATGATATTTTAAGTATAATGTATTTTTAACCATTCAAATAATTTCTCTGATTATCATAACAGAATATACAGTTGTTTTAGGATTAATCATAATATGAAATTACCTACCAGAAGAATTCTACCAAATTAAACCCTGCATTTTCACAGTATTGGATTTTATCTCTTTTCCTTACTCTTGCTAGAAGTGTAAAATCAAACCTCACTTTTGTTTTAGTATGGTTTTAATTGCTTGGGCATTTTCTTATATGCTATATGTTTCTCTTACTTTCTCCATTTCTTTATTATTTAAATTAATTTTTCTAACTTGAAAGTACCGGCTCATTATTATAAAATATAAAAAATATAGAAAAACATTTAATTGTTTAACCATTAATAATATATGTATATTTTCTTCCATTGTTTCTTCTACTCATATTTTACTTATATAATTTGACATATACACATATATAACTTGATCATATGAACATATCATAATTTACTTGATATCTTTTTAATTGCTGGCATTAAAATTACTTCTATTTATTGCTATGTTATTATTACATATACTGCTTTGACATACATAATTGTGCATCTTTGTACATAAAGCTCTTCTTCACGCTTAGTTGCTGAGGCATGCAATTACTGATCCAAGGGTTATGAACAGTTTTAAGTTTCTAATATATATTGAAAATTTGCCTCTAAAGGATTGTATCAGTTCACACTTCTATCAGCAGCATACATGCGTAACCATTTCATTATGCTTTTACTATTTAAACAAATAGAATTATCCAGGTAAGAGATAGTCATAATCATAATCCTAGTCATATCTTGTTTCTTTTACAATTAATGAGGTTAAGTGTTTTCCATTATATTTATTAGCCATTTTTATTTCCTTTTAGCTGAATTGCCCGTTCATAACCCTTGTCCACTTAACCACTGGGATCTTAGTGGTAACTTATGTGCATTTTATATTACTTATATGCATATGTCACAAATTTATTGTAAAGATTTGCATGATGAATTGAGATATGGAATGTTTAATTTCAGAAATAAGAAGCTTAGTAAAGTTAGCTTGCATATTTTAAGTGCATTATCTTGGCCCACTTACAATATGATTGCATCTGTCATAGTATTTAGTGAGTTTCCAGTACTTTTAAAAAGTGATATAGTTATGACTTAAATCTCCTTAAACCAAAGGCAAAATAACTTCAGATTTGCTCCAACAGAAGAAGTGATTTAACATGAATTTTTAAAGCTATAATTTGAAGTGATACTTCAAATGTCATGCTTGTATTTTCAGAATTATTTTTATCTATTGTCTTTATTGTTATCCATGTAAACAAAACAAAATCATTATTATGGTTGCATGGAAAACCTTATCTTAGCATAACAATTTAATGAAAGAAAGAGAGTAGAGCTTTTTAATACAGAATTGTTTGGCTTGAAATAGTTAATTACCTGAAAAAAAAAGGAATAGTCCTTTGGAATGGGAGCTGTTATCTCATTGTTCAGTTGGATCAAGGATGTCATTAAACTATAAACTGCATGAAAAAAGAATATGACATTATATGCTGATGGTAAGTTACACAAAGTAATGATCTAAAATATTAAATAATAATTTGACTCTCAGTTGTAGAATCAGATAGAATTTAAACTTTATTATGCAAACTATATAAATCCAAAACATGTTAGGAAATAAACTTCATAAACGAAGAAGTAAATAAATTGGAACAACAGTAGAAATTAGTATAAGGATTAGTTTTTTTTGAATTCCCTGCTTTACCACTAATGGCCTAGATATGAACTTGAACAAGTCATATTTCCTCTGTAAACCTTACTTTCTACTCTGTAAAATGCAGGGTTTGGGTGAATGACGACTGAGGTCACATATAGCTATGTGAATCTAATATATTTCCGCAGGCCCACAATTTTATATTTCCCATAGTGGCCTTGTAACAACATCATTAACTAGTACACATATTCTGTCTAATGATTAATTAATTCCTAACATGGAAATGGATCAAATATTATTGACTTTTATCAAAAAAAACTTGGAACTATAGATTCTGATGTATTGGTGACAGAGGGAGGATATTAGGAGTTTGAAGGATATGTAGTCAAGTTCTTCCAGCTGACTATTGATGAGGCACACTTAACAGGGTAAAATCCAGGTTTTGAAGAGCCTGAACTTTATACAGTTTGAGGGTGCCTCTTTAGAAATAAACACAAAATAAAATAGAAATTTGGAATGAGAACAATCACAACAAATTAAATATTTAAAATCTGATAAATATTACAAATGTAAAATACTCTTAGTGCCTTGGAAGGGGCCTGTACAAGTGAGGGGTCCTAAAACTTAAGCTTCATTGGCTTCATGGTAAATCTGTCTCTGGGATTAGGCATGTTTTTTCTTCTGCATACTTTTCTCTGGCTCCACTCCTTATCTTTAGCAGTTCTAACTCCATGAACACAAGTAATGTGAAAGAAGAAAACAGCATTGGAGGTTAAACAGTAAATACTATATAGATATGGCTTTTGCATCAGCAAGGAATGTACAAAGCCAGTATGCTTCCCTCCGTGTCAACTGCCTGAAATATTCTTGTCATATTTCTTTCATTTAGATGGCTAAAAAAACCTACCCACAAAAGTGGGCCTTTACCAACCACAAATAGAATAACCAATAAGTTTCCTATCCAGGACCATTATTTCATGTCCAGAGAAATGTACTGGCACATTGGCATCATCTTTACCAACATCTCATCACACTCATCTTTCATCTAATATGCCTGGCTCCCTATGCTTTTTGTGCACTTGGTGTGTGGATAATTATGATCATTGATTTGATTAAGGATTGTGACGACCCAAATGTTTTCACTGTCATAGCCCATAAATTCTTGTACAATCTGAGATTTGTATTATATGCTATGGTTTTTCAATCACAGTTTCCTCTGTTTTTAGCAACCATTTAAAATATAATCTTTGAAATATTGCAATGCTGTGAGTAGTCAATAATACCATAATCAATTTTGAGATTCATCATGTTTCAGGAAATTTTCACATCTATGTCAACTCTTGGTTATTTGCATCAGCAATCCGAAACAAAAATTAAAAACGTAAAATTTCACTGTACATTTGGAATATAATAAACAACATTCTAATTAATAGATGTGGGTATAAAACGATATGCCTTAATAAGGAAACTGACTAACAGTAGAAGAAAGCTATGCAGAATGATGAAATGACAGGAAAAATCAGCTTTAATGCTCTACAAAGGGAGAAAACCAAGAAGTAACTGTAGTTATCTAATTCAATGGAAAATATATGAAACTTTTTTTAACATTTAAAAATCCAATAGACTACTCTATGGGCTTTCTGTTTTAAAATAAATCAATAGTGGAATCATTTCCGAGTGTAAGAAAAGTCAGAACAGAATCACAAAATACATGTTTGTATGCTGAAATACTGCATGGCTACAAGGTATTTTCATTGTAAAGATGCATCATCTAAGAGTAGTGTTTTGTGTTTCCAAAATGTATCATTACAAAGCATTCTGAAAATCTTCATTTAGCTCAAAAAAGTGGCTCTGCCCTGTACCCTCAGAAACGAAGTTTCAGATTCTATCCATTCAAAGAACTGTGCTACAAAATTGTCCAGCTAAAATGGATCACCTCTGCTCAGGAGGAGAAGCCTAGAACTATTTGACTGACTTCTTGTTCCATTCAAGTGGCAGGATCCAGGAGATAAAACCAAGAGCTTACAACCAGACACTAGACTTGCTGTGTGTTCTTGACAGACATTTCTGCAGTAACCCTTTGGCCAATGACCCTAATAGGCTTCCAGCAGTAGCTAGTCTGAGTGAGATAGCTGTGCTAAATTACAGTCACCATGAAGAGGCTTTACAATATTTCAGATTTAAAGAAGGAAGTATAGATTTGGAACTCACAAAGTACCTGTCTGTCTTTTTGCTTCCCTTCTTTCTTCCATTCCATCTCACTTTCCCTACACCCTCTTTCTCATTTGCTTCAAGTGTGATATGATCAGCTACTTGTCTACTCACAGCCTTCCTCCATGAATATTTCCCACAGTGCTATGGGAATGCAGCAGTAAATGCCAGTTCTATGAATGAAAATTTAAAGGTGGTCCATCATCCTAAACATCAACCTTGGAAGACACAATATCATACATTTTGTTCTTTTGAATAAGAAAAGATTATTTCAAATTTAGTATGTTTTATTCACTTTTTAAATATGTGCCTGTGTATAAATAGCCAATATTTATACCACCTCATAGTTTACTTTCACATTTATCATTTATTTGGAAATGCATACCATCATCTCATTTGGTGCTCAAAATAACTCTGTGATAGGGCAGGAACTATTTTCATACTCATTTTAAAAAATAAGAAATTGAGGCCCAGATAACTTTATACCACTCTCTATCCCTGCTTGTCACTGCTATCTATCAAGTTCACTTGCATTGTCAATATCATTTATTTAATCATCTGTGGTTGGCTGTCATCTCAGAAACTAAATCAAACTTTCACCACTGCCAAAAAAGTTTCCCTATCCAACCCCAGCCTCCTTTCAATCTCAGCTTATGGCCTCACCATCCCCTTCAGCAAAAATATTGGGCCAACCAGTTATGAAATTCCTGGGAATACCTTCAATAATGGTGGACTTCGTATTTTGTGTCAAGATTTTGGCTGAAAACAAACAGAAAAGCTTGACAATTTTTAAAAAAAATTACAGTCTTTAGAGAACTAACAATCAGTGGGGAAAAAAAAAAGATGAGACCAAGACCTGGAAGAAGAAAACCTAGACTGTAAAGCAATGAAAGCCAGAAGAAAATGGATTTCTGTTTCAAAAGGTGAACTGAAAGTGCTGAAAAAAAATGGACAACTTAGAATTCAATTTTCCATAAAAATATTCTTCAAAAATGAAAGTGAAATTAAGACTTTTTGGAAAAACAGAACTGAGAATTTGTTACCATCAAATTTGTTACTCTCAGCTAAAGATTGTTCTTTGGCGGAAGAAAATGATCCCAGATGGAAGCTCAAGGATGCAGGAAAGAATGAAGAGCAACAAAAATGGTAAATATGTATGTAAATATGAATGATTATTGACTGGGTAAAATAATAATAGTTGCAATAATATGGAGTTTTAAATATCTAAAATTTAAACTTGCTACAATAGTAGCAAAAGAGGAGGGAGGAGGGTAAATAAAGTATTGTAAGGTCCCTGCACTATCCAAGAAGTGAAAATGTACTTTGAAAAGGCATGGATGCTTGTAGTAACCACCAAAAGAATAATAAAATAATGTATAACTATCAGCAATAGAGGAGAAAATGGGGAGTAATAGTCCAAAAGAAAGCAAGAAAGGAGAAGCAAAGGGAATAAAATATAGGCAGGAAAAATGGAAATCAACTAGTAACATGGTAGGTTTAAACCCAAATATATCAGTGATAATATTCAATGTAAACAAACTAAATCCCAAGTATAGGGATTATACAAGTATAGGGATTATGCCTTACAAAGGCATGCCTAAAATATAAAAATATGGATTGCTTCAAAGTAAAATGATGGAAAAAATATATAACATGCAAACAATTACCAAAACAAATTTGGAATATTAGCCTAAGTAGATTTTAAGGTAAAAAAGCATTACTAGAGATAAAGGTGACTATTTCACAAGATAAAAGGTTATTTTTCTCAGAAAGGTAAAACAGTTTTAAATTTGTATGCATATAATTATAACATAGCTTCAAAATAAACAAAGCATAAGGTGTGAAACTCTTCACCTTCCAGCACTCCCACCTTCAAAATGATTCTTATCCACAGGCAAACTTATTTCCTCCCCTCCAGGTGCAGGGAAGGACATGTTTCTCCTTATTCTAAATATGGTCCCTTATATTTTCATAATATAAGGTCCCTTCTGCACCTTGTTTCCTTTTGTTTTCACTTAGCTCTTAACTTTCCTTCTCATCTGCTCTTTAACTCAATCTACAGTCACACCCAAATCTCACCTATCCCCTCTCCCCACAAAATAGTCCTTGATTCTGCATCTTCCTTTAGCTATTTCATTGCCTTTCTCCTTCACTGATAAACCAAGATTCCTAAAAGGACAATAAATGTTATGAATCCCTTACCCCCTCTTCACTACTCAATCTGCAGAAACCAACCTTCTGCCCCCATTCCCCATTCTTCTAATGAAACTTCAATCTTCATCTTACTTTATTTATCTGCAACATTTCACAAAATCGAGTGCTGCTTCTTTGAAACTCTTTCTTTCACTATCCCTTTTTATCTTTTTGGACCAGAGGGTACTTCTTAATGATAAAATCATTCTATCTTTTTCTTGTTATTTACAGAACTGAATAAAAAAGCCTACCTAATTTCCCAAGGTATTATATCACAATATCTGAATTTGTGCATATGTTCAAAATGGCTTCACAAGCTTTCAGAGAGGGACATCAATGTCAGTGGGGGGTATGATTCACTACTTTAATATGTTCTCTTTATGGATTTCAAGACATATAAAACATATGATTTCCAGTAATCAACTGGGTAAATAACAGTTTAAATAAAGTGGCTAAGAGAATTTCACCCTACTCTCCATGACTCTGATAAACTCATTGCTGGAAACTATGTTCATTCTGAGGAAAATAAGAAACAAATGAGAAAAAAATTGAGAGAGAAGCACAAATAATACTTAAGGATTTCTCTGAGAAAAATAAATAGATGAAGAAAAACTAAAACCCTTGACCAAACAATAACCAAGCAAATGTGTACATTAAAGACTATGATTTCTTGATAGGCACAAACACCAAAAGAGCAAACAAAGTATTTAGCAGACTGCATGGAATCTTAAAAGGAAATAGCTGAATACTAAATGGTTTTCTAAACAAATGTTTTTTAACATCGTTATTGCAGTAAAATTGCTTTACAATGTTGTGTTAGTTTCTGCTGTGTAACAAAGTGAATCATTTATATTTATACATATATACCCATATCCCCTCCTTCTTGTTTCTCCTCCCACCCTCACTACCCCACCCCACTAGATGGTCACAAAGCACTGAGCTGATCTCCCTGTGCTATGCAGCTGCTTCCCACTAGCTATCTACCTTATATTTGGTATTGTATATATGTAAAGGCTACTCTTTCACTTTGTCCCAGCTTACACTTCCCCATCCCATGTCCTCAAGTCCTTCTCAATGTCTGCATCTTTATTCCTATCCTGCCCCTAGGTTCAACAGAAACATTTTTTTTTTTAGATTCCATATATATGTGTTAGCATATGGTATTTGTTTTTCTCTTTCTGACTTACTTTACTCTGTATGACAGACTCTGGGTCCATCCACCTCACTATAAAAAACTCAATTTCATTTCTTTATATGACTGACTAATATTTCATTGTATATATGTGCCACACCTTCTTTATCCATTCATCTTTGTTGGACACTTAGGTTGCTTCCTTGTCCTGGCTATTGTAAGTAGTGCTGCAATGAACATTGTGGTACATGACTCTTTTTTCTTTATAGTTTTCTCAAGGTATATGCCCAGTAAGTGGGATTACTGGGTCATATGCTAGTTCTATTTTTAGTTTCTGAAGGAACCTCCATAATGTTCTACATAGTGGCTGTATCAATTTACATTCCCACCAACAGTGCAAAAGGGTTCCCTGTTCTCCACACCCTCTCCAGCATTTATTGTTTGTAGATTTTTTGATGATGGCCATTCTGATGAGTGTGAGGTGCTACCTCACTGTGGTTTTGACTTGCATTTCTCTAATGATTAGTAATGTTCAGCATCCTTTCATGTGGTTGTCGTCAATCTGTACATCTTCTTCAGAGAAATGTCTATTTAGTTCTTCTGCCCATTTTTGGATTGAGTTGTTTGTTTTTTTGATATTGAGCTGCATTAACTGCTTGTATATTTTAGAGATTAATCGTTTGTGAGTTGCTTTGTTTGTATTTTCTCCCATTCTGAAGGTTGACTTTTCATCATGTTTATAGTTTCCTTGGCTGTGCAAAAGTTTTTAAGTTTAATTAGGTCCCATTTGTTTACTTTTGTTTTTATTTCCATTTTTCTACGAGGTGTGTCAAAAAGGATCTTGCTATGATTTATGTCATAGAGTGTTCTGCCTATGTTTTCCCCTAAGAGTTTTATAGTGTCTGGCCTTACATTTAGGTCTTTACTCCATTTTCAATTTACTTTTGTATATGGTGTTCTAATTTCGTTCTTTTACATGTAGCTGTCCAGTTTTCCCACCACCACTTATTGAACACACTGCCTTTTGTCCATTGTATATTCTTGCCTCCTTTGTCAAAGATAAGATGACCGTACATGTGTGGGTTTAATCTCTTGGCTTTCTATCCTGTTTCCATTGATCTGTATTTCTTCTTTTGTGCCAGTACAATACTCTCTTCATTACTGTAGCTTTGTAGTATTATCTGAAGTCAGGAAGCGTGATTCCTCCAGCTCCAATTTTCTTCCTCAAGATTGCTTTGGCTATTTGGGCTCTTTTGTGTTTCCAACGCAATTTGTAAAATTTTTAGTTCTAGTTCTGAGAAAAATGACATTGGTACCTTAATAGAGATTACACTGAATCTGTAGATTTCTTTGGGTAGTATAGTCATTTTCACAATGTTGAGTCTTCCAACCCAAGAACATGGTATATCTCTCCATCTGTTTGTATTGTCTTTACATTATTTCATTAATGTCTTACAGTTTTCTGCATACAGGTGTTTTGTCTCCTTAGGAAGATTTATTCTTAGGTATTTTATTCTTTTTGTTGCAATGGTGAATGGGAGTGTTTCCTTAATTTCTCTTTCAGATTTTTCATTGTTACTGAATAGGAATGCAAGAGACTTCTGTGCATTCATTTTGTATCCTGCTACTTTATCAAATTAATTGATTAGCTATAGAAGTTTTCTGGTAGCATCTTTAGGATTCTCTCTATATAGTATCATGTCATCTGCAAACAGAGACAACTTTACTTCTTTTCCAATTTGGATACCTTTTATTTTTTCTTCTTTGATTTCTGTGGCTAAAACTTCCAAAATCATGTTGAATATTAGTGATGAAAGTGGGCAACCTTGTATTGTCCCTGATCTTAGAGGAAATGGTTTCAGTTTTTTACCATTGGGAACAATGTTGGCTGTTAGTTTGTCATATATGGCCTTTATTATGTTGAGTTAGTTTCCCTCTATGCCCACTTTCTGGAGAGTTTTTATCATAAATCGATGTTGAATTCTGTCAAATGCTTTCTCTACATCTATTGAGATTATCATGTTTTTAACACTTCAAATTTTCAATATGGTATATCACATTGATTTGCGTATATAGAAGAATCCTTGCATTCCTGGGATAAACCCCTTTTGATCAAAGTGTATGATCCTTTTAATGTGCTGTTGGATTCTGTTTGTTAGTATTTTGTTGAGGATTTTTGCATCTATGTTCATCAGTGATATCAGTGTGTAATTTTCTTTTTTTGTGATATTTTTGTCTGGTTTTGGTATTAGGGTGATGGTGGCCTCGTAGAATGTGATTGGGAGTGTTCCTCCCTCTGTTATATTTTGGAAGAGTTTGAGAACGATAGGAGTTCGCTGTTCTCTAAATGTTTCATAGAATTCACCTGTGAAGCCATCTCATCCTGGGCTTTTGTTTGTTGGAAGATTTCTAATCCCAGTTTCAATTTCAGTGCTTGTGGTTGGTCTGTTCATAGTTTCTATTTCTTCCTGGTTCAGTCTTGGAGGGTTGTATTTTTCTAAGAATTTGTCCATTTCTTCCAGGTTATCTATTTTATTGGCATATAGTTGCTTGGAGTAGTCTCTCATGATCATTTGTATTTCTGCAGTGCCAGTTGTTACTTCTTTTTCATTTCCAATTCTGTTGATTTGAGTCTTCTCCCTTTTTTTTCTGGATGAGCCTGGCTAATGGTTTATCAATTTTGTTTATCTTCTCAAAGAAACAGCTTTTAGTTTTATTGATCTTGGCTATCATTTTCATTTATTTCTCATCTGATCTTTATGATTTATTTCCTTCTGAAAACTTTGGAATTTTTTTGTTCTTCTTTCTTTAATTGCTTTAGGGGTAAGTTTAGGTTGTTTATTTTAGATATTTCTTGTTTCTTGAGGTAGAATTGTGTTTCTATAAATTTCCCTCTTAGAACTGCTTTTGCTGCATCCCATAAGTTTTGCTCATCATGTTTTCATTGTCATTCATTTCTGGGTAATTTTTGATTTCCTCTTTGATTTCTTCAGTGATCTCTTGGTTATCAAGTAGTGTATTGTTGAGCCTCCATGTGTTTGTGTTTTTTACATATTTTTTCCTGTAATTGATATCTAGTCTCATAGTGTTGTGGTCAGAAAAGTTACTTGATATGATATAAATTTTCTTAAATTTACCGAGGCTTGATTTGTGACTGAAGACATGATCTATACTGGAGAATATTCCTTGAGCACTTGAAAAGAAATTGTATTCTGTTGTTTTTGGATGGAATGTCCTATTAATATCAATTAAGTCTATTTGGTCCAATGTGTGTTTTAAGCCTTGTGTTTCCCTTTTTATTTTCTTTTTGGATGATCTGTCCATTGGTGAAAATATGGTGTTAACGTCCCCTACTATTATTGTGTTACTGTCGATTTCCCCTTTTATGGCTGTTAGCATTTGCCTTATGTATTGAGCTGCTCCTATGTTGGGTGCATAAATATTTATAATTGTTATATCTTCTTGTATTGATCTCTTGATCATTGTGTAGTGTTCTTTTTTGTCCCTTGTAATAGTCATTATTTTAAAGTCTATTTTGTCTGATATGAGAATTGTTACTCCAGCTTTCTTTTGATTTCCATTTGCGTGCAATATCTTTTTCCATCCCCTCACTTTCAGTCTGTATATGTCCCTAGGTCTGAAGTGGGTCTCTTATAGACAGCATGTATATGTTTCTTGTTTTTGTATCCATTCAGCCAGTCTCTGTGTTTTGGTTGGAGCATTTAAGCCATTTACATATAAGGTTATTATCAATATGTATGTTCCTATTACCATTTTCTTAATTGTTTTGGGTTAGTTATTGTAGGTCTTTTCCTCCTCTTGTGTTTCCTGCCTAGAGAAGTTCCTTTAGCATTTGTTGTAAAGCTGGCTTGGTGGTGCTGAATTCTGTTAGCTTTTGCTTGACTGTAAAGCTTTTAATTTCTCCATAAAATCTGAATGAGATCCTTGCTGGGTAGAATAATCTTGGTTGTAGGTTTTTCCCTCTCATCACTTTAAATATGTCCTGCCACTGCCTTCTGGCTTGTATAGTTTCTGCTGAAAGATCAGCTGTTAACCTTACGGGGATTCCATTGTATGTTATTTGTTGTTTTTCCCTTGCTGCTTTTAATATTTTTTCTTTGATTTTAATTTTTGATAGCTTGATTAATATGTGTCTTGGCATGTTTCTCCTTAGATTTGTCCTCTATGTGACTTTCTGTGTTTCCTGGACTTGACTGACTATTTCCTTTCCCTTATTAGGGAAGTTTTCAATTATAATATCTTCAAATATTTTCTCAGTCCCTTTCTTTTTCTCTTCTTCTTTTGGGACCCCTATAATTCAAATATTGGTGCATTTAATGTTGTCTCAGAGGTCTCTGAGACCGTCCTCAATTATTTTTATTCTTTTTTCTTTACTCTGCTCTGTGGCAGTTATTTCCAGTATTTTATCTTCTAGGTCACTTATCTGTTCTTCTGCCTCAGATATTCTGATAGTGATTCCTTCTAGAGAATTTTTAATTTCATTTATTTTGTTGTTCATCATTGTTTGTTTGCTCTTTCATTCTTCTAGTTCCTTGTTAAATGTTTCTTGTATTTTCTCCATTCTTTTTCCAAGATTTTGGATCATCTTTACTATCATTACTCTGAATTCTTTGTCAGGTAAACTGCCTATTATCTCTTCATTTGTTTGGTCTGGTGGGTTTGTACCTTTTTCTTTCATCTGCTGCATATTTCCTCTGTTTTCTCATTTTGTTTAACTTACTGTTTTGGCATCTCAATTTTGCAGGCTGTACGTTTGTAGTTTCCATTTTTTTGGTGTCTGCTCCAGTGGGTGAGTTTGGTTCAGTGGCTTGTGTAGGCTTCTTGGTGGAGGAGACTGGTGCCTATGTTCTGGTAGGTGGAGCTATATCTTGTCCTTCTGGTGAGCAGGACCACGTCTGGTGCTGTGTTTTGGAGTGTCTGTGAACTTAATAAGACTTTAGGCAGAATTTCTGTAATGGGTGGGGTTGTGTTCCTGTCTTGCTAGTTGTTTGGCATGGAGCATCCAGCACTGGAGCTTACTAGCCATTGAGTGGAGCTAGGTCTTAGTGTTGAGACGAATATCTCTGGGAGATCTCTCGCTGATTGATATTACATAGGACCAGGACTTTTCTCTTGGTCCAGTGTGCTGGACTCGCCCTCCCACCTAGGATGCTCAGGCATGACATTTGGCCAGAGCACCAAGACCCTGACAGAAGAAAAGGAAGAAAGAAAAGAAAACAATATAAAAACAAAACCCCCCCAAAAAAACAAAAACAGAAAAACGAACAGACAGAACCCTAGGACGAATGGTAAAAGCAAACCTATATAGACGAAATCACACAAAGAAGCATACACATACACACTCACAAGAAGAGAAAAATGAGAAAAATATATATATAAAAAGGAAGAGAGCAGCCAAACCAGTAAACAAATCCACCAATGGTAATAAGCATCAAATACTAAACTAAGACAAGCATAAAACCAGAAACAAATTAGACACAGACAGCAACCCCAAGTCCACAGTTGCTCCCAAAGTCCGCTGCCTCAATTTTGGGAACATTTATTGTCTATTCAGGTATTCTTCATATGCAGGGTTTATCAAAGTAATTGTGGGGATTTTATCTGCTGCTCCTGTGACTGCACAGAGAAATTTCCCTTTCTCTGCTTTGTTCACACAGCTCCTCATGTTCAGCTTCAGTTTTCACTCCACCTCTGCATGTAGGCCTCCCTCAGGCATCTGTTACCTGCCCAGACAGGAGGATGTTAAAGCAGCAGCTGATTAGGTCTCTCTTGCTCACTCAGGCCAGGGCGGGGGGAGGGGTATGGTTGTCATAATTGGAATGTGTGGCGAGCCTGAAGCAGCAAAGTCTGGCATGACACTGCAACATCCTGAGGCACACCGTGTGTTTTCCCAGGGAAGTTGTCCCTGGATCACGGGTCCCTGGCAGTGACATGCTGCACAGGATCCCGGGGTGTTGTGCATAGTGACCTGCACTTGCACACAGGATTTTTGGTAGCAGCAGCAGCATTAGCGATTCCTGCCCTTCTCTGGGGTCTGAGCTGATAGCCGTGGCTCACACCCATCTCTGGAGCTCATTTAGGGGGTGCTCTTCCTTCTGTGGGCACACTAGGAAGGAATCCCTTCTCCTCGTGCACCCCAAAACAAAGGTCTCTTGCCTCTCTGGCAGGTCCAGACATTTTCTTGGACTCCCTCCCATCTAGCTGTGGTGCACTATCCCCCTTCAGGCTGTCTTCATGCAGCCAACCCCATTTCTCTCCCTGGGGTCTGACCTCCAAAGTCTGAGCCTCAGCTCCCAGCGACCCCTGCACTGGCAGGTGAGCAGACAAGCCTCTCAGTGTGGTAAGTGCTGGTTGGCACTGATCCTCTGTGTGGGAATCTCTCCGCTTTGCCATCTGCACCCCTTTTGCTGCGCTCTCCTTGACTGTGAAGCTTCCCCACTGCCCACTCCCTGTTCCCGCCAGTGAAGGGGCTCCGTAGTGTGTAGAAACTTTTCCTCTTTCACAGCTCCCTCCCAGAGGTGTGGGTCCCATCCCTATTCTTTTGTCTCTGTTTTATCTGTTTTCTTTTGCCCTGCCCAGGTACTTGCCTTTTGGGAAGTCTGAGGTCTTCTGTCAGCATTCAGTATGTGTTCTGTAGGAGTTGTTCCACATGTAGATGCGTTTTAGATGTATTTATGGGGAGGAATGTGATCTCCATGTCTTACTCCTCTGCCATCTTGAAGGTCTCCCTTTCACTATCTTTTGTGACCCCATACACTCTGTATTCTTCTCCAAATTATATGGCCAATTTTCTCAGTGTCTTTGGTTTCATTCAGTTTTTTTATTCCATAAATGTTACTTTTTTCCCATACTATGTCCTGAGAATTTTTGTTTTTCTTGGCTCCCTCTGCCTCACTGTTACCCAAGGTATCTTTTTACTACATACATCAGAATTACTTAGAGGTACTTGTTAAAAATTCAGATTCCTGAACTGCATCTCCAAACCTTCGGTATCAGAATTCACAGGGATGGGGCTCAAGAATGTTCAATTTTTAACAAACTGTCAGTAATTTTGATGCAGGCCAATGTTTGAGAATCACTGTCTTTCCCTTTACCTAAGGAAATTCCCCATGGTTTTTAACTATTATTCAAATGCTGATAACTTGCATTCTGTATCTCCACCTGGACTTCTCCCCCAAGTCAAAGCTCAGTTATGATTAAACCTGTCTAGAGAAAGGAGGAGGGGATTTGTCTAAAATATGCAAAGTTCTAAAATAGATGAATAATGTGAAATGTGATTATTCAAATTGCAAAGAGTACTTCACTAGGAATCATGAAACTTATGTTGTACTCTTAGCTCTATCAGTTACTAGCTTTCTGAAATTTATCAGTTAAACTGAAACCCACACAACTTCAAATCCTCATTTGTAAAAATAAAGGGGTTATGATAGATAAACTTTAAGCCATGTAACATCAGAAAAGTTATTTAACTGTTCTTAATTTCCTCAGATATGTAATGGAGTTAATGATACCCAATAAGGTTTTTGAGAGGATAAATTGATTTATGTTGAGCATATAGGAAGTGCTCAATAAAAACAAGAGATAGAACTATTAGTTGCTATAAAAAGATTCCTCGGGCTTCCCTGGTGGTGCAGAGGTTGAGAGTCCACCTGCCGATGCAGGGGACATGGGTTCGTGCCCCGGTCTGGAAAGATCCCACATGCAGCGGAGCGGCTGGGCCCATGAGCCATGGCCACTGAGCCTGCGCGTCCAGAGCCTGTGCTCCACAACGGGATAGGCCACAACAGTGAGAGGCCCACGTACCAAAAAAAAAGAAAACAAAGATACCTTGTAAAAATTCTAATGCTTTACCTCTTAATAAGCTATTATAGTACATTCCAACAAATTATTTATATTCTTATTTTCCCATATTAAACTCGGAATACAAATGAAATTACACAAGATCTTATTTTCAAAAATGATTTTTAAATGAGCAAATACTGTAGATAAATAATTATGCTTTCTGAAGAAAAATGTAGTTAAGTGTGACTTAACTGCCTTTGAAATAGTAATTTACTGTAAATCTATAAATATTTAGATTAGATAAACAAGCATGATGAGCTTGTACAGAAGTAAAAATAAAATTGAGGTGGAATTAAAAAGAAAGAAATATTTTGCCTCAAATTAGTGTACTCCAGAGAATGAGTAGAGCAACTTTTTTGCTCATTGACTGATTCGTTGATTTATTCAGTAATTCTGTTTTGAGTATCTTCTATGTGTCAGGCACTCCACTTTGTAATAGGAATGTGCCCCATCTCTCAAGGAGAGATAGTCGAACAAAGGATTGTGAAATTAAAATGTTGTTATTTTAGCCAGGAGAGGAAAAAAAAGTCAGACTTTGATGCCTTGATCATGGGGTTATTCTAAATGAATCTCTCATGGACTACTTTAGATGGTAAAAATCATAACAGACAATGAAATAATTATTTTGAGGGTAGATGACCCAAATGAGTACCCAATAATTCATCTCAAAAAGTGGGCAATTAGTAGTAGTTTGCAGAAGACAACATTCTCTGTAGTTATTATAGTTTATCTGACCTTCGATGCTGTGGTAGCTCCACTCTTTCTCCAGCATTAATAAATGTTTACCAACAACAACCAAGAACCTTCAGTAGATCTCAATAATGAAGTTATATTTCTATACCCTATGATATTGTTTTAACGAATGCTTCAAGTTCTAAGTAAAAGTACTTATGTAGCTGATTCTAAAACTGTTATTTTTTGTCAGATAATTTTATTTTAAATAAAATGAACAGATGTCTTAATAATCCTGAACCATCTTAAACTGGGGGCTGTGAACAGGAACTCTCTTCCTGGTGCAAGAGAGAAAACTGATTTTACTTATTGTGGACAATAGTGAACTAGAAGAAAGCATATTGTTGTCTCAGAGGATTTTATTTGGTTGACTTCCCAGTCACCTCTAGATTTTAGAAAAAGAAAAAAACATACACATGGATAAATGTAATATTTTCTCTTCCTTCATGAATCTAAAACAAAGATTGAGAGAGCTTTGTTTTCTTTTTCTCTTTTTCTGCATATGTGGAAATCTAGAAAATAGGTTTTAAAAATATCATCCACTCATCCACTGCTACTTTTTTCCTAAAACCTACGTTTCCCTAGGGTTTTAGTTCAGATGAAAATGGGAGAAAGCATGAATAATCCATGCTATCAAGAAGTTTCTTTACAAATTGTATAATGGCCAGCCACTTCAGATGGCATTTCAAAGTAAATGAGCTTTTAATTTTAATTTTAGTCATATACTAGTTTTATAATTAATTATACATTCTCAGCACACTATGTTGTTCTGGAGCCCATCATGCCAGTCAATATTTATTTTCTTAAAATATATTCTCTTAGAATTTACCAACATATGAAGTGTTCTTATAATTTTGAGGCAACCTGCATATATCAATTTTCAGCTATTAAATGCTTTGAACCAACAGAAGTGATTCATGTAATACTATGGATGATGCTAATGGACTGGGTTAGGTTACTATAGGTAATTATCAGACAAGATAAAGCACAAGATGTATTGTTGGCAACGTAGTCTATGTTTAAATTATGTTGGGCTTCACTTTTGCTGCGTATACTTGAAATTTTCAGAACAAATCTTTGTCAGTGCAAGGGTTTTAACTTAAGTCAATATTTACTGGCAGTGCTAGCGATTCCAAAGATAATGATAATATAAATGATTTCTTGAAATACTGTTCAAAATAGAAAATTTGGAAATTATTTCCTGAGCTACCATGTTCCAAGAAAATAGTTATAGTGTCAAAGATAAACAAAGCCAGGCAGTTGTTAAAGGTGGTAAAGCCAGATTTTATTCGGTAATAACTATCACAGTAGGGGAGAGACCTCAATGTAAACTGAGCTCAACTCTGCCAAAACAAGAAGCAAGAGATTTTTAAAATGTTGATGATGTGTTAATGGAAAGACACTGAAAGGCATTAAGAAGCGTTTGGTCCAGATGACTAGGCCATCTGGGTTTGCTAATTGGCACTTATCCAAAGGAGAAACAAGCTTCTCATATCTTTATGACAGAAAGTAGTGGCACAAGTTGGAGAACGAGTCTCACTGAAGTTAGGCCCTTTCCCTCCCACAGGGACTGGAAGTAAGAGCTATCTCCCTGAATATTTGCACTTCAAGGGTATGGCTCCCAGGTCCTTTGGAAAAGAGTTCTGAGTGGTAGAATATTTACATTTCAAAGGACAGAGAAAGGATTTATAATTGCAACCTTCTTAAAGTAACTTCTCCAGTAGGGGATTCAGGGGCCTACCAGCCTAACACCAAGTTTTTGCTGGAACAAACCATAAAAATTCTCCTGGCAGTGTTGAGTTTTTTCAGACAGGCATTTTGAGGGATGCTGGGGTCACACTAGGGACATGGGCTTAAGCTGTTAGAAGCCATGCTAGAGTTTGTGCAAGTCTCTTAGAAAAGGGGTTGGATGGAGTTGTTTTGTCCCCAGTGTTTTTTGCATTTCTCAGTGATAACTTTCCACTTACTCAAGATGCTACAATTTAGAGCTCTAATGACAGAAATTTTCTATTATTTTTAAGTAGCACTCACTTCTGCAGTTTATACAGGAAATTTACTATTAATGAATTAAAACTTCTTAGAATGTTTTGTTTGACAACTTAAAAATACACAGACCAGGGCTTCCCTGGTGGTGCAGTGGTTGAGAGTCCGCCTGCCAATGCAGGGGACATGGGTTCGTGCCCCGGTCTGGGAGGATCCCACATGCTTCGGAGCAGCTGGGCCTGTGAGCCACGGCCACTGAGCCTGCGCGTCCGGAGCCTGTGCTCCACAATGGGAGAGGCCACAACAGTGAGAGGCCCGTGTACCGTAAAAAAATAAAAAATAAAAAAATACACAGACCAATCTTCTTGTAGTGGAGATCTATAATCAACAGGACACACATATGTATTCTCCATTATTGATTAGTTGAGCATGAAGGTGGAGAATAACAACAAAGATTTAAGGTGTGTTCATGTGGCACAAAATAACCACTTTGGCAGAGTTTGGGTTTAAATTGATAGGTTGTTTTGGTATTATATAGGAGCAATAGCTCAATCATAAAATTTCAGGAGATATCTCATAGAATTCAAATATTTGTGTGGACCTGACTTAGGAAAAATGTCATGAAATGGTAAAGCAAGAAAATGGATCCAGAGTGTTTGAACTTCCAAGCAGAAAACTGCATTTCATATCTTTATAAATCCTCTTTTTAAATGAAAAGTCATCTTACCTTGGTCCTCTTCACAGATAATATGATAATGAATTCTAAACCTTTGACTAAATATTTGTATTTTTTAAATATAAAGTGTTTCAGATATGTTGTTTTATCCTAAAGAAGAAGTACGTATGGTTTGGAATTTTATTCTCTGTACTAGCCAAATGGAAAGAGTTTTGTTTTTTTTGTTGTTTTTTTTTTTACAATATGTGGGCCTCTCACTGTTGTGGCCTCTCCCATTGTGGAGCACAGGCTCTGGACGCGCAGGCTCAATGGCCATGGCTAACCGGCCCAGCCGCTCCGCGGCATGTGGGATCCTCCCGGACCAGGGCACGAACTCGTGTCCCCTGCATCGGCAGCCGGACTCTCAAACACTGCGCCACCAGGGAAGCCCAAGAAAGAGTTTTGATGATCAATAAAAGGACTTTACATCACACCATAAAAGTAGTAGATTGTCTTGCTTTTATATTCAGAGCTATGAAGAAAGAGTAATGGAAGAAAAATGAAAGCTTCCTATCCTGTCTATATTGGCAATAGCAGATTATATAAGGTTTGAAAAATCTAGCCAATCTCCTTGATGATCCCATGTGAACTTCTAGACAAACTATTTGCAAATTTTTCTAATTCCTTTTTAAATATTATTATGATCTTCAAGGTTGATCAGTGTCCTAAATGGGAAAACTCAGTTCTCAAATGTCATATTAAATAACCTACATGTATATTGTTCAATAACTTTAATTTTTTTCAGAATTCTTATAAGAGCATTAATGTGGGTGTTTGAATTTCATTTTTTACTGCTATTTAGCCTCAAAATCCAATTAAATTACTTGGATTGTTTTTCATTCTGATGATAGTCTTAAGAGAGACCAAATTTGTGTTTTTCTTTGGGATCAAACAAGAAGAAAGCATATTAGAATATTATTTTGGAGTTTGTACATGAATGCTCATTGGAGGTGATCTTTAAAATACTTTTGACTCTCTGGCTGTTGTAGTTGTGATTGCACCAACATCAGATAAATAAAGGAAGTAAAAAAAGCGCACTGTTTCTATTTATATGCAATATCCATTTTGTCATACAAAAGCTGTTTCTCCTTGGTACAAATAACAGATCTATTGTTTATTCATTTAGTTTGAGAAAAAGGATTTGTCCTAACTCAGAGTGAATTTGGAGGTGATGGGAGGCTCCTAACTTATGTTCTTCTTTTTATTTATTTATTTTTATAGAAGTATAATTAATTTACAATGTTGTGTTAGCTTCAAGTGTACAGCAAAGTGACTCAGTTATATATATATATATATATATACACATATACACATATATATTCTTTTTCAGATTATTTTCTGAGGCTCTTAACTTATTAATATAGAGCATACAATTCAGTAATTAACAAGCCTAGAGTGGGAGTAGAATGTGATAAAAAGCCTGTAGTATTTTTACTGGTTTAAATGTTAACTAATCCCTTTATCATGTACATTATATATAACAATCATTTCCCTGTTATAAGCTCTTTTTCTAGCTCCACCACCAATTTTATTTGTTTCCATTATTTCCCAACATAACTTAGACCTTCTAAAATAAATATTCTGATTTTGCCTGTTACACAGAAAATATATAACTAATTTTTTTTGGTGAAAGACACAAAAATAATGAAAATCTTTACCAAAAGCTATGTGTCTTTAATGTTTCATAGTTGATTAGAATATCTTGGAATCTGTATAACAACACCATAATTTGCCAATTAGCAGTGATTTTCTATCTTATTAGCCTCTTAGACCTGTATGATATTAAGTATCCATTAAATAAACAGTTGTTACATACACTTGGTTTAGATATTACCAAAACTGTGAGATTAGTTTCCAAATGTAAGTACTTACCCTGTTTTCACCTACACAAACTATTCTATTGTTTTGCATATAAGATGAATATTTAACATGTTGTAATATTTTTTACACTAAGTTCCATTATAATTTCAAACACTGAGTCCTACAATGTATCGATATTTCATTGAAATGAATCTTGCTAGTTACTAAAAGTAGCAGTATGTCAATGCATAATCTATTGTATTTAATTTCATACATAATACCTAGTAGAGTTTAGCCAAAATGTTTGCTAATCCGGATGACCTAGTACATTAAGTTTAAATCACTTATATATTATACTCTAGTAATAGTTAACTTCTATCATATTAGAGGTTGCAAGTTACTCTCTGGAATTTAAATATTTAAATAGCTCCACTCCAATAATGTAGTGGGACATCCCAGCTGGAAGAATCACTTGATGATGCTTTTGTATGTGCTTTGATTCAATAAAAGCCAATAATTATTTTTTTGCTTTAATAATAAAACTTTTAAATAGAATTTAGCTATTAGTCTCTGTAGTGCCAATTGAAAAGCTGTTGTTACCTGGTTTTGCCTTATAATATGCATATCTTTTCAATTAAATATAAAAATGATAAGTAACAACACATTACTAGTGATGAGAATCAGCTTGTGAGATGTCAGAAGGCATCTGTCAAATTCAATCAGTGCATTCTCAAGGGTTTTGTTCTTATTTAAAATATCAACCATACTTTGACAGTTTACTTCTGTCCATATGTTGGTTGTATGCCTATGTACTCTTTCTATGTGTGTCCTTTTTCCTCCCAAGACAGGCTTACATAATTTATTATGGCTTATTTGAGTTTTCAAACTATACTTCCTCTTGAGTGTGAATCATCCTTTGTTAGGAAACCAAGTTTTGTTGTTGTCATCGTTGTTATTGTTGTATTACACAAAACACTGACCATACCCAATTAATTTTATAAGTTATTGGGAAAAGAAGTACTCTGACAATGTCATGGGGTGGGTTTATAAATTTAAAGCGCCATAATCATTGTTCACAGATTTTTTAAAACATCTTTATTAGAGTATAATTGCTTTACAATGGTGTGTCAGTTTCTGCTTTATAATAAAGTGAATCAGTTACACATATACATATGTCCCCATATCTCTTCCCCCTTACATCTCCCTCCCTCACAGATTTTTATACTATTCTTTTTATCAATATTGATGATTTTTAAGTCCATTTAACTTCTAAACTGATGATCCATTTCATGCACTGCAAAGAGATTATTATTTCTATAAACATTGCTTCATGATACAGTGTCATTCCCCTACTCAAAACCTTTCATGACTCTCCATTACCTGCAAATTAACTCCAAATGCCTTTGCTAGTACCTCCAAACCATCTACTAAAATGGTCACACTGTTCTTTCAGTATCCTATTACTGATTTTGGGGGTTTTGTTTGCTTTGCTTTCTTTTGTTTTCTGCTCCTACCATAATGGGTTTCTTACTCTCCTTGGAAGTCACAACATGTATTCTTAGCTTTTTTCCTATGCTCAAATCACTTAATCTCTCTGAAAATGTCAAACTCTGTTATCTCTGATTATCTGAATGCTCTTTCTCAAAAACAGATCTCTACTTTTTCCATGAGATTTTTTCTGACCTTTCCACCTCTTATACATTGTCACAAAACTTTATATTCATACATTACTTTGTTAACCAAATTTAACCGCCTTCAGGGAAAATACTTTGTTTATCTTACCAATGTTAGAGAATGCCTAGAGCATACTAAACATAAATATTTGCCAATTTATTCACTACTCTAGTAGATTATTTTTTTATTTAATTTAAATTTATCTTTATATGGCAGGTTCTTATTAGTTATGTATTTTATACATATCAGTGTATATATGTCAATCCTAATCTCCCAGTTCAAACCACCACCACCACCACCACCCCCTGCTTTCCCCCCTTGGTGTCCGTACATTTGTTCTCTATATCTGTGTCTCTATTTCTGCCTTGCAAACTGGTTCATCTGTACCATTTTTCTAGATTCCACATATATGTATTAATATAGGATATTTGTTTTTCTCTTTCTGATTTACTTCACTCTGTATGACAGTCTCTAGGTCCATCCACATCTCTACAAATTAGTCTAGTAGAGTCGTATCAACCACTTTAGGCATTACAGTGGAAAGAATAGCCAATTAGGAGTTAAGAGATCAGGATCATGGTCCTGACTTGGTCACAAATTAACACATTTTACATAAAACAGATATCATTCAGCTAAATCTTATTTTTTCCTCTCAAGCACCTCATCAGTGAATGGTGGTAATGATTGCTATTCTACTTCATAGTTTTGAGGTTAGGCTTGAATGTAGTTATTTATGTGAAAACATTTTGAAAAAATATAAAGTATTATACAAATACAAGAGATAGTTATACATAAGATGTATTTGCTGAAACTCATCTTATTGACCAAAGTATTTGAAGAAAACTTGTACTTATTATAAGCATTTTCTGTTATATAACTTTTCTCATAGTAGCAATACTGAAGTGGAACTACCAGGACTTCGGAAAGCCTCAATGCAAGACATGTTCTTACCTACTAGTTGACCAGAAAGCAAAGTAGGCATGCGCATTTACCAGATTTCCATGTTGAGATCCACAACGTTTTATCTCTAATACAATTCAACCATAACTTACTGTGAATTGAGAATTAAAGTCTTGAGTGAACTGAGTCTATAAGAGTTAGTAATGTTGTAAGAACAGGGTTTGGCAGAATCTGTATAAAGAAAATTTCCTTATAAGGCACATAAAATATCAATATTTTGTTTTATTTATTTTGCAATTGAATTAAGAAACATTTTTGGAAGTCTATAGTAAATAAAGGAATCAGTATCCAATGAAAGGACCAGAAAAGTTTAGTGAAATTATACATAGAAGAAGCACAAAGTAAAGCATATTAAACAAATATGTATCAGAAAAACTTGGTAATAATTCAACTGTCATAGTTATTATCAGTGAATGTACAACTTCATACACACTCGCTTTAGTTATATAGTAGTATAATTAGAGATAATTATTTTACAGTGTCTCCATATCGCTTTAGACCCCAGACTATTCCTGAATTAGTCTATTGTCAATATGGAACACACCAGAGTGTGAAGAGCAAGAATGATTTAATAACCTGGCAGTTGTACTTACTTGAAGTGTTTATCAAAGAAGAAAAAAGAGAAGTAAAATGTTTAGGTGTCTTTATCAATGAAAATATGTATATGAATAAGGCCTTACTAGAAAATGTGAGATAGGTCAAAGATGCTAACCACAGTTTGTTTTCAAATGGGTTTGGAATATTTTGGCCAGTCACAGTGAATTTGTGTTGAATGCCTACATCAAAATTTGTAGTTTGGCAATCTGCTGGCCACATTCATCTATAATTTTTTTCCATTTGAGTCAGTTGTCAACATTTTTATGAGGAAAACTTTCATTAATTCTGGATGCCTAACTCACTTGAAAAGTCAGAATACCTGGCAACACTAGGCTCTTGTTTCTGCATGATAGCAATACATTGGAATACTGCCTGCTGCCTTAAGAATGGAGGATGCATTCTTCAGTTTTCCACAGCCCCTACTTGTTCCCTGTTATGTTCTACTAAGTTTGTATTCCTTAAATAGGTTATTTATTTGGGCCCTACAGCCTTGAATTTGTAACCCATGGCCTACTTGTGGCAATACTGTGGTGGCCACTTTACATATCTTATCTCAATCCTCATAATAACACTAAATAGTACATATTAAAAACAGGCAGAGGCATAGAGATGGAATACAAAAGCATGCTTGTGGGTCAATGGGTGGATCCATACTGCAAGAAAGTATTCATAAAGCAGTGGAGTAGCGGATAGGAAATTTTGTGTAAATTGTATTTTGGTATTTGTTTTAGTGATTATTTCTGCATTTTGGGTTTGATATGTAGAATTTAAGCCAACAACTCTAAATTTATTCCTTCAGAATACTGAACGTGCTCTATTTTTTTTTCTTCATTCAATATACATCTCCCCATCCTTCTGTGAAATGTTATTGCATAGCTTCTGTGGAAGCTAGTTGGATTACCACAACTTTTCAGCTGTATGCATCTAAACAAAGTTACACTACTTGAATAATTTTTATCAGCTTTATTGAAATATAAATCACATACCATGGAATTCACCAACTGAATGTATACATTAAAATGCTTTTTGTATACTAGCAGAGTTCTGCAACCATCACCACAATTTTAGAAAACTTTCATCACCCCAAAAAGAGATCACATGCCAATTATGTTATTCCCCATTCTACCATTTCTTTAGCCCCTAGGAAACAGTAATCTACTTCCTGTCTCTACAGATGTGCATATTCTGGACATTTCATATAAATAGAATAATACAATATATAGTCTTTTGTATTTGGCTTCTTTCACTTTACACAATGTTTTCAAGATTCATCCAAGTTGTAGAATTTATCTCTACTTCTTTCCTTTTTATTGTTAATTAATTTTCTATTATATGGGTATATCCATTCATCAGTTGATGGACATTAGGGTTGTTTCCACTTTTTGGCTATCATGCTAAACATGTGTAGACATAAGTTTTCATTTGTCTTGGGCATATACCTAGAAGAGGAAATTATGAGTGATATGGTAACTCCATGTTTGATCATTTGAGGAAATGCCAGACTGTTTTCTAAATTGGCTGCTCCATTTTAAATTCCCAATAGAAATGTATGAGGGTTCCAATTCCTCCACATCCTTACCAGCACTTCTTATTATTAGTCTTTTGGATTATAGTCATTCTAGTGGGTGTGAAGTATTATCACACGTGGTTCTGATTTTAATTTCACTGATGTATAATAATTTTGAGCATCATTTCACATGCTTATTGATCACTTTTATTTCTTTTTTGAAGAAATGTCTATTCATATTTTGCCCATTTAAAAACTGGGTTGTCTTTTTATTTCTGAGTTGTAATAGCCCTTTATATATTCTAAATACAAATCGTTTGTAAGATATATGATATGCAAATATTTTATCCTATTCTATGGATTGCCTTTTTGCTTTCTTTATGGTGTCTTTTGAAGTGAAATATTTAAAAATTTGCTCAAGTCCAATTTATCTATGTTTTGTTGCCATTTGTGCTTTTGTTGCATGTCTTATAAGGCTTTGCCTAACCCAGGGTAACAAATATTTGCTCCTACATATTCTTCTAAGAGTTTTATTGTTTTAAAGCTATAGTAAGGATGTTTTTATTTCAATTTTTTCCTAATTTCCCTAGCTCTTGCACTTAGCTCTATTTTAAGTTAATTTTGTGTATGGAGTGAGGAAGAGGCCCAATTACATGTGGATATACAATTGTCTCAGGACCATTTGTTGAAGACTATTCTTTTCCCCACTGAACTGTCCCAGTACGCTTTCAAAATGAATTGACTCTAAAAGTTTACTTCTGGACTCAATTCTATTTCACTAGTTCTTATATATATATATATATCTTTATTCCAGTAAAATACTGTCTTGTCTTGATAACTGTAGCTTTGTAGTAAGTTTCAAAATTAAGAAATACTAGACCTTCAACTTTGTTCTTCTTTCTCAAGATTTTACTTTTGCTATTCTGGGTCCCTTGCATTTACATATGAATTTTAGGATCACCCTGCCAATTTCTAAAACAAAAATGCCACCTGGAATTTGGATAGGGATTGCATTGACTCTATAGACCAGTTTTAGACATATTAACGTCTTAAATTAGTAATATCTATGAACAGTAAATGTCTTTTCATTTAATTAGACTTAATTTAGTTTCTTATAACTATATTCTATGGTTTTCAGAGTACAAGTTTTGGGCCATTTTGTTGAATTCATTTCTAAGTGTTTTATTATTATTGCTGCTATTATTAATCGATTGTTTCTTATTTTAATTATCAGACTATTCATGGTCAAAGTATATAAATAAAGTTGATATTGTATATTGATCTTGTAACCCTTGCCTCTCTGAACTTATTTACTAGTTTTAATAGATTTTTTAGTGGATTCCCTTGGAATTTCTGTATACAAGGTCATGTCCTTTACAAATAGAGATAGTTTTATTCTTTTTAAGTATGGATTTTTTATTTCATTTTTTTCCAAATTTCCCTGGCTAAAATCTTCAGCACAATGTTCAAGAGAATGGCAAAATCCAATGTAATTCTCTTGTTCCTGATCATAGAGAGAAAGGATCCAGCTTTCAACATTAAAAGTGAAGTTAGCAGTTGTATTAGAGTTCTCAAAAGGAACTGAATCAATAGAAAGAATATATATATATGGAGAGAGAGAGAAATAGATTTTTTTCTCCAGTTTTATTGAGATATAATTGACATACAGCACTGCATAAATTTAAGGTGTGAAGCATAATGATTTGATTTACATACAACATGAAATGATTACCACAATAAGTTCAGTGAACATCCATCATCTCATATACATATAAAATTGAAGAAACAGAAAAAATATTTTTGCTTGTGAGGGAAACTTTAGGATTTACTCTGTTAACAATTTTCATATATAATGTATAACAGTGTTGATTATATTTATCATTTTGTACAATACATACCTAGCATTATTTATCTTATAACTGGAAGTTTGTACCTTTTGACTACCTTCATCCAATTCCATCTTCCCCACCCAGCTGCTGTGTTAACCACAAATCTGATCTTGTTTTCTATCAGTTTGTTTGTTTGCTTGTTTTTGAAGTATAATTGACCTACAATCTATGTTAGTTCCTTGGTATTCAACTTAGTGATTCTATATTTCTATACATTTCACAATGATCATCATAAGTCTAGTTGGCATCTGTCACAATACAAAGATTAAACAATCATTAACTGTATTCTCCACACTGTACATTTTGTACCAGTAACTCGTTTATTTTGAAACTGAAAGTTTGTGCCTCTTAATTTCCCTGACCTATTTTTCTCCCCTCCCCTCCCCTCTTCCTCCTTGGCAACCATCTGTTTATTCTCTGTATCTATGATTCTGTTTCTGTTTAGTTGTGTTTGTTCATTTGTATCATTTGTTAGATTCCACATGTAAGTGAAATCACACAGTATTTTTCTTTCTCTGTCTGACTCATTTAACATAACATAATTTCCTCTAGGTCCATAGGTCCATCCATATTGTCACAAATGGAAAAATTTCATTCATTATTATGTCTGAGTAATATTCCATTATATATATACACACTACATCTTTTTATCCATTCATCTATTCATAGGCAATTGGATTGTTTCCCTATCTTGGCTATTATAAAGAGTGCTGCTATGAACAATGGGGTGCATGTATCTTTTTGAATTGCTATTTCCATTCTCTTTTTATAAATAGCCAGGAATGGAACTGTTGAATGGTATGGTAGTGTTATTTTTTATTTTTTGAGGAATCTCTATACTGTTATCTATATGGCTGCACCAATTTACATTCCCACAAACAGTGCACAAAAGTTCCCTATTCTCCACATCCTTGCCAACACTTGTTATTTGTTGTCTTTTTGATAATGCCATTTTGACAAGTTTGAGGTGATATCTCACTGTGACTTTGATTTGCATTTTCCTGGTGATTAGTAATGTTGACCATCTCTGCATGTTCCTGTTGGCCATTTGTATGTCTTATTTGGAAAAATATCTATTAGGGTCCTTAACTCATTTTTAAATTGGCTTTTTTGATATTTTTTCCTTCAAAAGTATAACATTAATTTTATTTTATTTATTTTTATTTAAGTATAGTTGCTGTAAAATATTATATAAATGACAGGTATACAATATAGTGATTCAAAAATTGTAAAGGTTATTCTCCATTTATAATTATAAAATATTAGCTATATTCCCCATGTTGTACAATGTACCCTTGTAGCTTATTTTATACGTAAGTTTGTACCTCTAAATTCCCTACGCCTATATTGCCCCTCCCCCATTCCCTCTCCCCACTGATAATCACTAGTTTGTTCTTTATGTCTGTGAGACTGCTTCTTTTTTGTTATACTCACTAATTTGTTGTATTTCTTAGATTTCACATATAACTGATATCATACAGTATTTGTCTTTCTTTGTCTAACTTATTTCACTTAGCATAATACCCTCCAAGGCCATCCATGTTGCTGCAAATGTCAAAATTTAGTTACTTTTAGTGGCTGAGTAGTTTTCCATTTTATATATATATATATATATATATATATATATATATATCACATCTTTTTTTATTCATTTGTCTGTTGATGGACACTTAGGTTACTTCCATATCTTGGAAATTGTAAATAATGCTGCTATGAACATTGGAGTGATGTATCTTTTCAAATTAGTGTTTTTGTTTTTTCAGATATACCCAGGAGTGGAATTGCTGGGTCATATGGTAGTTTTATTTTTAGTTTTTTGAGAAACCTCCATAATGTTTAACACAGTGGCTGCAGCATTTTACATTTCCACCAATAGTGTATGAGTGTTCCCTTTTCTCCATATTCTCATCAACACTTGTTACTTGTGTTCATTTTGATGATAGCCATTCTGAAAGGTATGAGGTGATAGCTCACTGTGATTTTAATTTGCATTTCTCTGATGATTAATGATGTTGACCATCTTTCCATGTGCCTGTTGTTCATCTGCATGTCTTCTTTGGAAAAATGTCTATTCAGGTTGCCCACTTTTTAATTTGGGTTTTCATTTTGTTTTTAATGTTGAGTTGTATGAGCAATTTATATATTTAGGATATTGACCCTTTATCGGTCACATTATTTACAAATATTTTCTTCCACTCAGTAGGTTATCTTTTCATTTTGTCAATGGTTTCCTTGTTGTGCAAAAGCTTTTAAGTTTAATTAGGTTCCATTTATTTATTTTTGCTTTTGTTTCCTTTGCTTTAGGAGACCAACCCAAAAAATATTACTATGATTTTTGTCAAAGAGTGATCTGCCTACATTTTCTTCTAGGAGTTCTATGGTTTCCAACCTTACATTTAGGTCTTTGATCAATTTTGAGTTTATTTCTGTATATGGTGTTAGAGAATGTTCTAATTTCATTCTTTTACATGTAGCCATCCAGTTTTCCCAATACCACCTGTTGGAGAGACTGTCTTTTCTCCCCTATGTATTTGTGCCTCCTTTGTCATATTAATTGACCTTAAGTGCATGGGTTATTTTCTGGGCTGTTTACTCTGTTCCATTGATCTGTGTGACTGATTTTGTGCCAGTACCATATTGTTTTGACTATGGTAGCTTTATAATATAGTCTGAAGTCAGGTAGTGTGATTTCTCCAGTTCTGTTCTTCTTTCTTAAGGTTGTTTTTCCCACTTTCTTTTGATTATCGTTAACATGATATATATTTCTCTACCATTTACTTTATTTTTTCATCTTTTTCAGTTTTATTGATGTATAATTAACAAAAATTGTATATATTTAATGTGTACAGCTTGATGGTTTTTATATAAATATATATTGTAAATAGATCACCATAATCAAGCTAATTACCATTCACTACTTCACATAGTTACCACTTCTTTTTCTTTTCACCCACCTACCTATTTTTTGATGTTGAATTGTATGAGTACTTAGTATATTTTGGATATGTTATCAGATAAATCATTTGCAAAATTTTTTTACCATTCAGTAGACAGTTTTTTGTTTTGTTGATAGTTTTCTACATTGTGCGAAAGCTTTTTAGTTTGATATAGTTCCTTTTTTTTGTTTTTGTTTCTCTTATTTGAGGAGATATATCTAAAAAAATATTGCTAAGACCATTATTAAAAAGCATACATCCTAGGTTTTCTTCTAGAACTTTTATGGTTTCAGGTAATATATTTTAGTCTTGGATCTATTTTTAGTTTATTTTTGTAAAATGATGTGATAAAGAGTCCAATTTTCTTTTTTTTCCTGCGTGTAGCTGTCCAGATTTCCCAACATTATTTATTGAAGAAGCTGCCTTTTCCACATTATATATTCTTGCCGCATTTGTCTTACATTAATTGGCCATACAGGTGTGGGTTAATTTCTGGGCTCTGCATTCTGTTCCATTGATTTGTGTGTCTGTTTTTGTGCCAGTGTATTGATTGCTGTAGTTTTGTAGTAAAGTTTGAAATCAGGGAGTGTGATAACTCCATCTTTGTTCTTTCTTAAGATTGTTTTGGCTATTCAGGGTCTTTTATGTTTCCACACATATTTTAAAATTATATGTTTTTTGTTTGTTTGTTTGTTTGTTTTTCGGTACACGGGCCTCTCACTGTTGTGGCCTCTCCCCTTGTGGAGCACAAGCTCTGGACACACAGGCTCAGCAGCCATGGCTCATGGGCCTAGCTGCTCCACGGCATGTGGGATCCTCCTGGACCAGGACACGAACCCGTGTGCTCTGCATTGGGAGGCAGACTCTCAACCACTGCACCACCAGGGAAGCCCCCTAGAATTATGTTTTAATTCTGTGAAAAGTTGCATTGGTATTTTGGTAGAGATTACATTGAATCTATAGATTGCCTTGGGTAATATAGTCATTTTGACAATACTATTTCTTCCATTCAGTATCTTTCAACCTGTTTGTTTGGTTTTTGTATTTTGTTCATTGAAATGGGCCACAGTTTCCTGTTTCTTTGTATGCCTTGTACTTTTGTTGCTGAAAATTGGTCATTTGATTATTATAATGTGTTATTTTGGGGTATCTGATTGTCCTTTCCCAGATTTTGCTGTTTTTCTTTTTTAATTTCTGAAGACTATAATTGTCTATTTTAAACTTTTTCAAACTTTTTGCAAAGACTATTCTTTGTCATGTGTGATCCCTGAAGTTTCTGTTCCTTTAGACTGGATTCATCTGATAGCTTGACAGAGATTTCCTTGAATACCAGGGTCTGAAACATGCAAACAAAAAAGCACACACACACATACCAAAAAGTAAGAGAAAAGCAGAAAAACAGAAAAACAAAACGAAAAACCCACCTTTCCCAATTTTTGTAGATTGGCTCTATGTTGGGGCTGCCCTTCAATACTTGGTCAGTATAGCTTGCTCTGAGCCTAAGGATTAGCATAAAGTGAAAGTTAAGGTCTTCTCAGATTTTTTCTGAGCATGCATCTTCCCTGGCCCCATGAGTGCCTTTCTAAATTTCTCCCTTGCACCTGACTGCTTTTAAATGTCCTAATTTCCCTAAGAATCTCACCCAGCTTCTCTGTGCCTCAAAAGGCCTATTGTATGTCTCTACCAGTGATCACTTGCCCCATGCACTTGTGGGCCTGTAGTACACCTTTCAGCTTTCATGAGCCATACCCACTGCTTTTCCCTCCTGAGATCTAAGTTAGGCACAACAGATGTGAGCACCTTGTGTCAGTCCTTCACGTAGCCCCCAGATATATTATAACAGATATAAACAATAATTCTCAAATAAGATTTTCTTGGACTTAACTAGTTTGATGGAGGGAACTGACAAGTGGACATTTTTGATGATGTGTGATTTTAAGGAATTTTTTCATTTCATGAAATTGACAATTTTTTTGGCACAAAATTGTTCATAATTCTTTTATTATATTATTCCTTATTACTCCTTATGCTAATAATTAGTTTTTCACTTTTTTATTATTCTTACAGAGGAGCTATCAATTTTATTAATCTTTTCAAAGAACCAGGTTTTGCTGCATTTATTTTTTTTCTATGTTTAAGTTCTGATTATTTCATTGATTTGTGCTTTTTTCTCTTTCATTTTTTTCTCAAGTGTAGTTTGCTCTTTTTTCCTAGTTCACAAAGATAAAAGCTTAATTAATTTTTGTAAATTTTCTTCTTTTCTACTATAGGTATTTACAGCTGTAAATTTCTCTTTAAGCACTGATTTAACTGTATCACACAAATGCTGATATATTGTGTTTTAATTATCATTCAGTTCAAAATATTTTATAAATTCTCTAATGACTTCTTTGACCTACAGGTTTATTAAATGGGTTATATATTTTGCAAATATTTAGTGATTTTCTGCCTACCTTGTTGATTTCTAATATAATTCCACTGTGGCCAGACATTCCAATATTTTGTAATTTATCAAAACTTATTTTGTGGCCCAGCATATGATCTTCCATGATGAAAGTTTAATGTGTACTTGAGAATACTGCATACTCTGTAGTTGTTGTGTATAGTGCTCTATAAATGTCTTTCATGTGTTTAATTCTTTGAACATATTTCTTATAGCTGTGTTGAAGACTTGGACTATAAGGCTTTGATTCCTTCTTGACTGTTGGTCAGAAACTTCCCTCAGTTCTTTGCCATGATTACTTCTCCATAAGACTTACAAAATGGTAGCTAGCTTCCCTCAGAGTGATCAAGCAAGAAAGAGAAAGGAAGATGGAATCCACAGTCTTTCTTGAACTTAATCTGAGAAGTGATATTTCATAATTTTGTCATATTCCTTTCATTAGAAGTAAATCATGATGTGGTAATTGCACTAGGACATGAATAGCAGGAGATGATGACCATTGGTAGCCATCTTAGAGGTTGCATACTACAATGACTATCCTATCTGTGAATTTTTGAAGATCATTCCCTTCCCATATGAAAACTGTGGCTTTTGTTCATTTATTGTAAATTAGATAGTATAAAGTAGCAAATCACATTCATTTTCATAATTATCTAAAATGTATTACCAGCTAGCTGTCTCTTTTTTTTCTTTTTTTTTGCGGTATGCAGGCCTCTCACTGTTGTGGCCTCTCCTGTTGTGGATCACAGGCTCTGGACACACAGGCTCAGCAGCCATGGCTCATGGGTCCAGCTGCTCCACGGCATGTGAGATCTTCCCGGACCGGGGCATGAACCTGTGTCCCCTGCATTGGCAGGTGGACCTCAACTACTGCGCCACCAGGGAACCTCCAACAGCTAGCTGTCTCTTTGATGTTTACTATTCATACAGGCTATACCTTACCCAAATGCCTACCTAGACTCTCACTCAGGATTTTTTCTGGACCTTATTCCGTCCTTGCAGCACAGCAAGTTCTTTGTCTTTTCTTTCTTATATTTCTCTGACATACTTTCCCAATTTTCTCATGGCAATTTTTAACACTTTTTACTTCTCAGCTCCTCTGCCATCTCATTAGTTTATAACAGTTTACATCTTAAATCCTTAAAGAATGGACAGGAAGCGAAAAGTAGAAGAGGAGTGGAAATACTGATTATTTCTCCAGTGCTTCTCCATTGTCCTTTAATAGTCTTTCAGTGGTCTTTCTTCTTATATGACAAAATCAATTAATGGATATTTATTGCTATGGAAAGTGAGGATATTCTTCAGAATTCTTTCCATTCTAATAGTCTAGAGTTCTGTGAGTGGTACACTGTGTTAACTGTTGTGGGAAATGCAAAGAAATACAATTAACTGGCAATTTTAATATTTTTCTTATTTTAGAGTTCCCTGAGTTCTATAGTTTAGTAGAATTTCAACATAGTTTAATATTTTAATTTAGAGTATATAAATGCCCACAGTGGATTTCAAACTTACAAAATTTACACATCTGTGACAACAAATAGTATTTTCTAAAGTTATTTTTATATTTTTATTTTTAATTATAATCTTTCTATTTTCGAATTGTTTAAGATTTACAGAAAAATTTGGAGACAGTACAGAGAGTCCCCATTTACCCTACACCTAAATTCCTCTATTGTCTTTTTGTTTTATTTTGTCTTAAAACCACATTATTAAGGTATAGTTTACATGTCAAAAGCCATACATGTTTAATGTATACAAGTCGATGACTTTGTGGATACATTTTCACCCTTACAATCATCACCACCATCAAGGCTTTAGCCTATCCATCACCTCCCAAAGTATCCTCCTGCTCCCTTTATTATTATTGTGTGTTTCTGTTAAGAACACTTAACATAAGATCTAACGTTTTAGGAAATCTTAAGTGTAAAATACAGTACTGTAAGCTATAGGCACTATACTGTATAGTAGATCATCAGTACTTACACATTTATCTTGCATAATTTAAATTTTGTCCCCTTTGGCCATCACCTCTCCATTTCCTACTCCCCCTAGCTCCTGGAAGTCATCATTCTACTCTGTGCTTCTATGAGTTTAACTATTTAGATTCCACATTAAGTGAAATCATACATACGTAAGTGAAATACTGTCTTTCTTTGACTTGTTTCACTTAGCATTGTGTCCTCCATGTCCAACCATGTTGTAACAAATGGCAGGATTTCCTTCTTTTTAAGGCTGAATAATATTCCTTGTGTGCGCACACCAAATTTTGTTTATCCTTTCATCCATCAATGGACATTTAGGTTGTTTCTGTGTCTTGCCTATTGGGAATAATGTTGCAATGAACATGGGAGTGCAGATATCTCCTGAAGATTCTTATTTCAATTTCCTTGGATAACTATGCAAAAGTGTGGTTGAAGGATCTATTTTTAATTTTTTGAGGAATCTCCATACTGTTTTCCAAAATAGCTGTAACAATTTACATTCCCATCACCAGTGATTAAGGGTTCGTTTTTCTCCACATCCTCAACAACACTTGTTATCTTTTGACTAGTTTATAATAGTCATTGTAACAGTTGTGAGATGATATCTCACTGTGGTTTTAATTGTTATTTTCCTGATGATTAGTGACATTGAGCATCTTTTCAGACAGTTGTTGGTCATTCATATGTCTTCTTGGGAAAAATATCTATTCAGATCCTTTGCCCATTTTTAAGTTGTGTTATTTAGGTTTTTGTTCATGAGTTGTATGAATTGCTTATATTTCTGGAAACTAACCCCTTATCAGGTATATGCTTTGGAAATAATTTCTCCTATTTACTATGTTACATTTTTCTATTATTGATTGTTATTTTCTTGTGCTGACACTTTTCAGTTTTATGTAATTCTTCTTGTTTATTTTTGCTTTTGTTTCCAGTGATGTTGTGTTGTATCCAAAATATTATGGCAAGACCAATTTCAAGAAGCTTTCTACCTATGTTTCTTCTAGGTGTTTTAGAGTTTCAGGTCTTATGTTTAAGTCTTTAATCTTTTTTTTTTTTTTTTTTTTTTTTTTTTGTGGTACACGGGCCTCTCAATGCTGTGGTCTCTCCCGTTGTGGAGCACAGGCTCCGGACGTGTAGGCTCAGCTGCCATGGCTCACGGGCCCAGCCGCTCCGCGGCATGTGGGATCTTCCCGGACCGGGGTACAAACCTGTGTCCCCTGCATTGGCAGGCGGACTCTCAACCACTGCACCACCAGGGAAGCCCTTTAATCCATTCTGAGTTGATGTTTCTGCATAGTGTAAGACAGTCATCCAATTTCATTCTTTTGTATGTGCATATCCAATTTTCCTAATACAATTCTTTGAAGAGACTCCCCTTACCTTATTTTGTATTCTTGGAGTCCTAGTAGAAAATATTTGACCCATATGCATAGATTTATTTCTGAGCTCTATTCTATTCTCTTTGTCTATATATCCAAGTTATGCCAGTACTATACTATTTGATTACTATAGCTTTGTAGATTAGTTTGAAATCAAGAAGTGTCATACCTCTCTCTTTGTTCATCTTGCTCAAGATTGTTTTGGCATTCAGGGTCTTTTGTGGTTCTATATGAATATATATATATATATATATATATATATAGTGTGTGGTATGCGGGCCTCTCACTCTTGTGGCCTCTCCTGTTGCAGAGTACAGGCTCTGGACACACAGGCTCAGCGGCCATGGCTCATGGGCACAGCCGGTCCGCGGCATGTGGGATCTTCCTGGACCGGGGCATGAACTCGTGTCCCTTGCATTGACAGGTGGACTCTCAACCACTGCGCTACCAGGGAAGCCCCTGAATATTTTTTTTAAGTTTTCTGTAAAGTAATGCTCTTCAAAATAGCTTTTGCTTTTCTTAACATCTTTATTGGCCTATAATTGTTTTAAAATGGTGTGTTAGCCTTGGCTTTATAACAAAGTGAATCACTTATACATATACATATATCCCTATAGCTCTTCCTTCTCGTGTCTCCCTCCCTCCTACCATCCCTATCCAACTGCTCTAGGCGGTCACAAAGCACCAAGCTGATCTCCCTGTGCTATGCGGCTGCTTCCCACTAGCTATCTATTTTACATTTGGTAGTGTATAAATGTCCCTGCCACACTCTCACTTTGTCCCAGCTTACACTTCCCCCTCCCCATGTCCTCAAGTCCATTCACTAGAAGGTCTGCATCTTTATTCCCATCTTGCCCCTAGGTTCTTCATGACCATTTTCTTTCTACATTTTTGATTCCATAGATATGTGTTAGCATATGGTATTTCTTTTTCTCTTTCTGACTTACTTCACTCTGTATGACAGACTCAATGTCCATCCACCTCACTACAGAAAACTCAATTTTCATTCCTTTTATGGCTGAGTAATATGCCATTGTATGTATCTGCCACACCTTCTTTATCCATTCATCTGTCAATAGACACTTAGGTTGCTTCCATTGTCCTGGCTATTGTAAATAGAGCTGCATTGAACATTGTGGTACATGACTCTCTTGAATTATGGTTTTCTCAGGGTATATGCCCAGTAGTGGGATTGCTGGGTCATGTGGTAGTACTATTTTTAGTATTTTAAGGAAACTCCATACTGTGCTCCATTGTGGCAGTATCAATTTACATTTTCACCAATAGTGCAAGAGGGTTCCCTTTTCTCCACACCCTCTCCAGCATTTATTCTTTGTAGATTTTTGATGATGGCCATTCTGAAAGGTGTGAGATGATATCTCATTGTACTTTTGATTTCCAGTTCTCTAATGATTAGTGAACTTTAGCATTCTTTAATTTGTTTGTTGGCAATTTGTATATCTTCTCTGGAGAAATGTCTATTTAGGTCTTCTGCCCATTTTTGGATTTGGTTGTTTGTTTTCTTGATATTGAGCTGAGTGAGTTGCTTGTAAATGTTGGAGATTAATCCTTTGTCAGTTGCTTCATTTGCAAATATTTTTTTCCCAGTTGAGGGTTGTATTTTCATCTTGTTTATGGTTTCATTTGCTGTGCAAAAGCTTTTAAGTTTCATTAGGTCCCATTTCATTATTTTTGTTTTTATTTCCATTTCTCTAGGAGGTGGGTCAAAAAGGATCTTGCTGTGATTTATGTCATAGAGTGTTCTGCCTAGGTTTTCCTCTACGAGTTCAATAGTGTCTGGCCTTACATTTAGGTATTAAATCCATTTTGAGTGTATTTTTGTGTATGGTGTTAGGGAGTCTTGTAATTTCATTCTTTTACAGGGAGCAGTCAAGTTTTCCCAGCACCACTTATTGAAGAGGCTCTCTTTTCTCCATTGTATATTCTTGCCTCCTTTATCAAACATAAGGTGACCATATGTGTGTGGGTGTATCTCTGGGTTTTCTATCCTGTTGCATTGTTCTATATTTCTGTTTTTGTGCCAGTACCATACTGTCTTGATTACGGTAGCTTTGTAGTATAGTCTGAAGACAGGGAGCCTGATTCTTCCAGCTCCGTTTTTCTTTCTCAAGATTGCTTTGGCTATTCTGGATCTTCTGTATTCTCATACAAATTATGAATTTCTTTATTCTAGTTCTGTGAAAATGCCAGTGGTAGTTTGATAGAGATTGCATTGAATCTATAGATTAATTTGGGTACTACTGTCATTTTCTCATTGTTGATTCTTCCAATCCAAGAAGATGTTATATCTCTCCATCTATTTGTATCATCTTTAATTTCTTTCATCAGCGTCTTATAATTTTCTGCATACAGGTGTTTTGTCTCCTTAGGTTAGTTTATTCTTTTTGTTACAATGGGAAATGGGAGAGTTTTCTTAATTTCACTTTCAGATTTTTCATCAGTAGTGTATAGGAATGCCAGAGATTTCTGGGCATTAATTTTGTATCCTGCTACTTTATGAAATTCATTGATTAGTTCTAGTAATTTTCTGGTACCATCCTTAGGATGCTCTATGTATACGATCACGTCGTCTGCAAACAGTGACAGCTTTACTTGTTTTCTGATTTGGATTCCTTTTATTTGTTTTTTGTGTCTGATTGCTGTGGTTAAAACTTCCAAGACTATGTTGAATAATAGTGCTGAGAGTGGGCAACCTTGTCTCTTTCCTGATCTTAGTGGAAATGGTTTCAGTTTTGCACCATTAAGGACGATGTTGACTGTGGGTTTCTCATATATGGCCTTTATTATGTTGAGGTGAGTTCCTTCTATGCCTATATTCTGTAGGTTTTTTATCATAAATGGGTGTTGAATTTTGTCAAAAGCTTTTTCTGCATCTATTGAGATGATCATATGGTTTTTGTCCTTCAGTCTGTTAATATGTTGTAACACATTGATTGATTAGCATTTATTGAACAATGCTTGCATTCCTGGGATAAACCCCACTTGATCATGGTGTATGATCATTTTAATGTGTTGTTGGATTATGTTTGCTAGTTTTTTTTGAGGATTGTTTCATCTATGTTCATCAGTGATATTGGCCTGTAATCTTCTTTCTTTGTGATATCTTTGTATTGTTTTGGTATCAGGGTGATTGTGGCCTTGTAGAATGAGTTTGGGAGTGTTCCTCCCTCTGCTATATTTTGGAAGAGTTTGAGAAGGATAGGTGTTAGCAATTCTCTATATGTTTGATAGAATTTGCCTGTGAAGGCATCTGGTCCTGGGCTTTTGTTTGTGGGAAGATTTTTGACCACAGTTTCAATTTCAGTGCTTGTGATTGGTCTGCTCATATTTTCTCTTTCTTCCTGGTTCTATCACAGAACGTTGTGCATTTCTAAGAATTTGTCCATTTCTTCCAGGTTGTCCATTTTATTGGCACACAGTTGCTTGTAGTAATCTCTTATGATCCTTTGTATTTCTGCAGTGTCAGTTGTTACTTCTTTTTCATTTCTAATTCTATTGATTTGAGTCTGCTCCCTTTTTTTCTGGATGAGTCTGGCTAACGGTTTTTCAATTTTGTTTATCTTCTCAAAGAACCAGCTTTTAGTTTTATTGATATTTGCTCTTGTTTCCTTCTTTTGTTTTTCACTTATTTCTGATCTGATCTTTATGATTTCTTTCATTCTGCTAATTTTGGGGATTTTTTGTTCTTCTTTCTCTGATTGCTTTAGGTATAAGGTTAGATTGCTTATTTGAGATGTTTGTTGTTTCTTAAGGTAGGAGTGTGTTACTATAAACTTCTCTCTTAGAACTTCTTTTTCTGCATCCCATAGATTTTGTGTCTTCGTATTTCATTGTCATTTCTTTAGGTATTTTTTGATTTACTCCTTAATTTTTTCAGTGATCTCTTGGTTATTAAGTAGTGTATTGTTTAGCCTACACGTGTTTGTATTTTTCACATAATTTTTCCTGTAATTGATATCTTGTCTCAAAGCATTGTGGTCAGAAAAGATATTTGATATGATTTCAGTTTTCTTAAATTTACTTAATTTGTGACCCAAGATATGATCTATCCTGCAGAATGTTCCAAGAGCACTTGTGAAGAATGTCTATTCTGTTGTTTTTGGATGGAATGTCCTATAAATATCAATTAAGTCCATCTTGTTTAATGTATCATTTAAAGCTTGTGTTTCCTTATTTATTTTCATTTTGGAAGATCCACCCATTGGTGAAACTGGGATGTTAAAGGCCCCTAATATAGTTGTGTTACTGTCGATTTCCCCTTTTATGGCTGTTAGTATTTGCCTTATGTATTGAGATGCTCCTATGTTGGGTGCATAAATATTTACAATTGTTATATCTTCTTCTTGGATTGATCCTTTGATCATTATGTAGTGTCCTTCTTTGTCTCTTGTATTAGTCTTTGTTTTAAAGTCTATTTTGTCTGATATGAGATTTGCCACACCAGCTTTCTTTTGGTTTCCATTTGCATGGAATATCTTTTTCCATCCCCTCACTTTCAGTCTGTATGTGTCCCTAGGTCTGAAGTGGGTCCCTAGTAGACAGCATATATACGGGTCTTGTTTTTTCATCCATGCAGCCATTCTTTGTCTTTTGGTTGGAGCACTTAATCCATTGACATTTAAGGTAATTATCTATATGTATGTTCCTATTACCATTTTGTTTATTGTTTCTGGTTCGTTATTTAGGTCTTTTCCTTCTCTTGTGTTTCATGCCAGAGATGCTCCTTTAGCATTTGTTGTAAAGCTGGTTTGGTGGTCCTGAATTCTCTTAGCTTGTGCTTGTCTTTAAAGGTTTTAATTTCTCAGTCAAATCTGCATGAGATCCTCGCTGTGTAGAATAATCTTGGCTGTAGGTTTTTCCCTTTCATCACTTTAAATATGTCCTACCACTCCCTTCTGGCTTGCAGAGTTTCTGCTGAAAGATCATCTGTTAACCTTATGGGGATTCCTTTGTATGTTATTTGTTGTTTTTCCCTTGTTGCTTTTAATATTTTTTCTTTGTATTTAATTTTTGATAGTTTGATTAATATTTGTTGGCATCTTTCTCCTTGGATTTATCCTGTAGGGACTCTCTGTGCTTCCTGGTGTTGATTGACTATTTCCTTCCCCATATTAGGGATGTTTTCAACTATAATCTCTTCAAATATTTTCTCAGTCCCTTTCTTTTTCTCTTCTTCTTCTGGGTCCCGTATAATTCAAATGTTGGTGCATTTAATGTTGTCCCAGAGGTCTCTGAGACTGTCCTCAATTCTTTTCATTCTTTTTCCTTTATTCTGCTCTGCAGTAGTATTTCCAATGTTTTATCTTCCAGGTCACTTATCCATTCTTCTGCTTCAGTTGTTCTGGTATTGATCCCTTCTTGAGAATTTTCAATTTCATTTATTTTGTTGTTCATCATTGTTTGTTTGCTCTTTAGTTCTTCTATATCCTTGTTAAACATTTCTTGTATTTTCTCCATTCTGTTTCCAAGATTTTGGATCATATTTACTATCTTTTTTTCTGAATTCTTTTTTAGGTAGACTCTGGCTGTCAGTATTTCAGTGCACTATCTAGAGACTTGAGGGAACTATTGGACAGCTTTAAATATGCATGCATAACATAGGACCCTATGAAAATATCGAGAAGTAAATATGGAAAGGTTCAATAAAGATAATAAAAGGTATACTATTGAGCTGCATTTGTTCATATTTTAAGCTTGATAACCATTTTTTGCTGTAAGACAATCAAGGATAACAGTTCTTTGTAATCTGGAAGTTGTTTAGAATACCCTATAACTCCACATAACCTCATATTTCTGAACTCCTTGCAAAATGTGGGGAGGACAATTCATTAAATTTTATTGAGTGATATGGCAATATGTAGTTCATGTTTCAGATGCAGTTTTCAAATGTCTCAACAGTTTAGACCAAATCAATAAAGTAACTTTACCTAAAATTCGTTTACATGTAATTATGATTTTTACTTAATTGTAAGTTTTTCTTTGAACTGATGAATTCTACCTCAGTTTCTTCCTTGTGCGAGTTGAATTTTCCTTCCCTTTTCTGGATCCAAACATTAAGATACTTCTCTCTGCCAATATTCTTTTATCTTGGGATTAAATTTACCTATGTGTCCTATCTTTAGAAATATATATTGTTTTTTTCAGAATCAAAGAGTAATTTCTTCTTCATACCAGAGACAAAGGATATTTTCATTTCTTTGTATGAAAATTTTCCCTTTCTGTGTTTCATACCCCTGAGTTGGTATATGATATGTGAGAATCAAAAGCAAATGTGACAGGATTTCTCCATGTCTCCTACATCCCCAGAGTTAACTTCATTTTTTCTCAAGGAGTCTCTAAGTCTTCCTGTTGATTTGATATGGCTGAATTCATTATAATTAAGACACAACCCCCAGCCAAGTTCTCCAAACCACATAGCAAGAGCACAGATAGTAAATGAGATTAGATTTCCAGAATGGAGTCAGAAATACAAAGTAGTAGATAGGTTGAAACTTGCAGCCCTAAACAGTTTCCACCAAGAGCTATGACCCTAAATTAAGGAACAACTCAATTCCTCAAGATACCTTCAACAGACTTGACTTTTATCAAGACCATGTCTCTAGTACCAAATTTGGTGGCAAAGTAGAAGTTATGTCTTACCCAATATTTTTTTTTTTTTTTTTTTTTTGCGGTACCCGGGCCTCTCACTGTTGCGGCCTCTCCCGTTGCGGAGCACAGGCTCCGGACGCGCAGGCCCAGCGGCCATGGCTCACGGGCTCAGCCGCTCCGCGGCATGTGGGATCTTTCCGGACCAGGGCACGAACCCATGTCCCCTGCATCGGCAGGTGGACTCTCAACCACTGCGCCACCAGGGAAGCCCCTTACCCAACATTTTGATGTAAGTTATGGCTGGACATTTTCAAATGAAATTTCTTCATAATGGGAATGGGAAGGTTCTCTCATGGTGCCAGATAAGAGAAAGTATTCTTACCTCCAAGCCCTATGCAAACAATAATGCCATTCCATAGATATTATGCAAAATGCAGCTCCTGTGTTTCATTAATTTTCCCAGAATGCATATAGTTTTATGCCATTCCTTAACATAGTCAGTAACATTCCAACTATGTAAAGCTACACTGAGCAATAAGCCCCAAATTTCAAATTAAGATGGAATTCCCTGGTGGCCCAGTAGTTAGGAAGTGGTGCTTTCACTGCCAAGCCCAGGTTCAATCCCTGATTGGGGAACTAAGACCCTGAAAGCTGTGGGTGCAGCCAATAAAATAAAATAAATACAAACTGCCAATTTAGGAGGTGAAAATTTGGGAGTGCCTCAGAAAACTCACTAGAATAACACACACTCTCTTCCTACACACACACACACACACACACACACACACACACACACACAGGTTATTCCTGATGGATTTGTTTTAACAATGTCTGATAACGTATAAAAACAAGTATATAAAAGAATATAGAAAATAAAATTTAAAGTAGCATAAAAATAATATATAAAATAGTATTAAAATAACATGTAAATTTTTTAAAAAATATTCTTTCTGGGAAGCATAATGGAAGTAGACTTATCCTGGACATTATAAGATTATATATAAGAAGATATTGAAGGGTGGAGAAAAGCAGACTGTCTAGAGACTTCAAGACCCAATAAATGATGGGTTGGTGAGTTCTCTGGGTTTCTTTTAGCCTCATATATCTCATACTTGGAGTAGAAGATGCCAGATACCTAGAAATGCCAGTGGGATTAAACAAAAAAGTCCCAACACAGTTGTGCTATTTCTAGCCAAAGACCAGGACAAGAGCAAGACAGAAAAGCATCAAAACAGAAAACTTTCAGACTATAATTACTCTACTTCAACCAAACACCACAGAAAACTCCACCCTCACCAGGCTGTTGCAAGGCATCTCAACCACCTCACTTGTGTGGTATCAGAGAAGGCCAAGTAGGGATCTCGGTCATTAATCCTTGCCAGGCTGTAAAAGACCTCCCTATCCACAGTATCAGTGGAGACAATATGGGGACCCTAGGCTTCCAACCTCATCCAGCATTAACCAGACACTCCTTTTCCTCCCCTCTAGAGTGATATCAGAGGTGGCCAAGTTGGGAGTCAGGACTTTCCCCACTGACCAAGAGTTATAAGGCCACAAATGCTCCTCCTCATTGTCAGTGGAGGCTTTGTACGGAGCAGTAATTAGACAGTTTTACTTTTCACAGCCAGGGAGTTATAATTTTTTGAGGCCTAGTGGAGAGTAAGAACTCCAATCCCTGCCTGAGCAGTAGTGAGTTCCCTTCCCCTCACATGCAAATAGATGCCAACAAGGGAACCTGGATCACTACCCATGAATGGCAGTAATGAGTCAGAGTTGCCTTTCCTCTGGTGGGATGGTATCAGTGAAAGCCAGTTAAAACAAAAGTTTTGAATAAGATATGTAGTCTCATAATATACTACCCAAAATGTCAAGGTGTAAATCAAAAATCACTCATATCAAGAACCAGAAAAACCTCACTTGAGGGATCAAAGATGAAGACAATAACACCAAGATGACAGACATGTTAAAATTATCTGACAAAGGTTTTAAAAGAGCCATCATAAAAAGGCTTCCACAAATCATTACAAACATGCTGAAAGCAAATGAAGGAATAAAATCACCACCAAAGAAAAAGAAGATAAAAGAAGAACTGATGGAAATTTTAAAATTGAAAAATACAATAGCTGAAATTCTAAAAATGGATGGGCTCAGTAGTGAAATGAAAGCGTTGAAGGAAAGGATCAGTGAACTTAAAGATAAAACAATAGAAATTACCCAGTCTGAACAACAGAAAGAAAATAAACTGGAAAAGATAATAAACAGAGCTACAGAAATCTGAGATTAAAACAAAAGATCTAATATTCATGTTAGTGGAGTTCTGAAAGGAGAGGAGAAAGAGGAGAGGGCCTAAAAAATCTCTAAATTTGGCAAGATATGCAAACCTATAGATTCAAGAAGCTGAATGGACCCCCACACAGGATAAAGCTGAAGAAAATCACATCAAGATACATCATAATTAAGCTTTTGAAAACTAAATATAAAGAAAATAATCTTGAAAGCAGCCAGAGAAAAATGCCACCTCACTTTTTATTTTTTTAACATCTTTATTGGAGTATAATTTCTTTATGATGGTGTGTTAGTTTCTGCTTTATAACAAAGTGGATCAGTTATACATATACATATATCCCCATATCTCTTGCATCTCCCTTTAGGTGAAAAACAATTTGAATGACAACAGATTTCTCTTCAGAAACCATGAAGGCCAGAAAAAGTGGCAAAATGTTTTTCAAGTAATGAAAGAAAAGAACTGTAAACCCATAATTTCTACATCCAGACAAAATATCCGTCATTAACAAAAGAGATATCAAGACATTCTCAGGTAAAGGAAAGTGAAAAGGATATTTTTCCAGCAGACTTACCTTAAAAAAGGTCTAAGGAAATTGTTTAAATAGAGGAAATAATGATATAAGAAGTAATATTGGGGGAGAGAAATCAAGATGATGAATTAAGAGCATATGGAGCTCACTTCCCCCGATGAACACAACAAAAATACACCTACATGTGGGACAATTCTCACTGAAAATTAACTGGAAACTGGCAGAAGGACTCCTGTACAATCAAGGCTGTAAGAAAGATCCACACGTAATTGAGTAGGACAGGAAGAAGAGTGATCGGGTCAAGGCCTGTGCCCATGAGGAGACTCAGAGGAAGAGACTGTAGGAGCAGTCACCCACACTGGGGAGTGAGTGAGTCAAGCCATAGACTGGGTACCTCACTCCTGGGATCCTCCACATAGGAGACAAGCCCACCTGGCTGGTTGGACAAACTCTGGGACAGATAGAAAGGCTGGAGAAGCCTGGACTCTGCTTATGATGAGTGCACAGGTGCTGACTTGCTCAGAGGCAATATGGAGAGAGGTCTGCCCTAGCAGCCACCAGGTTTCCCGTGTTCCCCCACTCTAGCTGAGTGAACACTCTGGCTCTGCTCACTCCATGCCACTATGTAGCATTAGATCTGGGGTGGCTGTGGCTGGGGAAAAGGTGCAACTGTGGGCTGCACCTGAGTGGAGCTGCAGACACGTATACAAGCAGAGCATCGGACCTCTGTAGGTGCAAGAAATTGATTTGCTTCAGCATACTCCTCCTTTAGGTAAAGGTCCTGGCAGAGGGAGAAGGAAAAACACACTTAAAGGAACAGTGCCAGCTTGAGTCTGACCCTTAGGGCTTCCACTCCAGCAGTGTAGGAAGAGACCCCGCCCTGAATAGGGCAGTGATGGCCTTTCAGCAGAGAGGAAGTCCCACCTCACGACCTGTGCAGACTTTACCTCACTGATCTCCAGCACCATCCCCTACAAAGGTGATAGCCACCAGCACACCCTGGGGAAAGGGTTGACTGGCAACCACATCAAATCCTATCCTACCACCAAAGGAAGTGGGCACATGCAGTCTGCATAGGGACACTCCCACATAAGAACACCCCATCAATACTGCAATATGTAACTGTTTCACCTAAATTCATAGAGACAGAGAAAGTTAAGTAAAATGAAAAGGCAGAGGAATTACTCTCAATTGAAAGAGCAAGATAAAAACATTGCAAAAATAATGAAACAGAAATAAATGATTTACCAGATAAAGAATGAAAATTATTGGTAATAAAACTGTTAACTGAATTAGGGGAAATAATTGATCAAAACAATGATCATTTTAACAAGGAAGTAGAAAATATAAAAAAGACCAAATCAAAAATAGATAATTTGGTATCTGACATAAAAAATCACACTAGAAGAAATGAATAGTAAACTAAGTGATATAGAAGAATCCATTAACATATCTGGAAGATAGAATAATGGAAATCACCCAATGAGAAGAGCAGAAAGAAAAATAAATTTGAAAAATGAAAGCAAGGTAGGAGATTTCTGAGATAACATTAAGTGTAATACAAGTCACATTATAGGGGCTCAAGAAGGAGGAAAGAGAGAAGGTTATCAAAAATGTATATGAAGGGGGCTTCCCTGGTGGCGCAATGGTTGAGAGTTCGCCTGCCGATGCAGGGGACACGGGCTTGTGCACCGGTCCCAGAAGATCCCACATGCTGTGGAGCGGCTGGGCCCATGAGCCGTGGCCGCTGAGCCTGTGCGTCTGGAGCTTGTGCTCTGCAACATGAGAGGCCACAATGGTGAGAGGCCCACGTACCGCAAAAAAAAAAAAAAAAATGTATATGAAGAAATTATGGCTGGAAAACTCCTAAACTTGAAGAAGGAAACAAATATACATGTACAGGAAGCACAGAGGGTCCCAAACAAGATGAACACAAACAGATCCACACCAAAGACATATCATAATTAATATGGCAAAAGTTACAGATAAACAGAGAAGTCCAAATGCAGCAAGAGAAAACGGTCATATACAAGGGAATCCTCATAAGGCTATCTGCTGATTTCTCTGCAGAAACTGCAGGCCAGAAGAGAGTTGCATGATATATTCAAACTGCTGAAAGGGAAAACCCTGAAACCTAGGATGCTCTATCCAGCAAGATTATCATTTAGAATAGACGGAGAGATAAAGAATTTCTCAGACAAGCAAAATGTAAAAGAATCAGTACTAAACCTACCATAAAAGAAATGTTGAAGGGTGTTCTCTAAATGGAAATAAAGTAAGAAACTATTGGAAGGGAACCCTTCTACACTGTTTGAGGAAATGTAAATTGGTAAAGCCACTATGGAAAATAGTATGGAGTTTCCATGAAAAACTAAAAATAGAGTTTCTATATGATCCAGCAATCCCACTCCTGGGCATAAATCCAAAAAAGATGAAAACTCTAATTTGAAAAGATAAATGCACCCCGGTGTTCATGGCAGCACTACTTACAATAGCCAAGACATGAAAGCCACCTAAATGACTATATATATAGCTCAGCCATAAGAAAGAATGAAATCATGCCATTTGCAACATCATAGATGGACCTGGAGATTTACATACCAAGTGAAATGAGTCAGACAGGAAAAGACAAATATACAATATCACGTATATGTGGAATCTAAAAAAAGATACAAAGGAACTTATTTACAAAACAGAAATAGACTCACAGACATAGGGAAAAAACTATGATTACCAAAGGGGAAAGGGGAGTGAGGGATAAATTATGGATTTGGGATTAATAGATACACGTGACTATGTATAAAATAAACAACTAGGGCTTACTGTAGAGCACAGGGAATGATATTTAATATCCTGTAATAACCTATAATGAAAAAATAATCTGGAAAATAATAGATATATGTATACATGTATAGGTGAATCACTTTGCTGTACACCTGAAATATTGTAAATCAACTACACTTCAATTTAAAAAGTTACATTAAATTAACTGCGTTTTGAAAAAAGAACCTATTGGAAAGGGAAAATCCCACAAGAAAAGGAAGATATACAGTAAGGATTGAAGATTACTTAAATAAACTGGATTGTAAGTTAAAAGACAAAACATTTTTTAAAAAAACATGTACCACAGTGTTCATTGCAGCAGTATTTACAATAGCCAGGATATGGAAGCAACCTAAGTATCCATCAACAGATGAATGGGTAAAGAAGATGGGGCAAATATATACAATGGAATATTACTCAGCCATAAAAAGAAACAAAACTGAGTTATTTGTAGTGAGGTGGATGGACCTAGATTCTGTCATACAGAGTGAAGTAAGTCAGAAAGAGAAAAACAAATACCATATGCTAACACATATATATGGAATCTTAAAAAAAAGAAAGAAAAGAAAAGGTTCTGATGACCCTAGGTGCAGGACAGGAATAAAGACGCAGACATAGAGAATGGACTTGAGGACACGGGGAAGGGGAAGGGTAAAGCTGGGTTGAAGTGAGAGAGTGGCACTGACATATATACACTACCAAATGTAAAATAGATAGCTAGTGGGAAGCAGCTGCATAGCACAGGGAGATCAGCTCGGTGCTTTGTGATCACCTAGAAGGGTGGGATAGGGAGGATGCGAGGGAGATGCAAGAGGGAGGGGATATGGGGATACATATACACATATAGCTGATTCACTTTTTTATACAGCAGAAACTAATACAACATTGTAAAGCAATTATACTCCAGTAAAGATGTTAAAAGAAAAAGACAAAACATTTTTTAAAGCAAATATAACTAAAATAAAGAGTTAAGGGATAAGTATAATGATGTAAAATATGACATCAAAAACAAAATGTGAGGGAGGGAAGAAGAAATATAGATCTTTTAGAATGTGTTAAATTTAAACAACCATAAGTTTAACACCAGTGGAAATAATTATGGGTCAACATAAATGAACCACATGATAACCACAAAACAAAAACAGCAAATACACAAAAAACAAAAAGAAATGAACCAAAGCATGTTACTCAAGAAAATCATCAAACCACAATGGGAGAAGCAGAAAGAATAAATGAACAGAGAAGAACTACAAAAACAACTGGAAAAATGTAATAAAATGGCAATAATTACATACCTTTCATTAATTACTTTAAATGTCAGTGTACTAACTGCTCCAATCAAAGACATAGTGGTTGATTGGATTAAAAAAAAAGACCCTTCAATGTGCTGCCTACAAGAGACTCACTTCATGACTAAAAAATCCACAAAAACTGAAAGTGGGAGTATAGAAAAAGATATTTCATGCAAACAAAAATGAAAATAAAACAGAGGTAGCAATATCCATATCAGAAAAGGTAGATTTTAAACAAAGGCTATAAAAAAGACAGAGAAGGGCATCATATAATGATAAAGGGATTAATGAAAATAGAGAATATTCACTCAAAATATATACACCCAATACAGGAGCACTTAAGTATATAAAACAAATGCTAACAGACAAAATGGGAGAAATGGTAAATAATACCATAATATTAGGGGACTTTAATACTCCACTGACATCAGTGGACAGATCGTTCAGACAGAAAGTAAATAAGAAAACAGTGCTCTTAAATGACAGAATAGAGCAACTGGACTTAATAAATATCTATAGGACATTACATCCAAAAACAGCAAAATATACATTCTTTTCAAGTGCACATGGGATGGTCTCCAGGACAGATCACATGTTAGGCCACAAAACAAGTGTCAACAAATTTAAGGGGATAGAAATTATATCAATCATTTTTTCCAACCACAATAATATTAAACTAGAAATCAATTACAGAATTAAAAATGGAGATAACAGAAACATGTGGAGACTAAACAACATACTACTGAAAATCCAGTGGGTCAATGATTAAATTAAAGAAGAAATCAGAATGTATCTCAAGGCAAATGATAACGGAAACACAACTTTCCAAAATCTATGGGCTGCAGAAAAAGCAGTTCTAAAAAGGAAGTTTATAGTGAAACAGGCCTACCTCAAGAAATGAGAAAACTCTCAAACAATCTGACATACCACATAAAACAATTGGAAGAAGAACAAAGTCCAAAGTGAGCAGAAGGAAGTTAATAATAAATATCAGAGAGGAAATAAATAAAATAGACATCAAAAAAAGAAAAGATAAATGAAACTAAGAACTGTTTTTTTGAAAAGACAAACAAATTGATCAATATGTAGATAAGCTCATGAAGAAGAAAAGAGAGACACATATAAACAGAATAAGAAATGAAAGAAGGGAAAAACCAACCAATACCACAGAGATACAAAAAATCATAAGAGAATACTATAAACAGCTATATGCCAACAAATGGGACAACCTGAAAGAAATGAACCAATTTCTAGAAACATACAACCTGCCAAGATTGAATCAAAAAGAAACAGAGAATTGGCGCAGTCTAATCACTAGAAGTGAAATTGAATTTGTAATTCAAAAACAAAAACTCCCAGTAAACAAAAGTTCAGGACCAGACAGCTTCACAGGGGCATTCTATCAAACATATGAAGAATTAATACCTATCCTTTTCAAACTATTCCAAAAAAAATGAAGAGGGAATACTAACAAATTAATTCTAGGATGCCACCATTATTCATATACAGAAACAAGAGAAAGACACTACATAAAAGAAAATGACAAGCCAATATTTTTGGTGAATAAAGATGCAATAGTCCTCAACAAAATATTAGCAAACCAAATCGAACAATGTATGTAAAACATCATACACCATGATCCATTTGAATTTATTCCAGGGTCAAACGGATGGTTCAACATTTGCAAATCAATCAGTGTGACACATCACATTAATAGAAGGAAGTATGAAAAACACATAATCATCTCAGTAGTTGCAGAAATAATCATTTGACAATGCTATTCATTCATGATAAAATCTCTCATCAAAGTAGGTATAGCAGGAACATATCTCAACATAATAAAGGCTACTTATTGCAAAACTACAGCCAACTTCATATACAATGGCAAAATGTTGAAAGCCTTCCCACTAAATTTAGGAACAAGACAAGGATTGCCACTCTCACCACTTCTATTTAACATGTTATTAGAAGTCCTAGCCACAACAACAAGACAAGGGAAAGAAATAAAATGTATCCAAATTGGAAGGGAAGGGGTAAAACTCTCACCATTTGGAGATGACATGATAATTTATATAGAGAACTCTAAAGTCTCCACCCAAAAACTATAAGAATTAATTTTAAAAAATTAGAAAGGTTGCAGGATTCAAGATTTGTGTACAGAAATATGTTGCATTTCTATACACTAATAATGAAACACGAGAAAGAAAAAGAAAAAAAAAATACCATTTAAAATCCCATCGAAAAGAACAAAATACCAGGAATAAACTTAACCAAGGAGGTGAAAGACCTATACTATGAAAACTTGAAACATTAATGAAGGAAATTAAAGATGATATAAAGAAATGGAAAGATATCTCATACTCTTGGACTGGAATAATAATTATTGCTAAAATGGCCATACTACCTAAAGCAATCTACAGATTTAATGTAATTTTGTTGAAATATGCATGACCTTTTTCACAGAACAAGAACAAATATTTCTAAAATTCACATGAAACCACAAAAGATGCTGAATTACTGAAGAAATTGTGAGAAAAAATAATAAAGCTGGATGTATAATCTTCTCAGTCACACTATATTACAAAGCTAGAGTTATTAAAACAACATGGTTCTGTCACAGAAACAGACACATACATCAATGGAACAGGATAGAGAGCCCAGAAATAAACTGAGGCACCTATGGTCAATTACTCTATGTCAACGAAGGCAAGAATATACGAAGGAGAAAAGACAGCCTCTTCAATAAGTGGTGCTGGGAAAACTGAACAGCTACGTGTAAAACAATGAGATTAGAACATTCCTTCACACCACATACAAAAATAAACTCCATATGGAATAAAGACCCAAATGTAAGACCTGGAAACATAAAACTTCTAGAAGAGAACATTGGCAGAACACTCTTTGACATAAATCGTGCCTATATATATATTGGATTTGTCTCCTAAGGCCAAAGAAATCAGCAAAAATGAACAAATCAGACCTAATTAAACTTAAAATCTATTGCACAACAAGGAAACCATTGACAAAATGAAAAGACAACCAATGGAATGGACGAAATTATTTGCAAATGATGTGACTGACAGCGGGTTAATATCCAAAATCTACAAAGAATTCATACAACTCAATATCAAAAGAACAAGCAACTTAATCGAAAAATGGACAGAAGACTTGAATAGACATTTTTCCAAAGAAGACATAAAAATGGCTAAAGGCACATGAAAAGATGATCAACTATGCTAATCATAAAAGAAATGCAAATCAAAATAAATATGAGATATCACCTACACTTGTCAGAATGGCTATCATCGAAAAGTCTAGAAATAAATGTTAGAGAGGATGTGGAGAAAAGGGAACCCTTATACACTGTTGGTTGGAGTGTAAATTGGTGCAGCCATTATGAAAAACAGTATGGAGGAGTTTCCTCAGAAAACTAAACATAGAACTACCATATGATCCAGCTATTCCAATCCTCAGTATATATCTGGAAACAAAGAAAACACTAATTTGAAAAGATACAGGTACTCCAATGTTCACAGCAGCATTATTCACAATAGCCAAGACACAAAAGCAACACAAGAGCCCAACAAAAGGTGAGTGGATAAATAAGATGTGGTATACACATACAATGGAATGTTACTCAGTCATACAAAGGAATGAAATTCTGCCATTTGCAGCTACTTGGATGGATCTGGAGAGTATTATGCTTATTGAAATAAGCCAGACAGAGAAAGACAAGTACTGCATGATGTCACTTAAGTGAAGCATCGAAAAAATGATGCAAATATATGTATATGCAAACAGAAGAGGGGGGACCTTGAAGATGGCGGAAGAGTAAGACGCGGAGATCACCTTCCTCCCCACAGATACACCAGAAATACATCTACACGTGGAACAACTCCTACAGAACACCTACTGAACGCTGGCAGAAGACCTCAGATCTCCCAAAAGGCAAGAAACTCCCCACGTACCTGGGTAGGGCAAAAGAAAAAACAGAGACAAAAGAATAGGGACGGCACCTGCACCAGTGGGAGGGAGCTGTGAAGGAAGAAAAGTTTCCACACACTAGGAAGCCCCTTCGCAGGCGGAGACTGCGGGAGGCGGAGGGGGGAGCTTCGAAGCCGCGGAGGAGTGCACAGCAACGGGTGCGGAGGGCAAAGCGGGGACATTCCCACACAGAGGATCGGTGCCGAACGGCACTCACCAGCCCGAGAGGCTTGTCTGCTCACCCGCCGGGGCGGGCGGGGCTCCGAGCTGAGGCTCTGAGGCTGGGGTTTCGGTTTCGGACGGAGCACAGGGTGAGGACTGGGGTTGGCGGCTTGAACATAGCCTGAAGGGGTTAGTGCACCACGGCTAGCTGGGAGGGAGTCCGGGGAAAAGTCTGCACCTGCCGAAGAGGCAAGAGGCTTTTTCTTCCCTCTTTGTTTCCTGGTGCGTGAGGAGAGGGGTTTAAGAACGCTGCTTAAAGGAACTCCAGAGACAGGCGCGAGCCGCGGCTAAAAGCGCGAACCCCAGAGACGGGCGTGAGCCGCAGCTAAAAGCACGGACCCCAGAGACGGGCGCGAGCCACGGCTGAAAGCACGGACCCCAGAGACGGGCGGGAGACGCTAAGGCTGCTGCTGCTGCCACCGAGGGGCCGGTGTGCGAGCACAGGTCACTCTCCACACCCCTCTTCCGCGGAGCCTGTGCAGCCCGCCAATGCCAGGTTCCCGGGATCCAGGGACAACTTCCCCGGGAGAACGCACGGCGGGCCTCAGGCTGGTGCAAAGTCACGCTGGACTTTGCCGCCGCAGGCCCGCCCCGCACTCCGTGCCCCTCCCTCCCTCCCGGCCTGAGTGCGCCAGAGCCCCCGAATTAGCGGCTCCTTTAACCCCGTCCTGTCTGAGCAAAAAACAGACGCCCTCCAGCGACCTACACGCAGAGGCAGGGCCAAATCCAAAGCTGAGCCCCTGTGAGCTGTGAGAACAAAGAAGAGAAAGGGAAATCTCTCCCAGCAGCCTCAGAAGCAGCGAATTAAAGCTCCACAATCAACTTGATATACCCTGCATCTGTGGAATACCTGAATAGACAACCAATCATCCCAAATTAAGGAAGTGGACTTTAGGAGCAAGATCTATGATTTTTTTCCCTATTCCTCTTTTTGTGAATGTGTATGTGTATGCTTCTGTGTGAGATCTTGCCTGTATAGTCTTGCTTCCACCATTTGTCCTAGGGTTCTATCCTTCCATGTTTTTTTTTTTAAATATTTTTCTTAATAATCAATTTTAATTTTAATAACATTATTATACTTTACCTTCGTTCTTTCTTTCTTTCTTTCTTTCTTTCTTTCTTTCTTTCTTTCTTTCTTTCTTTCTTTCTTTCCTTCCTTCCTTCCCTCCTTTAGACAACGAATCATCCGAAATTGAGGAGGTGGTCTCTGACAGCAAGATTTATGATTTTTCCCCCTTTACCTCTTTTAGTGAGGATGTATGTGTATGCTTCTGTGTAAGATTTTGTCTGTATAGCTTTGCTTCCAACATTTGTCCTAAGGCTCTATCCTTCCTTTTTTTTTTTTCTAAATAAGAATTTTTTAATTCAATAACTTTATTATACTTTATTTTATTTTTACTGTATCTTCTTTCTTTCTTTTTTCCTTCTTTCCCTCCTTCCTTCCTTCCTCCCTCCCTCCCTCCCTCCCTCCTTTCTTTCCTTCTTGCCTTCTTTCCTTCTTTGCTTCTTTCTTTCTTTCTTCCTTCCTTCCTTCCCTCCTTTCCTTCTTTCTTTCCTCATACTTCTACTAATTCCCTCTACTTTTTCTCCCTTTTATTCTGAGCCGTGTGGATGAAAGGCTCTTGGTGCTCCAGCCAGGAGTCAGGGCTCTGCCTCTGAGGTAGGAGAGCCAACTTCAGGACACTGGTCAACAAGAGACCTCCCAGCTCCACATAATATCAAATGGTGAAAATCTCCCAGAGACCTCCATCTTAACACCAGCACCCAGCTTCACTCAACGACCAGCAAGCCACAGTGCTGGACAACCTATGCCAAACAACTAGCAAAACAGGAACACAACCCCACCCATTAGCAGAGAGGCTGCCTAAAATCATAATAAGGCCACAGACACCCCAAAACACACCACCGGATGAGAACCTGCCCACTAGAGAGACAAGATCCAGCCTCATCCACCACAACACAGGCACTAGTCCCCTCCACCAGGAATCCTACACAACCCACTGAACCAACCTTAGCCACTGGAGACAGACATCAAAAACAGCGGGAACTACGAACCTGCAGCCTGCAAAAAGGAGACCCCAAACACAGTAAGATAAGCAAAATGAGAAGACAGAAAAACACACAGCAGATAAAGGAGCAAGATAAAAATGCACCAGACCTAACAAATGAAGAGGAAATAGCCAACCTACCTGAAAAAGAATTCAGAATAATGATAGTAAGGATGATCCGAAATCTTGGAAATAGAGTGGACAAAATGCAAGAAACAGTTAACAAGGACCTAGAAGAACTAAAGATGAAACAAGCAACGATGAACAACACAATAAATGAAATTAAAAGTACTCTAGATGGGATCAATAGCAGAATAACTGAGGCAGAAGAACGGATAAGTGACCTGGAAGATAAAATAGTGGAAATAACTACTGCAGAGCAGAATAAAGAAAAAAGAATGGAAAGAACTGAGGACAGTCTCAGAGACCTCTGAGACCACATTAAACGCACCAACATTCGAATTATAGGGGTTCCAGAGGAAGAAGAGAAAAAGAAAGGGACTGAAGAAATATTTGAAGAGATTATAGTTGAAAACTTCCCTAATATGGGAAAGGAAATAGTTAATCAAGTCCAGGAAGCACAGAGAGTCCCATACAGGATAAATACAAGGAGAAATACGCCAAGACACATATTAATCAAACTGTCAAAAATTAAATACAAAGAAAGCATATTAAAAGCAGCAAGGGAAAAACAACAAATAACATACAAGGGAATCCCCATAAGGTTAACAGCTGATCTCTCAGCAGAAACCCTACAAGCCAGAAGGGAGTGGCAGGACATACTGAAAGTGATGAAGGAGAAAAACCTGCAGCCAAGACTACTCTACCCAGCAAGGATCTCATTCAGATTTGATGGAGAAATTAAAACCTTTACAGACAAGCAAAAGCTGAGAGAGTTCAGCACCACCAAACCAGCTTTACAACAAATGCTAAAGGATCTTCTCTAGGCAAGAAAAAAAAGAGAGAAGGAAAAGACCTATAATAACGAACCCAAAACAATTTAGAAAATGGGAATAGGAACATACATATCGATTATTTACCTTAAATGTTAATGGAGTAAGTGCTCCCACCAAAAGACACAGATTAGCTGAATGGATACAAAAACAAGACCCTTATATATGCTGTGTACAAGAGACCCACTTCAGACCTAGAGACACATACAGACTGAAAGTAAGGGGATGGAAAAAGATATTCCATGCAAATGGAAACCAAAAGAAAGCTGGAGTAGCAATTTTCATATCACACAAAATAGACTTTAAAATAAGGACTATTAAAAGAGACAAAGAAGGACACTACATAATGATCAAGGGATCGATCCAAGAAGAAGATATAACAATTGTAAATATTTATGCACCCAACATAGGAGCACCTCAATACATAAGGCAAATACTAACAGCCTAAAAGGGGAAATCGACAGTAACACACTCATAGTAGGGGACTTTAACACCCCACTTTCACCCATGGACAGATCACCCAAAATGAAAATAAATAAGGAAACACAAGCTTTAAATGATACATTAAACAAGATGGACTTAATTGATATTTATAGGACACTCTATCCAAAAACAACAGAATACATATTTTCTTCAAGTGCTCATGGAACATTCTCCAGGATAGATCATATCTTGGGTCACAAATCAAGCCTTGGTAAATTTAAGAAAATTGAAATTGTATCAAGTATCTTTTCTGACCACAACGCCATGAGACTAGATGTCAATTACAGGAAAAGATCTGTAAAAAATACAAACACATGGAGGCTAAACAATACACTACTTAATAATGAAGTGATCACTGAAGAAATCAAAGAGGAAATCAAAAAATACCTAGAAACAAATGACAATGGAGACACAATGACCCAAAACCTATGGGATGCAGCAAAAGCATTTCTAAGGGGGAAGTTTATAGCAATACAAGCCCACCTTAAGAAGCAGGAAACATCTAGAATAAAAAACCTAAACTTGCACCTCAAGCAATTAGAGAAAGAAGGACAAAAAAACCCAAAGCTAGCAGAAGGAAAGAAATCATAAAAATCAGATCAGAAATAAATGAAAAAGAAATGAAGGAAACAATAACAAAGATCAATAAAACTAAAAGCTGGTTCTTTGAGAAGATAAACAAAATAGATAAACCACTAGCCAGACTCATCAAGAAAAAAAAGGAGAAGACTCAAATCAATAGAATTAGAAATGAAAAAGGAGAGGTAACAACTGACACTGCAGAAATAAAAGATCATGAGAGATTACTACAAGCAACTCTATGCCAATAAAATGGACAATCTGGAAGAAATGGACAAATTCTTAGAATTGCACAACCTGCCAAGACTGAATCAGGAAGAAAGAGAAAATATGAACAGGCGAATCACAAGCACTGAAATTGAAACTGTGATTAAAAATCTTCCAACAAACAAAAGCCCAGGACCAGATGGCTTCACAGGCGAATTCTATCAAACATTTAGAGAAGAGCTAACACTTTTCCTTCTCAAACTCTTCCAAAATATAGCAGAGGGAGGAACACTCCCAAACTCCTTCTTCGACACCACCATCACCTTGATACCACAACCAGACAAGGATGTCACAAAGAAAGAAAACTACAGGCCGATATCACTGATGTACATAGATGCAAAAATCCTCAACAAAATACTAGCAAAGAGAATCCAACAGCACATTAAAAGGATCATACACCATGATCAAGTGGGGTTTATTCCAGGAATGCAAGGATTCTTCAATATACGCAAATCTATCAATGTGATAAACCATATTAACAAACTGAAGGAGAAAAACCATATGATCATCTCAATAGATGCAAAGAAAGCTTTTGACAAAATTCAACACCCATTTATGATAAAAAACCCTGCAGAAAGTAGGCATAGAGGGAACTTTCCTCAACATAATAAATGCCATATATGACAAGCCCACAGCAAACATCATCCTCAATGGTGAAAAACTGAAACCATTTCCACTAAGATCAGGAACAAGACAAGGTTGCCCACTCTCACCACTCTTATTCAACATAGTTTTGGAAGTTTTAGCAACAGCAATCAGAGAAGAAAAGGAAATAAAAGGAATCCAAATCGGAAACGAAGAAGTAAAGCTGTCACTGTTTGCAGATGACATGATCCTATACATAGAGAACCCTAAAGAGGCTACCAGAAAACTACTAGAGCTAATCAATGAATTTGGTAAAGTGGCAGGATACAAAATTAATGCACAGAAATCTCTGGCATTCCTATATACTAATGATGAAAAATCTGAAAGTGAAATCAAGAAAACACTCCCATTTACCATTGCAACAAAAAGAATAAAATATCTAGGAATAAACCTCCCTAAGGAGACAAAAGACCTGTATGCAGAAAATTATAAGACACTGATGAAAGAAATTAAAGATGATACAAATAGCTGGAGAGATATACCATGTTCTTGGATTGGAAGAATCAACATTGTGAAAATGACTCTACTACCCAAAGCAATCTACAGATTCAATGCAATCCCTATCAAACTACCACTGGAATTTTTCACAGAACTAGAAGAAAAAATTTTGCAATTTGTATGGAAACACAAAAGACCCCGAATAGCCAAAGCAATCTTGAGAACGAAAAAAGGAACTGGAGGAATCAGGCTCCCTGACTTCAGACTATACTACAAACCTACAGTTATCAAGACGGTATGGTACTGGCACAAAAACAGAAAGATAGATCAATGGAACAGGATAGAAAGCCCAGAGATAAACCCATGCACATATGGACACCTTATCTTTGATAAAGGTGGCAGGAATGTACACTGGAGAAAGGACAGCCTCTTCAATAAGTGGTGCTGGGAAAACTGGACAGGTACATGTAAAAGTATGAGATTAGATCACTCCCTAACACCATACACAAAAATAAGCTCAAAATGGATTAAAGACCTAAATGTAAGGCCAGAAACTATCAAACTCGTAGAGGAAAACATAGGCAGAACACTCTATGACATAAATCACAGCAAGATCCTTTCTGACCCACCTCCTAGAGTAATGGAAATAAAAACAAAAATAAACAAATGGGACCTAATGAAACTTCAAAGCTTTTGCACAGCAAAGGAAACCATAAACAAGACCAAAAGACAACCCTCAGAATGGGAGAAAATATTTGCAAATGAAGCAACTGACAAAGGATTAATCTCCAAAATTTACAAGCAGCTCATGCAGCTCAATAACAAAAAAACAAACAACCCAATCCAAAAATGGGCAGAAGACCTAAATAGACATTTCTCCAAAGAAGATATACAGACTGCCAACAAACACATGAAAGAATGCTCAACATCATTAATCATTAGAGAAATGCAAATCAAAACTACAATGAGATATCATCTCACACCAGTCAGAATGGCCATCATCAAAAAATCTAGAAGCAATAAATGCTGGAGAGGGTGTGGAGAAAAGGGAACACTCTTGCACTGCTGCTGGGAATGTGAATTGGTTCAGCCACTATGGAGAACAGTATGGAGGTTCCTTAAAAAACTACAAATAGAACTACCATATGACCCAGCAATCCCACTACTGGGCATAAACCCTGAGAAAACCAAAATTCAAAAAGAGTCATGTACCAAAATATTCATTGCAGCTCTATTTACAATAGCCCGGAGATGGAACCAACCTAAGTGCCCATCATCGGATGAATGGATAAAGAAGATGTGGCACATATATACAATGGAATATTACTCAGCCATAAAAAGAAACGAAATTTAGCTATTTGTAATGAGGTGGATAGACCTAGAGTCTGTCATACACAGTGAAGTAAGTCAGAAAGAGAAAGACAAATACTGTATGCTAACACATATATATGGAATTTAAGAAAAAAAAATGTCATGAAGAACCTAGGGGTAAGGCAGGAATAAAGACGTAGACCTCCTAGAGAACGGACTTGAGGTTATGGGGAGGGGGAAGGGTGAGCTGTGACAGGGCGAGAGAGAGTCATGGACATATACACACTAACAAACGTAGTAAGGTAGATAGCTAGTGGGAAGCAGCCGTATTGCACAGGGATATTGGCTCGGTGCTTTGTGACAGCCTGGAGGGGTGGGATAGGGAGGGTGGGAGGGAGGGAGACGCAAGAGGGAAGACATATGGGAACATATGTTTATGTATGACTGATTCACTTTGTTATAAAGCAGAAACTAACACACCATTGTAAAGCAATTATACCCCAATAAAGATGTTAAAAAAATAACAAAAAACAGAAGCAGATTCCCAAATATAGAAAACCAATTTATGATTACCAAACGGGAGAAAGAAGCAGGGAGGGAAAAACTAGGGGTATTGGATTAGCTGATATAAATTACTATGTATAAAATGAACAACAAGGATATATTGTATAGCACAGGGAATTATAGCCATTACCTTTCAATAATTTATAATGGAGTATAATCTGCAAAATACTGAATTCCTATGCTTTGCACTTGAAACTAATATAATATTGTAAATCAAATATACTTCAAGACAAAGAAGTAATTTTGGTTACTGTAGTTTTGTAGTGTAGCCTAAAGTCAGGGAGTGGGATTCATCCTGCTCTATTCTTCTTTATCAAAACTGTTTTGGCTATTTGGGGTCTTTTGTGTTTCCATAAATATTTTAAAATTATTTGTTATATATCTGTGTAAAATGTCATTGATATTTTCATAAGGATTGAATTGAATCTGTGGACTGGGTAGTTTGGTCATTTTAACAATATTAATTCTTCCAATCCAAGAACATGGTATATCTTTCCATTTGTTTGTCATTATCAATTTCTTTCATCAGTGTCTTATAGTTTTCCAAGTACAGTTATTTTGTCTCCTTAGGTAGGTTTATTCATAGGTATTTTATGCTTTTTGATGCAGTGGTAAATGGGGTTGTTTTCTTACTTTATCTTTTTTTTCTACATTTTTATTGGAATATAATTGCTTTACAATGGTGCGTTAGTTTCTGCTTTATAACAAAGTGAATCAGTTATACATATACATATGTTGCCGTAACTCCTCCCTCTTGCATCTCCCTTGCTCCCACCCTCCATATACCAGCCCTGTAGGTGGTCACAAACCACCTAGCTGATCTCCCTGTGCTATGCAGCTGCTTCCCACTAGCTATCTATTTTACGTTTGGTAGTCTATATATGTCCATGCCAATCTCTCACTTTGTCACAGCTTACCCCTCCCCCTCCCCATATCCTCAAGTCCATTCTCTAGTAGGTCTGTGTCTTTATTCCCGTCTTACCCCTAGGTTCTTCATTACATTTTTTTCTTAGATTCCATATATATGTGTTAGCATACGGTATTTGTCTTTCTCTTTCTGAATTACTTCACTCTATATGACAGACTCTAGGTCCATCCACCTCACTACAAATAACTCAATTTTGTTTATTTTTATGGCTGAGTAATATTCCATTGTATATATGTGCCCCATCTTCTTTATCCATTCATCCGATAACAGACACTTAGGTAGCTTCCATCTCTGGGCTATTGTAAATAGAGCTGCAATGAACATTTGGGTACATGAGTTTTTTTGAATTATCGTTTTCTCAGAGTACATGCACAGTAGTGGGATTGCTGGGTTATATGGTAGTTCTATTTTTAGTTTTCGAGGGAATCTCCATACTCTTCTCGATAGTGGCTGTATCAATTTATGTGCCCACCAACAGTGCAAGAGGGTTCCTTTTACTCCACACCCTCTACAGCATTTATTGTTTGTAGATTTTTTGATGCTGGCCATTCTGACAGGTGTGAGGTGATAACTCATTTTAGTTTTGATTTGCATTTCTCTAATGATTAATGATGTTGAGCATTCTTTCATGTGTTTGTTGCCAATCTGTATATCTTCTTTGGAGAAATGTCTATTTAGGTCTTCTGCCCATTTTTGGATTGGGTTGTTTGTTTTTTTATTATTGAGCTGCATGAGCTGCTTATAAATTTTGGAGATTAATCCTTTGTCAGTTGTTTCATGTGCAAATATTTTCTCCCATTCTGAGGGTTGTCTTTTGGTCTTATTTATGGTTTCCTTTGCTGTGCAGAAGATTTGAAGTTTCATTAGGTCCCATTTGTTTATTTTTGTTTTTATTTCCATTTCTCTAGGAGGTGGGTCAGAAAGGATCTTGCTGTGATTTATGTCATAGAGTGTTCTGCCTATGTTTTCCTCTACGAGTTTGATAGTTTCTGGCCTTACATTTAGGTCTTTAATCCATTTTGAGCTTATTTTTGTGTATGGTGTTAGGGAATGTTCTAATCACATACTTTTACATGTACCTGTCCAGTTTTCCCAGCACCACTTATTGAAGAGGCTGTCCTTTCACCACTGTACATTCCTGCCTCCTTTATCAAAGATAAGGTGACTATATGTGCGTGGGTTTATCTCTGGGTTTTCTATCCTGTTCCATTGATCTATCTTTCTGTTTTTGTGCCAGTACCATAATGTCTTGATTACTGTAGCTTTGTAGTATAGTCTGAAGTCAGGGATCCTGATTCCTCCAGCTCCGTTTTTCATTCTCAAGATTGCCTTGGCTATTCGGGGTTTTTTGTTTCCATACAAATTGTGAATTTTTTTGTTCTAGTTCTGTGTAAAATTCCAGTGGTAGTACTACCCATGACTCTTCTTACTTTATCTTACTCATAGTTCATTGTTAGTGTATAGAAATGCAACACCTTTCTGTATATTAATCTTGTATCCTGCAACTTTAGTGAATTCATTGATGAGCTCTAGTAGTTTTCTGGGAGCGTCTTTAGGCTTTTCTATGTATAGTATCATATCATCTGCAAACAGTGACAGTTTTGCTTCTTCCTTCCCAATTTGGATGCCTTTTATTTCTTTTTCTTGTCTGACTGCTGTGGCTAAGACTTCCAATAAGATGTTGAATAAACGTTGCAGGAATGGGAATCCTTGCCTTGTTCCTGATCTTAAAGGAAATGCTTTCAGCTTTTCACTGTTGAGTATGATATTAGCTGTGGGTTTGTCATACATGGCCTTTATTATGTTGAAGTATATTCCCTCTATGCCCACTTTCTCGAGATTTGTTATCATAAATGGATGTTGAATTTTGTCAGAAGCTTTTTCTGCATTTATTGAGATGATCATATGATTTTTATTCCTCAATTTTTTTATGTACTGTATCACACTGTTTGATTTGTGGATATTGAAAACTCCTTGCATCCCTGGGATAAATCCCACTTGATCATGGTGTATTTTAATGTATAGTTGGATTTGGTTTGCCGATAATTTGTTAACTTTTGCATCTATGTTCATCAGTGATATTGGCCTGTAATTTTCTTTTTGTCTTGTATTCTTGTCTTGCTTTGGGATCAGGGTGATGCTGGCTTCATAGAATAAGTGTGAAAGTGTCCTTAGCTCTGTAATTTTTGGAATAGTTTGAGAAAGATAGTTGTAACTCTTCTTTAAATGTTTGGTAGAATCCACTTTTTAAATAAATTTATTTAATTTTTAAAAGTTTATTTTATTTATTTTTGGCTGCATTGGGTCTTCATTGCTGTGCACTGGCTTTCTCTAGTTATGGTGAGTGGGGGCTACTTTTTTTCGTGGTGCATGGGCTTTTCATTGCTGTGGCTTCTCTTGTTGTGGAGCATGGGCTTTAGGTACATGGGCTTCTGTAGTTGTGGCTCATGGGCTCTAGAGCACAGGCTCAGTAGTTGTGGTGCACGAGCTTAGTTACTTCATGGCATGTGGGATCTTCCCAGACCAGGGATCAAACCCTTGTCCCCTGCATTGGCAGGTGGATTCTTAACAACTGTGCCACCATGGAAATCCCTAGAATTCACTTTTGAAGCCATCTGGTCCTGGACTTTTGTTCATTGAAAGTTTTAAAATTTCTGATTCAGTTTCATCACTGGTAATTGGTCTGTTCATATTTTCTATTTCTTCCTGCTCAGTCTTCAGAGATTGCACATCTCTGAGAATTTTTCTAGGGTGTCCATTTTATTGGCATATTGTTGTTCATAGTAGTCTCTTATGATCCTTTGTATTTCTATGATGTCAATTGTAACTTCTCCCTTTTCTTTTCTGATTTTATTGATTTGGGGTCTCTCCCGTTTTTTCTTGATGAGTCTGGGTAAAGGTTTATCAATCTTGTTTGTCTTTTCAAAAAAGCAGCTTTTAGTTTTATTGATTTTTCTCTTGCTTTTTTAGTCTCTATTTCATTTATTTCTGCTCTGATTTTATGATTTCTTTTACTACCTTTGGGGTTTGTTTTTCTTTTTTTTCCTAGTTCTTCCAGGTGTAAAGTTATATTGTTTATTTGAGATTTTTCTTGTTTAGTGAAGTAAGCTTGTATTGCTCTAAACTTCCCTCTTAGATCTGCTTTTGTGGCATCCCATGGGTTATGGATTGTTGTGTTTCTCTTTTCATTTATCTCTTGGTATTTTTTTATTTCCTTTTTGATTTCTTCAGTGATCCAATGTTTTTTAGTAGCATATTGTTTAGCCTCCACGTGTTGGTGTTTTTTGCAGGTTTTTTTTTTTCTTGTAGTTGACTTCTACTCTCATATCTTTGTGGTTGGAAAAGGTGGTTGATATTATTTCAATTTTCTTAAATTTACCACGTCTTGTTTTGTTATCCTGGAGAATGTTCCATATGCATTTGAAAAGAATGTGTTCTTCTATTGGATTGAATGTTCTATATGTATCTATTAAATTCATTTGGTCTAATGTGTCATAAAAAACCACTGTTTCCTTATTGATTTTCTGTCTGGATGATCTATCCATTGATGTAAGTGAGGTATTAAAGTCCCCTAATATTATTGTATTAGTGTCTCTCCCTTTATTTATGTTAATAGCTACTTTATATATTTAGGTGCTTCTCTGTTGGGTGCAGAAATTTTTACAAATATTATAACTTCTTGTTGGACTGACCCCTTTATCATTAACCAATACCTTTCTTTGTTTTTTCTTATGTTTTTTTTAAAGGTTATTTTGTCTGATAAGAATGTTGCTACATCAGCTTTCTTTTCTTTTTATTTACGTGAAATGTCTTTTTCCATCCCCTCACTTTTAGTCTATGTGTGTCTGTAGATCTAAGGTGAGTGTATTTTAGGAAACATATAGATGGGTCTTTTTTTTTATGCATTCAGCTACCCTACATCTTTTGATTGGAGTATTTTGTCTATTTTACATTTAAAGTAATTATTGATAGGCATGTACTTATTGCCATTTTGTTAATTGTTTTCTGGGGTTTTTTTTGTAGGTCTTATCTGTTCCTATTTCCTTCTCTTGATTTCTTTCCTTGTTGTTTGATGGATTGTTTTAGTAATATGTTTGGATTCCTTTCTCTTTATTTTTTGTTTATCTACTGCAGTTTTTAGGTTTGTGGTTACCATGAGATTCATATATATTAACCTGTATATATAGCTTTCTATTTTAAGCTTATAGTCCCTTAAGTTCAAAGGCATTCTAAAAGCACTATATTTTTACTCCCCCTCCCCTCTTTTCATATTTTGCATCTTTTTGTTTTGTGTATCTCTTAATTACTTATTGAAAGTATGCTTGATTATATGACTATTGTCTTTTAACCTTCATACTATCTTTTTAAGTGGCTGATCCACTGACTTTCATGTATATTTTCCTTAACCAGTGAGATATTTTTCTTTCATATTTTTCCTTATTTCTAGTTGTGGTCTTTTCTTTTCCACTTAAAGAAGATCCATTAACATTTTTTGTAAGGCTGGTTTAGTGGTGATGAACTTTAATTTATGCTTCTCTGGAAAACTCTTTATCTCTCCTTCAATTCTGAATGATAATCTTTTTGGGTAGAGTATTGTAGGTTGTAAGATTTTTCCTTTAACACTTTAAATATATCCTGCCACTCCCTTCTGGCCTGGAAATTTTCTTCTGAAAAGTCAACTGATAGTCTTATGGGAGTTTTTTTTATAGGTAACTAGTTGCTTTTCTCTCATTGTCTTTAAGATTCCCTCTTTATAGACTTTAACTTTTGTCATTTTATTTATAATATGTTTTGGCATGGATATCTTTGGGTTCAACTTGTTTGGGACTCTCTGTACTTCCTGTGCCTGGATGTCTGTTTCCTTCACTAGTTCAGGGAAATTTTCAGCCTTTATTTCATCAGATAAATTTTCTGTCCTTTTCTCTCTCTCTTTTCCTTTTGGGATCCCTATAATGGAAATGTTAGTATGCTTGATGTTGTTTCACCATCCCATAAACTCTGATTTTTTAAATTTTTACTGTTCTGATTGTGTGATTTCCAATATTCTAGATTGCTTACCCATTATTCTGTAACATCTACTTTGCTGTTGATACCCTCTAGTGTATTTTTTATTTCAGTTTTTGTCTTCTTCAGTTCTGATTGGATTTTTATTATATTTTCTAAGTCTTTGTTGAAGTTCCCACTGAATTGCTCCATTCTACTCCCAAGTTCATAGAGCATTCTTATGACTACTTCTTGAACTCTTTATCAGGTAAATCATTTATCTCTGTTTCAATAGGGATTTTTCTTGTTGTTTCATTTGGAACGTATTCTTCTGTCTTCTTATTTTGTTTGACTTTTGTTTTTTGTTTCTATGAATTAGTCAAAACAGCTACTTCTGATCTTGAAAAAATGGCTTTGTATGGAAACATCCCCTGTGTAGATGGCTTGTGCCTTATGGCTTTGGCAAGTCAGCTGAAGCTGGAACAGAAACTGGAAAGTACTGTGCCTGAAGCTGAATTGGTCGGGGAGCTCAGACTTGAGTGAGCCCTGGCAGGGGCCAGTCCCTGGGCAGCACCTCACCAAGTTCATCTTGGTGGGACAACTAAAGCTGGATCAGGTGTAAGCCAAGGGGATTCCCTGGGGGAACTCAAACAATGTTACTCACCAGCACTTCCAAACCCAGAGAGGTGTCCAGTAGTTCCCTGCACATTTGGCAGAAGCTCTAGGATTAGTAAACGGATCTTCTTCCTGTATAGTCCAGGTGCCCTTTAATCTGCTGTTTTTTCACTGTATCCTAGGGCAGATGAGTCTACACTCAGGTTCTTCAGCAATACCTCTCTCTACTGCAGGTTACTGCATTAGGGGTGAGGTTCCCATGGATACTGTGTCTCCATCTTTCCTACCAATTTCTATGTGGTCCTTCTATGTGCATTAGCTGTTCTAATGCACCCCGAGATCTGTTCTAAGACCCCAACAGGTCTTCTTCAGTGAGAATTGCTCTGTATGTAGGTGTAGATTCAGTGTGTCCATGGGAGGACATGAGCTCAGTGTAATCCTACACTGCCATCTTGGACCTCTCTCATGAGTTCTTTATATATTTTGGATATTAGCTTCTTATCTGATACATGGTTTGCAAATCCTTTCTCCTTTTCCATAGATTGCTTTTTCATTTTTAATTTTTTCTTTTGCTGTGCAGAAGCTTTTTAAGTGTGCTATAATACCACTCCTTGACTTCTGCTCTTGTTTCTTGTGCTTTTGGTATCATATCTAAAAAATCCTCAGTAATACCAATGTCAAGGAGATTTTCCCCTATGTTTTCTTCTAGAATTTTTACAGTATCAGGGGTTACACTTAAGTCTCTAATCCATTTTGAGCTAATTTTTGTGAGAGTGTAAAATAAGGTTGCAATTTTATTTAGCTGAATGTGGTTATCCAGTTTTCCCTGCACCATTTATTGAAGAGACTATTCTTTCCCCATTGAGTGTTCTTGGCTCCGTTGTGAAATATTAGTTGACCATAAATGCTGGGGTTTATTTCTGGGCTCTTTATTCTGTTCCATTGGTCTATGTATTTATTTTTATGCCAGTACCATACTGTTTTAATTACTGTAGCTTTGTATTATAGTTTGAAATCCAGAGGTGTGATGCCTCTGGCTTTCTCATGATTTCCTTGGCTATTTGAGATCTTTTGTGGTTTGATACAAATTTTAGGACTGTTTTTCTCTTTCTGTGAGAAATGCCATTGGAATTTTGATTAAGATTGCATTGAATGATCAACAGTATTCTGCTCTGTATAAATTCTGATGAACTTATTTGCAAAGCAGAAATAGAGATACAGATGTAGAGAACAAACGTATGGATACCAAGGGTGGGATGAATTGGGAAATTGGGAGTGTATCAAAAAAAAAAAGGAGAAGGCAATTGAAACTGATGATAGTCTAGATAGAAAACTATTTTAATGACCTATGTTGAGTCTTAAAACTCTCCCAGGCAACCAACTTTGAGAAGTGATACTATCAATAACCAAAAGGCCCAGTGAAAGATAATAAAGATTAGAATTCAGATAGGCCATTATTCATTTAATTAAGCTTTTGATCTCTAAAGAAAGGTGACATGGGATACTGGAACATTTATAAACACTTAAGTCAGTCCCCCATTTGAATCCCAACTCTGGCATTTATAAATTGTGTAACCTTGAACAATTTGAATTAAAAATTGATTGTGACAATGTGTTATATAGTGCCTGACACATAGTAGGCACTCAATAAATATTACCCTTCTTGTTTTTACTTAGGAGTGCAAAAGATGCTCACTCTCCACATTCATTTAATACTTAGGAAAATGATTTTCAAAGTGCTGTGAAATTCCTGGGATTTTTTCCTTTATTGTTACTGAATACTGCATTTGAACTTTACATAAATAAACTAATTCATGGGATTGATAAACAAATGAAGTCATTTCCAAGTATATAATCATCAAGTTAAGGTTTTTTTTCATGTTACAGTACACGTTAGGTGGCATCCCTTCTTATTGGTCAGGTGGAGTAGTACAGCTCAGCTCAATATAACACAGCAAATACAAAGATGAGAATAAGAAAAAAAAGAGTTCCATTGTGATATTTGTACATGAAAGGTGACAATCTTTATTCCTCTCCTGCCCTAGGTTCTTGGAACCATTTTTGTTTTTTAGATTCCATATATATGTGTTAGCATACGGTATTTGTTTTTCTCTTTCTGACTTACTTCACTCTGTATGACAGACTATAGGTCCATCCACCTCACTACAAAAAACTCAGTTTTGTTTCTTTTGATGGCTGAGTAACATTCCATTGTATATAAGTGCCTCATCTTCTTTATCCATTCAACTGTTGATGTACACTTAGGTTGCTTCCATGTCCTGGCTATTGTAAATAGTTCTGCAATGAATATTGTGGTGAATGACTCTTTTCGAATTACGGTTTTCTCTGGGTATATGCTCAGTAGAGGGATTGCTGGGTCATATGGTAGTTCTATTTTTAGTTTTTGAAGGAACTTCCATACTGTTCTCCATAGTGGCTGTATCAATTTACATAACCACCAACAGTGCAGAAGAGTTCCCTTTTCTCCACACGTTCTCCAGGATTTATTGTTTGTAGATTTTTTTATGATGGCCATTCTGACGGGTGTGAGGTGATACCTCATTGTAGTTTTGATTTGCATTTCTCTAATGATTAGTGATGTTGAGTATACTTTCATGTGTTTGTTGGCAATCTGTATATCTTCTTTGGAGAAATGTCTATTTAGGTCTTCCACTCATTTTTGGATTGAGTTGTTTGTTTTCTTGATATTGAGCTGTGTGAGCTGCTTGTATATTTTGGAGATTAATCCTTTGTCAGTTGCTTCATTTGCAAATATTTTCTCCCATTCTGAGGGTTGTCTTTTGGTCTTATTTATGGTTTCCTTTGCTGTGCAGAAGATTTGAAGTTTCATTAGGTCCCATTTGTTTATTTTTGTTTTTATTTCCATTTCTCTAGGAGGTCGGTCAGAAAGGATCTTGCTGTGATTTATGTCATAGAGTGTTCTGCCTATGTTTTCCTCTACGAGTTTGATAGTTTCTGGCCTTACATTTAGGTCTTTAATCCATTTTGAGCTTATTTTTGTGTATGGTGTTAGGGAATGTTCTAATCACATACTTTTACATGTACCTGTCCAGTTTTCCCAGCACCACTTATTGAAGAGGCTGTCCTTTCACCACTGTACATTCCTGCCTCCTTTATCAAAGATAAGGTGACTATATGTGCGTGGGTTTATCTCTGGGTTTTCTATCCTGTTCCATTGATCTATCTTTCTGTTTTTGTGCCAGTACCATAATGTCTTGATTACTGTAGCTTTGTAGTATAGTCTGAAGTCAGGGATCCTGATTCCTCCAGCTCCGTTTTTCATTCTCAAGATTGCCTTGGCTATTCGGGGTTTTTTGTTTCCATACAAATTGTGAATTTTTTTGTTCTAGTTCTGTGTAAAATTCCAGTGGTAGTACTACCCATGACTCTTCTTACTTTATCTTACTCATAGTTCATTGTTAGTGTATAGAAATGCAACACCTTTCTGTATATTAATCTTGTATCCTGCAACTTTAGTGAATTCATTGATGAGCTCTAGTAGTTTTCTGGGAGCGTCTTTAGGCTTTTCTATGTATAGTATCATATCATCTGCAAACAGTGACAGTTTTGCTTCTTCCTTCCCAATTTGGATGCCTTTTATTTCTTTTTCTTGTCTGACTGCTGTGGCTAAGACTTCCAATAAGATGTTGAATAAACGTTGCAGGAATGGGAATCCTTGCCTTGTTCCTGATCTTAAAGGAAATGCTTTCAGCTTTTCACTGTTGAGTATGATATTAGCTGTGGGTTTGTCATACATGGCCTTTATTATGTTGAAGTATATTCCCTCTATGCCCACTTTCTCGAGATTTGTTATCATAAATGGATGTTGAATTTTGTCAGAAGCTTTTTCTGCATTTATTGAGATGATCATATGATTTTTATTCCTCAATTTTTTTATGTACTGTATCACACTGTTTGATTTGTGGATATTGAAAACTCCTTGCATCCCTGGGATAAATCCCACTTGATCATGGTGTATTTTAATGTATAGTTGGATTTGGTTTGCCGATAATTTGTTAACTTTTGCATCTATGTTCATCAGTGATATTGGCCTGTAATTTTCTTTTTGTCTTGTATTCTTGTCTTGCTTTGGGATCAGGGTGATGCTGGCTTCATAGAATAAGTGTGAAAGTGTCCTTAGCTCTGTAATTTTTGGAATAGTTTGAGAAAGATAGTTGTAACTCTTCTTTAAATGTTTGGTAGAATCCACTTTTTAAATAAATTTATTTAATTTTTAAAAGTTTATTTTATTTATTTTTGGCTGCATTGGGTCTTCATTGCTGTGCACTGGCTTTCTCTAGTTATGGTGAGTGGGGGCTACTTTTTTTCGTGGTGCATGGGCTTTTCATTGCTGTGGCTTCTCTTGTTGTGGAGCATGGGCTTTAGGTACATGGGCTTCTGTAGTTGTGGCTCATGGGCTCTAGAGCACAGGCTCAGTAGTTGTGGTGCACGAGCTTAGTTACTTCATGGCATGTGGGATCTTCCCAGACCAGGGATCAAACCCTTGTCCCCTGCATTGGCAGGTGGATTCTTAACAACTGTGCCACCATGGAAATCCCTAGAATTCACTTTTGAAGCCATCTGGTCCTGGACTTTTGTTCATTGAAAGTTTTAAAATTTCTGATTCAGTTTCATCACTGGTAATTGGTCTGTTCATATTTTCTATTTCTTCCTGCTCAGTCTTCAGAGATTGCACATCTCTGAGAATTTTTCTAGGGTGTCCATTTTATTGGCATATTGTTGTTCATAGTAGTCTCTTATGATCCTTTGTATTTCTATGATGTCAATTGTAACTTCTCCCTTTTCTTTTCTGATTTTATTGATTTGGGGTCTCTCCCGTTTTTTCTTGATGAGTCTGGGTAAAGGTTTATCAATCTTGTTTGTCTTTTCAAAAAAGCAGCTTTTAGTTTTATTGATTTTTCTCTTGCTTTTTTAGTCTCTATTTCATTTATTTCTGCTCTGATTTTATGATTTCTTTTACTACCTTTGGGGTTTGTTTTTCTTTTTTTTCCTAGTTCTTCCAGGTGTAAAGTTATATTGTTTATTTGAGATTTTTCTTGTTTAGTGAAGTAAGCTTGTATTGCTCTAAACTTCCCTCTTAGATCTGCTTTTGTGGCATCCCATGGGTTATGGATTGTTGTGTTTCTCTTTTCATTTATCTCTTGGTATTTTTTTATTTCCTTTTTGATTTCTTCAGTGATCCAATGTTTTTTAGTAGCATATTGTTTAGCCTCCACGTGTTGGTGTTTTTTGCAGGTTTTTTTTTTTCTTGTAGTTGACTTCTACTCTCATATCTTTGTGGTTGGAAAAGGTGGTTGATATTATTTCAATTTTCTTAAATTTACCACGTCTTGTTTTGTTATCCTGGAGAATGTTCCATATGCATTTGAAAAGAATGTGTTCTTCTATTGGATTGAATGTTCTATATGTATCTATTAAATTCATTTGGTCTAATGTGTCATAAAAAACCACTGTTTCCTTATTGATTTTCTGTCTGGATGATCTATCCATTGATGTAAGTGAGGTATTAAAGTCCCCTAATATTATTGTATTAGTGTCTCTCCCTTTATTTATGTTAATAGCTACTTTATATATTTAGGTGCTTCTCTGTTGGGTGCAGAAATTTTTACAAATATTATAACTTCTTGTTGGACTGACCCCTTTATCATTAACCAATACCTTTCTTTGTTTTTTCTTATGTTTTTTTTAAAGGTTATTTTGTCTGATAAGAATGTTGCTACATCAGCTTTCTTTTCTTTTTATTTACGTGAAATGTCTTTTTCCATCCCCTCACTTTTAGTCTATGTGTGTCTGTAGATCTAAGGTGAGTGTATTTTAGGAAACATATAGATGGGTCTTTTTTTTTATGCATTCAGCTACCCTACATCTTTTGATTGGAGTATTTTGTCTATTTTACATTTAAAGTAATTATTGATAGGCATGTACTTATTGCCATTTTGTTAATTGTTTTCTGGGGTTTTTTTTGTAGGTCTTATCTGTTCCTATTTCCTTCTCTTGATTTCTTTCCTTGTTGTTTGATGGATTGTTTTAGTAATATGTTTGGATTCCTTTCTCTTTATTTTTTGTTTATCTACTGCAGTTTTTAGGTTTGTGGTTACCATGAGATTCATATATATTAACCTGTATATATAGCTTTCTATTTTAAGCTTATAGTCCCTTAAGTTCAAAGGCATTCTAAAAGCACTATATTTTTACTCCCCCTCCCCTCTTTTCATATTTTGCATCTTTTTGTTTTGTGTATCTCTTAATTACTTATTGAAAGTATGCTTGATTATATGACTATTGTCTTTTAACCTTCATACTATCTTTTTAAGTGGCTGATCCACTGACTTTCATGTATATTTTCCTTAACCAGTGAGATATTTTTCTTTCATATTTTTCCTTATTTCTAGTTGTGGTCTTTTCTTTTCCACTTAAAGAAGATCCATTAACATTTTTTGTAAGGCTGGTTTAGTGGTGATGAACTTTAATTTATGCTTCTCTGGAAAACTCTTTATCTCTCCTTCAATTCTGAATGATAATCTTTTTGGGTAGAGTATTGTAGGTTGTAAGATTTTTCCTTTAACACTTTAAATATATCCTGCCACTCCCTTCTGGCCTGGAAATTTTCTTCTGAAAAGTCAACTGATAGTCTTATGGGAGTTTTTTTTATAGGTAACTAGTTGCTTTTCTCTCATTGTCTTTAAGATTCCCTCTTTATAGACTTTAACTTTTGTCATTTTATTTATAATATGTTTTGGCATGGATATCTTTGGGTTCAACTTGTTTGGGACTCTCTGTACTTCCTGTGCCTGGATGTCTGTTTCCTTCACTAGTTCAGGGAAATTTTCAGCCTTTATTTCATCAGATAAATTTTCTGTCCTTTTCTCTCTCTCTTTTCCTTTTGGGATCCCTATAATGGAAATGTTAGTATGCTTGATGTTGTTTCACCATCCCATAAACTCTGATTTTTTAAATTTTTACTGTTCTGATTGTGTGATTTCCAATATTCTAGATTGCTTACCCATTATTCTGTAACATCTACTTTGCTGTTGATACCCTCTAGTGTATTTTTTATTTCAGTTTTTGTCTTCTTCAGTTCTGATTGGATTTTTATTATATTTTCTAAGTCTTTGTTGAAGTTCCCACTGAATTGCTCCATTCTACTCCCAAGTTCATAGAGCATTCTTATGACTACTTCTTGAACTCTTTATCAGGTAAATCATTTATCTCTGTTTCAATAGGGATTTTTCTTGTTGTTTCATTTGGAACGTATTCTTCTGTCTTCTTATTTTGTTTGACTTTTGTTTTTTGTTTCTATGAATTAGTCAAAACAGCTACTTCTGATCTTGAAAAAATGGCTTTGTATGGAAACATCCCCTGTGTAGATGGCTTGTGCCTTATGGCTTTGGCAAGTCAGCTGAAGCTGGAACAGAAACTGGAAAGTACTGTGCCTGAAGCTGAATTGGTCGGGGAGCTCAGACTTGAGTGAGCCCTGGCAGGGGCCAGTCCCTGGGCAGCACCTCACCAAGTTCATCTTGGTGGGACAACTAAAGCTGGATCAGGTGTAAGCCAAGGGGATTCCCTGGGGGAACTCAAACAATGTTACTCACCAGCACTTCCAAACCCAGAGAGGTGTCCAGTAGTTCCCTGCACATTTGGCAGAAGCTCTAGGATTAGTAAACGGATCTTCTTCCTGTATAGTCCAGGTGCCCTTTAATCTGCTGTTTTTTCACTGTATCCTAGGGCAGATGAGTCTACACTCAGGTTCTTCAGCAATACCTCTCTCTACTGCAGGTTACTGCATTAGGGGTGAGGTTCCCATGGATACTGTGTCTCCATCTTTCCTACCAATTTCTATGTGGTCCTTCTATGTGCATTAGCTGTTCTAATGCACCCCGAGATCTGTTCTAAGACCCCAACAGGTCTTCTTCAGTGAGAATTGCTCTGTATGTAGGTGTAGATTCAGTGTGTCCATGGGAGGACATGAGCTCAGTGTAATCCTACACTGCCATCTTGGACCTCTCTCATGAGTTCTTTATATATTTTGGATATTAGCTTCTTATCTGATACATGGTTTGCAAATCCTTTCTCCTTTTCCATAGATTGCTTTTTCATTTTTAATTTTTTCTTTTGCTGTGCAGAAGCTTTTTAAGTGTGCTATAATACCACTCCTTGACTTCTGCTCTTGTTTCTTGTGCTTTTGGTATCATATCTAAAAAATCCTCAGTAATACCAATGTCAAGGAGATTTTCCCCTATGTTTTCTTCTAGAATTTTTACAGTATCAGGGGTTACACTTAAGTCTCTAATCCATTTTGAGCTAATTTTTGTGAGAGTGTAAAATAAGGTTGCAATTTTATTTAGCTGAATGTGGTTATCCAGTTTTCCCTGCACCATTTATTGAAGAGACTATTCTTTCCCCATTGAGTGTTCTTGGCTCCGTTGTGAAATATTAGTTGACCATAAATGCTGGGGTTTATTTCTGGGCTCTTTATTCTGTTCCATTGGTCTATGTATTTATTTTTATGCCAGTACCATACTGTTTTAATTACTGTAGCTTTGTATTATAGTTTGAAATCCAGAGGTGTGATGCCTCTGGCTTTCTCATGATTTCCTTGGCTATTTGAGATCTTTTGTGGTTTGATACAAATTTTAGGACTGTTTTTCTCTTTCTGTGAGAAATGCCATTGGAATTTTGATTAAGATTGCATTGAATGATCAACAGTATTCTGCTCTGTATAAATTCTGATGAACTTATTTGCAAAGCAGAAATAGAGATACAGATGTAGAGAACAAACGTATGGATACCAAGGGTGGGATGAATTGGGAAATTGGGAGTGTATCAAAAAAAAAAAGGAGAAGGCAATTGAAACTGATGATAGTCTAGATAGAAAACTATTTTAATGACCTATGTTGAGTCTTAAAACTCTCCCAGGCAACCAACTTTGAGAAGTGATACTATCAATAACCAAAAGGCCCAGTGAAAGATAATAAAGATTAGAATTCAGATAGGCCATTATTCATTTAATTAAGCTTTTGATCTCTAAAGAAAGGTGACATGGGATACTGGAACATTTATAAACACTTAAGTCAGTCCCCCATTTGAATCCCAACTCTGGCATTTATAAATTGTGTAACCTTGAACAATTTGAATTAAAAATTGATTGTGACAATGTGTTATATAGTGCCTGACACATAGTAGGCACTCAATAAATATTACCCTTCTTGTTTTTACTTAGGAGTGCAAAAGATGCTCACTCTCCACATTCATTTAATACTTAGGAAAATGATTTTCAAAGTGCTGTGAAATTCCTGGGATTTTTTCCTTTATTGTTACTGAATACTGCATTTGAACTTTACATAAATAAACTAATTCATGGGATTGATAAACAAATGAAGTCATTTCCAAGTATATAATCATCAAGTTAAGGTTTTTTTTCATGTTACAGTACACGTTAGGTGGCATCCCTTCTTATTGGTCAGGTGGAGTAGTACAGCTCAGCTCAATATAACACAGCAAATACAAAGATGAGAATAAGAAAAAAAAGAGTTCCATTGTGATATTTGTACATGAAAGGTGACAATCTTTATTCCTCTCCTGCCCTAGGTTCTTGGAACCATTTTTGTTTTTTAGATTCCATATATATGTGTTAGCATACGGTATTTGTTTTTCTCTTTCTGACTTACTTCACTCTGTATGACAGACTATAGGTCCATCCACCTCACTACAAAAAACTCAGTTTTGTTTCTTTTGATGGCTGAGTAACATTCCATTGTATATAAGTGCCTCATCTTCTTTATCCATTCAACTGTTGATGTACACTTAGGTTGCTTCCATGTCCTGGCTATTGTAAATAGTTCTGCAATGAATATTGTGGTGAATGACTCTTTTCGAATTACGGTTTTCTCTGGGTATATGCTCAGTAGAGGGATTGCTGGGTCATATGGTAGTTCTATTTTTAGTTTTTGAAGGAACTTCCATACTGTTCTCCATAGTGGCTGTATCAATTTACATAACCACCAACAGTGCAGAAGAGTTCCCTTTTCTCCACACGTTCTCCAGGATTTATTGTTTGTAGATTTTTTTATGATGGCCATTCTGACGGGTGTGAGGTGATACCTCATTGTAGTTTTGATTTGCATTTCTCTAATGATTAGTGATGTTGAGTATACTTTCATGTGTTTGTTGGCAATCTGTATATCTTCTTTGGAGAAATGTCTATTTAGGTCTTCCACTCATTTTTGGATTGAGTTGTTTGTTTTCTTGATATTGAGCTGTGTGAGCTGCTTGTATATTTTGGAGATTAATCCTTTGTCAGTTGCTTCATTTGCAAATATTTTCTCCCATTCTGAGGGTTGTCTTTTGGTCTTATTTATGGTTTCCTTTGCTGTGCAGAAGATTTGAAGTTTCATTAGGTCCCATTTGTTTATTTTTGTTTTTATTTCCATTTCTCTAGGAGGTCGGTCAGAAAGGATCTTGCTGTGATTTATGTCATAGAGTGTTCTGCCTATGTTTTCCTCTACGAGTTTGATAGTTTCTGGCCTTACATTTAGGTCTTTAATCCATTTTGAGCTTATTTTTGTGTATGGTGTTAGGGAATGTTCTAATCACATACTTTTACATGTACCTGTCCAGTTTTCCCAGCACCACTTATTGAAGAGGCTGTCCTTTCACCACTGTACATTCCTGCCTCCTTTATCAAAGATAAGGTGACTATATGTGCGTGGGTTTATCTCTGGGTTTTCTATCCTGTTCCATTGATCTATCTTTCTGTTTTTGTGCCAGTACCATAATGTCTTGATTACTGTAGCTTTGTAGTATAGTCTGAAGTCAGGGATCCTGATTCCTCCAGCTCCGTTTTTCATTCTCAAGATTGCCTTGGCTATTCGGGGTTTTTTGTTTCCATACAAATTGTGAATTTTTTTGTTCTAGTTCTGTGTAAAATTCCAGTGGTAGTACTACCCATGACTCTTCTTACTTTATCTTACTCATAGTTCATTGTTAGTGTATAGAAATGCAACACCTTTCTGTATATTAATCTTGTATCCTGCAACTTTAGTGAATTCATTGATGAGCTCTAGTAGTTTTCTGGGAGCGTCTTTAGGCTTTTCTATGTATAGTATCATATCATCTGCAAACAGTGACAGTTTTGCTTCTTCCTTCCCAATTTGGATGCCTTTTATTTCTTTTTCTTGTCTGACTGCTGTGGCTAAGACTTCCAATAAGATGTTGAATAAACGTTGCAGGAATGGGAATCCTTGCCTTGTTCCTGATCTTAAAGGAAATGCTTTCAGCTTTTCACTGTTGAGTATGATATTAGCTGTGGGTTTGTCATACATGGCCTTTATTATGTTGAAGTATATTCCCTCTATGCCCACTTTCTCGAGATTTGTTATCATAAATGGATGTTGAATTTTGTCAGAAGCTTTTTCTGCATTTATTGAGATGATCATATGATTTTTATTCCTCAATTTTTTTATGTACTGTATCACACTGTTTGATTTGTGGATATTGAAAACTCCTTGCATCCCTGGGATAAATCCCACTTGATCATGGTGTATTTTAATGTATAGTTGGATTTGGTTTGCCGATAATTTGTTAACTTTTGCATCTATGTTCATCAGTGATATTGGCCTGTAATTTTCTTTTTGTCTTGTATTCTTGTCTTGCTTTGGGATCAGGGTGATGCTGGCTTCATAGAATAAGTGTGAAAGTGTCCTTAGCTCTGTAATTTTTGGAATAGTTTGAGAAAGATAGTTGTAACTCTTCTTTAAATGTTTGGTAGAATCCACTTTTTAAATAAATTTATTTAATTTTTAAAAGTTTATTTTATTTATTTTTGGCTGCATTGGGTCTTCATTGCTGTGCACTGGCTTTCTCTAGTTATGGTGAGTGGGGGCTACTTTTTTTCGTGGTGCATGGGCTTTTCATTGCTGTGGCTTCTCTTGTTGTGGAGCATGGGCTTTAGGTACATGGGCTTCTGTAGTTGTGGCTCATGGGCTCTAGAGCACAGGCTCAGTAGTTGTGGTGCACGAGCTTAGTTACTTCATGGCATGTGGGATCTTCCCAGACCAGGGATCAAACCCTTGTCCCCTGCATTGGCAGGTGGATTCTTAACAACTGTGCCACCATGGAAATCCCTAGAATTCACTTTTGAAGCCATCTGGTCCTGGACTTTTGTTCATTGAAAGTTTTAAAATTTCTGATTCAGTTTCATCACTGGTAATTGGTCTGTTCATATTTTCTATTTCTTCCTGCTCAGTCTTCAGAGATTGCACATCTCTGAGAATTTTTCTAGGGTGTCCATTTTATTGGCATATTGTTGTTCATAGTAGTCTCTTATGATCCTTTGTATTTCTATGATGTCAATTGTAACTTCTCCCTTTTCTTTTCTGATTTTATTGATTTGGGGTCTCTCCCGTTTTTTCTTGATGAGTCTGGGTAAAGGTTTATCAATCTTGTTTGTCTTTTCAAAAAAGCAGCTTTTAGTTTTATTGATTTTTCTCTTGCTTTTTTAGTCTCTATTTCATTTATTTCTGCTCTGATTTTATGATTTCTTTTACTACCTTTGGGGTTTGTTTTTCTTTTTTTTCCTAGTTCTTCCAGGTGTAAAGTTATATTGTTTATTTGAGATTTTTCTTGTTTAGTGAAGTAAGCTTGTATTGCTCTAAACTTCCCTCTTAGATCTGCTTTTGTGGCATCCCATGGGTTATGGATTGTTGTGTTTCTCTTTTCATTTATCTCTTGGTATTTTTTTATTTCCTTTTTGATTTCTTCAGTGATCCAATGTTTTTTAGTAGCATATTGTTTAGCCTCCACGTGTTGGTGTTTTTTGCAGGTTTTTTTTTTTCTTGTAGTTGACTTCTACTCTCATATCTTTGTGGTTGGAAAAGGTGGTTGATATTATTTCAATTTTCTTAAATTTACCACGTCTTGTTTTGTTATCCTGGAGAATGTTCCATATGCATTTGAAAAGAATGTGTTCTTCTATTGGATTGAATGTTCTATATGTATCTATTAAATTCATTTGGTCTAATGTGTCATAAAAAACCACTGTTTCCTTATTGATTTTCTGTCTGGATGATCTATCCATTGATGTAAGTGAGGTATTAAAGTCCCCTAATATTATTGTATTAGTGTCTCTCCCTTTATTTATGTTAATAGCTACTTTATATATTTAGGTGCTTCTCTGTTGGGTGCAGAAATTTTTACAAATATTATAACTTCTTGTTGGACTGACCCCTTTATCATTAACCAATACCTTTCTTTGTTTTTTCTTATGTTTTTTTTAAAGGTTATTTTGTCTGATAAGAATGTTGCTACATCAGCTTTCTTTTCTTTTTATTTACGTGAAATGTCTTTTTCCATCCCCTCACTTTTAGTCTATGTGTGTCTGTAGATCTAAGGTGAGTGTATTTTAGGAAACATATAGATGGGTCTTTTTTTTTATGCATTCAGCTACCCTACATCTTTTGATTGGAGTATTTTGTCTATTTTACATTTAAAGTAATTATTGATAGGCATGTACTTATTGCCATTTTGTTAATTGTTTTCTGGGGTTTTTTTTGTAGGTCTTATCTGTTCCTATTTCCTTCTCTTGATTTCTTTCCTTGTTGTTTGATGGATTGTTTTAGTAATATGTTTGGATTCCTTTCTCTTTATTTTTTGTTTATCTACTGCAGTTTTTAGGTTTGTGGTTACCATGAGATTCATATATATTAACCTGTATATATAGCTTTCTATTTTAAGCTTATAGTCCCTTAAGTTCAAAGGCATTCTAAAAGCACTATATTTTTACTCCCCCTCCCCTCTTTTCATATTTTGCATCTTTTTGTTTTGTGTATCTCTTAATTACTTATTGAAAGTATGCTTGATTATATGACTATTGTCTTTTAACCTTCATACTATCTTTTTAAGTGGCTGATCCACTGACTTTCATGTATATTTTCCTTAACCAGTGAGATATTTTTCTTTCATATTTTTCCTTATTTCTAGTTGTGGTCTTTTCTTTTCCACTTAAAGAAGATCCATTAACATTTTTTGTAAGGCTGGTTTAGTGGTGATGAACTTTAATTTATGCTTCTCTGGAAAACTCTTTATCTCTCCTTCAATTCTGAATGATAATCTTTTTGGGTAGAGTATTGTAGGTTGTAAGATTTTTCCTTTAACACTTTAAATATATCCTGCCACTCCCTTCTGGCCTGGAAATTTTCTTCTGAAAAGTCAACTGATAGTCTTATGGGAGTTTTTTTTATAGGTAACTAGTTGCTTTTCTCTCATTGTCTTTAAGATTCCCTCTTTATAGACTTTAACTTTTGTCATTTTATTTATAATATGTTTTGGCATGGATATCTTTGGGTTCAACTTGTTTGGGACTCTCTGTACTTCCTGTGCCTGGATGTCTGTTTCCTTCACTAGTTCAGGGAAATTTTCAGCCTTTATTTCATCAGATAAATTTTCTGTCCTTTTCTCTCTCTCTTTTCCTTTTGGGATCCCTATAATGGAAATGTTAGTATGCTTGATGTTGTTTCACCATCCCATAAACTCTGATTTTTTAAATTTTTACTGTTCTGATTGTGTGATTTCCAATATTCTAGATTGCTTACCCATTATTCTGTAACATCTACTTTGCTGTTGATACCCTCTAGTGTATTTTTTATTTCAGTTTTTGTCTTCTTCAGTTCTGATTGGATTTTTATTATATTTTCTAAGTCTTTGTTGAAGTTCCCACTGAATTGCTCCATTCTACTCCCAAGTTCATAGAGCATTCTTATGACTACTTCTTGAACTCTTTATCAGGTAAATCATTTATCTCTGTTTCAATAGGGATTTTTCTTGTTGTTTCATTTGGAACGTATTCTTCTGTCTTCTTATTTTGTTTGACTTTTGTTTTTTGTTTCTATGAATTAGTCAAAACAGCTACTTCTGATCTTGAAAAAATGGCTTTGTATGGAAACATCCCCTGTGTAGATGGCTTGTGCCTTATGGCTTTGGCAAGTCAGCTGAAGCTGGAACAGAAACTGGAAAGTACTGTGCCTGAAGCTGAATTGGTCGGGGAGCTCAGACTTGAGTGAGCCCTGGCAGGGGCCAGTCCCTGGGCAGCACCTCACCAAGTTCATCTTGGTGGGACAACTAAAGCTGGATCAGGTGTAAGCCAAGGGGATTCCCTGGGGGAACTCAAACAATGTTACTCACCAGCACTTCCAAACCCAGAGAGGTGTCCAGTAGTTCCCTGCACATTTGGCAGAAGCTCTAGGATTAGTAAACGGATCTTCTTCCTGTATAGTCCAGGTGCCCTTTAATCTGCTGTTTTTTCACTGTATCCTAGGGCAGATGAGTCTACACTCAGGTTCTTCAGCAATACCTCTCTCTACTGCAGGTTACTGCATTAGGGGTGAGGTTCCCATGGATACTGTGTCTCCATCTTTCCTACCAATTTCTATGTGGTCCTTCTATGTGCATTAGCTGTTCTAATGCACCCCGAGATCTGTTCTAAGACCCCAACAGGTCTTCTTCAGTGAGAATTGCTCTGTATGTAGGTGTAGATTCAGTGTGTCCATGGGAGGACATGAGCTCAGTGTAATCCTACACTGCCATCTTGGACCTCTCTCATGAGTTCTTTATATATTTTGGATATTAGCTTCTTATCTGATACATGGTTTGCAAATCCTTTCTCCTTTTCCATAGATTGCTTTTTCATTTTTAATTTTTTCTTTTGCTGTGCAGAAGCTTTTTAAGTGTGCTATAATACCACTCCTTGACTTCTGCTCTTGTTTCTTGTGCTTTTGGTATCATATCTAAAAAATCCTCAGTAATACCAATGTCAAGGAGATTTTCCCCTATGTTTTCTTCTAGAATTTTTACAGTATCAGGGGTTACACTTAAGTCTCTAATCCATTTTGAGCTAATTTTTGTGAGAGTGTAAAATAAGGTTGCAATTTTATTTAGCTGAATGTGGTTATCCAGTTTTCCCTGCACCATTTATTGAAGAGACTATTCTTTCCCCATTGAGTGTTCTTGGCTCCGTTGTGAAATATTAGTTGACCATAAATGCTGGGGTTTATTTCTGGGCTCTTTATTCTGTTCCATTGGTCTATGTATTTATTTTTATGCCAGTACCATACTGTTTTAATTACTGTAGCTTTGTATTATAGTTTGAAATCCAGAGGTGTGATGCCTCTGGCTTTCTCATGATTTCCTTGGCTATTTGAGATCTTTTGTGGTTTGATACAAATTTTAGGACTGTTTTTCTCTTTCTGTGAGAAATGCCATTGGAATTTTGATTAAGATTGCATTGAATGATCAACAGTATTCTGCTCTGTATAAATTCTGATGAACTTATTTGCAAAGCAGAAATAGAGATACAGATGTAGAGAACAAACGTATGGATACCAAGGGTGGGATGAATTGGGAAATTGGGAGTGTATCAAAAAAAAAAAGGAGAAGGCAATTGAAACTGATGATAGTCTAGATAGAAAACTATTTTAATGACCTATGTTGAGTCTTAAAACTCTCCCAGGCAACCAACTTTGAGAAGTGATACTATCAATAACCAAAAGGCCCAGTGAAAGATAATAAAGATTAGAATTCAGATAGGCCATTATTCATTTAATTAAGCTTTTGATCTCTAAAGAAAGGTGACATGGGATACTGGAACATTTATAAACACTTAAGTCAGTCCCCCATTTGAATCCCAACTCTGGCATTTATAAATTGTGTAACCTTGAACAATTTGAATTAAAAATTGATTGTGACAATGTGTTATATAGTGCCTGACACATAGTAGGCACTCAATAAATATTACCCTTCTTGTTTTTACTTAGGAGTGCAAAAGATGCTCACTCTCCACATTCATTTAATACTTAGGAAAATGATTTTCAAAGTGCTGTGAAATTCCTGGGATTTTTTCCTTTATTGTTACTGAATACTGCATTTGAACTTTACATAAATAAACTAATTCATGGGATTGATAAACAAATGAAGTCATTTCCAAGTATATAATCATCAAGTTAAGGTTTTTTTTCATGTTACAGTACACGTTAGGTGGCATCCCTTCTTATTGGTCAGGTGGAGTAGTACAGCTCAGCTCAATATAACACAGCAAATACAAAGATGAGAATAAGAAAAAAAAGAGTTCCATTGTGATATTTGTACATGAAAGGTGACAATCTTTATTCCTCTCCTGCCCTAGGTTCTTGGAACCATTTTTGTTTTTTAGATTCCATATATATGTGTTAGCATACGGTATTTGTTTTTCTCTTTCTGACTTACTTCACTCTGTATGACAGACTATAGGTCCATCCACCTCACTACAAAAAACTCAGTTTTGTTTCTTTTGATGGCTGAGTAACATTCCATTGTATATAAGTGCCTCATCTTCTTTATCCATTCAACTGTTGATGTACACTTAGGTTGCTTCCATGTCCTGGCTATTGTAAATAGTTCTGCAATGAATATTGTGGTGAATGACTCTTTTCGAATTACGGTTTTCTCTGGGTATATGCTCAGTAGAGGGATTGCTGGGTCATATGGTAGTTCTATTTTTAGTTTTTGAAGGAACTTCCATACTGTTCTCCATAGTGGCTGTATCAATTTACATAACCACCAACAGTGCAGAAGAGTTCCCTTTTCTCCACACGTTCTCCAGGATTTATTGTTTGTAGATTTTTTTATGATGGCCATTCTGACGGGTGTGAGGTGATACCTCATTGTAGTTTTGATTTGCATTTCTCTAATGATTAGTGATGTTGAGTATACTTTCATGTGTTTGTTGGCAATCTGTATATCTTCTTTGGAGAAATGTCTATTTAGGTCTTCCACTCATTTTTGGATTGAGTTGTTTGTTTTCTTGATATTGAGCTGTGTGAGCTGCTTGTATATTTTGGAGATTAATCCTTTGTCAGTTGCTTCATTTGCAAATATTTTCTCCCATTCTGAGGGTTGTCTTTTGGTCTTATTTATGGTTTCCTTTGCTGTGCAGAAGATTTGAAGTTTCATTAGGTCCCATTTGTTTATTTTTGTTTTTATTTCCATTTCTCTAGGAGGTCGGTCAGAAAGGATCTTGCTGTGATTTATGTCATAGAGTGTTCTGCCTATGTTTTCCTCTACGAGTTTGATAGTTTCTGGCCTTACATTTAGGTCTTTAATCCATTTTGAGCTTATTTTTGTGTATGGTGTTAGGGAATGTTCTAATCACATACTTTTACATGTACCTGTCCAGTTTTCCCAGCACCACTTATTGAAGAGGCTGTCCTTTCACCACTGTACATTCCTGCCTCCTTTATCAAAGATAAGGTGACTATATGTGCGTGGGTTTATCTCTGGGTTTTCTATCCTGTTCCATTGATCTATCTTTCTGTTTTTGTGCCAGTACCATAATGTCTTGATTACTGTAGCTTTGTAGTATAGTCTGAAGTCAGGGATCCTGATTCCTCCAGCTCCGTTTTTCATTCTCAAGATTGCCTTGGCTATTCGGGGTTTTTTGTTTCCATACAAATTGTGAATTTTTTTGTTCTAGTTCTGTGTAAAATTCCAGTGGTAGTACTACCCATGACTCTTCTTACTTTATCTTACTCATAGTTCATTGTTAGTGTATAGAAATGCAACACCTTTCTGTATATTAATCTTGTATCCTGCAACTTTAGTGAATTCATTGATGAGCTCTAGTAGTTTTCTGGGAGCGTCTTTAGGCTTTTCTATGTATAGTATCATATCATCTGCAAACAGTGACAGTTTTGCTTCTTCCTTCCCAATTTGGATGCCTTTTATTTCTTTTTCTTGTCTGACTGCTGTGGCTAAGACTTCCAATAAGATGTTGAATAAACGTTGCAGGAATGGGAATCCTTGCCTTGTTCCTGATCTTAAAGGAAATGCTTTCAGCTTTTCACTGTTGAGTATGATATTAGCTGTGGGTTTGTCATACATGGCCTTTATTATGTTGAAGTATATTCCCTCTATGCCCACTTTCTCGAGATTTGTTATCATAAATGGATGTTGAATTTTGTCAGAAGCTTTTTCTGCATTTATTGAGATGATCATATGATTTTTATTCCTCAATTTTTTTATGTACTGTATCACACTGTTTGATTTGTGGATATTGAAAACTCCTTGCATCCCTGGGATAAATCCCACTTGATCATGGTGTATTTTAATGTATAGTTGGATTTGGTTTGCCGATAATTTGTTAACTTTTGCATCTATGTTCATCAGTGATATTGGCCTGTAATTTTCTTTTTGTCTTGTATTCTTGTCTTGCTTTGGGATCAGGGTGATGCTGGCTTCATAGAATAAGTGTGAAAGTGTCCTTAGCTCTGTAATTTTTGGAATAGTTTGAGAAAGATAGTTGTAACTCTTCTTTAAATGTTTGGTAGAATCCACTTTTTAAATAAATTTATTTAATTTTTAAAAGTTTATTTTATTTATTTTGGCTGCATTGGGTCTTCATTGCTGTGCACTGGCTTTCTCTAGTTATGGTGAGTGGGGGCTACTTTTTTTCGTGGTGCATGGGCTTTTCATTGCTGTGGCTTCTCTTGTTGTGGAGCATGGGCTTTAGGTACATGGGCTTCTGTAGTTGTGGCTCATGGGCTCTAGAGCACAGGCTCAGTAGTTGTGGTGCACGAGCTTAGTTACTTCATGGCATGTGGGATCTTCCCAGACCAGGGATCAAACCCTTGTCCCTGCATT